>NC_141303.1:5350000-5952500 GCF_037954325.1 Fistularia commersonii
GCGCCAATCTAGACTCAAAGATTTATAACCTGACATGACAAGAAGTGGAGGTACTCTCAGGTGGGGGGCCATTATCCACGGAACGCCGAGGCCGACTGCAAGCCTCTGCTGCAGAATGTTCTGACGTGTTTTTCCCCATTGGACTCTTGTCAACAGAATGACTAAAATCCACTTAAGAACCGAACAACAGAGTCGGAAACAGACGGCGCCGGTTGAGTCGGATCGGCGTGTTTGAGCATTTAAAGCCAGTGATTTTGTAGCATCATAACAGATTTTATACACGTTCTCAGACCTTTTAGCCCTCTGCCTCACTAATTCACTGTATGGTATTTGTGATTGTATACAGGAAAAGTGGAGCACCATTTTTTTTTTTTTGAATATTTATTAGAACAGGTTCCTTAACAGAGTCATACACATTCTTACAAAACCTCATAACAAGATACACATTATACAATATTTTTTATAGGTCATTTATTTCCTCAATAGCAAGCGAAAAATAAAATAAAACTAAAAAAAAAAAACAAAAACAAAAAAAAAAAAAACACAAAAAAACATCTAACTCAGTCAAATAGAGATAATATCTTCAACTCTCCAAATATTTTTTAATGGGTGCCCATTTATCAAGATATAGGTCAATCTGAAGTTTGCTGTTATGCGTTCCATGCAGTTTACATCCTTAAGTCTCTGACGCCACTGATCCAGGGTAGGTGGGTGGGGTTTGAGCCAGTTTACTGTGATCATTTTATGTGCAATTAATAGAAGAACTCTAAGCGAAAACACCTGTTTTTTCCTTAAATCGCTTGTTGATGCTGTACCCATAATAAATTGCTGTGGATCAATTGGTCTGTTTAATTTTAAAATCTCACTTATTTATTTTTCTACCTCTTCCCAGAATTTCATCAGTTTAGGGCAGTCCCAAAAAATGTGGGAAAAGTCCCCCATTATGCCACAGCCCCTCCAACACCGGGGAGAACAGTTATTATCATAAGATAAGATATCATAAGTGGAGCACCATTTTAAAAGTTATATGGCTGGTAGAAATAAAATTTATATATTTTCTTCTTTCTCCTGATTCAAACAAGATGAATAAAAAGGTGTTTGAGTAATGCATTGTTTTAGGTCTTTAAAGAGTGGGTTATGATTGGTTTACTTTTAACAGAAACGGTAAACGCGATTTGAATGCCATTTCTGTTCGTGGATCCATGCAAACGTGTCACTGCCACAGAAAGCAAACTATCGTCCGACTTCTTTGGCCTCTCGGCTCTCCTGCCTATTGCAGCATGTTACAGCATTTTACATCCTACTGCTTCGGTGAGACGGTCCACTCATCACTCATTCATCAGATAGTATTCCCTCTCTGGAAAAACAAACAGCGAAAACGAGCTAAAAATTCTACAATTCTACAAAAAGCAGTTAGTTGATGTGAGACACATTCTCCCTCTGTGTCCGTGTGGATTTTCTCCAGTTCAAAGACAAACAGTGGGTTAACAGAGGATTCAAAACTGTGAATCTAAATCTGTCCGCGACGGTCCGGTGATTGGTCGAGGGTGAACCCTACCTTTTACCCAAGGACAGCTTGGATAGGCTGTGTAGGATACACAGAGACAATGAATTAGTAAATTGTTCAGGTACCCCCCCCCCCCCGAAAAAAAAAAAAAAAAATCAGTGGGATCAGTGCTAAATCCAGCCATTCACTTTTTATCCGTCTTAACTTTACTTTTTAAAAAAAAAGACAAAAAAAATGTTTCTTTTTCTTCCCATTTCTTTCAACCCGTAGCCGTCTCCGTCTCATTCACTCTGTAACTGTTCTGCTCCGGCTAGCCGTCATTGTGGGCCATTGTTCTAATGACTCATATTGTGGAAATCAGTAGCCCCTGGGACTTGTAAACCCCTGTCTCCTGCCTTTTTTTTTTTTTTTTTTTTTTCCCTCTCATTCCATTTCATCTCTCCTTTTCATTTTCATTTTACTTCATTTCATTTCACGGAGATTTGTCCTAATGGATTTTGCCGTGATCCTGCCTTTTTAATGGCATTTGCTTTTAGTGGAAGAACGTGCGCGCGGGCGTTTGCTCCTTCCTGCTGGTGTGTACGGGACTTTCTTGCGAGTGAACACACCTGGGTTCCCTGTCTGACACCCCCTCCCGTCCTCCCTCTACCTCCTGTCTGCCGCTGTTTCCGAAGAGCCGTCTCCCACCTCCTTACATAATTCATAACTGTTGAGCTCCGATAAATGCATCTGTAAGGCCTTAGATAGAAGGCTTCTGTTGTCGTCGGGTATAATTCTCCCCAACTTCCACCCCCACTGCCGTTATGAGTACAAAAAAGGCGGAAAAAAAAGGGACAGAAGGCTGTAATTTCACATCTCCCTCAAAAAGCTATCTATGTGGAAATGGAGCTCTCTCTCGGCTGCAGAACAACACAGTCTATACAATGGAAGTGAGGTAGACAACGAGGCCGGGTGAGAGTTTTAATGGAAAAAGAAAAAAAAGATTTAAATAGGAACCAAAATAAAGAAAAGACAAGGGAGGCTCCCACTGCTTTCATAATGATTCCATGTATTTGCAACGCCTCTGCTGCGAGTCTCAAAGGTTTGTTAAATTTCTTACTTCCCGAGGTGCTCGTAGAACCTTAAAATTTGGGGGAACTATTATTTGTCTCTGTGGGTGCCACGTACATTGTTTGTCACTCGCTCTCACCCTGTCTCGTTCCCTCTTCGTCTGTCTCGCCCTCCCACTTCTTTCCCTTTGTTCTTCATTTAAAATTCCAGTCATACAATATCCATTGCTTTCATTCGTTCGCCGTATTGCCCACCAGGGGTTGCGGCAGTGTTCCTCAGCCCCGGAAATTCAATGCAATAAACGCCAGCAGCCCAGTTATGTGATATCAACAAAAACATAACTTCATTTTCATAACTTTATTGCTTAGCAGGCAACGCGCCGGCGATGGCATATTAAGTTTCAGACTGTCGGACAAACCTGAGGGTACGACAGAGGCTGAGTCTCATTTAATCTTGAAAATCGAACCACACTCCCTCCCGCTTACTCGCATTTGCTGGAGAAAGCGGCGCCGCTCCTCTGTCATAAGATAATCAGGTATTCAAAACAGGCTGTCTGCGCTGACCCTCCATCAGAGGGAAGTATGACGGAGGATCCTTGAAAAGGCGCCAGTAGGCAGGGATGCGGTTTATCACAGCGATATGGTTACACTCACTGCACTGCTGAGCCAGCAGATTGGCAAAACAGTAGCCTATACTTCAATAAAAGAAAAAAAACAACTGGATTTATGATTTCTGCTTTCCTGCCCCTTACTCTGTCCCTTCCTCAACCCCCCCTGACCCTCTTGAAATGAGTGTGCACGTAGATGTGTATATGTGCCCGTCTTTGAGAGACAATTATTGAGATGTATTACTCCCACTATCCTTCACTGATGAATTGGACGGCTCCTCAGACACACAGTGTTGATGTATGGCATTAGCTTTATCCTTTTTCTCCCATCTGTATTCATCATCGTCACACCGCATAACACGGGGGATTATATGCGGAGAGTTTTTTCGATATACAAGTAATCCATGGCTCCCTGAGCATCTTGTCGCTCTTCTGCCGGCGGCAGATTCCTTTCTTTACATTATCATTATTTATATTTATATACATTATTGATGTAGTTATTTTTTCTGGCTTACATAGTGCCCAAGGACCAAAATCCCCAATGGCGTCGGGTGGCATGGAGCCACGACTGCACCCTGCTGGCCTTCGCCGACAGCACAGGCACTGTGCGCCTCTTCGACCTCATGGGCAGCGAGCTGTTTGTCATCCCGCCGGTAAACATGGCATTTTTACTTGTGCAAATAACAATACTGATAATGCACACGGCATGGAAACCCAGCACCAGTGCCTAAATGATAAACGTCCGGAGTGGTCAGTGTGGAGAGTGTGTGTATATATGTGTATATATGTTTGTGTATATGTAGATATATATGTATTTGTGTATATATGTATATTCACACATGTGTGTATATATGTGTATATATGTATATACACACGTGTGTATTTATATATTTTTTTTTTCTTTTTTTTTTTTTCTTTTTTAATTTAATTCTTTGATGTTCACACTGCTACTCCATGTGACCCCCAATTGCCCCTCCTGGATATATAGTTTTTTTTTTTTTTAATTCTGAATGCAGCACCTGAAAATATCTTAATTCTTGTCAAAATATGTGAACTGAAGCACGGGGAGACGTGCAGGAGATTACATTTTAATCAGAAATGACAATCTGAGTGATGTAAAAAAAAAACAAAAACAAAATAACACCAATGGTATGTAGACTTTTAGCTGAGGTTAGATTTCATTTGGTCAACAATGCTGCATGAATGTAAAAACAATAAAATCCAGTATATTCTGAATGTTTAACAACCCAGATAAAAGTGTATTCTTAACTATGGAGTTACACAATAACGAGGATTCAGACGTCAAAAATATGGCCACTGGAGACGCAGTTTGAGAGGAGTTGACATTAAGAGGCCACTTCAAGTCTCTGTCACCTTTGAAGAGAATGACTCCGTCTTACACCCCCTTTTTTTTTTTCTTTTTCTCTCCTGTCACTGCTTTCTCAATCATTGTCTGACGCCCCCCCCCCCCCCCCCCCCAAACCCATTCCAGAGCCTATACTTTTCCATTCCCTTCATCTCCACCACCTCTCCTTTTTAATTTTTTACACGCCGGCTGCTCCTTATGCCCTCCCTTGATCCTCCTATCTTCCCCTCCGCTCGTCTTTCGATCATCCCCGTGTTTGTCTCTCCGCGGCTCTTTGAGCTGCCATGTCGAGTCCATCTGTCGCATCCCCTCGCTCGCTCCGATGCCCCTCAGAGTGCCACATGTTATCGTTTCTCCCGTTGCCATAACGGCGCTCCCCCGGTTCCTCGGTGCGCCCCATCGGAGTCGATGAGCTCCGACGCTTGTCATTCTCCCCTGTCGCGTTCATCTTTCAAAGTCTGTGATCCCTTTTTCCTTTAGTGCAATACTACTAAGTTATGCATCTCTATAACGTGTGCCTGCTTGCTATAACAGCACCTCCTGTTTTCCCCTTGTGTGTCGGTGTCACCTGCACACACTGGCGACTCACACCTATTTCAGGAGATGATAATTTGAAAAAAAGAAAAAAAAGAAACATTAACTGTTAAAAAAAATAGGGGGAATTCCTTCTAGTTTTTTGTTGCTCTCACTTCTCCCCGCAATGATTTCTTACTCTTGCCTTCCTGCCCGACCTTCTTCGCTATCTTCTTTCTTCTGTTTTTGCATAAATGTATCTATTTCTGCGTTTTGCGCGCGCTGACGTTCGTTTCTTTATCTGGTTGAAAAGGTGGTGAGTTTTCCGGGGGACTTTAGCTGTGCAGTGGCAGGTCTGATCTTCCTGGAGTACACAACCAGTGCCCAGTGGTCTGCCGAGCTGCTTGTTATCACCTATGGAGGTGGTCTCAAGAGCTACCTGGTCAGGTGAGTGCTGTGTCTTGCCCATTAACACCGTCTGGTCTATGAGAAAATTCTTAAAAAAAATAGTATGTAGGTCTCACCGCTTGCATTGTTTCAATTTAAAACACGATTTCTGCTTTTTCTACAGTGTAATGCCATGATGTCTGGGTCTAAGTGGACCCGCACATTTGATTGTCTTCAGTATATTGTTATCGACCATTATTTAAATCGGAGGCCAACCGCTCATGATTCACACGATATTAACCTCGGTCTACTCTATTATCTCACTTTCAGAACAGTAGTTCAACTCCAGTAGTCCTTCCTTTATCGTGGGGGTTACGTTAAATAACCAACTGTGATAAACAAATCTGCGCAGGAGCGACCATATTTTAAGTAGATTATTTATACGTATTTGGCCCTTTTTGACTCTCCCCACACTCATTGAACCAGTCTGATACTCTTATAAACACTTCCTATACACTTAAAAACTTTTTACACTCATACATATGTAATTTAACTTTCTCCCTTGCTTTAACATGCCGAGAAGCACTTTTTTCACGATGGTTAGCATCTTCCTCTGCCGCTTCGGTTCAGTGCGAGATACCTTACAAGGTACAGAACATTTGGGTGTCATAGTAGGAGTTGAAATAAATTAAAACATTGCAAAGACAATTCACACATACAATTCAAAACACAACATTTCAGAGAAACACTACGGGTAGCATTTGCACGTCGATGTGAAATGGACAAGACATGATGCTGAATGCATGCCAATTGCAGGAGATGCAGAGTGATGCAACAGTTGGTGAGCGAATCAGAGCCCAGGATATTACACCGTGCTCTGGTTGGTCGCTACCCTAGAAATGCTTATTTTACTATAAAAGTAATTGAAATAGTATACATAGAAATAATTTAATCATAATGAATAAATAAATTAATTAATGTAATAATTAATTAATCAAATTATTATAATTGATGATACCACAAAAAATGTGGTAAAAAATTTTATAAAAAAAAATTGAAAATCAGGTGATCCGGGTGATGAGGGACTTCTGTACTACAGCATGTGTATTATGGAAACTTGCATTTCAATTATATGTGATGTATATCCCCTTCTTATTTGCCATTGCGCTTTTTGACTGACATATAGTTTTATTCATGCTCACGATAATTATGCGCAGCGGTTATAATCTGTAATCCCAACACGCACCCGATGCCTCATACACGTTTGACTCCCGCGCTGAAACTGGCAGTATCTCCAGACATTGATACCCAGAACCATCCCGAGGCGTAATACAATTTACAGACTAAAAAAGTGTTAGGCTTTAACCTTTCGGAGCCAGCGCACTTGTTTTCGTTGTTCAATCTGAAATGTTATTTATATTCCCGTTTGAATCGCGGTTACCCTGTTCAGAACACATTACTCAATACGCATTTTCAGTATATGATTGATGACCTCTGATTGCGTGTGTGTGCGCTAGCAACAGAATATGCTTTTCTCATCTGTGCTCCGACCCTCCCTTTTTAATGCAGCGCTATCAAATATGGCCATGTAGTGGAGATGCTTTCTGTATGATTGCCGCAGTCACACCCTGCCTCGGTGCGCCCGCTGCTCCGAGACACAAGATGGGATTGCGGATGCATGTAGAATCTGGATTAGACGATTGCTTCCCCTTCAGTAATGCTTACCCGGTTTGATGCACTGGGAGAGCGGGGGGGGTGATGCTGATTTATTTTTCCGTTACACGCAGATAAGCGTTGATACAATTTTTTTTTTTTCCTTTTTGAAGCCTTCGGGATGTTGGCGCACAAGCGCCAGGGTTTGTCATTAAGACGAGACATTTGCACCAGATTCACTCTGAAATCATTTTTCGGAGGTTCCTTTTCGACACCGAAGCTTATTCCAATTTTGTCACTTGAACACTTTGAATTGGAAGTCAGGGTTATGGCTGACACTCTGCTTTTGCTCCTTGCCAGCGCTTTTTTTTTTTTTACATGTGCACAAGGCTTTTGTGACAATAATGCATAACAGTAGGGGATAAGTTTAATTTTTGGGATTTCCATGACTTTTCCGTGATATTCTTTGTGCCGAGCAGGACTCGAAGGTTCCCCACGTCTCTTTCGACTATCAGTGTTTGCAAGCAGTCAAATGATCAATCCCCATACTCTCTACCAAAGTGCAAGGATGTTGTCTAGATGCTCCTTGCCATGTCCTGCTCTATGTCTTCTTTTGTTTTCTTTTATTCATGTTACGGCAAAAAAGGGGGTCAGGAATGTCAGTACATGATTGTCAATGTTGTGATGATGGTGCTGCTATTAATTTTACTACATTATGCATATACTTCCTTTGACTAAAGAGAGAACCCATTTTGCACCCTGCTGTTTGCCTTGTGATTTTATTTTTATAACCCCCTTTTTTTTTAATTTATTTTTACTGACCAGAATTCTCTTTTCGTTGACTCCCCCATCTGACTGTCCTCTCATGCCCTCTGTCTCTTAGCGTTGGCACCAATCAGAACTTCCAGGAAAATCACAGCTTCAGTTTCTCCGCCCATTATTCTCATGGCATCACTTCAGCCATTTATCATCCTGGCCACCGGTAAGTCTGTTGTCAACTTCTTACAGCTGTAGAGAGTGGTAGAAATAACGACTAATTTAAAAAATGAATTAACAGAATGCCTTTGGTGCTCAACTTACTTCCCTACAAAAGAATATTTCTGTCTGTGGCCTCTTTACAGACCTCTCTATAAATCCTCACAATTTCAGTTATTATTTAACACATTGCAGATGAGGACACCCTTGTTAGTTCAAATAATTTAATTTGAAAATATTAAGATGATTTCAAACTCTGTCATCTTTTGAGTTTGCACTCACTTGCTACCAGTTTGCCTGTTAGCATGTATTATACTAATGTATCAGAATTTTGAATTTACAACATTCCAGTTCTGAAACTCATTTTCCAAAACTCGTTCGGCTGACAGGTTTCAAGGTTATAAATGAATGTATACCTTAGAATCCCCCTAGGATTATGCCAAAAAAGAGAGTTTGCTATATCAGAAGGAATATATTCCTTTTGCAGATGATGTTACAATTGGAGAAGGGATTACAGCACAGAAATGGGGCCGAAAGGCTCACCCAGGGAATAAATGAAGCAATCACTTTAATGCAACACCTGCAGGAATTGGCTCCGGCAGTCTGGGACGCCCTTGCACAGTCTCACCCCGTGGTATTCAAAGTTTTTCGGTTAATGACCTCTGGCTGTTATCCGTGGCCTCACTGTTTTCACCAAGATCCCGACCCTTCCCCCTCCCGGCCCCTGAAAAAGTTGCCCCGGTCTGCAGAAACGGGACTCAGTTTGGCAGGTAAAGCTTGGTTTGGCAGCCTAATGGATTTTGACAGCTACCGTCAAGTGTTTGCCAACTGATAGATGAGATGAAACTTCAAAGATCCCCAGGGCGAGAACTGGGTCAGCTACAGAGAGAATAGAGTAGAGATAAGAAAAAGACAAGTTGGTTCAACTCGATAAGAAAACAAAGGGTTTTTTTCTTCAGCGTACACGTGACGGGGACGGGAGACAGAAGTCCGCTGAGTCGTTCCCCGACTCGACAGATTTCAGAGGGGTTACGAAATATACATGGCGTTGTTTTTATATGTGCTGGGGGTCTTTGTGGTCTCAGACAGAGGTCTTGGTCAAGGATCTGAGAGCTAAAGGAACCCTATGAGAACAGTGTGTAAGTGTGTGTTACTTAATAAGGGCTAAAATTTGCTTATGATTGAGTTTATGGTTTTTTTTTAGAAGAAGAAAGCAAGAAAACTTTTTATTTTAGGTGCTTTATTCAACACTCAAGGACACAGAAGTATATACACTTACACAACATACAAATCCCCTGAAAAAAACAGCAAAAAAACAATGAAAATAAAAAAAGTGACAAACTTGTTAATGAAAAACATTGAAACAAACATATTTATATACATGTATACACATATAAATACATACACACACACACACATAAATAAGAAATGTATTTTTGTTTGTCACCAAATTATGCTTGTCATTGTTTTTTTTTTTTTTTTTTTTTTTTTTTTTTAATGAATTTATTTTATTTCCAAATGGCTGACTCGACTCTGTCGACTCTTGGCAACGCTGTCATTCAGTCATCCCGTCAGAAAATTAGACCTTCTTTGTGAAAATGAGCGTCACGGCTATAATTGCTGTGACTTTTTTTTTGTTTGTTTTTTTTTTTCTTTAACTGCAAACCAAAGAGATAATTAAAAACTACATTTTTGGTCAATTTCCTGGCCTTATCAGGGCTTGCTCACACTAGTTTTGCATGCATTCTAATGAAACAATGGGATCACAACATAGAGAATAAAATGACGGCGCTGTGAATTGTTTTCTTTATATCAGTTCACAATTACCCTCATCTCCTGGCTTTCTATATATCCAACACCTTATCACCAGGGGGCAGTGTTGAGCTGGACAGCATCTCAGTTTCAGCTCCCGTCCATGAGTTCCTGGCTGTTGTTGTTGTTTACTTTACAAATAGAGATACACAGACCGCTGTGGACACTCGTGTATCTTTTTTTTTTTTTTTTTCCTAGATTGTGTTTTGCCACTGATTCCAGACAAATGTTTACACTATTTTTTTTTTCTCTCTAATACACTTCTGAACTAGGTAGTCAATGTCTTAATTTTCTCAAAGGGCCATAGTTGTGCAGTTTGTAACCATGAGTTTGTGTGTGTGTGCGCATATCGTCCAGGTTGTTGCTGGTGGGGGGCTGTGAGTCGGGGAACAACAGCACATCCAAAGCCTCACGTTGCGGCGTCACAGCTTGGAGAGCTCTGTCAGGCTCACCGCACTACAAGCAGGTTACCAGCTACGAGGACGATGTCAATACAGTGAGGGCCCATCGTACACTTGCGCAAAAAAAAAAACCCGCCCCCCCCCCCCAGATTTGTCATGTACCTTCTCTTTTCATAGAATCAGAAGAGGGGTTTCTTCAGGATGCCCAGCTTCAGGATGTTTTCCAGACAAAAGGACGAAATGGTAGCTTTCCTCCATGTCCGTTTTTTATTTTTTTTTTATTTTTTTTTTTATATAAATAAGCGGGGATACATTACCTTCAATAACTGCACTCATTGGCCAGGATGGCGTGTTCCGGATGAGTCTGAGTCCCGACGGCACCCTGCTCGCCGTCATCCACTTCTCCGGCTGCCTGTCCCTCTGGGATATCCCGTCACTGAAGCAGCGGGCCACGTGGCAGCAAGACCAACAGGTACATCTGTAAGCCGCTTCTGGCTACGTGTAAATATCCGTGCATGCATGCATGGCTCTGCTAATGTGTAAATACCTGTTTGCATTGCAGCTGCTCGCTAAGATTTTTTTGCATTAGATGCTTGACTGACTGTGTTAATGCAATCTCTCTGTGACCTTAGTGTATGAGGAATGTGTGCTCCTGGTAGAGTCAGTAATACGGCTTAGGGAGAACTTACATTTGCACAGTTTTTCTTACTGATTTGTGCAGTGTGTGTTTGCATGCATGTGCTTGTTCTGCTTCATCGCTTGCATGAGCCGGCAGAGGGCTGCATGTACGCTCCCCGTAAACAGGGTTAGGAGATTAATTTCTCTCCCTCCTTGCCTCTTCCATGCTATCCCTCCCTTCTTCTTTGGTGCCCTCATCCTTCGGTCTTGCCCACAGCCAGGATTTGAGGAGATCAATCCAGAGTGGAAAACGTCGCTGGAGAAAAGAAAAAAAATAAAAGGTAGTCTTGCCTGCAGGGAATGGGTGTTTTTGCTGACACAGCAGACCACAGCGGATACAACTTAATGATCTTTGACATGCCTTATTCACTGAATTATACAGTTATTTAGATACACAGCCAAAGGCCGCCACACACTTCTTATTCAGTGTCCATGTCCAAGAGCGTCTATTTTTATGCTTGTTTAATTGCCTTGCGTATCCTAGTGCTGCAGTAGATGCTCTGCAGTCTTTTTTTGACAGTTTATGCGAGTAGTAATTAACCCCTTTGACAACTTTTAAGAATGAATCCGTGTGTTTCTGACAAACGACAAATAAGTCCACATATCTCTTTTTCCTACATTCCCAAACCTAATTGCAATTTGTTGCTTTTGGGAAAACTCGGCGAATCGTCCCCCCACCTTATAGAGCACTTTCATCATCTTGCAGTTTTGATTAAAAAAAAAAAAAAATGGTATTCTATATTAATGACTGTTAAAGCGAATTTGGAAAAAAAACAATTAGCCAAACGCTGTGTAAAACAATCAACCATACGATAAGCTAAATGAAAAGTTGAATTGACAATTTTCTGCCCATTTCTCGGTTTGTATCGCTCTGTTTGAAGAGACGGTCTTTCGGTGCTATGTCATTATAAGTGGATAGGCCATGTCAGGAGTCAGGGCTGGAGATCAGAGATGAAAATGTTGAGTCCCTCTTCAGAAATGACAAGGATGAATAGGATCGGGACAGAATCCGTCGGAGGGACAGCGCATGTTAGATGACTTCGAGATAAAGTCGGAGAAGAGGTCAAAATGTGATATTTTCAGACATGTACAGAGGAGGGATGGTGAATATATGAGTTGAAGGATGCTGAGATTGGAGCTGCGATGGAGGAAGCTGAGGAGAAGAATAAAGAGGAGATTTACGGACATATTGAGAGGGGACATGAAGATAGTTGGTGTGAAAAAAGCTGATGCAGAGGATGGGGTTAGATGGAGGCAGGAGATTCACTGGGATGACCTCTGAAGGAAAGCGCCCACAGGAAAAGAAGATCAGAAACAGTCTTGAAATCCAATCACTCGTTGGGCACCTTGTGTTGACTCGCACGTTTCTGCCCTGGTATTGGCTCCAGCAACCAATTCTGGCAAAGCAAGAAGATAATTTATTCGTCCATTCATGGAGAAATTGCAAAATAGATCCCCAGGCATGTAAATAATAAAAGAATAGTCCAGACTTGATCTGTATGGAGAGCATTTTGATATAACTTTAAAGATAGATTTGATACGAGATCAGTCAAATGCATTTAAAATCTCCTGGAGATGTCAACACGAGGTTGTTGCGGCCAGTTGTGTTGGTAAAAATGAAAAAGAATCTATTAATTGACATGGGATTACAGCTACATGTGCAGGGGGGGGGGGGATAAATGCATATTTGATGAGAGAAAATTATGTGATACATCATCCAAATGAGCCAATAAGCACACAATTCATGTTGAAGAATACGCTGCAGACAAAGTGGTCAATCCTTTGTTTCGTTTTCACTCCGCTTTCCTCTGGGGTGTCATTACATCCATACCGCTGCACCTTATCTTCCCCAGACAAGGAGCAGTTCTACCCTCTCGTGGATGTGAGTTGGTGGAGTGAAAACGTCTTGATCTTGGCCCGCTGCTCCGGCTCCGTCACTGTCTCGTCCGTCAGGACACTCCGGAATCTGTTGGGCAAATCCTGCGAGTGGTTTGAGCCATCACCCCGAGTCACTGCTGCACACGATGGAGGCTTCCTCAGCCTGGAGGTAAATGTAAAGATATCGCCTGCCATCAGATAGATTGCGTATCTCTCCAGCAGGGGGGGGTTTAAAATGCATAGTACAGAAAAGATCGGTGTTCAATGGTGCGGAGGACTATGACCTATCGCCGGAAGCATAGGAACTGAGAAAAGGACATGTTTTTTTTTTTTTTTCCTATGTAATTCCCTGTTTATTTGCAACGAAAAAACTCAAAAGTGATTCAAAAACCTTCACACGCCTACATTTGCATGGAATTCCGGTCTTTTTTTTTCCTTTTTCCGACCGAATCAAAGAAATCACATTTTCAATAATTTCAAGTAAATACTTGTTCAGCCCTTTAGAATTTGAATCAGAAAAATTAAGATTTTTTTTAAAAGTATGATAAGAAAAAAGTGTTTAAACACCTGTGATTAAAAAAAAAAAAAAAAAGCACAGCCTAATAGGTTAGATTTTAATAAGTCAGATTTTATTTATATGCTGCCAAACACCCACACACTGGACCGCACACTAAGCCACCATCCCTCCCATGGGCAAGCACTTGGCAACAGTGGCAAGGAAACCCTTGGGCGGATCCAATCTCAATTTTGGCGGCCTTCCGCCTCGACCAGTTGAGGTGAAAGAGAAGGACTGAGAGATAGAAAGCAAGAGTGTAATTGAGGTATCAGGTTTAGGTTGGATAGGCACAAATGAGATGGCGACAGTGGACATGATACAATAATAATTTTAAGATTCAGAAAAGACATAACAGTAATGGAGGTCATGCAAGACTGCTGCTGTAGATCAGTCCACGGCCCCCGGAAACTTGTGAGATGAGAGAACCTTGAGGAAGGTTGTATAAGAACGTAAAAAATGTAAATGAAGCCAATACATAGTATGATAAATCTATGTTTTTATAAATATATTTCGTATGAATTAGGGGTTGTTAATTGCAAATTAGTGGCTAGTTTTTAAATAAGTGTGTGATAGTGTATTAAAACAGTTGAACAGCGTGTATGATGAAACATGTTCTATATCCCACAAGGACCCTAATTTCACACCACTCTTCCCTTTCATTTCACTTTTTTCCTTGTTTTTTTTATCTGATTACATAGAAAAAAAAATCCTGACCATCTTGCTGTTAACTTTTGGGAAACGTTACATCACCCTGGCTCGGGATGGAAGGGGGAGATGAGAGGGTAGTTTTTTTTTTTTTTTTTTTTTTTTTTTTTTTATTAATACAGTGTCAGATGATCCCACTGCTTATGAGGTCGTGTGTGAGGATGGGCTGGTGGGCACGTGTTCACAAGCAGAAAATAACATGACCTTGCGTGTTGATAGTAATCATCTTCCCATCGATTAAACACTTAGTGCTTTTCAGGTGCGTCATAACACCTCGCTGTGGAAGGGGCAGCATTTTTCCCTCTCTCATAATTTTTTCCCCCCAACTGAGGCAATCACAAAACTAGAGGAAAGGAACACTTTTAAACAGCTTGAATAAAGATGTCTGTCAAGCAGCGTGACCTTGCAATTTCTTCTTTTTTTTTTTTTTTTTTTTTCTTTAATACGCCTCTGCAAAAAAAGCCATTAGATGAAGCAGGTTTGTCCATTTCAACGCAGTCGGATGTAAACAGTACAGCCTTGCACTCTACGCTTTGTCACTCATTCATCACGTCCCGCTGACAAAAAGTGTCCATCCACCACATCATAGATTATTTTTCAGGCAAGGCTATAAATCTGACTGTTTTGTTCAACTTAGGGGTGCTTAATTTTTCTGATGTGGGGCAACATTTTTTTTTTTTTTTTTTAAAACATAATTGTGGGTTGACATGAGTCAATTACTGATTATTAATGGATCAACAAGTTCTTTTAAGATAATGTTATATAACCATTATTGCAGCAATGACCTTTTCCTTTTTGCTTTTCCCTTGAGGGGTTGCCACAGCAAATGTATCTCTTCCTTCTAATCCTATTCTCTTTTCTCACACCATCTAACTTCACATCGTCTTTCACGCCATCCATAAATCTTGTCTTTGGTCTTCCAGCATCCTTCTACCAATATATTCACTATCCCTTCTCTGACCAAGCCATCTCAGTTTGGCTTCTCTGACCTTATCTCAGAAGCATCTAAAATGTGCTGCCCCTCTGATAGATTCATTCCTGGTCCCCTCTATCCTCATCACTCCCAAAGAGAACCTTAACGTCTTCATCTCTGCTACCTCCAGCTCTGCTTCCTGTCTTCTCCAAACCATACAGCATTGCTGGTCTCACAACTGTCTTATACACCTGCTTGAACCTGTTTCTTCACTTCTTTTCTGCACTCGACATTGGTATGGAATGTTGACCCGAAGTATTTGAAATTCTCCACCTTTTCCACTCCCTGTAGCCTCACCGTTCCACTTTGGTCCCTCTCATTCACACATGTATAGTCTGTCTTGTTGCAACTAACCTTCATTCGTCTCATTTCCAGAGCATACCCCCACCTCTATATTTTCCTTTACCTGTTCCCTCTTACTCTAGATCACAATTCCTGGAGATTCCTGTCCAACCTCATCTGTTAGCCTGTCCATCACCACTGCAAACAAGGGGCTCATAGCTGATCCCTGATGTAGTCCCATAAATTTCTCTGTCACATCTCCAGCACATTCACCACTGTTTCACAGATAGCATACATGTCCTGCACCAGTCTAACATACTTCTCTGCCACTCCAGACTTCTGCCTACAATACCATAGGTCATCTCTTGGCACCCTGTTGTATGCTTTTTGTAGGTCTACAAAGGCACAATGCAGCTCCCTTTGGCTATTTCTGTACCTCTCTACCAGCAAATTCTGCATCTGTAGCACTCATATATTGCAGCAATAAAAACTCATTTTTATTTTGCTCACCGGTTACGTATTAAAACATATTTTTAAACACATAGTAAGTGTACACATACCAAAAATCCCTAGATTAATACTAGAATACGGTGGTGAAATTCACGTGTACATCATGATGTTTAGATCCAGGGTGTCTCATCAGAGGAAAAGTAGCATATATGTTTTTCTGTATTCTGTATTGTGTGTTCGCTAAGTGTGTCCACCTTCACACTTAGTGAACACACAGCCCAATTCGCAAGCTTCGGAGAAGTTTGAATGGTGCTTTGTTAATTTACAATCTCAACTTAAAATCTTACCTGTGAATTATTCATGAAGTCATTTGCGGTTACTAGCCCATGATCGACTACTCCAACGATGTTCTTCATGACCTTCATGGTTAAGTACTCAGATATTGATGACATTCTACTGAAGCAGAAGTAAACTCTTATCTGATCAGTATTAACTAGTTACCTTTTACAAGTTGCTCAGTGCTTGCTCTGAGGAACCACAATCTCCCGAATCCCCGCAACCTCTCATTTCACAGGTTCCAAGGGCATGTTGTCTGATCTATTGCAGCAGATTTGCCAGGCGCCCACTAGTATTTCTTGAATGAATATTAGAGTAATGATCATATCATCTCATCAGAACCATACAACTGTTACTATTTCTATTGTTATTTGTATGAGATTATTTGTGTCTGTCCTTCCCCACCCAATCCTCATGTCTCGATTACACTCTTGTCTTCTATCTCAGTCCTTCTCTCGCCCCAACTGGTTGAGATAGAAAACCGCTGAAATTGAGCTTGGTTCTGTCCAAAGTTTTCCTTGCCGCCGTCACTTTTGCTTGCTCGTGAGGGAATGTTTGCTTTCTGTAAATCATTTTAAAGATTGCGGTCCAGACCTGCTCTACATGGAGTATCACTAGACAGCTGAGTTGCTATTTGATGCCATGTAAATAAAAACTGACAAACCTATTTGGTTGATGGCTTTGTATCACAGAACACTTTTTCATAATATTTATATATATATATATATATATATATATATATATATATATATATATATATATAAAATCTGACTTGACAGTTAACACTCCATTATAGAGGTCTTTACTTTCTTGTGATTCAACCTGAATGGGTTTCCAAAATATGGCTAGGGTTGAGCTAATTTGAATTTATTTGATCAACAGAACTATTGGGATTCAACATCAGGACCATCATTGCTCTCCAACTTCCATTTGTATTTAATTTTTTTTTTAACTTCGGCCAGTTCGTTCACTTCCGACATCTACTCCTTGTGGAGTGGACGAATCAACTGGTCGCTTTCTGGCATGTAGTTAATGGACAGCTCCATCATCAGTACCATTTAAAATGTAGCAAATCACAATGCTTTAAAATGAATGCACTCAAGCTAAAGTAGTGGTTCACAATATACTTAGACAGTGCAAGTACACAAAACACTACTCAGTGACAGTAATTTGAGTAAGTACTATTAGGCACTTTACAACACTGTGGATTAGTCTTATTTAACATCCATTATTAAATATAATGCGTTACCGTATTATTTAGTGTAAAGCCGTATGATCATTGGTTAATGCTTCTTCAAAATTAATTCTAAAGTATAAAACTAAAATATCATGAAAACAAATTAATTAACTCAATAGTATTTAATGAATAGTGTATGTTGTGTAGTGTACATTTATTTCAAAGCATTGTATGGAATGTTAAAATATGTTTTCAGCTACCGTAATTTCCGGACTATTGCGCCTGAATATAAGCTTCACTGCCTAAAAATAACAAAATAAATATATGTGTACATATATAGGCCGCACTTGTCTATAAGCTGCAGTTGTCCACGTTGTAACATGAGATATTGTTACATGATGTTACAGACTTTTTTTAAAATATTTAATTAAATACATGCATCTGCAAAAACAGGTACGTACTGGAAATGCTTTTTTTCCGAACAGTGCCTGTACCATGGCTGTTGAAAAAGATTAATAATAAATAACACAAGGAAAAGCCCATCCATCCATCCATTTTCTGTCCCTGCTTTGTCCTACTCCAGCTGGTCGCTATCTTTGTCTTCCTCCTGCGCACTAAAACTATTAAAGTTGTCTTCTTCAGTGTCGGAATTGTAAGGCCTCAGAATTTCACGGTAATTTCATTGGTCCGAATGTGACCAGGCTAAATTTTTTTTGGGTCGTGAAGCTCGTTAGCCCACCCCCCAAACAAATCCATAAATTAGCCGCATCATTGCTTATAGTCTGGAAATTACTGCATGTATATGTGTGATCAATTCAAATGTGACTGAAAAATATTCATAACTTAGTTTGCATTTTTATTTATTCTATTACTTGGTGTGGTGCGAGAGAGGAGGATACAGAGAATAGAGTTAGATGGAGAAAGTTGATTCGCTGTGACGACCCCTGAAGGTAAAAGTCGAAAGGAGAAGAAGAAGTCTATGTAAATTAGCATTTCTCCTATCGTCTGTTTATTTTTCCTTCTATCAATTTCTCAAACTATTTTTTTTTTAATTTTTTTTCATTGTAATCCTCCACAGTGTGAAGTAAAAATGGCCCAGAAACGTGGGCGTCTAGAGAGCAGCGCCAGTGCCGGCGAAGGCGAGGAAGGCGACGATGGCGGAGATTCCGACTCAGATGAAGAGTCCTCCGCCAAAGCCAGATACTTTGGCTACGTCAAGCAGGGTTTGTACTACGTGACGGAGATGGAGCGCTTTGCTCCGCCACGCAAACGTCCCCGCACTGTCCTCAAAAACTACCGTCTGGTCAGCTTGCGGTCCACCACGCCGGAGGAGCTGTATCAGAGGAAGGTAGGCTGACTCAGCTGACGCTGGGGGGGTTGAGCTTCTTCTGAGTTTCTGGATTTATATCAGAACAAATGGAAATGGATACATTAATTGGATTTAACCTTTTGGAATTTGAAATTAACTGCATGAGGCCATATCTTTTTTTTTTTTTTTCGCATCAGTGGGGGCTATTCATTTAAAAAAGTGCTTGATCAAATTAAAACAAAAGTAACAAGGCTGCTTTTTCAGGTTCAACTTTTTTTTTTTTTTTAATTCATCTTATTTTTTAATAGAGAGAGCCTAAAAACCACCAATTGCACTATTGTAAAGAGACATGGAGGTTGTAATCATTTTAAGTGGTTGAATTTAGTCCACGTGTGAGTGACCCAAAAGAAAAGCAACTACTGTAGTTCAGATAAAGAATACAAAATACGGGTGCGATAATACCTATAACTTTTACTTTGGGGTGCAGTCAAATAATTAAGGAACACATTAGGCTTAAATTACCAGTAATTATGCAGTTCTGTACAATCATTTTATATGTCTGCGGAGGTTCTCAGTCACTTGGGTTATGGTGAATTCTTGTCGAAATCTTCAGAACTGAAGAAGCCTCTCAGATGAAGAGTGAAACGTCTTAAAGTGGAGAAATTTAAGTCCAGTCGCCACGACAAGAAGATTTCGACAAGAATCATTTTATACATTTTCTCTATTTTTTTTTAACTCAAGAACTACTCAAGATTGTGATAAAGTTCAATACTTATGTTTTTTTTTTTCTGATGGTTACTTCCTCCTTATTATTTGATTTGTATTGAACTGTCGTTGCGATTGTTCCTCTGTGTTTTGCGAATGTTTAAAAGTGCCTCATTGGCCATTTAATCGCACCCATGATTGTAAAAAAAAATGTCAAGTTCATTTACTGAGGGGAAAAAGTAAAACGAGTCGGGCAGAAACTCAAAATGAAAAGGGGAAAACCAAACCATATGAAAATAATTAGTATTTTGATATAGATACTAAAATGCGGCATCTTAATACGGCATAACAATTAAGTGATTTTCGGTATATACGGATGTGGGATTCATCCTTAGTTGGTCTTTATCTGTGACTTTGAGATTATTTGTTTTGACACGGAATCATAGGTGTCATGTAACCAGTCTCATCCTTCTTGACCAAAGTAAAAAAGGCCCCTGGGGAAGATCCAGGACACGGTTGGGGGGAGGGGAAGTGTCGCTGTCTCTTGTTTGGCTCGGGGACGCCCTAGGATTCCCCCCGTGGAGCCCGAGAAAATGGCCGGTGGAGAGAGATTTCCAGGACTCTCTGCTTCATTGGCACCTTTCTTTGCGGCTTCTTTTATGAACAGAATTTGGCGGGGAAATTAAAATCCCAGATTTAACCCCTCAGAGATAACAGTCAAAGCTGTATGAGCTCGAGTTCGAAGGTTCGCTTCACAAGGACGCCAGTGAAGGGGTTTTTGGCTGTCGGTTGTCTGTCGGTGTGTTCGGCGTGAAGCCGTTCATTTCCTCTCGTCACTTAATTTACTGTTTGGTGTGAGCTAACCATTCATTCATAGAATTATAACCGGCTGATCTGCACAATTGGTCCCTGGCTAAATAGATCCTGTGTCAGCTCGCAGAAGAGCTACTGTTCCGTCGGATCAGCTCTCCGGCGGACGAGAACCCGAGCAAGATGTTCAGACGGCGCGGAGACTATCCCTAGGTCCCCGGGGTCTCTCTGAAATGCTAATTGCTGCATTAGAAATATGGCTGTTGTTGCCACTTGCTACAAATTGCAGAAAAGACAACAACACCCTCTATCATAAAGGACAGCAAGAGTGGAATCGGCTCTCAGTGGTGCCAAGTTTGAGCATGGTTCATCAGTCATTTTTATGACCCATCATCTACTGCCTTCTTCATCATTGTCATCATCATTAGATGCCATTACTCATCACCATCACTCCTAACAGTTGAGAGTTACTAAGTAATATATCATTATTATCTCTTTCGAACACTTGGTCCATGACGCATTTCCCCGGTTGTTTTTTCTTCTCTCGTCGTTTCCCCCTGATTTTCACATGTATTCCTGCGCGAGCGAACGAGAGAGAGATGTGCCGTTTTTTTTCGTCCGCATCCATGTCAACGATCGAATCTTTCACGGAGATCTCCAGACTGCGCGAACAAAAACACGCCTTGGCTCTAACAACAACAAAAAATAAAAAAAAAAAACCTGACCTGATCTCCTTTCACAGATTCACCTCCGATGAGGTTTGTGGGCCAGCTGGCCGTGAGATAAGCAGAACAAACGATCCGGGGTCAGGCTTTTCCTCGACCCAAAGAGTCTGATGCTGCGCTCAGCAGCGTAACCCCGCCTATACGAGCATCTAACTGGCAAGGCTGACTAACAGTTTTATTAGCCAAATCCAGCGAGGGACAGGATCGGGTTTTGATGTCCTCCTACGAGAGGTTTAACTGTGTGGGATTCCCGTTGCTCTTGAGGAACCGCAGTCTGGCTAATGTGTTGCTCTGTACTCCTACACAAAGATGGAGATGGATACTGAGAGTGGGCTGGCCCTTGTGTGTTTGTGTACGTGCACTTGCATACAATGTGAGCAGGCCTGCATTACATGGCGTGTCATGCTGTGGCCGAATTGAATGTATTTTGTTTTAAAGAAAACGACACGGCGTATGAATGGATATTTTCCCACGCCCCTTTTAGAACACCTCTCATGCACTGTAAATAAGTAAACACCAGATTCATTTTGGAAAAGAACAACAAATGAGGCGATTTTCTGATTCTGACTTGAGCTTTCGACTCTGTGGTGCAACTTGACCCCCTCCTTTTTTTTTTTTTTAATCTAGATTGCGGAGTACCAGTGCTTAGAGCTGAAGTCCTGCATTAGCAAACCAACATGATGCAAGAGTCATACTCTAATCAGGTCAAAATAAAAGGAAATGCCCCCAGATTTATGAATTGCAAGCAAAATTAAAATCACTTTTATTGCACCATGTTTGTAGCCAACCTAAATTCTCTACTGAAACGGTTTCCCATATGATCTTGATTATTCAGACATAGATATATATATACATTTGCATAACTGTGATCTTTTTAACAGTCCCAATTTTATACTGACAATAGTTTCATGACTCTGTATGGCCTGGATTTTTTTAATCCAACAGATTGACAATGAAGAATATGGAGAAGCCCTGTCTCTCGCTCAAGCGTACAATCTGGACTCTGACCTGGTCTACCAGAGACAGTGGAGAAAGAGTACAGTCAGCATCGCCTCCATACAAGATTATCTGGTAAGAGATGGGAGAAAAAGGGAGATCGATCGGGGGGAAATGAAGAAAAGGGGTGGAGGGGCGGTTAACAGCAGAGAGAGATATAAGAGGTGTCTTAGAGTTTTTATATTTTTTTTGTGTGTGCTGTCTGGTGAAAAATATACAGTGAGTGGGTGAGCAGGGACACAGCTCACTCTTAACTGCGGCACAGCCCCCTTACTCTATTTCACGCATCATTTTTACCAATTTGTAGCAAAATTTCACACCCGCCCTCTCTAATTCTGTATCTCATTTTATCCCGTCATTTTTTTCTGAACTCATTCCCTCGTCTCCCGTTCCCCGCGACCCATCCAGAGCAAGATCCGCAAACGCTCATGGGTTCTTCATGAGTGTGCGGAGCGCGTCCCGGAGAATGTCGACGCGGCCAAGGAGCTTCTGCAGTATGGCCTGAAGGGAACTGACCTTGAGGCGCTCATCGCCATCGGAAACCGAGAAGACGGGGGCAGGTAATGTATGCTGGATCGCAAGCACACAGCTGCGACCAATGCAGATGCACAGTCTATAAATACAGTGGAACCTTGGCTTACAAAGCCCCTAATTACAAACAAATTGGCCTATTTTGAATCGACCTGTGAACAAGCCTCGGTACACGAACGCACAAACAAACAAACTTATGGGCTTTCCACGTCGAGGTGTTGTAGCCTAGCGGCAGTCGTGTGTGCCTCTCTGCATTGTTTGCATCGTTCTGCATTGTGTTCTCCTGTTACATCGCTTTTTTTTTTGTGCTCATTTTCAGTAAGTTAGCCCTCATTATGGCTCCCAAAAAGGTAAAAAGTGTGATATCGGTGTTGAGAAGAAGACTTACAGTCAATCTGAAGAAGAAAATAATAGTCGAACGTGAGAGATGTGTGCGTGTTAAAGACCTGGCCAAGCACTAGGACATGACTAAGTCAACCAATTGTACAATCCTGAATAACAAAGATTCGCTAAAGACGCCTGATTTGGCTAAAAGGGGGGACTAGGGTAACAAAGGAAAGTGATTTTCAGTTTGGATTAATGAAAGACATCTTGCTGGAGATAGCGTGAGTGAGGGTCTGGTATGCGCCGAAGGCTTTTCTTTTTCTGATGTACTGAAGGAAATGTAGAGTACAAGTGCTCTGGAAAGAACACTGGAAACGCAGTAATAATTAAGGGTTATCTTTATTTCCGTATTTATTTTCCTTTATTTCTGTATTTGTGCCCCAAATAAGCCCATAAAGAAGTTTCTAAAGAGTGCTGTATGTTTTTTGGAACAGGAGAACGGATCACTGGGATTTACATTGATTTTAATGGAAAAAATTGATTTGGTATGGAGTCAAAAAACAAATGAAATTTGAAAGCCAGGGTTCTACTGCAGCCATCGACTTTCAGCAGATGTTTCCGTTCAGATTTCTCCCTGCTCACAGCTTCGTACGGTTATGATGTCGACTCCCAGGTTCATCATGCCAGGAGATGTCGACCTCGACGACCTTCCCTATGAAGACATACTGTCGAGCGAGGAAGAGCTCGAGATGAAGGAGGAGAAGGAGAAGAAGAGGAGGCAGGAGCTAATAGCAAAGGTGGACTTCAACAGGTACAGTATGTCGCCGGAAAGGCTGGAGTTTTGCTCATGAAAAGATGCTCACTGCACGGTGCCAAGGTCAACGTCAAAATCGATATGACGTCATCCCATCATGAGGACCTCTTTATTCTTAAGCAGAACCTAGGTATATTTAGTTTATGTGAATCAAGAAATGATGTACCATGGGCTGATTTTGTCTGCATATACAGCAAAGCACAATATCACAGCCTGCAGGATGACAATATGTCTGGTTTGAGAATGGAAAGCTTTCTATCGATGATAACCATTTAGCTCTGACGTTGGATGACTGCTTTGCAGCAGGGCTTTGTGACATTCACAAGTTCCGTTTTTAGTATCGCCCCATTGAACTCTGCTGAATTACTGTACAAATCAACATGATGGTGGTGTTTTACAGAGAATGCTGCTCTGCAGTTCTCAAAGGCAGATTGAGAGGCAGAAAGCCAACAAAGCCAGATCAGAAATTTGCAGAATACATACTCACAGTGACCGAATAGTTGTGATGTATGTCTGCAACCGGAATAGTAGTTACCAGTCGACTAAACAACAGCATTACAAACTTCTAACAGCGAATTAACATTAGCACAACAAATGACGGCTGATTTCTATGGCAGAGCACATCCACGCAAGCTTAACTCACCAAACGCGATGCATAACATCAGACGGAGTGTAAACCAAAGTACCACTGGACGCCAGAGTGTAAGAATCAACAAATCAGTCCACTTGATCAAGCTGTCACCCAAATGTGAGGTTTGACGGTTGATTGAAAATGCCGTAAGGAAAGTTTCGGTGTGTACCTTTGCTCCTGTGAAGGGAGATTTTACTACTCAAGCACAGCAACTCATTTTGGACATAACTAGATGCCCTCGTGTTGAACAAGAATGGACATGCCATTCCAAGCCTTCTCGTCAAACATCAGTGCATTTTTTTTTGGTCAATGGGTCACATGAGTAATGTACTCAGATTTGTCTGGAGATTGCAGTATTCTCGCTTTCTAAGCAACACAGGAAGAAAGGTTATTTTTGCCACTCGCCGATCGTGGGAATCCTTTAAGGACTTTGCGACCTTTCTGTTTTTCTCTCCTTCCGTGCAACCCCTCCTCCTCTCTCCTTCTTATAATGTCACCTGGTCATACTTGAGTATAATAATTGCACCAGCCTTTCATGCATGGGTGAGTCTTTCATGTTGATCACGGACCCTGATATTTCCAAGAGTGAGCGGCAGAGTAATACTCCCACTCGCCATGCCCCGTGTAATATGGTACATCATACGTCAACGCGTGTAGCCCTCCCTCGAGCAGGGTGGGGGACTGCTTGAGGAGGTTGAATTGTTTTTGGTCCCTTAAGACAATTGCTGTTTCCTGCTCTTGACTGTTCTCAAGGCAGGCAAACCTTTATTCATTTAGAATGCTAACAATGTGAAACAAAAAAGACAATAAATGTAATGTGTACAGATTTCACTCTCAACTGCATCATCAGCATCTTTGCTTTAAAGCAGTAGTTACTCACCCACTTACAGGATATCTACTATAATGTACTGATTGGAAAAAAAACAATTCTGAAATTATGATAAAGCAATATGTTATGCCTGCATTCCAGCCGAGTAGAGTTTGGGTGTATGAAAACTATATATACGGGACAAATGAGCATTTTGCATGTCAAAATATGCAAAGTATATCAAGGTCTCATAGGTTTCATGGATTTGCTCTGCATTTTTACTCAAGATTAGATTTTATACTCCAATTATGGCACAAATGGCCGACTGTCGCGCCGTTTCAAAGCTGTATCAGCTCATGCTTTGCTGAATAAATGACTGGGTATTTGCAGAGGAAATCAAGTAGAGAAGACCGGAAAAGATCACAACGCACTCCAGGCAAGATGCAACACCCCCCCAAGTGCACATTGGCATATTGACGTTGATGTGACTCATTCAGGAGGTCGGTCACACCGGTTATTGGAGTATCGTGATGGAATTTTTTTTTTTTTTTTTAACTTCGTAAGCAGGAGGGGCTTATCATTTTCTCTATTTTTCAGCCTGGTGGTCTCCTCCCCATCCCCAGGTGTTTCCTCCATGGAAATTTTTTCCAGCACTCGGGGCTGTGACAAAACATTAAAGATGCATGACACACAGCTGGCATATTGGGGACTTAAATAAATATATGATAAAGTAGGTCGGCTGCACTTTACTACCTGCAGTTGATCCAAAAAATGATAAAGACAGAAGGACCAGGAGCACTGAGAATCAATTGTTTTTACGGCCCTGTCAGAGGAAATCAAAAGCGACAACACTCAATTCATTTAAATGACTCGTAAATCTAAAAAATATATCTGTGCATTATGCTGGATGTATATCATTTACGGTTGAATGTTGTTTCATACCCAACTGCTCTGACATTTGCTCATGTATATCCAATATAATGTGTATACATACGTATATGTATGTATATATATGTGAAGTCCGTCACCTCTGTCAATGTTAGGAAAAGTCAATTTAAAATGATTTTGTTTCAGTTCATGTGGTGGAATCATTTGATTTATATGTGAATATTAGAATTATTTTATTTAGCTCAAATGATTCCACTGCATTAATTGAAACAAAATCATTTTAAATAAATTTTTCCTTAACGTTGAGGGAGATGATAATACCAGCTGGTGAACAGACCGTGCAACTGCGTTGTCATAAATCGACAACGACACTGATATTGGTGCTGGAGCATGAACACATTCTTTTCTCAAACAACTATCGCCTTGGTTCCTCCTCGCCTGATCCTTTTCCTCACCTCCTCCAGGTACGAGGAAACCAGGCAAGCAGTGAAGGTGCGTGCGTTTGTGCATGCATGCGTGCGTGCTTGGCCGGCCGAAGAAGCCGAGCTGGGTTTTGCCGCTTAATATGAGGCCGCTAGATTAACCCATCCTCACGGCAGAAGGTCTTTGGATGAATAAGCCCCCGCTACCTGGTAGAAGCATCCATCCAGAGTTTGTACTCTCAAGTTTTTATGGTAATTTAAAAGTTTTTGCACTCAGTTTGAAACTTGAAAGGCACCATATAGTAGGTAAAAACCCGGAAGCACATATAAAAAAAAAAAAAATTATAAACGGCTGTCTTTTTGATTCTTAAGCAGGTATCGCCAAAAATATAATTGGCTCTTCTGTGGGCTGTGTGCAAGCATTCCACCCAGTTACATTAGTTTTTTGAGCTATTTAGACCTGATCAATAGCTGTTCACAAATTGAACGTGTTCTCCATTAGCCACTAGCTAAACCTGTGCAGGACAAAAACCCTGTCCCTTTTATACCTTATTTTGCTTAATTCCACTGACACAGACACAGGTGAGTATATAACCTTCCTTTGTGAGTTAATAAACCCGTTGAGTTTATTTGGATTATCGTGGCATATGATAGAACATTCCCCCCCGGGGCCGCAGAGAGTATTATGCTAATGCATTCCTAGACTGAATAAACTCAGATTTATGTGTAAATCCAGGACCACTCTCCTTGTTGTAGAGCAAAATTTGAACTGGGGCTGTGTGTCGTTGCCGGAAAAATGCAATTGGAGGTGCTGATGGGGGTCGATTTAATAAAGAAATAAATAAATGCATGAACTACCTGTCGCCGGCCCGCGTGAGTCACCTTGTCGGTACAATATTGCAGAAGCTTAAATCAAGGCCATTAATATTCACCCTCGCCACTGTAATTATCAATGCGGTGCCTGTGCTGAGATTCGCCGAAATGCACCGAAAGCAGGGATTGGGGTTGATTTTAATTTTTTAATTTTTTATTATTTTTTTTATTTTTTAAAGTGTTAAAAACCAGACAGAGATGGGAGGGAGAAATTTAACACAGATTTTTTTCATTAGGTCTCCAGACCGGAGAGCGGATCAAAGACAGGGACATTAATGAGGATGAGGAGGAGACGGCATCGGAGGGGATTAGTGGGTAATCTGCTGGATATAATTTATGCCTTTGTTGCTAAGTGCCCGGGGAAAAACTAATGAAAAACCCTTTAGTGATCGCTAATCACCTCTCATTCACACAGATGCGGATGCACATTCTTAAACTCACTATAAAAATGTGTTCAGATATAACGACTATGAAAATGTTTCCAAATGTAATAATCTTGGAGAATATGCACGCAACAAAACAGATGATGGGTCCGTCCCACATGAACTACATGAATAAATAAATACATGGGGTGTTGCTGCAAAACAATTAGCGTGCATGCAGGTATTGTAGGCTCCGGTAGCCAAGTTGCGCCTCTTCTGTTATTCTTTTCACCTTGGATGTTCAACAGGCTGGCCTCTGGTCATTATTCGAATGAAGAGCGGCAGAAAATGTGTAATTGCGTGCTCGCTCCTACTCTTACACCCCACCACACCCCCCACCTTTATTTTGGTCTCTGTCAATTTGATATTCTCTCTTTGTTGGTTCTTGGTGTAATAAAGCAGCTTTAGTACAGACTTGTAGTCCATGTAAGAAGGGATTAAGGATAGGAAAAATAAATCAGGGGATGAAGGAAAAAGGATGATTTTTTTTCAACCTTAAAACCAAAAATGTTACATCTAAGTGAATTGATTTTTTTTTTTTCCTTCTCTATTTTTCTCCATATATCAAGACGTCCGCAGCGTTTTGCCCCAAATGTCTTTGGCAATATTTGTTTGTGAGTGTGTGTGAAGGCTTTTGTGTGCGGCAAACCTTTTCACTAATGGATTCATCCATGTTGCCTTGAGGCCTAAGGCAGAGGCCAGAGACAGATAATAATTCTCTTAATTTCTTTTTAACTACACCACCATTATAGAAATAGCTTAGTATCGATCACATCTGCTGAGACAGTGTGTGTGTGTGTTAGTGTGAACCTCTTGTGTGGAGAAACTGTATTTAAAAACTGTATTTATAAATAAGTTTTTTGAACCTAAACGTTAGTGAGATCCCCCCCGCCTTCATCAGACTGTTAAGGGCTGTTGCTTTCCGTGTGTGTGTGTGTGTGTGTGTGCGTGCGTGCGTGCGTGCGTGCGTGCGTGCGTGCGTGCGTGCGTGCGTGCGTGCGTGCGTGCGTGCGTGTGAGAGATCACAAAGGTTATTTTATCACCAGCCAGTGTGGTGGAGTAAAATCTAATTATGCATAATGACACAGAATGTAATTTTGTTTTTCGGGGGAAAACTCTTTGCTGATGTAGTCTCACACAGAATCACGTTTATTTTTTTCAACAATTAACGTCATTATCTCAACCCAACAACTCAATTAACCTTTTCTTTGAAACGCAAATAACTTATTGTGTTAAAGTATTCGGAGGTTCTTTTGTTTCATAACCCTATGAACAGACTGATTTGGAAACAGACAAAAAAAAACCCCACAACTTCTGCTTTCTTGGGCAATGTGTTGATTCACTCTGAAAAGTGTTGTCATATGAAGTACAAATACTTGTGATTGGATCCTCAATCCTTTTTTTTTTTACTTTCTTGCACCAGTTTGCAATGTCATGCATTTAAAATCTATTATTTTTTTCTCCGATGAGGTAGACAATTTCATGTTTTTATCCTGGCGTAAGGCGTAATTCTGCGGTGTGTGTGTGTGTGTGTGTGTGTGTGTGTGACAAGGACAGAAGGGACTGAGTCAGAGATCGGTGTGTTGGCTGCTATAAGCTGTTAATGTCCTTATCCGATCAGATTCAGGCTTCAATCAGAAGTATCATTTGTGTGTGTGTGTGTGTGTGTGTGTGTGTGTGTGTGTGTGTGTGTGTGTGGCATCTTGATTGTGTGAAGTGATGTTCAGTGTTGTCGTGGTCCATTTGTGCTGTGCTAATTCCATCTTTGTGCTTGAAGACACGCAGAAATCAAGCCATTTTATTTGAATGACCCATAATAATTAATATTGTGATAATATAATTAAAATAAAATAATTACTTATTCAAATTTTTAAAGCAAAGGATGGTCCGCACCAATTGAAGAAGAGCCGGTCCTGCCTCCTCATATTAGTAAGCCTTTGGAGTGGGTTGGTGACTCTCCCATTGTTTTTCTCCCCAGTAAATCACTGACATTGGTTCGTCCCATTTGTATGTTTGGCTTTGTTGGTTGGGCTGCAGCATCAATGAATGGATTTCTATTATCATTATAATTTTTTGGAAATATTTCATTAAGGTCGGCACAGTGGTGAGTGGTTAGCGCC
Organism: Fistularia commersonii; assembly: GCF_037954325.1. Classification (NCBI taxonomy): domain Eukaryota; kingdom Metazoa; phylum Chordata; class Actinopteri; order Syngnathiformes; family Fistulariidae; genus Fistularia; species Fistularia commersonii. Next base: position 5,379,685 of record NC_141303.1, read on the forward strand.
CGATGGCAGCTGGGATAGACTCCATCATCTCCCTGAGTTAGATAAGCGGTCGATGATAGGTGGATGGATTTTATTATTTACCAAATGAAAAGTGGCATTTCGCCCCCAAATGCTGGCATCGGATGAGGTTCGACTAGATTACAAAAAAAAACAAAAAACGCCCGGGTGCTTTTCATGGCACATGTGAGAAGGGTTTGGGACGGGTCGAGGAAGAACCTGTTCATTTCATGGCACGTTGCTTAAACCTTCAGAGCTGATACACATCCTTCGAATCACTCTGAAAGGGAGATCTAGCGTAGAATGAAACAGAATACTCGATGAATTGTTACAATCTGAGCTGAATCTTCAATTCTCCAACTGCCCTAAAATGTATTGGACACAAGAAAGAACTGATGATACTCTTACCGACAAATGATTTTCCGGGGGTCTGGTTTTGAACTAAATGCTGATATCAATGGTGATTTCACCATCGTCCTGGTATTCCATTCAATTTTGTTGTTGTGACACTTTAAATTTCGATGATAAGGCTTGTGTGGTCCAAGGATCCGTCCGTTCAATTTTGGGATACAATGTCCGTTCACAGTTATGAATGGACCTTATTGTGAGGTGTGAGAGAAACATGAGTTTTTAACATTTCCTCTTACATACAAAAACAAATTCCAGTGACTTGTCCTTGAAATGTAGACATCTAAGAAGTGATAGAGCTTTACCACTGAAATGTTCAGTTGGTTAAATAAGTGCCATCCTTGCTCCTGTCATTGTTTTTGACAAACCCCTCAAAAATTAAGAGTTTGTGATGTTATATTTTATTTTTCCGGTCCCTCATTTCTTCGTTCTGGCCTTGCGGCAGTGATGCTTCCTCGCGGGTTGCTGTTTATTACCATGGCGTTACCATGAACTTCCATGAACATTCTCAAAGACAAAGAATCCCTCTGTGAACAACTAAGCTGCATATCTGTTTGACTAACAGCACAACAAAAACTATACAGCGTGTAACCAGCCGGATTACAAAACAAAAAAACATGACACACAACCTCCTCTCAATGATAAACTTACTTCTGCTTCAAAGCGGCGCCTTATTAATTGCAAGTGTAAAACAGTTATAGTGTTTCAAGGAGACTGATGTACAAATCTGAGTTAAACTGCTAAAAAAAATTAACAGAATAAAATATCACATTTGCTTTTATTTATAAAGAAATCTGTGTAGCTTCGGAGAGATATCGTAAAGGTAGCCGATTTTTACTGGTTCTGTCAAATAATAGTCGTTCCCTCCTGGCGAGGTGAGAGCATCTCTTTTTCTTGAAGTCTAATTGGACAATTTAAAATCTTTAAAAAAAAAAGTTTTTTTTTCCCCCCCCAATCACTAAAAAAAATAAAAGTCCACTTACTTACCAAGTCATAACATACATTTAAAAACCTCTATCAACATCACAGTGTAGCCCAGTATTGCCTGCCATAAAGTAACCCAGTGGTCCATAAAAAAACAAACAAAATAATAGTATAATTTAATGATACAAATGGATCTTAAAGTTCGTTTCAAGTGTTTGCGAACGCCCGCTGGGAGGAACAAGATTTATACCACTGCAAATGTGTCTAGGAGGGAAAGACATACTTTGGAATGGAGTTTGGGGCATACAGACAATCCTACCTTTGTCGCTATTAATGCAACGCTTGTGGGAGTACCATTCGAAGCGTGAAAGGAAAAAGGCATAGCTTTTAAAAAATTTTCATTACAGTTACGTGCACCATTAAACACCTGATGGCCGGCGGTTCACCATGTGGTCAATTTGTTCCTGTAGACTGATGTTATAATAGAAAGACTGTGAAAATATTAGAACTCTGGAATAAAAACTTTTTTTTTTTTTTTTTTTTTTTTTTGGCAGCAGCTTTGTGAAGATGCACATTAATTGAAACATTAGACAAAGTAAATCCTGTTCGATGGACTGGATTGGAGAAAAATAAAAAAAATCAAATAAGAAATAAATGCCTCACTTCAGGTCCAAAATCAGCAGATGTCCAATCGATATCTTCTTCTCCGTTGAGTCCACATCCTAAATTATCTGACTTGCAGCCCGAGCTACATGAGAGAACCCGCAGTTACAAAATTACTTTTACGGAAGGATTATTTCACAGGTACCAAAACGCTGTCGCGTTAGTCGACCCCTGTAGTGGTCGTTGTTTAAAGAATAAATAAACAAACAAACAAATAATTAAATAAATAAAGACTTTATCTTCGCCTCTGGGTTTTATCTTTCTTTTTTTTTTTTTTGTTCTTTCTCTGCATCAACTACTCCCCCGCCTACAGATATCCGGATTGATATGCAAACTCTGTTTTTCTTTGAGATTAATTCCAAATAAGTTCCTAAAAAGAAATCTAAGGCTGTAAAAAGAAAACAAGACATTTCTCTATCTGCGTGAGAGAACATGTTCTTCTCGCCGCCGTTTTTACTGCAGTTTAGGAGGACGTTGCGTTTTATTGCAAAATTAGGGACGTTTCGACCGGGAAGAATCGCTGTTTAACCTCCGCCGTCTCTCCAACGTGTACTCTCTCTTGTCGCCGCTCTCCTTCCTCTGTCTGCGTTTTGCCTATTTTGCTGTGAAGAGGCAGAGCAAAGCAATAATTACCACTTGTATGAGTGCTAAGCCGCCACTCTTTGATGTGCCGGAGAGTGAGTTGAGCCAGTGTTAATCTCTGTTAGTCTGTGTAGAGGAACCTTGATAAGGCTTGATTGTGCACTCTGTAATGAGGGATTAGGGATTAAGACTGTGGTGGATGGGTCAGCTCCCATGTGGTCGCACTGCGGTTGATCCGGGCCAAGTTTTTAGAGCGCTCTGTCCACAAGGGTTCTTTTTATTTATTTTTTTATCAACCAACCGAACTACCACTGAACAATGGTAGTTCAGTTGGTTAAAAGTTCATGTATGTATATCCTTGACTCCCTAATAAGGACTTACAGGCTCTCATGCCGATGAGAAAATCCAGAGCGATTGAATATTAGATATGTCCTCCATAATTGCCGTATCAAATACATTTATGGGTATGTCCACGCAAACTCGGAAACAGATACATTGAACATTTGCCTCATCGAAAAACTCCCAACGCCTTAGGTAACGAATGATGTCGCCTTGTAGTTTTAACCCTCCGAGAGTCATTTGTTCAAGAGTGTGCACTGTGTTGCATTGTTCTGTGCCCGAGACGGCTTCCTTTCAGAATTTCAGGGATATAAAAACCACAGGCAGTTTGAGGTTAATCTTTAAAGTAAGAATAATTTTAGACATAATTCTTACCCTGTTTTGAAAGGGAGTCCTCTCGATTATGGTTAATCACTTAACAGTGATCATCATTAATTGAAATGTACTATGGTTACATGTATAATCAGTCATTTGTAGAGTAAAACTTGATAGCTTGTTGAAGTGTCTGTTGGGTGTTGCATTTCATTCATCACAAGTCTTGCGTGGTGGTGAAATATATATATATAGTAATATTAAATTATACAGCATTATGATTTAATAATACGATAAATATTCGATCGAGTATAATGAACAGTGTTACTATGTGTATTATAAACATGGTATCAATGTCAGTCTTTTTTTAATATAAAAGTCAGCGTCTACTACTGTAACACCGTCTATGTTTATGCAGGCTGACGCTGGAGCAGAAGGAGTTGTGCAGAAGCCGACTGAAACTGCTCTCCTACCTGGACCGCCTGGCGACGTACGAGGTAACAGCAATTTCACGACTTTTTGATTTGCCTAATCTCCATTTTTTAAGCTCGCAGGGCAAAAGTTTGTACAAAAAAAATGACAAAAAACGGGTTTGTCACCGTTCACTGCATCAATCACTGCATTGTAAAACTGCAGGTGACTCCTCTTAACCCCTCAAAGAATCGTCCGCAAAGAATGTTAATTTTAAAAAGAAAATAGGACGTCTTTGTTTAACGGCTTCTTCTTATTAGCCGAGGAGTTTGGACTCAAATATTTTCATGGCCGAAGCCTCCTCGAGAAATGTTGGCTGTGTTTTTAAAAGCGAAATGTATGTCGTACTGTGGAATACTGTTAATCTTCAAAAATTAGAAAAACGTTACGAGAAAAGGTTAACTTAGCACTAAAACACAAGTTGTGCTTTGAGCGCATGCAAGGTAAGTTAGATAAAAAGATAAGATGTAACTAAAATAACATAGACTATGTTGGTCTTTCTCTTTAAAGCAATTGATGAGATTATTTTGGTCCACATTAGTTGTCTTCTTTTCCCCTCATTTGTAGTCTAATGCTTCCTTCTTTTGATATGCGATAACCTCAAGCACGCAAAGACTTTTCTCATCTGACTGCTATCGATGCTCCTCCTTAACCCCCACTAATCTCATTAGAAATATTGAAAAGTTGCGTCGAGTACTCACGTGAGAGGCATTTTAAGAAGGTAAACAAAAGAAAAGGAGAATTCGCAAGGTATTGAGCTGGGGGAGACAAACGATAGCCCCTCGAGACGATTACATTAAAATGCAATTATTAAAGGCAAACGCATCGGGTGTGCCACACACACACACACACACACACACACACACACACACACACACACAAACGCAACTGAAGAATTCAAAGGTGGATGTGTGCACAGGGTGGTGCTTAGTAACCGCTGCCCACTTGGCGCTCTTGATTTCCCGTTTTTCATAGAGGACTAATCTCTCGATTGAACCGTGCCAGACTTTCTCACAAGTAGAATCGGGGAGAAGCAATTGGAGCCTGCTAGATATTCAGTGCAGACAGAGAGGGTGACGTATCTCTCTTTATTCGGACATTGTCATGGTAACTGCAGCACTCGTCAGATTGCTTTTGCCCCAATCCATTTTCTCTAGCTGTCTATGAATATCATATTAGGATTTTTATCATCCCGACTTGGCCCGGCTCTGTCTGCATGCGGCCCATTCAAAGACTATCCATCACAAAAACACACGCACACACGCGCGCACATACCTTTGCAAAGTGAATGCTCCAGTGGATTTTTAACACACACGCATGCATGTTAAAGGCCAGGACAACAAATGTCCTCTTTTGACATATGCATTTGCGGACACTTACACACACTTACACTGTCTTCCGACCGCTGCGCCTCAAAGGACAGGACAGCTGTTTGAGAGGAAGTTAAATAGCACTGCTGTTGACTTTCTACCGGCCGCGTTCATTTGCACGCACATCATCTCCATGCTCTTTTCCTCTCCTCTTTAGACATCTACGCCCTCGCGCAGTAATTTTCTCTGGGAAAAAAAAAAAAAACGTAGATACCCTCGCGGTTTACAATTTCCCTTTTTACGAACAATAGTTTTGTTCTCTTATTTTCTTTCTTCCTTTCTTTAATACGTTCCAGCCATCTCATTTTCTCACCCCCTTCCAGGAGATACTCGGAGGTCCTCACGCAGCGGAGCAAAAATATGATGCCGAGTTCTTCAAGAAGTTTCGCAGTCAAAACATTGTTTTATCAGCCAGGAACTATGCCAGGGTAAAAACAACACCTTTTTCAATTATTTCACTTATTTCTTTGTTCGTTTTTCGATTCAATTTGTATTTGACATTGCTTTACCTTCTGCTTCTACACCGATACGTGCTGCTGATCGTAAATTTCTAAAACGCCAGACATGTCTTTTTAGTGTTAGAACTACAACATGATGTTTTCATTTTTGTGCTGAAAGTTTAAGAATGTCCTGTGATTGTTTGTCTACAGGAGAGTAACATGCAAGCCTTGGACATTCTCTTCACATACCACGGAGCCGAACTACTCCAGCACCGGCTCGCTATTCTTTACAACTTCCCGGAAACGACCTCACCACATGAATACACCGTCTTGTTGCCCGAGGCCTGGTGAGATGTTTACCTTTATCAAATCTATAATCCTCAGTTACCTTTAAATAAAAGTATCAACTGCTTCAGTTGTTCTAAAATGCAGAACGCTTTTATTTGTTAAAAATCAACTTAACACAGATTCCTGTTAATGGGAGAAGACTTGCCACCTGCTCACATCTAAAGACATGTTTTTAGAGTTTTAAGCTCAGTCTGAGACTGAGATTTTGCAAAGATTGAAAACTGAATCTTACAGGGTCACTATTTAAAAGACAACAACTAGATCTTTTTCAGCATTTTTCCCTACCATGCAATGTTTTCACTGCATATGTGCAGAGCCTCTGCTATTTTCAGACCATCACTTTTCCTTCTCCACTCGGTCGTGATACATTGAAGAGTTGACGTCGTACAAGTCGGGCTGTTCTGCCCTGAGCTACGAAATGCACTATTCGTTCTGGACTTCGTTCCTGTTCATCCATACAATGAAAAAAAATACCGTCTCAGCCACCAATACCGCTCTGGTGATTGTTTGTCTGCTAGGTGTCTTGTTTTTCTAGAGCTCATCTATTAGTTGTTGAGTGTGTTATGTCACCGTAAAGACTGAAAGACTTTCGATAATATCAAACATGTGTGATATTGTCATAAGCCCAAGACTAGAAAAACTGCTCAGATTTCCAGCTAATATTTAACAACCGAGATGACGGGTGAACTGCGAAGCCAGTAAAACTCTAATAACTCGTAAGATATCTTTCTGACTTTCAGTTTGTAGTCTGCGACTTTGAAAACCATTAAATATATGCCTGGCATTTGTTAATCGAGTCTGCCTTCATGTAACTTTGTTGATTTAAAAAAAGAGTGGCAAGAAAGGGTTATTCAGAATATGAGATGATCATTTTCATTTTTTTATTTTAGAAAAGTGATATGTAAATTTAGCATCAACACTGATATATATTAGTATGTATGTGAGTATATAGATAGAAATAGATGGAAATCCCTTTATTTGTTACCTTCAGCACATCATTTGCCTGCTGCATTTAACCCATCACGGATCAACAATGAGCAGACAGCAGCCACTTAGCAGCTCCAGGAGAGCAGTTAGGGAGTCTTGCTCAACAACACTTCGACAAGCTCGGGGGAGCGTGGGAAACAAATCCAGTGAGTTCAAATCCCTTGAAGCCGTGGAAGCAAAAAAAGAGTTGCGAGAAATATAGAAAGAGGGACAATGACAGTTAATCTAAAGTCACCTGAAAATTGATTGTGATGTAAAACAAAAAATGGCAGTACAGTGGATGGTGCTTGAGCCTCTTGTCTACAGTCGATCCCATTACCTATAGACATACAACCATTCACAAGTCTTGGCAATTCAGAGTCCCCGTTGGACCTTCTGCATGTTTTTGGACTGTGGGGGGAAAACAGGAGAACCTGGTGGAAACCAACCAAAACATGCAAACTCCACACAGAAAGGCCACCTGTCAGAACCAACCCTCTTACATTAGGGAAGGAAATTCCAACCACTATGCCTCCGTGCCGCCTGCAACACAAAAAACATGCAGTTGGTTCATTGGAAATCCTCACTAAAGGATAAGCGGAGCAGATAATGAATGACGAATTTTACTCTTCATTCCAGCAATTTTACTTCAAAGTGCATTAACAAAGAGATACGCAGCTTCTGATGTCCAAAACCCATAATTTTCCAATGAATGAAGGACCTTTTGGCTGTCCTCTGGTGGAACGCACACGGTTACCTTTATCTGCAGCCCGGAGTTGTGAGCATAGACACATCCCGGGTCTTGCCAAAGGCAGCAATGACAAAAAAAAAAAAAAAAGGACAGACATTAGTTTTCTCTCCTAAATTTTTCTTGCCAACAAACCTCAGACGTGATAAATGACACCACTGGGAATGGTTTGCGGTCGCCCTCCAACACTCTGGTTTTGTTAAGTATTGTCACAGCCACCTCACCTTATATGGTATCAGAAAGACTGCAGAGATGCCGAGGGGATGTGGTTGGAGAGGCGAATGAATGATAAGACGGAGATGATAGAAGAATGTCTAGAGGTCACAGACTGGATTTACTTAGGAGTCCATCCAGCCGGTCCGTTATATCTCTGTCCCCCCGGCAGTGAAAACAATATTGCTATGCATCAACAATGGACTCTCCATCAATAGTAATAAGAAAGTAGCTCAATAGAATGATGTCTTATAACAAATATGCAAAGTTCTTCCTGCTCTCACTGGGACGAAAGGGGACATAGATGTCCTTTGCTGTGGGCGCCAGTGAGCAGGACACCTGCTTCCCTCCACTCATTATAGCACAAATGAATAGTTGCCCAAGGCATAAATAGTCCGTTGCTGTCAGACACTGACACGTTGTGTCATGTTTGATTTAAAAAAAAAAAAAAAAAAGATTTGAAATTTAGGAGAATGGAAAACAAAAAAATACTATTTCATGATTTTCTAATATTTTGAGATAGAATTTTTGAGTTTTCTTAAAATGTAAGCCATAATCAGCAATATTAAAATAATAAAAGGCTATGTATATATATATATATATATATATATATATATATATATAATATTTCAGTTGATTTGTAATGAATCCAGAATGCATGACATTTTTGTTTTTGTAATTCCATTACAGAAGATAAAGAACTTTATCACAATATTCTAATTTTTCGAGACAGTCCTGTATATAGCTAATGTTTTACAGAATAATCCTTTACTGATTATGTTATGGCTCTGCATTTACTCTTAAAAGTATTCAGTCCTGGATGTCTCATGACGTGGAAATTTGTATTTCTTGACTTTTGAGAGGAGTCGGTCTGTCATACAATATTTATTGCAGTAAGCGAAACAACCAAGGGTGGGTTTCTCTATTCCTATTAGGGGAGCCGTGCTAGCGAACATGATGATGATTGATAAAATAATAATGGACTAGCCTGTTAGCCTGCTAGATTCTTATAAGTGACTGATAAACGAAAAATGAATGAATTTTCTGCCCTCAAAATGTGTTTAAAAACAATTAATTGAGAATTAATAATTTTGAGGGACGGGGGTAGCGATGGTGATCATGTGACCCCCGTCTCTTGCCCCAATGCCTTCTGGGATAGGTTCCTGTCGACCTGCTCACAGGGTTATGGGAATTAGATAAGTAAGATAAATTTTTCTGTAATATCAACCAGACCTACTATGAGCTCAATTTTCACTGCGTTCTACTTTTCCAGTTTTTTTTCTTTTATATACACCTTATATGTTTTCTCCACACCTGCAGTATGTATTTTCTGATGTGTTCAAAACAATTTTCACACATGCATACTCTATATAAAAGAAACTAACCGCAAACAGGGTGGGGGGTCCCCCTGCAGTTGTGAGATGAAAGAGACCCAGACGTCGTAGGGATAAAGTTATTATGGCTTGCACCCGTAGACACAGCTGTTCCACAACAGCTCCCTTATGCTAGCCAGGAGTCGGGAGTTTGTATGGAGGTCAGGCGGTTGTGGCTCTGCAGTGAGCATCCATCATGGCTTTGCTGCTGTGGGGCGGCTTGCTTTATTCCCCAGCCCGCGAGGACCCAACTGCTGCTCCAGCAATGCTGGCTCCTGCACTGCAGCAGAACGAGCCAGGTCAAACCATCTGTTTGGAGCTCACCAGCAAATACACTGAAGCCTCGCTTTAGCGGAAGCGAATGCGCTCTCTTGTGATATCGATCCAGGGGTTGTGAGTGGACTTCCAGAGGTACGGGGAAGAAGACCAAAGAGCGATATATTTGAAATAAATAAATAAATCAAAATCCAACTTTCCTCTTTAGTTTGGAAAGTAGTGGCCTAGTGGAAATACAAATAAACTGCTTCAAGTTTGTTTAGCGTCTTCATCTCCTCCCGCTTTACCCTGGCAGTTCACTGAGGCAAGTGTGAAGTAGATTGGGGTTGCAGGTGCAGAATAATTCATTCCTGCCATCGATATGTCCGGGCCTTTCCACCGGTATTTACTCCTCTCACTCTAAACTGGATCTTTTATAATGAGGATTAGGGAGTGCGGAGTAATGGCGGCAAGAGAATCCTTAAAACCCCTCTTCTTATTGTGCGGTGTTTTCTTAGAAAATAAATGAAAAAATAATTAAATATGTATCTAGGTTTGCTTTTTGACATAAATCAAAGTGGTTGCACATTTCTTAAGTATTTTGGGATTGGACTGGATTTATTGTTGTGCTAAAAACTGCTGCAGTGGGTGCACTCTTTGACTGCGACGGGGCAGGATGGATGATTTGTAGCTTGTGTTACTGCCTGGAGTTTTACAGCCGTGCAACGTATTTTTCCGTCCGCAGACAAATGGATAACAAGGAGAAATGCATTCGTCCTCGAACTAGGGGGGATTAAATGGCGCCTCACCCCTGGTTTCTGAAAAATGTGCGAGTGGAATTTCCTGCGTTTTGTATATTCCTCTGAGCGTTTGCTGCGCGCGCTGATGTGAGGTTACCGTGTCATTCTTTATGCCACTTTTTCTTTTTCTTGCATGTTTCCTATTCATCTTCCTTAGACCTGTCACATCCAAGGAAACGAACAATCGGTAAAAGCTTTGTCCACACATGGTGAAAAGAAAATATAAATACTCTGCTCTTTTCAAAAGATCTTTTATGTTATTTATTTGTTATTGTTGTGCATACGATTGTTTTTTTGCCGTTTTAATCTAAATTGGCTTCACTGCTGTAATTTCATGCAGGTCGTACTTTTCTGCATGCAGGATATGAGATTTATGGCTTTGTTTAGTTGGAGAATGAGATAGTCCGATATAAAGACCGCAATTATTGTAATGGTTGGAGCTGCGCACTTCTCGTGAGGTTAGTTTGTTTTCATCACTTTTTTTTAAGCTGTTAGATAGGATCATTTAAAGACTGTTCCTGTTTTTTTTTCAAATATTTATCTTTTTTTATTTCATGAAACTTTGTATTTTCGAAGGATCGTAGTACATCAATAGGACACTTTCAACAGTATCTACTGAAATTTCCCATGTACCTTTTACATATAGGTCTTTTTAATCTTTTTGGGCAGGGGGAATTGACTTAATTTATTAGCATGCATCTAAAAATACAATAAAGATCACATGTTGAGTGAAAGGGTTATCTCAAAAACACAAAACAGTTAATGATAAAATATATATTAAAGACATATTTATTAGATATTAGAATATGTGGGGGCGGCGTGACACAGGAGCAAATCATCTTGGGAACATTCCTGGTTTGATCCCTGGCTCATCCTTGTTCTGTTGAGCAAGACACTGAACCCCTAACTGCTCCCCTGGCGCTTTCTGATGGCAGTCAACTGCTCATGGTTCATCCATGATGGGTTAAATGCAGAGAACAAATATCCCCACGAGGGGGGGGAATTTGCTAAGAAAATCGAAATTATTGTTGTTAATAATTATTATTGGTTCTAAATTTTAAAAACATTTTTATTCACATAAAAACATTTTTATTCATTTTTTTTTAGTTTCCATATATTGTTTATAATGATAGTGCTATATAAAAGCAATGTATATATACCTAGTATAATAATGATTAGTGTATATAATGTATAGTGTTATATACAGTCGTATGAAAAATTTGGGCACCCCTGATCATTTTCAAGATTTGCCTTTCTAAATCATTGGTTGTTCGGATCAGCAATTTCAGTTAAATATATCATATCGCAAACAAACATAGTGATATTTGAGAAGTGAAATGAAGTTTATAGGATTTACAGAAAGTGAGCAACAATTACTGAAAGTGATCCGAACAACCAATGATTTATAAAGGAAAGTCTCGAAAATAATCAGGGGTGCCCAAACTTTTTCATACGACTGTAAATGATATACCGTAAGTAAATAATAAAAAAAATATATATAAAATAAATGATAGGAGACAACATAAATCATTCTTTTTAATGCATAGCAGCATTACTTTGTATTCTACATTACAGGTAGAATTGGCTAAATGCAAGAGTTTGAAATGTTGGTTTGATTTCCGTGACATCTGGTTGTTGGTGTTAGCGGACAGAATGCACCGTCCATGCCCTTACCTGTCTCAGAAACTTCTCCACAGGATTGTTCTGCCGCCCTTTTGTTTCATCGGCTTTGTCTTGCTTTCCAATTTTCTATTCCGTGTTGCAGCCTGGATGACAGAGGTGAGCTGGCGATAATTCCCTGGGACGAGCAAAGACACAGACAAATGGACTGGTGCGAGGCGGATGAGTGCAGGTAACACAACTCTCGATGAATTTTGTTTTTTTATTTCATTTTACAAAACACAAACGATAAATCAGCCTGGTTTCATATTTATTCACATTCTATGCACCTTGTTCATAGATAAATATCTTGTATACATCCACTCTCATTTGTACCCGCTACAAAGACCTTCACAGTTTGCACTGGATCAGTTAAAATTCATGCTCCACGCAGACCAGATGCCTGCGCTGGCATTGTCATGTGAAACAAACATTACATCTTATTATCCAAATATTAAACAGAGCCGTAACACTAATGCCCGATCTTGTCGCTCTGCCAGTTTGTGGCATTTGCCAGCATCTGTGTAGCGAGGCCAGCTTCATTTACTGTTATATTTAGCCCGCTCTTTTATTATTGCTCTTTTGTGCACAATCATAACATGGGTCTGTTATTGCCGTATACTTGAGTAGGAATCCTCAAGTGAAATTTAGATACCGACTGTCTGTTGCCAGCTTGGTCTCGGGCCACAACTATAACATTTAACACATTGGCTTTGTTTTTTTAATTCAATAACCTCATTCCTAAAGTTATTTTGTGCCTTCCTCCCTCCATTAGGGCTTTATTATTATTCTACCTTGTCAGTCAGTAAAATCTGTAATACTAGCCAAGGCGAATCCATCTTGTATCTCACCTTATTTGCTCTGATATGGACGATGCATGCTAAAGTGCATTTGACTTCCATCCTGGTTATTTAGTCCTTCTGACAAATTTAACCTCCATAGTATATCAAGGATGCAACCATACTATTTAAATTGAAATATGATGTAAAATACACACTCTTTTCTGTCTCTCTCAGAGCGGTGTTGGACCAGAACTTGTTCGACGATGACAATTTCTTATATGAGGAGAACCCGGCATTGCTCCGGTTCCGCGCAGCTACGCCCACCATTAAGCTGCTGACTGAGTGGTACCAGAGCAGAGCCCAGGATATCGACTCCTGTTCCAGACAGGTATGCGGGATTCTGCCGACCTTGGCCAGGAAGCGCTCTGCACTTCCCCTGCAGAATCAACGCAATTGAACAAGAAGCTGCTCAAACTAGAAAAAAAAAACAAAAAACAGCAAGAATATATATATGCATTTTTTTTCTCAGTAAATCCCATCCGCATAGAGGCATGGCAATTTTTTTTAATGATCCGAAATCATCCCTCACTAATTCGAAAAGTCTTCGGTCAAGTCCGAGCCGATATCGTTTCCTCGCGCCTTTTGCCAAACAACCCTACTTGCTTTGAGCTGAGAGGTGCACAGCAGCGCATTGGAATTATTACAAATGTACCGAGTGGGGGGAAAAATAATTGCTACCGCGCTCCTCTTTTAGATGATTAGGGTGAAAATGAATATGATGAGCCGGGGAGATGTTGCCAAACTCCATCAGTCAAGGTCACTTTGATCGGATCTGCGGCAGTCACATCAAATATGATCATATTTGCCATATGGGCTCCTAATGAAGAGTAACCACAGCTTCTGTCGTTCGCGTTCTGTTGTTGCAACTGAAAAATGGGACTTGATGGCTGTTTGTTTAGCAAAGTAATGGGATGTAACCCAATGGAGCTGCCCGTTAGCCCCGCCCACGCCGCGTCCCCGCTTCACCTCCGCTGCGGTGAGGGTTCAAGGTTGTTTCATTTTTTTTTCCTCTTTGCGTTTCTCAGTTTTATCCTTTTTGTCTCAGCCTTAAGCAGGTTGGAGATTTGGAGGGTTCATCACTCATTTTTCAACGCAACTGGGGAATCATGACTTTCATCATCCACTCAAGCGAATGTGGAAAGCGTGCGTGCATATGTGTGCGAGTACGTGTGCGTGCTTGCACGTGTGTGTGTGTGTGTGTGTGTGTGTGTGTGTGTGTGTGTGTGTGTGTGTGTGTGAGTGTAAAACAGGCTTTGTTAATCTCTAAGAATCACACCAGCTCTGTCTTTCATTCCCTCCCTTGTTCCTTTTTAATTAGACCTCATCTCTTTTTGCTTTCTCACATGTTACTCCAGGAGCCTCTTGGGAGCTTCTCAGACTCTACGGTCTCTTTGTTTCCACACTCACACACACACACACACTTTGAACACGTCTGCTAGCATATACTGATTTTAACTCCCCCCCCACACCGTAGACTCTTGGAAACTGGTCAGTTACTGCGAGTCACTAAAATCGATTCCGCGACTCGAAAAAATCGTAACGACGGGCTTTCGGAAACTTGTGAAATGCTGTTGACAGCGAAATGACGCGAGATGCGACAGAGGTAATTTGAAAGCGGACGGAAAGGACAATGCGAGTATCCCGGGGACCGGATCAGGAGTTCAAATGAAGGTCAAACACGGTGAATTTTGAAGTTTTGTCAAAGGTTGAAAGGTACAGAAGATAATAGAGAATTGTAAAAGACTTTTGGGCCGGGGGGGGGGGCGAGACTGAGTTGGGACTGGGAGAAGAGACAGAGACTGCTCAGTGAAATCCAAGAAAGAGAGGATGGTAACAACTCAATACAGCAAAGATAATGATGTGGGGAGGGGAGGGAAATAAGGTCTTAATTAAAAACTGTGAGAATTTAACATCTGAATTGTCTGCGGTTTGCTAGGTATCTATCTCTCGAGGGCAGGGAAACAGAAGGAGGGGTCGAGCACAGGGATGGTTTTTATTCACAGCCAGATCAATAGAACTCTCCCTCTTGTATCTAATGGTGCAGGCACTAACTCAGTGGCATATTCGCGCAGGATTATCTATTCGGCGAGAAACGTGACAAGCGGCCCGAAAGGAAAAAGAAAAAAAAAAACATGACGAGATCGCGCAGCTGGATGGGTCGGTGTCCCGAGAAATCCGAGTTAACTGTCAAAGAGCTCCTGTCCTCTTAAAGGTTGAAAGGAGGCAATCATCAACACAGGGCCCGGCGGTACCTGCTATTGATTGGCCAGAAGCCACAGGTGGCTGAGCATCGATTGGCCGGGCACGCCGCCAGCAAATCGGTGGTCAGGTATCGATCGGTTGCTCCTCCGCGCAGAATTTTATTAAGACAGTACCGGGTAGCCCCAATCCTACCCGTTTTTATCGGACAACAACTAATGATGGAATATGAGTAATGACTGACAGCTATTATCCTTTTTCTCACGATGTGGTTGTTTTGTTCATGTCTCACTCAAGGGACGTAGAGCAACATGGCATTGCACATTTATACAACAATAAATGTGCGGCGTTACTACAAAATAAGGCACAGTGGTATCTGAATAACATGCTTTTTTTTTTTTTTTTTTTAAAGAAAACAAACAAGGGCTATTCCAGCATTATTGCAGGACTTTTGTTTTGAATTGCATCAGAGAATCCATGTTATTTTGTTCGGCCTTCAGTGACAAGCTGTAAGACATCGGATCGGATGGAATGCTTTTATCATTATTCAGAACTTTGATTTTTGTTTCGTATGTTTGGTGTACGCTTTCTAAAAAAAAGTATTTACCAGACAGCACGGTGGCATAGCAGCTTGATAGTTAAGGTGATACAGTCCCGTCCGTTTTCCATCTGATCGTATTATTTGAATCCCAATAATCAAAATACGTCTTTAACTCCATGGTATTTACTTTGGTCTGTCAGTAATCCATGAAATCCTCTGTCATCTGCTCATGCTGGTCAGTTCTCAGCCATATAACATGTTCCATCAAACATCCTTAGCCTGCCGTCCTGGATCTTTAGAGGTTATGTTCGTGCAACTGATTGGCTCGGACGTCGTCATAAGGTAATGCCAATGTCTGAGCAGTTTCGCCTCGACTGGTGCTACTGGGTCAAGTTTTGGTCTGTATTTGCACCAAAACACGGAGAAGCTGTGGAAACCTAGATAGCAAAAATCCATCCACCCATTGTCTGACGCTTATTCTACTCAAGGTCTTGTCACGAAAAGAAGCTTCATTTTTTTATGGCGCATGCCGAACCTCATTGTGCTTTCGAAGGGGATGGACATGACAAACGTACCTGCCCAGAGATATTGTTTTTCATGTATGCCTGTGAAAATAATTTCAAGTGCAAAGATTTCTAAAAGCCAAAGAAATCACCCCCGAAAATGTGCCTAAAACACAGCGACGGCGTGACAAAACACATGCACGTAATTCGTCGGGGTTGGGAAAACGATGCTTCAGTTTATTCTAAGTATTGTTTTGCTTTTCTATTTTCGTTTTCTTCATCCATCAGGTGGACTGCGCTCTGTCCCTGGTGCGTCTGGGGAAGGAGCGAGACATCCCAGGGCTGGAGCTGTTGTGCGATGACCTGGTCACCCTGGAAACGGTCGTGTACGAAACCGTGTGTGACTTGAATCTGACGCTCAAAGACTTCCAGCAGCTCAGCGATATCGATAAGCTCCGCCTCCTCATGAAAAACGTGAGTAAAACATTATCGCTCAATTAGCCGTCTTTGATATTTTCATGTTTGGCATTAAAAGGTTTTAATTCAGATTAATATGAGATTAATGGCAGAATCTAATTAACTGTTCAATCACGCACTAGTATCGCTGACATATGTTAAGATAATTACTGTATTAAAATACCTCTACAACTGTTCATTCATTGCAAATTATGAAGGATTAAAAAAAAAAAACAAAATCATATTTCTGAGCAATTCTGTCTCATACACTTTTCGACTTATGCCAATTTAGTCCCTCCAGACAAAAGTATTGCTATTCCTATATCCAAGTGTTTAATTTGCATGTCCTTTCATGCTGCTTTTTACACTCCGCTCCGTGTGTGTATGTGTGTGTGTGTAGAAATAAATAGATAAATAGGAGCGCTGGGCTGTCATATTGATGCAATTTACATCTAATCTTATTTGCCCTTGTTGTGGTCACTTTCATTTTAGTCCACTTTTTAAAGGGAATGGAAGAATTCAAACTGCAACCTGAATGTGCATTCAGAAAACACAAATCTTTCCCCGAGTATTTTGTCCTGTATCAAAGAGCAGATTCATTTGATGAATAATATTCTCTCCATATAATTACGTATACATAAATATATACATATATATGTATTTGTGTATATATCATTATCTTTAAATATATCTCTATATATAACGTACATATATATATTGTGAATGGTCTTTAATAACTCACGATCCAAACTCATCCTTTGGTTATTACAACATGAATACGTCGTAAATAACACAGTATAAAATTTGTATTATTATAAAGAATAAAGAAATCTGATTTCAGTAAACTGATCGTTTTGCAACGGTCAGAATTTGAACGTATCGCTTGTTGAATCACTCTTAGCACACCCTGTTATTTAAGGTCCCATTTTCTTGCGTCTTGCTTATGAGCAAAGCAAAGTGCTGTCGCACTTTCAATATTCTTTTTAATAATTTTCACATAACTTTTGATAAAGCGGCTATTGAATTGCATAGCGATATAGATTCATCACGCTCAGGATGATTCCAGGTATCGGAAGAGCTATCAACGTCCGTCTGCAGCAGGTACTATACGGTGTGAAGTCCCTTTGGATTACAGAATATGAGCTGTCCTCTAAATTGTAGCTAATATTGCCAGCTTTAACCTGTGAGGAGAAATGCCAGTAAACGCTGCCATACAGGCTGACAGCCAGCAAATGTTGTTTACCGCACTAACACATGCTGTTCGACTGGTCCTCCCTTTGGGCGCTGTGAGTGTGTATGTGTGCGCCTCTGTGAATGTTTACCAAATTCGCCTTGATTTAATCTCCCTCTTTGCCTGCGTCTGATGTATTTCTTTATCGGAAAGCGACCGGCATAGTGCGCCGGCGTGTGGGGTGCACCATTTTTTTTTTTCACATTTGAATAATTTTCAGAACCCTCTTTTCTGCAGCTGCTGCCTTACCTTGTGTCGCGAGCCGATGCTTTTGCGCGGCGTGTGCAAGGGCCCGTATCAGCTCCACATCCACCTGCATCCCCCCCAATGAGCACCACCTCCAGTAATGTCACGACTATAGTATCAGTTCAGGTTAAATATCAAGATGTATCATTTCATTTGCTTTGCGTCACCTCTACAAAGTCTCAAATGGAAAAAAATTTTGATATTCATACAAAAAAAAAAAAAAAGTACACCGCTTGGCATGGGGAGTTCGGGCACTTTTTTTTTTTATTACTGAGACAATTGGCTTTGTGTCAGCATTGCTTTAAGGCAGCAATAAGTGACATTCACGCAAACAGTCACTGGAGAGTGGTGGCGAATTGTCTCACTTCCTGTACTAGGGGTTTTCAACACCGGTGAAGAATTATAAAAAAAAACTAAAACAATCTCTTTAATCCATAACTGATATCCATCCAAGCTGAATAAATTCCCCGAATTCCAAGCTTATGAAAATTCACCGCCACTATTGCTTGAGTCAGTTTAGAAAATGACTTCAAATCACAACCAAGACACATCCGTTTTAAGGCGGCCCATTCCATCCTATTCCACCTTTTAAAAATAATTTTTTCAAATGCATTTATTTTTGTCACTGCTTTTGTTACTTTTATTTTTTCTATTTTCATTCTTTCTTTTACGTCTGTTTTTGTGCATGTGTTTATGTCTGTATGTCGTCGTTGCATGTCAAGTAAGGCACCTTAAATAAAATGTATTAATATGATCATTATAATTATCACTAATAATAATATCAATAATAATGAATAACAAGAGATAATCATAATAACTTCTGGGTTGCTTATGTGATGGAGGTGGGTGGTTCTTAACACTGTGCTGCTCTTAATTTGTTGTCTGTCTGCAAATGTTTATTTTGCAAAAAACAGTCCAATGCAGAGCGTTACGTGAAGGATGCCTTTCAGTGGATGGTGCCGTTCCTACACCGCTGTGAGAAACAAAAGGAGGGAGCTGCAAAGTCTCTGCTCAGGGAGTTCCTGGTCGACCTGGCTGTGCGGGACCTCGCCTTACCCCTCAAAATCTTCCAGCACTCCAAACCTGATGTATGGCTCAGAACATGGGGTTGGGGCGGGGGGTCGGGGTCTTGCACCGTGTTATACATGAATGGAGCGACGGCAGATTGAAAGCACACATTACATTTCCGGTTCGGCTGTTTACACTATGTCAGGGCCAGTGCCGCGGCCCTTTAGCGCTTTAAAAGTCAAATTTATGACCCATTAGAGCACAGCCAAGGGCAGGTCTGCTAACTATTGAAAAACCTGCACTCCTGGGAGTCGGGGGGGGTTCACATACATGCGGAGCGACACGGGACATTGGTTTATGCGGACTTCAGGGTCAATCATGAATTGATATTCACATTCTGACCCGACGCGGCCGAATCTCCTCTTTAATTGCTCTCCGTCTCTCCTACAGTGTCAGCAGAAGATTATTGGGGACCCTGACCAGCTGATGGCGGTCGCTCTGGAGTGCATCTACAGCTGCGAGCGCGACGACCAGCTCAGCCTGTGCTACGACATTCTGGAGTGTCTGCCGCAGAGAGGCTTCGGGTTAGAGGCAAAACATATTAGTGGCATTTTAAACGCTCCCTTTCCCTAACACACACACACACACACACTTTTATATCAATTCAACAAAAATCTGAATTATCATTAATTTATTGTTGATCTATGTAAGCATGACACGTGCGATGACATTTAGTTAGTGAGTAAGCTTCTGCTGTTCTAGCTGAATGTGTACTGATCCCACCTGACCTACGTTTTTTTCCCCATCCCTATGCCCTTCTCCTCACTCCCATCAATATACCCGGCCACTTTGTCTTTTCCGTCTCCCTTCTTCGCTCTCGTTCATTTTGATCTCTGACTCCGAGGAACCATCAGTAACCTCCGGCTAGTCCGTTTCATCCCCTCCTCCGCCGCCACCACCACCGCTGTCTTCTGCGGTGTATTTTATTTCACGTGGCAAGAGGCCCCGTCCCTTAAGCGCCCCCTGGGGACCTTGTGAGATTGCAGTTCATTTGAAAGAGACTGAATGATAGTCATAGCGAAGTACGCACAGAAATGAAATGTAGTGAAGGAAAAACTGGTAAAATAAAACCAACAACGTATCACAGTAAATTAATTCAAAACAGTTCCTACACAAACATGTTTTTTTTTATTTTTATTTATTTATTATTTTAATTTTTTCTTTGAATTCAATGGTTCAAATGAAACAACTTCACTTCTATACAATGGAAATTTTTTCCGTCCGCCTGCCTCACCTGCACTGCGGTTTACTGCGCTTCAATCGTATTCACTTCCACCACGCAATCCGGCAAAGGGGATAAGTGCACCGGTATGCAGTATTTCCGCCCTATTTCGGGCCGACAGCAACCTGGGTGTTGTTGTGTCAAACTGCACAGTGATTAAATGCAACCACAGCTGCTGTTCTAAAGGCTGGTTATTGAGCCTCCTGGTTGCTTTGAGTTTTGTTCCACTCAAACAATCGTTTTATTACTTGCATCTAGCAGACGCCGCTAATTTCTTTTCTCAACTACTTTCATTTCTCATATTATCATAACTGTTGTGAAAAGTGGTCATGCATTTGTTTTTTTTCTCCATGAAAGATTTAAGGGATATTTGTTTTTCGAAGACGCGGGATGCCAACTCAACTGAAATGAACGGGAGATAATTTGTCATGATAATTAAAGTTAAAAAAAAAAAAAAAAGAGATTCAACACTAATAGCCTCGTAACATGTTATGATTCGTAACGTTAATAAGCCCAGTTAGGTTTTTTTATTTATTTATTTGATTGGAATTTAATTTTTATATTTTTTCTGTAATGTATATATTTTTCAAAATGCCACAGTTTGTGGAATGACTCTGCTACTTAAATGGCACTTGCAAAATCTTTCCTCATACCCTTCGCAAGAGTGTCGCAGATTGTAGGAATATCCCTAGGGATTATAATACCCTCTGGATGGTCAACAGAGGTCAAAGCTGCTGATGATAAATGTAAAATGTGGCTCAAACGGGGTCATGGTCAGCTTTGAGAATAAAACAAACAAAAAAAAACAAACAGGTAATGTCCGTTAGCCCTCCCTCTGCTTATGCGATCTGTTGCATTGTTTACTTTTAGCGGTGCAAGGAAACAAAACTATTTGTCACCAGTGTTTTATCAAGCACTGCGATTTCATAATTGAGTACATTTTATGTAATAAAACAGCAGATTTTTATTGTAGTGCTTCATCAGGCACAGCTTTAGTTCTAGATGTAAAGAACCCTGTATTTCATGAAAATAATTATTTTATAAGCTTCCATTCTGTCCTGTTTGGATTAGCGCTGCTGCAAAGATCTGCTGTATATGCACGCGTTTCAGACTTGCTAAAGCCAAAATTGCTATCGCAGCCCAGAATATTAAAGATTTGAGAGCCTGGGGGGGAACAAAACAGGCCTTGGTAAACTCAACCCAATTTTCTTTTCTATCGTTTTTTGGGAAATGGCTTAATTAGGTCTAAATCTGCTCAGAAGAATATGTGTGCATCCACCCTTATACAGAGGGAAATAGAGAAATAGACAAGGGATTAGATGGAGAGAGGAAGGAAATGGAATGAGGGAGGGATGGACAACAGCCCGAAAGGACCCGGGGAGGAATGCAGAAAAGATTCTGGATATGACAAAAATAGTGCAACACATTAACACACACCGTCACTTCCTGGTGCTAGCACACATTCACAGAAGGTTGTTTCACAAGGGTCAGTTCTCCAGGGGTGTGGGGGGGACAGACCAGTCTGACCCAGAATCCTTAGCCCGAAGGCAAAGCATCGTGGGGATTTTATTTTTAGTGTGAAATCAGTGCAACCTCCAAGTGGTCGGCTTTGCGCGCAACCGTTACAGCTGCGAGGCGGCTGTATGCCGACGACTGCGCTTAAAATTCCCGTTTTATTCACATCAATGTACACACTCAGTGACTCTCTTCCATCTGTGTTCTGTGATCCCATAGGCCAGAGACGGACGTCACCTCGTCCCTCCATGATAAGGTGGACAAGCTTGAAAAGCACCTCAGGTATTTGCAAAATTCCAAGCATGTTTGAATTCCAGCTTCTACTGCCGTCTGCCCGTCCTTGCCTAGCGGGGCTTAAACACAAGTTTAATCTTCAGGGAAAAGTCTCCTTTCAGATTTTCAGATGTCGACACTTGCAGCTTGTATCTGATAACTCCTTTGTTTTATTGACACCGTCCTTGTCGTATCTGGTTATGTGCTAGTATCGATGTGAACTGAAAAGAAATGGGGTCAAGTTCGTAGACCTCTGGTGGTCAAGGATCCCTGGATGGATCCATTAAAAAATACTGCTGCTGAAGCCAACAGCGTTCTTCAGCTTCTCTGAATCAGAGGAACCTTTTTTCGTGATAAACTCGGCAGTTTAAGTCAGAAACTTTTCAAAGCGTTCTACTTGTAACCCAGCTTTAAATGGTTACACCCAGAACTGTTTATGTAAATTCTTCACTAAGATATTCCTGGCTTGGGTTCCACAGATATTCTTTCTATCGTGGATGGTTTTACCCAGAACCTTCACGAGGTGTTTTATTCAGAACCTTTCCTCCTCTTTTAAGATTTCATTGGCGTTTTTTTTTTCAATTATTATGAGGGATTCATTTAGAAGCCTTGTTTTTTCTTTGAAGGGTTCTTTGGAACCTTTAGCCTCCAAAGCATCTGAAAAACTCTTCTTAAAATGGTTTCTTCAGAAGCCAGTCGATCTTGGAAGAAAAAAAAAAAAAAAAAGGAAATTTTGTTTTATAATGATACTATCCCAAAGGTGGAAAAATAAATTTCATGAAATACCTCGAATATTTAATAATGACAGTGTGAGTGGCTTTCCCATCCATCTGTTCATCCACCCACCAATCCATATCTGCCCCACCTGTTGTGCATGACTCCTGCTGCATTGTCTTGGCAACACTCTCTTTTTCCTGATGCTTATTACCTGCCGCTCCGATTAATAAAACAAAACAAGAAACTAAAAGCAGGTGTACTTAAATGCATTGTCCACGCATCATATTAAGGGCCCATCATATTTCCCGTGGTATTCAAACAACCCAAGGCAATTTTGCCGTCACAAAATCACCTACATGCCTCTCTTTCTTTCTTTTTCTCTCGCTTTCTCTTTCTCTCTCTCTCTGCTTCTATCTCCTCCTCGCCTCACATAGGGTTGAACATCTGATCAGTTCAGTGATGGGGAGGAAAGAAGGAGGATAAGGTTGAGAGCATGAGAAGGGGGGGAGCCTGAAGGGAATGGGAATTGAGATTATGATGGGAGAGTAGCAGGAAGTAGCAGGAAACGGGAAGGCCTGTGTTACAGTTCAGTGATTGGCCTTTACAGAAGACATCCACACATATTTACACACACATACACACACACACACACACACACACTAAAGGAAACCCAGAAAGTATGCGCATGTATATTTTGTACTGCCGCATTGTGACTCATACCCTCATTCAGATGAATCAGGCGGTAAATGCGACGTGTCTGCTCGCCGAAAGCTGATTTTCAGCTGCTACTACAACTTGCAGGAGTGTGCACACATGGATGTATACACACACACACACGTACACTTGGTAAATCACAAAGTCTTCCACACACATAGTGAAATGTTAACTATCATATTAAAATGCACCATTGGGAACTTTTGCAGTGGCACAAACCTTATTGACATTAGGAATACAATGTTAATCCCCGGAGTGCATACTCATGCATGCAAAAAACACACAAGCTAACGGTTACATCTCAGTAAAGCATCCACGCATTCACACGGTCCTGAACACATACAGGAGCTGCATACACACACTGAAAAGCAGTGTTCTCTAGTCAAGTGCTGAACTTTTCCATCCGCACTGTGTCTCACAAAGGACCTTCTGCTGTCAAAATAATAAACAGCTTGAGTACATACATCTCCTGCCCTTTTCCTACACACTGTCCCCTGGCAGATGCAGGTTTTTATTCTACCATATCTTCTATTCTGGCATTTCCTAATGCAATGGTCCCCGTTGCCCGTCATCCGGTGTCCTCTCAGCTGTGTGGATTAGACTTGAGGTCGTATTTTTTTTTTGGGTTGTCCGCATATTTTATTTCTGTGATAATACACACCTTTCCTTTCTAGCGTGGTGGAGGTTCTGGAGAAGCACGGTTTGCAGAAGCCCATCTCGTATGTGAAGAGCACTCAGACCAGTAGAGAGGAAGCCCACCATCTAATGGTCAAGTTGTGTCGTCATACTGGTCGCAAGTATGAAACTATACAGTGCATGCAATTTGGGAAACTCAGATTCAACTGTACCGGTACTTGTGAACTTCAATGCATTGTGGTATATTTCTGCCTGCTTGTGTTTGTTCAGAAATCCTCCGGTCAGTGAGAATGTTTGGAGAGGTCTACTGCACGATCTGCTGGACATGCAGCAAAATGTCTACAGCTGTTTAAACCCGGAGACATGCCATAAGGTATCGCATATGGCAAAATGCCAAAATTGCATGTTTTTACATTACATTGCATTTGGCAGACGCTTTTATCCAAAGCGACTTACAATAGAGGACATAGGGACTGCAAATACACTTGCAAATACACGATGCACAGGAAATATACAGAACAGTAAGCTTGGGTCAGTGAGTTTTTTTTTTTTTTTTTTGACAAAGACATACACACACACACACACACTGCATAGCTTAACGTGCTGCCTAACCTGATCTGGGGCATCAGCGCAGTAAAAAGTCCTGAAAGAGAACAGTTTTTACCTGTTTCTTGAAGGTTGAGATAGATGATGCTAGTCTTGTTGCTTCTGGAAGTTTGTTCCACCACTGAGGTAGTAGAACTGAGAACAGTTTTGCCTGAGATCGCTTAGAGCGAGCAAAAGGTACTGCTAGTACGTATTACTTAAAAACGACATCCAATTCCATTCATATTCGGTTTTTCTCAACTACATAATATTCATGAGTTTGGAAAAAACACATTCATTTATTTTCATTCTTCATCTTGGGCCATTGCAGGTATTTGTCGAATCCCTGTTGTGTTCTAGCAGTGTGGCTAACATTCGCCTGGCAGGGCAGCTCATGCATTGCTCCAAGGTTTGTTGCTCAACCTATTGAGTATACTCCACTATTGAATATGCATCATGTACGACGCGATCTCTTGACTTTAAATTATTGTTTACAGGTCGGTCAGGATATTCCTGTGAGTTTATCTTTCCGCGGGAAAGGGTATGCCGTGAAGGTAGCCTACGACCACAGTGTGGAGTTAGTGCTGGCCGCGGCAAGGGAATACTTCAACTCTTCCTCGACATTGACGGACCCCTGTATGGACCTGGCCAGGTGAGCGAAAAGACGCATTTTCTTTTCTTTTTTTTTCCATTACGAAGCACCACAACCTAAGACTGATTTTTTTGGCGAAAGCACTTTGCATACCCCACATTATGGGCGTCTCCGTCACATTTAACTCCAGCTTTACATTAAATTGATCAAACTTTGGTACCGTAATTTCCGGTTGCTAAGCCGCGACTTTTTTCACGTAAACAAAGATGCAGCTAATATATGGACTTTTTTGGGTGGGGGACGCTAACTAGCTTCAGGCCGCTAAATCGTTTATCCTCGTCACATCAGACCGATGAAATGACCAGAAAATTCTGTGTCCGTACGACTCCGACACCAAAGGAGACAACTTTGACGGTTTTAGTGCGCAGGAGGGAGCCCGAGATAGCGATCGGCTAGCCGGTGCGGCTTATACTGAGGTGCGCTCAATAGTCCGGAAATTACGGTAATTAGATTTATATTGGACTGTTCTTTAATATGGACAAAAAGGCATTGATATATTGCGTTCAGTGGTAGTTCTGATAAACGAGAAACACAATGTACTCATGTGCGTGGACATTTAATTTGCGCTGCCCATGCGGCTTGACCGGGAAAACCATTTTTACATCATGGCCTGTTATCCCACAATACTGCATTCCGCTAAGACTAAACCGAGTGTAAGTGAACGTATGTGGTGTGAATGCTGGTTTGGAATTTCGGGTATTGGTATGGGGGGGAAAGTGGGCACCTAACCCTATGGTTTAAGTGGGGCAGTAATTGGGTCATCATTCATTTATAGACATGGAAGACACTAGCCCCGCTCCGCATACTTTGACAAGATCATTAATTGTATCCCACCCACTGTGCACACACGTGCACCTGCAGGCGTTTGTTTTGTGTACGATTTGAAGACGTGAAACAGGAAGCGAAGTTGGACCACGTGCCTCTTGAACCGCGATTGATATAATCCATGTCAACTGCCCTCCTGCATTCGCCCTTTTGATTAAAATAGCTGCTCCACAGACACATATTTTACCCCGTGCACATGATATCAGATGAGCACACACTGTGCGTATTCTGGGACACAACCTGCAGCTGTCAGGGTTCCGAACAGATGTGGCCAAAGTCACACATTCATGGAAGGGCAAAGACGCTATATCTTGACATTAATAGGAATCTTCGCAACCACTTTAAAAAAAAAAGCGATCTGACTCGGGATGGATCTGCGCTCAAATATGCATTGAGGAAGAAATACAACAAGGGGTGTTTAAGTATATCACAGAAAGACGGCAAAAAAAAAAAAAAAATCCTAATTGCCTTCATACTAAAGAGCGCTAAACCATGCTTTCATATAAACACACATCGGTCAAATGGTTCAGCAGAATGTAATGAGATGCCTTCAAAAACAGGTACCTATTATTAGCTGACAAAAAGCCCAGATAAACCTGCCGTTCACTCAGTCCCCCCTGCCATGATGCTCATTTCAAATGAACAGCATCGCATAACATAGGCGGAAGGGGGGGGGGATTCCAGTCGCTGAATTTGTCAAGGCTGTAAAACAAATAACCCTGGTTTAAATAGAAAGATGCTTCAAAAACTAATAACTCTTTAGCTTATTGGTCAAAGGTTTGGGTCCGAATGCATATTTTATTGATTAGGTTGGGAGGAATTCGCCTCTCAACTATGGGTGGTGATGCATTTTGATGCACGGCAAAATATTTGGATACCTTTAATATAAATGAAATATTTTCAGTTATAATATTTACACATTTTGATGCACCTTGATTTTACAGCACAAAAAAACCCTAAATAATTCTACACGGTACTTGCAGTCTTTCAAACTTCTTCAAAAGAGATTATACATTGGAGGATTACAGGAGGACAGCAATTTTTTCAGGGTACATTTCTTTAAATTTAAAGCCTCATTAGCCACAGGAAATTCCACAACTAAAGAGCTTTTTTTTGTGCACTTCAATAATGACCTTCAGGAAAAAAAAAAGGAAAAATCACCTCGAGGAATGATTGTAAGTTGTAACATATTTGCATAGCATGGTAATATGTTTGGTATTTATTTTTCCTAACTCTGATTGGAGCCGCTGTCCTCCCAGGCGTGGCCTAGGTGAATTTGTTTATTTCCCATCTACAGAGCAGGGTCCTTGCATGAACTCCAAACTTTTCGGCCAGCAGACAACAAATAACAGGCAGTCAGCACACCGCGAAGGAATATTCTCTGACCTGGAATCAAACAATTATTGGATTAGAATGGGATAACTACCTTTTCATCTGTTTCATTCAGTCGCATCATAAACTTTCATGCCCATGCAGCAGCTATTGGGTGAACAGTTTTTAAGTATTTAGAGAAACATTTGGAGTGTAGAATTTGGATGGGAGTTTTCGTGGATGCCGTAGACCCTCAGTTGTTGCGGGTTTTAATGCAAACATTCAGCCATCAAGCGCTGACCAGGTCATCGGGAGCAACTCGAGATTCAGTTTCTTGCGCAAGGACACGTGACATAAACAGACGGGGAATTGAACCTCCAAACTCCCTGCTTTACCAACTGAGTCAAAGCTTTCCCCATGAAAACTGACATTTTTGTGTTGCATGCAGAAATTGATTGCTCGTGAAATAGTGACAACGTATTGATTTTTAACAAAGAAAACAAAACAAAACCTATAGCTTCATGCTACGGCTAAACTGGCCAATGTTTATCAAAACACATCATCTCTTCTTGTTTTGAGACATTTTTTTTCGGCTTCTCGACTTCTTTGCTGTCTACAATCTTCTCTGACCGTGATGTGGCGTCAACCATCCCTTGCGTGCTGAAATGACTCTCTAATTCGTGATTCCTTTTAAAAGAAAACATTTTTCATCATAAGGGATAAAATATCCAAATACCCTCTTCGCTTTCTTTGAAAAAAATCTGGTTAAAATGATGTAATTCCCCAAGTGTGTTGTGGATTCATGTGCCTTTGTACCCAATTATGATGGGAATCACTTTTAGCATCGTCTGTTTTCAAATCGCCATGATATTGTATAATTTCAACAAATTAAGTGTCATAGCTGTATCACTCGTTTCTCTTTTGTCGGGATGAGTTTCAGGCCTTGATTGCCCTTCGTAATAGGACACGGACGGACATCGATAAGTTCAAGAGGTCAAATTCTGTACAAACGCATTTCATCGACTCTAACATAAGTGTTTATTTTGTGTTTGAGTTAATGTTTACGTTTTTATCTGCAAATATCAGTAGGACAGAGCGACTCTTGAGACAGGAGGCTAAACGTCGCTGTATTTCTTTTTTTTTTTTTTTTTTTGTGTGCGCACTCAACCGCACTCATCTGCAGAGCCAAATGGACCGTCAACAAAAACCCGCTCTCCGTTTGTCAGTCGCCCTTCCACTGATTCTCCTCCACTCCGACTTGCCAGGACAAACCTCTTGTTCCTGGCCAGAGCGCCGGTAATTTTCATTCGAGTGGGATGTTTGTGCAGCGTGTCCTGCTCGCCGTGGGCTCTTTAGAGCGTTACCAATACTGAGTCTGTCAGATGAGTTTGCATTGCTTTCATTAGTTTTGTATATTTTCCTCTTTCTCTCTTGCTGTGTCTGTGAAGGTAAAGTTCTAAGTTTGGCTGTATATATTTATTTTTATTCTGTGTATTCTCTCTGCTCCTAAAAAAAAAAAAAAAGCATTAAATGTAAGATTAACATTTTTTTTCTGCTAGCTTTCTGTCCTTTGAATTTGTTCTCCAAATTAACCTTTTTTGTGGAAGATTCAGGATCCTGGAGCGTGTTTCCCAGCATTTATGGAGCAGATGGTTCCAATGAGCCAGACACACGACACAGCAGACACGCACAGACTGAACAACAAACAACAAAAAAAAAAAGATATTATCGATTGTCTCTCGAACAAAATGTGTTGTGTATTGTAGCTTGCTGAACTGCTGAACAATTACCGGGGTAAAATTGCCCATCTAAAGTAATTGAGCAGGCAGGGATAGATGCACTTAACAGCATGTAAATGTGGGGTTTAAGACCAGAAGAAGCAAAAAATTAATTAGAAACTATATATATCTTTTTTAAAAAAAAACAACAACATTTTTTTAAGTATTAAATCACCATTTATTATAGTTTGGAGCAGCCATACAGCTCACGCATGTCTCATGGGTCACTTGTTGCACAGACAACCTGAGACACCTTTACATTTGTATGTGCTACTTGGATTTCGGGCAGATGCAAGAAGAGCATGCAGGAACCCTTTTGTCTGAAGAGCCGTGCTTGGATTTTTATTTAGCAATTAAAATGTATTATCGATTAATAATCATCAACAAACCCCTGGTAAAATAGAGGGCTGGCAGTATTGATAAACTCACCATCGACTCACACAGGAATGTCTTCAATGGCTGTTAATCAGTTTATAAAGATTTTTATTTTCTTATTAATATTCTTGTTTTCATAATTTTTGGCCTGCATAATTGTAATGAAAAAACAGTGGGGAGTTTTGACTGCATTAACACACACACACACACATTTGGCGCTATGTTACATATGCTTATATGCAGTATATCATTCCGTGATTGAGGTCTTGGTGCTTGCACATATTTGCAAATAGATATACTTTAATCGCCGCTGTATTTAGAGGTTTGCAAATGTCGAACGTTGCGAACTTAATGAACTACACTAACACTGTAAGTTTGCTCTAAACCAGGGTGAAACTAATTTGCACCCTAATCCAATCACATCTTTGTGATTGATCTTATTTTAAAGATCCTTGTGGAGGCTACAGTTTGTAGAGCACTCAGTTTTATATCGAAAGGAGTTCCTAATTAACCATCGTTCCAGGGGAAAAAAAAAAATATTAGGGACACTTCTGCTTAAATCAGCGCACTCAACAGCATCTACAATCATGAAACCCTTCAAAATAAATTTTCTTTTTAAAAGTAGATGGGAAAAACTTGATGAAAAGAGACTATTTTATGGACCTCTTTTCACTCTGTGATCTGTTTACAGTTTATGTTCTCACAATAAATTGTAACTCTCCTCCCTGAGTGAGAAACAGATTAATGTATTCATAGATGGACTCTTTTATGTTGTTTATTTGTGTTTTTCTGCGTCAGGACATGCCTCCAGCTGATCACGGACTATCCACCGGCCATCCAGGAGGAGCTAGATCTGATCAGTGCCCTCAGCCAATTGGAAGACTTCAGCGTCAGCATTTTGCCGCTTCAAGGTAATATAGCGCATTTATTTGGATTCATCACAAAGACACAAATTTGAACATAGATGCTTCATTCGGGGATGTCACCGGTCTGCGATAATATCAAGATCTCATATCATTTATATAAAGTCGCCGAAATTACAAAATAAAAGTGAACGTGACATTATTTAATCGAAAATATGATTCAATTATGAATTCATTCGTGAAAAAGGTAATTTTTCCCACTTTTTCTTTTAATGGTTCATCGATCGAACGAGAATGCATGACAATATATGCGTCATACTTACATAGTACGTATGTATTTACAAACAATTATCCAATCATATCAACATTTTGACATACAGTGCTAGTTTACATGTGTTTATTAGAGAAAAAACTTAATATTCCTTTATAAATCATTTGTTTAAAAGGTCCTATCAACTATTGAACAAACAACAACCAGCCTGTGGATTTAATTGGGACTTGATTGTTTAGATGCTCTGCCCGTGTTTGTGTATTTAACCTTTTTGTTCAAAATCGGGTGTCCAATTTTTTGAAATTCTCCCCCCGTATGTAAACTGGACAGATCAGTATTCTCCACCACCGGCCCTGCATCGCTATTTCTCTCCGGCCGCGTGCACCACTTCCCCGCTGCGGCACTTTCTAGGCACTGCTGTCTTAAAGGAAACGGCACCCGAGCCAGAATGAACCGGCTCGAGCCCCCTCGTCGTCTCACCTCTGAACCGAGGTGTCGTTTGCCTCTGAGGGCTCAGCTGCCCCCTGACACCCCCCCCCCCCCTCCTCCAAACAACACCCCCGACAACTTGCCCGCGTCAAACTGAGCCGCCGGCGAAAAAGCGAAGTGACAGAGGGAGAAATAAGCTACCGTCTTTCCGCTTCTCTTTCTGCCCACCCTTTCTTTCTCAATAGCTCTTATCCTCGATGCCTTTCTTCTCCGACCCCTCGGTGCCCTACTGTCTGCCCACATTTTCGTTGCGCTGCCCCTTACCTGCAAGAGACAACGCGAGCTAGACAGCCTTCAAGAGCAAGTTTCAGAAAGCGATTGGACAAAATACAAAAGGAGCCGCAAGAAAGCAGGGAAAACCTTGAAAGCAAAAAGGAAAGAGGTGCCGTTTTGGACGACTCCGTGTCGATGTTAGGTACCCGATACCTGATGCGTTTTCAATGGTTAGTTTCGGCGTGGCTCTGTATTCCCGTGGTATTTGTTTGTACTGAATAGAGAAAACACACACATAAAGTCGCCATTATTTTCTTTTGCGCAAAAACAGCACGCACGTGCATAAGCAAGCATGTAGGAAAGGATTCAGCTTTAGTCATTTACTGCCTAAATTTCTCACACTGCCTCAGGTGATGCTTCCCGCTAACATTTTTTCTTAGCTTTCCCCTTTCGGCTTCGCCCAAAGTGATGCTAAGCCTTGAAGATTCTCAACAGGGTTTCTTTGGGGGGATGCGGGTGTTATGGAGGCACATAGTGTGCCAATTGGAAAGTTGTAAGTTTGATGTTAGAAAAACAAATTTTCAGTCTGAATGTAAAAGAAAAAGCAATAATATTTTATAATATTGTGGTGTTTTAGTCAGGTAAACACCCGTGTGACAGTAAAACGTCTGTTTAATTTTTTTAATGAGCAATAGCTGTTGTTGGCCACAGCCACGCCACACAAGCCTACAATACAACAAACAATTCAAGGTAAAAAAACAAACAAACAAACAAAAAAAAAAATGGAATTCATCGCACCCCAAAGCTCACCCACAAAATTCCCAGCAACCCCCCAAAATCACACAGAAAACAAGCATCGACATAAAACCCAACATTCGTGACTTGCTACGGTATCTATATTTTTAGATGGAAATTGTAAAAAAGTGTTGTTATGATTCATGCAAGTCTCCTCAATCTTGTACTATAATATTATGAAATGCATAAAGAGTCTGAAATAGCTTGGGAGAGTATCCTGCAGTGGCCTGCAAATCACAATGAAATTTACTTTATGAGATCCCAGATTAAATGCTCAGACTGTGATAGCAATATCGCAGAAAACATTTTATATGTGCTTTTAAAAAGATTGAATATTAATGCCATCTATGTCTTGAACTTCTCATGTCTCCAGTCTTGTGTACCGTGCGTTTAAGCACCTTAATCGCCAAAGGTCGGTTTTATTCTCTCCTCGAGCTCGTCCCTGTAATCGCAATTCAAAATTGCGATCTCATGAATTGTCTGCATTGAAGAAAAACTGTTTAAGCGTTTGCAGAATATAAATTATATCGGCAATTCTCCTGCACCTAGAGAAAAACATTTATAAAGATCTGTGTTCATTTGGCTGACGGTTAAGGATTTTTATGTGTTGGGCTAAAAGTTTTATTGCATTTATTCAGCAAGTATGCATCTCATCACCTGTTCATTTTGAAGAAAAATGAAATTTCCCCTCCCCCTTCTTGTCTCCTTCCCCAACCGTCCAGTTCGTCTGCGGTCGGACCGTCTGTCTCTCATAAAGGAGTGCATCGACCAGTGCTCCACAGCCTTCAAACAGTCCGCCACGCTACTGAATCTCGCTTCACTCCTCCGAGTAGCAGGTACTTCATCCCCAAATGCAAACACACACACACACTTTTTGAAGAAAATGCACTGTGCTTGAACGAAAATGCGTTTCTTTATCTGCTGTTTTTTCAATAACTCGCAGATTACAACGCCGCTCCTTATGATGCAGATGTTCTCTGTTTCAACAGGTTTCAGAGAGGTTTTGCAAGTATCTTGTAATTACTGCAACCTTTTTTTTTTTAGGCACTTATGATACAATGGTTCAGCGTTTTCAACTCGGCTTGTATATTATAAGAAGACAAAGAAAGCATTTTGTCAACTTTCAGTTATACAAACAGCACAACATTGGTAAAATTTAAAAGCTGCATTTCCCCCATCATGTGTGAACCACGAGCACCGGTTAGGGGTTGGAGGAATCGTAGGAATCGAACCAGGAAGCCGATCGCTCTGTTCCAAAACGGCCGGTCTGACGCCCGATATGCTGGGCTCACAACCAACCTTCTTCACAGTCAGAGTTAAAACTGAAAATCGGAAAGAAATCTTGTTAGAGTCTTACTCTAGGTGCAGCGCTCTCCCATCATCTCGATCGGTAAGTGTAAGGTGGTAATCTTACGGTCTAATAGCAGTCGTAGCTCAGTCTTTAACTAGTATTGGGCTTACAATATCAAACACGCTTGTTAATATCGCAAGTCTTTCAGTCTTTATGGTGACGTAACACCATCAACAACCAATAGAGAAGCTCCAACAAAACCAGAAATGAAACCTGGTAGACAAACAATCACCAGAGCGGTATTGGCGGCAGGGGCGGTATTTCTTTGCGGTTTGCATGAATCCTGGATGGCCGAGTTCCTCACCCTTTCCCCTTAGGGAGTCTGTGGAGGAAGCTCATTTCAGCCGCTTGGATCGGTGACCTTGTTGATCTCCTGTTCCATCTTTCCCTCACTCTTGAACAACACCCTGAACTTTTCCACTTTGGTTAAGACCTCCTTCCCGACACAGATTGGGCACTCCTCCTGTGGAGAACCATGGATTCGGAGGTGCTGATCCTCAACCTGCTTCACATGGAGATCATGGTCTGTTGAGCCGCATTTTGTAATAACGGTGCATTTTGTAATAAACGTCCAAAATGTAATAACTTTTTCATTTCATTTTGTAATAAAGCCGAATTTTGTGATAAACTGCCGCATTTTGTAATAAACTGCCCCAACGCATTTTGTAATAAATTTTGCTGCATTATGTAATAAGTTATTACATTTTGAGAAGATTATTGCAAAATGCACTTGCAACTTTTTTATTCTCTAGGAAATGTAATAACATGGAATTTATAGAATATTCTCTGTTAATGCAACCTTTGAATAGTGTACTGATAGTAATTGCTAAGTACTGCTACTAGGCTAATACAGTGATACTAATAATAGGCCTAGCTTTTACAAATACTTTTAAGTAAAATAAAATACAAATAACAAACTTATGCTTTAGAATTGTTATTACATAATGCACCATGTTATTACATTTCCTAGAAAATAAAAAAGTTGCAAGTGCATTTTGTAATAATCTTCTCAATATGTAATAACTTATTACATAATGCGGCAACATTTATTACAAAATGCGTTGGGGCAGTTTATTACAAAATGCGGCTTTATTACAAGATGCGGCTTTATTACACAATGAAATGAAAAAGTTATAACATTTTGGACGTTTATTACAAAATGCACTGTTATTACAAAATGCAGCTCAACATGGTTCGATGAAGCCAACAGAAGCACATCATCCACAAAAAGTATCGACCCAGTCTTGGGGTAACCAAACCAGATCTCCTTAAAACCCTGGCTGTGCCTAGAAATTCTGTCCATAAAAGTTATAAACAGAATCGGTGACAAAGGACAGCCGTGGCGACCGTGGTGGTTCTTGGCATTTTTCGGTAAATCAAAGGAAAGATTAAACTCACATATTCTTTAGATTGTCATATGAAGGTAGTTGGTGTGAGAGAGGAGGCTACAGAGTCGGGTTGGATGGAGAAGGTTGATTTGTTGTGGCGACCCCTGAAGGGAAAAGCCGAAAGGAGAAGAAGAAGAAAAATTCATTAGATCGTCCCACCCATGGTGGTTTGAAAATACTTGTGAAAATAACAGAGCTTTTGAAATAAAACTTCGAGCCCAACTGCCGCCGACGCCTCATCGTGTCATCCCGTCCGATTTCGAGCAGAACGGCTTGCATCCTACATTTCCTCCGGGGGGAAGGAGGGACCTTTGTCGGGGCGATCGCAAGCCTCTAATTGCTCCTGCAGGTTGGTTAGCGGTTCCGTCAAAGAGCTCCGAACACCTCCGAGGCGCTTTTTACGAATGCAGCCGCTTTCATTAATTATTTTTTATGCCTCAGCGCTGGCAACAGCTGTGTCCGGAGGCGCTCCTGTTTTCGGGTTGTCTCCCTGTCCGTCCCTCTTCTCGTTAACACCGTGTCTTATCAGCGCCTCCGGAGAGCGACGCCGCCGTGACGTTAAGGTAAAGGTCACCGCGAGTAACTAATGGCATGAAACGGGGAAGTGATATTTGGACGCAATGTTCTTTTCATTTTAAAATCACAACTTTACCGGATCCACGTCAGTCAATAATGATTATAAATGTTCTAAATGAGTATTTATTTTTGAAATAAATATTTTTATATATTTTCGTGTATTTCTGTAGTCAGAGGTAAATGTTATTTATTTGTGAGCTTTCTCTTCTCAAATTTGAAAGGACTTTGATGTAAGTCGATACTGGTGTTGGAGAAAGAAAAACACATTTTAAATGACAGAGAAAATGATTGTAGGTGCATCCGTCTTTTTGGAAAAAAAAAAAAGAAAAGCTTTTACAATATATACACATGTGCAAATGTCAGTGGCGCCTTTGCAAAACCAAGGTGATCATAATTCATATCAGTGTCACAAAACAAATATACATCTAATAACCTTGCAGCCTGAAACCTGAACTCAGTTGGCAAATAGACAACACAGAACTCCATCCCTCCTCCGCAGTGTACTTACACAGACACGCACGCAGACACACACACACACACACACACACAATGGCAGGAACCAGTTACCGTGGTTACAGAGACGCTCCGAGTCTGGCTGTGTAGCTTTCTCATGATTCCTAATTGAAAGTGTTTGAACACCAGAAAATCATACACTTTTATTTTTGTATCAAGGATTAACTTGGATTGGTGTAACATACTCCACAAGAGTGCAAATATAACAAACTGTTTTTTTTTTTTTATTTTTTATTTTTTATTTTCAGCAATCATGAAATAGCATCAGGTTTGGAATGATTCTCATTGATAAAAAAGATGGCTTAGATTATTAATTTGTTTCCGTATTCAGCAATTTGGGAGAGCGTTGGTGAGAGCCCAGCATTTTGCTTAGAGACCTGCAAGAGCCATTAGTTTAATCCAAGGTTTTAAATATAATTATATAATCATATTTATATATTATATATTATTAATTTATATATAATAATATAATATAATATAATCATATAATTATATATATATATTATATTATATATATTTATATTATAATTATATGAAATATAATTCTGAAAATGATTACTCTCAAGATTGATATGATACTGATCCTGTATGTGAAATGGCTCTAGATATGACCCAAACTAAAAATCGTAGTTATGAAGTGTCTAGAAAGAGAAAGGCTCTTCAGAATAAGCATAAATCAGCATAATAGTCTCGGCAATCTTTTTGAAACAAGCGAGAAACAAAACGTTTTCTCAGCAGGAAAAATACACGGAAAAAACATGGCATTGCGCTATCATAGTAGAGAGGATACAAATTGATGTTGACAAAAAAACAACCGCTGACTAATGAATCTCTGGATGGCTGTGATCGGTTCTTTTTCTACTTTTTCCTGCAAAAGTTGACATTGTGCCGCTTAATGTGGAGCATGATAACCTTTGACATTGACCCGCTTTACCTTTGAATGGACTCCATTGACTGCACGACTGCCAC
The DNA here is from genome assembly GCF_037954325.1 of Fistularia commersonii. Lineage (NCBI taxonomy): Eukaryota > Metazoa > Chordata > Actinopteri > Syngnathiformes > Fistulariidae > Fistularia > Fistularia commersonii. Next base: position 5,416,670 of record NC_141303.1, read on the forward strand.
GGTTTAAAAATTAGTATATCACATTTAACGTCTGGCCATTTTGGCCATCACTGACGCCTTTCTGTTCCTTGTTGATTATTTTGTTCAAACATGCGGCTGTTTATCCACTCTACAGAGCTCCGTCAAGGTTCTTCAATGTTTAATTTCAATCCAATTTTTGCAGAAACTTGTTGTGAAAATCGTTTTCCATGCAAACAGTCGTTGTCACAAGGAATATTGGCGCGAGGTCCATTCTCTGCGAAGCACGACAATCGATTTTTTCAGCGTCACGAAAGTTTTCATTGCTCCCTGCAGGAACTGAAGTTCAACTCTTTGTGACCTTCGCCGTCATTTAGCAGCATAACAACAAAACAAAACAAGGAGTCCATCTTACATAATTTGCAGTATCGCTCAGGACGGATATATCATGTACCTTTCTCTGCAAAGACTCCTCCTGTTGTGTTTCTCTCTTGCGGGGCCCCTCAGGGTTCTACTTTGGGTCCCCTGTCAGTTCACAAGCAAACCCCTAGGTGAAATTGACTCACTGCTTCATGGAGAATGTATTTCCTTTTTGGCTGATTATGCTTTCCTGGACTTGACTTGTTCATAGAGGCGGCAGGGCGTGCGAGGAAGGAGGTCTAGGGTTTAGTGCCCTGAGCAGCAGAAGTCTTTCGAAAAGTCTGTAACTTCATAAGTAACTTCGCGCTTTACGTAATGAATATAAACTCTGTCACTCTCTCTCGCTTGCGCTTTTTCTTTCCTGTCCTCTGCCTCTTAAGGCTTAGCTCATTTTGTCCTTTTTTTTCTTTGAGACCTGTCAACAGTTAAAGGAAGCCTGCTAACCAGCCTTGTGGTATTTCTGTTTCTGTTCTGTTCACCTTCAGTCAGCATGCGGCACACACTATGTGGTTTTCGGAAAAAAGAGACTGACGGAGATGAGAGGAGGAATAAACAAATTTTTTAATAAATAAATGCAGGGGGTAGGCTTTTGAAGGGTGCATCGCTCTGGGACACCGTGGTGAATATTTAATGCCGCTATCGCCCGCACATCCGTTTAAAAGCTCAAAGGGTTTGGCTGCAACATGGGTCTGTATAAATGGTTGCTAAGGCATTCATTTTTATTGTTTTGCTTAAATAAAAACATATTTCAGTGTCTGGCGGGAGCCATAATTAATATTACAAAGGTATAATAAAGTTATTACAGAGTTTCAGCAGATGTTGATCTTGTCTGATTTTATTATGAAGTCAAGTATTTACCATATTTTTTTTTTTTTTTTTTTTTTTTTTTTTTTCACTTTGTCTCTTTGAGATGACCTCCTCCATCCTTCGTCCTTGGTTCGTAAAAGACAAAAGTCTTCTCTTAGTCTTCCAGATGTCTCATTTTGAGTTTCTGAAATGAAGCCAAAGAATTATTTGTTGGCAGGTGTTTGTTTCAAACAGAGTTGTGCTCTCACATATCATCAAATCATGCAAATCCCCTTTTAAGTCTTAATAGCATTTGAGCGCCCTTTCATCAGCCGCCCCAAAGAGATATGACTAACATCCCCCCTGCCGTATCAAAAAAATACAGCGGTTTGCAAGTTAAACCCCATTCTTTTATTCCTGCAGCACACAGGTCAGTTCACAAGTCCTGTTTCTGCTCACGGCTCTTTTGCTTTGGTCCTGTCTTTTGTTTACTGACCAGATGTAATTTGCCCTCAATTGCAGTTAAAATTCCAGTTTATAACACCAAAAAAAGGGGGAAAAAAAACTAAACAATCAAACAACTTCTGTCTATAAAGAAAGTGAGTTGGTGATGCTAACTTTGAATGTTTGGACTTGCAGTGACCCTATTTTTGGGCATTTAGGCACTGATTAAAATTTAGTCCAAGCACAAGTCTGTCATATATTTTCCAACATGAGACCGTGTGAGTGCTATATGTGATACTTTCCCAGTATTATAAAATAGAATTTAAAAAGACTTTCAGGTCTGTGTGAGACATCAAGGTGTAGTCGATCAATGAAAATAACTTTTTTTTTTTTTTTTTTTTTTTTTTTTTTTTTTTAGCAGATGACGAAGCTGCACGAAAAGGGCAAGTGCTTAACCTGCTAGCAGAGCAAGCTCTCCAGTGCGAGGACTTCAAGGCGTCCTTCATTCACTGTCAGGATCTCATGGCTGCAGGTATGTTAATTACAGAGTCCCGAGCCAAATGTCTGTAGTATCTCTTGACCTCTTCTTTTGCTAAGCTGTGTTACAACATTAAGGAAATGTTTTTTGCAACAAATAATGCCTTTTAAAGCTGCTGAAAGTCTGCCATAGAGTCACTGGTGAATTTTATTTATTTTTTCAACGAAGGACGTTGAGCATGCAAACACATGTTTTTTGGACTGTTGAAGGAAACCGGAGCCCCATAGACCATTCGTATGATATTTATGCCATGTTGTTATTTGAAAGAAAGATCACAATATTATGAATTTAACCAGACACCGCATCGGAGGTCAGAAACTCAATCCTTGCAATATTACAACTCGGTATCTGTAGCGTTGTCTCCATTAAAAACATTCCCTTTGTGCGGCCCTGCTACTTCTCCATCTTACTCATGAACTGGTATTTTTTGAGCTGAAAATTGTGAACTAAATTCATACAGAGAATTATTAGAATTATAACACTTTATTCTAACAGCGGTTTTAGTAGGTCATTTGAAAAAAGGCTCTTTTCAATGAATGATTTTCTTGATGAATGATTATATTAGTTTGACTGGAAGGACAGTTCCTTGAGCAAACCTTTTTTGTACAGCTCTTTTTAAGAAAAAAAAAAAAATCTTCCTTTTTTTTTTTTTGTTTTTCGGATATTTCGAGGGCAAGTACTGCTGATTCAATTTGACGCGTCTCCAGCGTTTTTGTCCCCTTTGTATAGCGACAGCGCTACGATGTAAAATTACTCCAGAGGAAAAAGGAAAAAAAGCATTGAGGCTTGCGCCCCCCAAAAATAAGTCAATCCATTTGTCATCTGTCATCTGCAGTATCTTTTTTGTTTTAGAAATCTTTACAGCGGCATTGCAGGTATTTTTTGATAATGCAATATCCGCCAACAATTTTCAAGCGGCTGGACGAGGCTTTACTGCTCATTTAATGGACCCAAACTAACACCTCACCTGGAATATACGACTATCATGCGAAACACGAAAACGATCTGGCTTTATATAGAAAAAGGATTTTTTTTTTCCCCCCAGGTGTCGGATGTAAATTCAGTGCGTAGTCAGCGATTTTACAAATTCACATAATTTCTGAGTTTATAAGGCAGAAAAAATGCAACTTGTTTTCAGGATATGAGATGAAAAAAATATTGATGTTTCTTTTGGCTATGCTGATGTAAACTTCGCCTATGTGGCCTCTTCCATCTGTACTTCCTTTAGGTTACAGCCCGGCTTGGGAGGTGTGCAGTCTGCTGGGTCAGCATGAGGGATACACAGACTTAGAGGCCCGTCAGCAGTTGTTAGCCTTTTCTCTCACCCACTGTCCCCCCGACAGCATCCACGGCCTGCTGGCCGCCTCCAGTGACCTACAAACTCAGGTTTCTCTTTAGCCCTCTTTCAATCCTTATATGCTTTGGGTCATTAAAGGAATCTTAAATAAATAAATTGTCCAAAAAAGACACTCAGAAGGTTAGCGGAAAGTTGTTGTCAAAATTGCTGATATTTACAATTCATTTGGCGCGCTGTCCGATCTATTGGGTGAGCCAAGCACATCATTAAACAACCAGATGTATTCTTTTATCGCACCTGGATCTGTTATTGATACATTTTACTTTTTGTCACACTACTAATTTCTCGACCATCAGTGTATGTAGCAGAAGTCAAGATTGCAGTTGTGCATATGTCTCTTGATTTGTCCTTAAATGAGGTTTCTTGGTTAAAATGGAAATATTTGGGTACAATTATTGTTCAATGTAGTCACGGCAACCGGACCCCTTTTCTCTTCTTCAGTTCTGAAGAAGGTGAAACCTCTTCAAGGAGCGAAACGATAGATATGCCAACGGTTGCCCGTGACCCGGATGACTGAGACCCTTCGTGTTGCGATTGAAATATAGCATAATGTTTAAAGTAAGAGGTATTTAAAGAAAAAATTTCCTTCCCGCTCCCCGTCTCTGCTCTCCAGGTGTTATATCAGGCAGTTAACTATCAAATGGAGCCGGTTAAGGCAAAGACCGGGAGGGAAGCAGATGAAACAGACTCCGTAAAGGTTTGTGTTTTATCTTCCGAGTGTAATTTTCTATACATTGATCTGATTGCTGTGTGTCTGCTCTTTGTCTATCCCGCTGCTGTTTTTTTTTTTTTTTTTTTTTTTCAATATTTTTTTTTTTTATCTTCTATTCCTTCATGGGCGCATCTCCGCTCTCGAGTTAAGGGTGTCTGATTTCATATTTTTCCAAATTTGATGAGGCGTAAATCTGGAGTTAAGGTTGCTCGGTTCTCTTGGTTTATTTATGCCTCTCTCCCTCGATCCTTCGGCATGGCCCGTTTTTATGAGGCCTGCAGTGGGTGTTAACGTTTAATGACTTACATCGGGATTGTCTTCTTTGTATGGTCGGGTGCTCATTTGACGCTATCTGTTGTTATCCCATTGTTGTTTTGATGTTCTAACTCGTAGGCGCTGAATGTGGAACCCCTTCAAATGGGAGCCTGTGTGGTCTCTGGAGGTGTCACTGTTCATGCGTTCGTGTGCCTTGTGTGTTTCTTTTTTTGTTTTTTTTTTTAAAACAAAGACTTACTCGTGTTCTTGTTTGAGTCCCGTCCCCTGAACCCCAATTCCCAGCCATGTAAAGTATTGATGAAAAACTCTGAATGTTTTGGCCCTGGCCTACTGGCCCGCTAAATGTGATTTCAAAATCCTTTCCAGTTGAGCGGCGACTGTACACACTAAATATCAGCGGTGTGACTTCAAAACCCCAGCGATATTTCAAAAGTATTATTTTGCAGAGGGTGAAAAAGCCGTCTCCAAGATACTAATTATCTCTGCCGTAGAGGGTTTGTTTTGACCTGTCTTATTTATTTATTTATCTCTTTATTTATTCACAAGGCTTTATGACTGTGTGCAGAAGGGAACCCTTTTGAATTTTTGGGCTAATCTTTTAAACCTTTGTTCAAAACTGTTTTCTCACCTTATTGTTATTGAAGGTCTACGTTCTCTCGTTTGTTTTATCTTTCCGATTATGTAACAATGGCCTTGCTGATTTTTACAGCCTGTGATGGAAGGATTAGAAATACCAAGGCTGGCTGTGGACAATTTAATTTTTTCAATTGAAAAAAAAAAAAAAAGAAAGATGGAAAATGACCACTGTGTCATTGTTATTGTTTTCTATTATGTTTATCTTCATTTAAGGGCTTGATGAGGACGTCTCAGCTAATAGGGGGTTTAAATTGCATTATATTGGAATACGTGCCTCTTATGTCCTGCTAAATTTGCAAATCTACAGTTATGATGGCACATCTGCATATTTTATTAGCAATAAGTGTGCTTACTGCAAAGCTTTTCTCAAGTGGCTTGTGAAAAACAAGAACTGTAAAAATGTAATATTAAGAGTGAATGCTTCCAGAGTGAAAGGACCTGCTATTGCTACCACATTAGCAGAAAATATATTTTTTTTTCTTGTTTGTTTGTTTTTTTTTTTTTTACGTGCAAGATAAAAGCTGATGAAGTCAAATTAGCATTTCTCCCCTCTTTCATTTGCATGGCGTCAGGGTTCAGCCGCCACCGCGAGCACCCCCGTGGGAAGAGCCGGGGATTTGATTCACAGGACAACAGCTAAAACCATGGAAGTGCTGACCACGACAGGAGTGACCACCAAAGCTGTGCTCTCTGCGGTCAGTGACCATCACTGGTGGAAGGAATCGCTCAGCCGCCTCCGTCCACTGCACGTAAGAATGCAGGCCTTGCGTTCGCCAAAGATGTGTGTAGAAGTATGATGATTGACGGTCATAAGTTCATCCATCAGGACCTCGCACAAACTTAATATTCATTATTGGAGAATAACCAATTGAGAGCTCATCCCTTTGCATATTTGAAAAGGTGAGCCCGCTGAATATTTCATTAGATGACTGGAGGGAGATGGATGTCTTGTCTCTGCTATGGTTCCGGGTTTGGGTTTTTTGGGGTCGGGGGCTTGGCGATTGCAACCTTTTGTAAGAAATAGAGAAAAATTGCCAAAGACGTTAACTTCGGGATGGTGAAAGATGCCTGTGCTGTGGGCATCTCGTGAAAGTTTAATGATGTTTTGATGGTCCTCAGGGTCATGGTGCAGGAGCCACTCGTCAGGAAGGGGTGTGCGAGAACTCCAACTTGGAGCATCAAGGCTGTTGTTCCTTTTATCAGGAGCTCATTGATGATCCCTATGTGGACCCGGTGAGTCGCTTTAAACAATATGACTCATGGCTCATTATTTTCTCTCTCCCTTTTTACATTTCTGTCCCTTATTTCTCCTTATTACTCCGGGCTACCTTCTTAAATTACAAGAAAAATGCCCGAGTAGTTTCATGACTTAAGGCATTTAATTAGATTTTTTTTTTTTTTTTTGCCCCCTCCTATGAATAATCAGTTCTCACAAAAAAAGGGCACAGGACAAAAATTAATATTGATTTCGGCGCAGTCATTTTCATGCCAACATTTGAAAGTGTCGATTGTACAGGTAAACGCAGCGTGGGAGATTACGCTGGAGATTTATTTGTATCCTGTATTATTCTACAAGTTTGTGTATAATATTAAACATCAAACCGGTCAGAAAAGACTATTATAAGGCATTATGGTGGAAGGAGAGAGAATAAGAAAGAATAAAAGTACTTTGACCTATATGCCTCGAAAATGGTTGCCCCTGGGCTATGACTGGGCTTTTTACTCGGAGACACAAATCACACGGATAGCTGAAAGACCGGACGCGAGGGGAAACAGAGAAGGCGAATTCATCTCTTCTCATGACATTTTAATAGGCCTCTCCAAATACCTTCTTCCTCTTCATCGCCAACATTCATCCATCTTCTACCATCAATCTACCAATAATGGGTCCCCACGTCCGTCCGTCTATGAGAAGGCTGATCAATGAGATTGGTTCTCACCTTAACTTTTATAGTGAACGGTGGGGACTGATTGAGGGGAAAGAATAAGAGACAAATGCAGCTAAACTGATGGATGACTCGAAGAGGAGACGCAACAAGTGTTTGCGCTGAATCAAAGGATGGCGCGCGATCTTAAATTGTTTTGTTTTTTGACAAAGGAAGCGGCTGTATTTAGAGGAAATTCCAGGGCCACAATTTTTTTTTTTTTTGTCCTGAAGTTCATGATTTTTACCTCCCCGAGTTGTCAGGGAAGTAAAACACCCATCGTTGTGATCGCCTCTCCCAGTGCCGTTTTCCGAGCTCTCGTGTCAAGGGATGGTAGGGATTCTCTCGATACAATCATCGAGTATGTTTTGTTTTAGGAAACTCAATGATTTTTTTCTTCCCCATCTTCATTTCAGACTCAAGATGTGTATTCGTCCTACAAAGACGTCCCTCGGGAAAACTTTGCCGAAGTTCTACTGAGGACGGGCAAATTGGCTGAGACCAAAACGGAGGGAGGAACCCTTTTTCCCGCCACAGAAGGTCAGCATGCCTTAAAGATGAATGCAAAAACCTACTTTAAGGCCTTTCACGGGAAGCATACTGCCACAAATAGATGTGAAAGACTAAAATACGTCGGATTAAATGAAATGCACAGGGTTGGGCTCATTTCATTGTTTTACTCATTTCAAAATAACAACTGACAGTTACCTGTAGCTGCGCACTGTATTACTTTGGATAGCGAGTCCCCACCGGATGCTCAGAGAGCATACTAGAATTTGGTATTTGTCAGAGCACCATCTCAGCGCAGCTGTGGGATTCGCAGAGAGCACGTAAGATTCTCTCCTCTCACCACCGAGCCTCATCAACTTGCCCTCACCGCTTTCCATCAGCCAGCCAGAGGGACGATATCTCATGGACTGCGGGATCAACGTTGGTAGAAGAGGCTCGTATTGATTAATTCGTGAAAACCCGCCCGTTCCACAGCAGCGGTAATGGCGCATCGCTATAGCGATACCAGATGGTATCGTTTCATGACATCAAGGCCGCGCTGCGCGATGAATGAAAGGTTTTCACCTAAATCGTTTCTCAAAAGAACCCCCCACGAGCAAAAAGGAGGCCGGACATGTGATGCGCATACACGCAACCCCGACGTCGCGTTGTCGTCGAAAAGGGATGTCTTCTCTCTTAAAAGTCACCTTCCCTTCGCTGTGGCTACTGATTGTGAGAGAAAGAGGAAAGCCATTCGGGGTGCCGTCATGTACGCTATCAACCCCCGATTAATGACTCCGGTATTGTCTCAGCACGCTTCCTGTCCTAAAAGCAGATTAAGAGATGGCCTTTAAGAAAATGACTATATGGATTTTTTTTTGAGGGGGGATGGTTTCAGCTGACCCAGATAAGGCGGAAGCAATTAATGATAACACAAGTGGAAAGCGACTCGCTGTCACTGAGCCACTTGGACGTTATAATAAGTCGCCGTCTCAACCTTCTTCATAACAATATGGCCAATATGGCTGACACGGGAGAATAATGGACGTGGGTGGAAACACACAAAACTACAAGGCCGTCCCCTGACATCAAGTCTCACGCAACCACGTCTCTCCATGGTGTCTTCTTATCACTCTCTCTCAAACAAGTAGAAATACTGTATGCTTTAAATCAGGGTTATCTACTCTGTGTGTGTGTGTGAGCATATGTGTGTGTTTATCCCTCTGGTAATTCCTGTCCTGATGGTATCAGTAGCTTTAGAGAGGCGTGTAATCAGCTCATTCTGAGGTGTAGCTCATTGAAACGTTAGAGGAGGGGAAGGGGTTGAGAAAAAAAAAGGGGGAAAAAGGGTGGGCGCTCGTCTTAGTTATGGCTCAGGAAACTGGCACATCGCTCCACCCTTCCTCGCACACAACAACAAAACTGCAGGTCATGTGTGTCACGTATCAGCCGGTGCGTGTCGTCATGCACATCTGAGTGCATTTTGTGTGCTAGTTCCCCTATCTTACCCAGTATTCCGGAGTCCGTGCTTTACTTTTCGCTGTCTGTTCTGTTTTGGTTAAGCTAAGGCTTTTGTTGTTGTAGGGCCTGGGATTACAAAGTGAATTAGTGAATTTCTCTCTTCTTTTTTTTTTTCTCTTGCTAAGCAAAGCTGGTGTTATGAACGTTTTTCTCTGCTGAATCTTCCGAGCGCATTTTTTTTTTGTAATTGGTGAGTGATTCGAAAAGAAGTCAATGTTTCTCTGATGTTCTCAATGTTTCTCCATTCACTCAAATGAAAGGAGTTCCAAAATGTGTGTTCCCTGGCCTTTGTGTTTTTGTGTGTTGGTGTATCTGTGTTTCCCTCCCTGTTGTGGCCTCTGGGCCTGAAACTCAGGATAAAATCCATCCATATGCTTCAAGTTTTGTCTCGACTCCAAATCCCATCAGCCTGGAAGGCAGTAGAATAACATTGCAGCGCCCCAAATCCATAATACTACTTCAAGCAGTATTTAACTCGTTTATATCTCTGCAGTTATCACAGGTACAATGAAATTAGAATTCACATCAGGTATATGCAAAAGAAAAGCACTCTTTTCAGACCACCTGAGACCATAACCCTGTGTTTATGTCATTTTCAAATTGCCCATAACGTCATGACCACTGACTGAAAAACAGCTTGTCCCACCGGAATTGGCCCGTAGAGTCGGTGAGATTCTGTAAACAAAGCAACATGTGACTATATTGCCCTTAAATCTGTGCAAAGTAAATAAAAAAGGTTAGTATAAGGATGTGTTCAAGGAACAGGTTGGATAGCTGCCGCACAGCAGTGGATCCAAATAAAACTGCAGGCTTAAAGTGGTTTCCCATTTTGCTTTGGTCAGTAATTACTTAACGGGGTCCAAGGAAGGAAAACGTATGAACTAGTGACAGGTTCATGGATTACTGTGGCTTACGACGCTTTGTAGTCTTGCAGAAGAGCTACTTTAGCTGGAAATTGCGGTCAAAAGTGGTGTTGGTTCTGATCAAAAGTTGTCAGAAGAAACTGCATCACAGTTTGCTGTGTATTGTGCTTGTGTAGCCCTGGAACAGTAAGGGATCCCAGGCTGACTCCTGATAGATGCTCAAGAGGTGCCTAAAGCAGCTACAATTGACACTTGAGCATCAGAAATTGAGCATAGACCAATCGAAGAAGATTGCCTCGACTGATCTCTTCTTTTGTTGTGGATCATAAAAAAGGCCAGGTGTTCATATTATTAATGGCTCATGCAGGGAAGACGGGGTACTCGGAAACATGAAAAGGGATAAGAGACAATGTGATGGTTTGGCCAATATTCTGCTTGGAAGGGTTTTGTCCTGCAATTCATGGGGATGCTATTTTGACACATACTGGCTATCTAGACATTGTTGTAGCCCTATTTCAGTCCTTTTGGATGTGCAAAAAGAGGCCTCGAAAAAGCTTTTGTCGATCATGGGTTGTTTGTGTACGCCTTGTTCGTGGGTCTCTTCATTAGCCATGAGACTGACTCCTCCTTTTTTTTCCCTTGCAGTGTCCATACATATTGTCTATATATGATTGTCTCAATCCTGGATGTCCTTTTTAAATAATGAGCCTGGAAATGGGTCTTCTAAAAAGAAAAATCTGAAAAAAGCCCCAACCTTCCCAATACTGTTAAAATGATTACAAATGGGCAGGAATAATTTTCGGCGCTTAGCTTCACACAGTGTCACACTCTATTCAGTGTTACCTTAATACACCATTTTTTGTTTTATATGTGACATGTAATGGAAAAGCAAATTTAGCTCCTCTGTCCGAACCTCCTCCATCTTTGAGAGGATCTTTCAATTGGAATGCCAATCACTTCTTGACAGTTTAATGTCCGAACCCCCACTTATTCCAGTTTTACATATAGTTTATGTGTTTCATTTCAGATTCGAATGCTTAGACTGGCATCTTGAGAGGGTTTATTTGATTGCTCATGTCAGTGTTTTTACCCCATCATTTACCTTCTGTATGAGCAGATCTCTGCAAGGTAAATGAAGTTGCAACTACAATTTTGTTTTGGGGGGGTTGAATGTTTTCCGCCGTCTGTACATAATGAATGTTATTCATTTTACATTCACCTTAACAGGACAGTGCTTTTATTTATCACAAGAATATTCAATATGCCCAAATTGTCTCTCCTGCTCCTACTCTCCTAAACCATCTTTAGCCAAGAATTTCTTCTTTCCCCGAGACTCTTTTAAAGTCCTAATCACAAATCACTTTTCATGATGATACCAAAAGAAGGCTGCCAAAAAAATCTCTAAATTTGTCACCTGTCATTATGTAGGAGACATCACAAGACAGAAGGAAAGGAAGAAATAGCTTGTCAATGTGTCAAATTGTTCATTTAAATAGGAGTTTAGAATAACAGCCAATTAGCAACTCATCACCGGAAGATCAGCTTAATTGTGTTCCTGAGGACGGAGAAGTCCAAAAGGCTCTTGTAGAGTGAAGCGACAACAATATAAAACTAATTCCAATCTTTCCCACCAGCATCAAATTTATTCCTCGTTCAGTTGAACACTCGGTCTCACATCCTCATTTTGTATAAAGATTGCCAAGTCATTCGATCCTTTGTGACTGTGTGATCCAATGTGATCTGCATATTCACACCAAAAGGTTAAACTACCCGAAATTAGTTTAACTTCACACAAATTAGCGGGCAAGGAAGTCAAAGCTGAAAGGAATTTTAGAAAAAATGACACATAAGAATAAAAGATTTAAGCTGTTCCACAAAGATAAAACTAACTCAAATGCTTGTTGTAAGTCAGCTATTTGACCTCCTTTGATTTGTTTCTTAAATTTACCATATGCTGCACAATGAAAATCATGAAATACTTTAATGACCAAGAGTTGACCAAAGAGCTACAGTATCTAATCAAATGGACTTGCTGCAGGCAGTGCTGCTGACCATCTGCTGAGAGCTGGCAGGAAATATGTTTTTCTCTTTTTTTTTCTATTTTATTTTTCCTTTGGCAAAGTAAAGACTGTTTTGCTCATCTTTATCAACCTTGCAGAATCTTTATTTTCAGATTGGAACTCCTCTGGCCTTTGGCAACTTTCCTTTCTGAGCTCTGGTGATCAGTTATGCTGTTTATATTTATAAACTCTATATCTCGAGTATCATAGTTTAGGGGAGTTTTATCTTTAATCTTTATGTTTGAAATTTATTTGAGGTTTGTGTATTGTATTAGCAAAGTGACAAAATCAATCACACCCAAGTCAGTTGTTATACTCCCTTAAATATAGTGATTTAATAATTTTGCCACGGACATGTTTTCTTAAAATTGAAATAAAATGGAAAATATTGCTTTTGATCATTTAGGCCTATTGCGAATTGCGGTACATCAGCTAAAGAATTTTTTTGTTTTCTCAAAAACATGACTAGATTAATTTCTCTTCTTATTAATTCCCATCCCTTGCATAGGAGAATAAATAAAATCTTTAGTATTACGGTGGTAATGTTGACATTAAACATTCAAATTGACATTGACATTCAAATACCATGGCTTTCAGTTACATTGGTGCAACCTATAATTATAATATAATCAGTAGCTAATTACTGATTGTCAGCAACTCATCCAAATAACCAGCAATGGAAATAGTTTCTGAAAAACAAAACAAAATAAAAACACCAAAAGGTCTTGTGGGGGTACAGCAAAACAATGTGAATTTACAATATAGCCAATGGATTTCCATTTCTAACATGAGTAGCAAATTGAGATGCAAGAGTGCCATTTACAGCGAATATCAGATTGAAGATTATTACTAGCTAATATATCATCTTTCCATCTCCGCACAGAATAGTTACTTTATTAGTTTCCAGACATGCCCTACCATGATTGGTCAAACTTTATGAGTGGAAAATAGAAGTCTCCCTGAAATTTTGCCCTTTGCTCTAAAGACGTATTCCCACGCGGAATATGTTTGTAGAAATTAAACATGGATAATTCTTACGATCGCGGTTCCTGTTCAAGGCTAATTTAGCATGGAATACAACTTTAAAGTGCACTTAGATTAAGCTTGGACTCATCTCGAGTGCACTTTTTAGAAGTGTGGATTTACATCCTCTTTGAATAGTAATTACGTTGTGTCTGAGAAGCAAAACCCGCCGACGCCTGTGCGCTCACACACACACACACACACACACACACACAAATATCTCCACAGTCGGACAGACTCGCACACAAATCAGCTCGACAAGAAGATAGTCAGAATTTAAGAACTCTTGCAGAATTTTTAATGACTCCTCTCGACTTTCCCATCCCCACCTCTATTTTTATGAACACTCTTTTGTGTGGCCCGCAGAGAGGTGTATTCTGACAGACGCTATTGTCTATTTTCAACCAGGCTGAGATGAGTCTCGCCCCAGATGGGAGGCTGGGGTTGTTAATCCATACTACTTTAGTTCACCCTCCCCTTTCTCCATCCCTTCATCTTTTCCAGTGTTGCTCCAACTGGCCAACGATGCATTTCCCAGAGACATGATGCTTGCTCTGTCCTACTTACTGGCCCTGCCTCAGGTAGGTGGATACAAAGTCTTTCCAGTATCAGTATAAACATTTACAAACACACAGTGTGATTGAGATTTTTCCTTTTTTTGAGGATCCGGTAAAGGGACATGCATATCTGCAGCCCAAATTCATCATGTGTCTCTGTAAATGAGCTTCTGTCCGTGTCAAAAAAAAATCAAATTTGCATTTTAAAGGCACCGGGAACATTTTGCTGTGCGGGGTGTCACAAAAGCAATCCATCAAAACACTCGCATCGGGTTGTCTTGTCGCTCGATCAATATTCAAGCGCTTTTTCGCAGACGTACCTATTTCATAATATGTCACAACAAGATGTTTCCCTCACGCGGTTTATTTTCTCTCACCTTTTCTGTTGGAGGTGGCATATCATGTCAGGTCACAGTGCCTTTCACATGTCAGTTCAGAGTTCAAATAAAAGACCATTAATATTACAGATAACAAAAAAAAAACAGAATAAGCTACAGGCAACAGCAGTGATAGCAGAGAAAACTCCCCTTGATTCTTGACATTTGCCCATTTGCCTGCGGAACCTGAAGAATCCAGTGAAGATATTACATCGTCTTTTTCTTCAGATCCTGTCGACTCTGCTCACGACTGCTTTTTTTTTTTTTTTTTTTTTAGTATTTTTCAGCACTAATAAGACAAACATTATTTGATATGTATTTTTTTTCCTCTGTCCTGACCGACCAATCACTTGCAGGATTTGCTGCAGCTCTGAGTCGTAACCGGGAAAAAAAGAGGCATTATTCATTACTTCCAGACGTTCTGTAAAGGATGCTTTCACAAGTGTTTTCTGCTTTTGCTCAAGCAAAATTTTGTTGTTTTTTTTAATTTCACTTTTTTTTTTTTTATTTCTCCCTCTGCTCATCCATTCACCTAGGTACTAGATGCCAACAGGTGTTTTGAGAAACAGTGCCATTCGGCATTGTCCCTCCAGCTGGCGGCCTACTACTACTCTCTGCAGATCTATACCCGCCTCATACCCTGTTTCAGTGACAAGAACCACACGCTGTACCAGGTGAGCATGGAAAATATTTTTTGTGAGTTATTGCGTTTGGAAAAATGCATTCGGTTGAATTCTATATTTGTGCTCCCCTGTGCTAATTTGGTGTGTGTGGTTAAAAAGAAAAAAAAAAATATATATATATATATATATATATACATATATATATATATATATATATATATATATATATATATATATATATATATATGTGTGTGTGTATATATATATATATATATATATATATATATATATGTGTATAGATAATTTGAACATAATTACCTTTTTTGTATAGATATTTTAGCTATTTTTATAATTAGCTCACACCCTTAAGTCTAAACATTCCCAAACCACAGAGGAAAAACAAAACAGCAGTGAATAAGATAAAGCACGTAATATCTAAAAACAGCCAGAGAGATGAAAAAGTTTCAAGTGCAATGTTTGTTAGAACCGCAGAGGCTGAATTCTGGTTTCAGCCGTTTGTCAGAATATTCTTAATAAGCTCTGAGCCCAATTCTTGTTCACAATGGTGATGGGCAGGTTGGCAGATGTGGTTAGACGGGACTCTCCATGGACCACAGCGTTTGCAGATGACATCATGATCCGGGAAACAGGTGGAGGAACACGGAGAGAAATTGATGCAAGACGGAATACATGCGTGCGGATGAGAGGGACAGAAGAAGAATGGCAGGGTTACAGGGAGTAGAGATAAAGAAGTTGGAGGATTTTGAGTACAGGGCAACCAAGAGTGTGAACGGAGGTGAAGATATGTCTGCGAGCAGGTTGGAACGGATGGAGAAAAGCGTTAGGTGTGAAAAAAAAAAAAAATCAGAATGAGACATAAGGGTTGGAGACAGTGGCGGTGAGGAAAAGACAAGAGGCAGAGCTGGAGGTGACAGTGATGAAAAATTCTCATTGGGAGCGAGGAGGATGGATAGAAGCAGGAAGGAGTCCATCAGAGGAACAGCCTCTGTTAGATGTGTTTGGAGAGAAGGCCAGAGGGGTCGGACTGAGATGGTCTGAACATCTACAGAGGAGGGATGGTAAATGTGTGGTTAGAAGTATGCTGAGGATGGAACTACCAGGCAGGAGGCTTGGAAGAAGACCAGAGAGTGGAGTTATGGAGGAAGACAAGGGGATACAGAGTTAGATGGAGACAGATGATTTGCTTAGATGACCCCTCAATGGGTATATATACTGTATATAAAGACCCTCTTACCAGTGGATTGGGAGTTTTATAAAGTTTTTGAACAGAGTTCGTGAACAAGAGTGAGCAGCTGGTTTTTCATGGGTCCTGAAAAGACAAGGAACAATATTGTGTTTCCAGTGCTCCGCAGCAGCTGTGGCAGCTCGAACCATTGAGAGGTTTATGAAATTATTTACCAGTCAGAATATCAAAACATTCCAAGTAGTTTAACAGTATTGTAATTAAATTACAATTTGATGTTCATAATTCATAGAGAATAATAAAGAGTTTCTTGACACGTCTTTCTGTGTTGTAAACAAAGCACTGTATCCAAGCCCGTTCTAGTATTTAGTTGAAAAGGGGTTGAAATGGGTTTAGAGTTAATTTTTTAAAGAGAGTAATTTATCCGTGCAACATCCAGTTTAAATGTGATCATCAGGTATTTGAATTTGGCTCCAGTTCTTTGTTTTCTGGCACAGCGGAGCCTCAAAAAAAAAGTTTTATGATGACGCATTCTGCAAAAAACAAAAAAAGGATCATTGTATTTAACGTGCCACCAAATTGACTCAAAATAACTGCTGTAGATGTTTTGGCGGAAACAGTGATTCTTCAGAGGTGATGTAGTGTTTTCCTGCGTCACAGCGAGGGGTTTACGGATTCATTTCCGACTGGTGCCTCTTTGTCTCCCCCTGTGCCTGTGCAGGTTTTAAGATGTATTGACAAATATTGAATTGTTCGCAGTCGAGTGTGAAGTGCCCGGGATGACGATCAGCACCTCCAAATTTGAGACAATGGCGCTCAACAGGATACTGGTGAAATGCCCACCTCAGATCGGGGAAGAGGTGGAGTTCAAGTATCTCGGGTTCTTGTTCACGAGTGAGAGCGTTCAACAGGCGTATCGGTGTGCCGTCTGCAGCGATGCGGACTCTGTACTGGTCTGGCGTGGTGAAGTGGGAGTTGAGCCAAAAGGCGAAGCTATCAATTTACAGGCCGATCCAAGTTCCCACCCTCACCTCTGGTCACGAGATTTGGGTAGTGACCGAAAGAACAAGATCACGGCTATAACCGGCCGAAATGTGTTTCCTCGGCAGGATGGCCGGACTCTCCCTGAGAGATAGGGTGAAAAGTTCGGTCACCCCGGAGGAGCTCGGGTAGAGCCGCTGCTCCTCCGCATAGCGAGGAGCCGGATGAGGTGACTCGGGCATCTGGTCAGGATGCCTCCCGGGCGAGGTATTCCGGGCATGTCCATCTAGGGGGAGACCGCGGGGAAGACCCAGGACATGCTGGAGAGACTATGTCTCCAGGCTGGCCTGGGAACGCCTAGGGGTCCCCCCAGAGGAGCTGGACCATGTGGCAGGGGAGAGGGAGGTCTGGGCCTCACTGCTCCGGCTGCTGTCCGGGACCCAACTCCGGATAAGTGGGGGAAGATGGATGAGATGGATGATATATATATACGTATGTATGAATATATATGTATATATATATATATATATATATATATATATATATATACTCTTTCAAGATGACATGAAATATGGCTGTGTTTGACCGAGAATGAGAGGAGAAATAGTCCTGGCCTTGTGGGGGCTTGGAAGGAGGGAAGGAGGTAGAATGTTGAAATAAAAAGATTGGGCAAAAAAAAAAAAAAAAAAAAAAAAAACAGAGGCCAGCGGAAGTAGATAAGTGGGTCCCAGCTGACATTCAACATCAAGAATTTTCACCAATGTACCGCACATAGAAGAGCGCTCACACACACACACACACACACACACACACACACACAATAACCCAATACATAGATCTTGATATTCCTTCTGTATCTGATGGCAGTGATGGGCCCTTATTCATTAACCACATTATTTCCACCTTTGATGGTTGAATCTACTATCTATCTATCCATCTATTTCTCTATCCATCCATCCATTAGTCCATCCATCCTCCGTCAGTCTATCTTGGCGTGTTTTACCTCAGTGCGTTCTTGTTATCATTGCATTCCGGGCCTCTCCTTCACTCAGCTATTATTGATGAGTGTAGAGGCAACTTTTTTCTTCTTTTTTTTTTTTTTTTTTTTTTTTGCGCTAACAACCGTAGATGCAGAAGGGAACAAAACCTTTCAGTCACTCTCACCTCTTTTCTCTCTCTTTTTGCTTTCATTCATTTTTTTTTTCCTTTTTCCCTGTCCTTCGAGTCTCATATTTCTATCCTCCCTGCTTCATTTATTTATTTTTGTTCTCTTGTCAGTTAAGTTTAATGAATCGCTTTGTTGACGTGACAGTTCTGTATTTTATGTGTCTCACTCTGTCCCCATTGTCTTTCTGTTTGTTGTCTTTCTGTTATCATAAACTCGCTTTTTCCCCCTATAGGCCTGTCTTGCTCTTGTCGGATCTGAGGCCTCTCCGTCGACAATATTATCTCGCCGGTGCATGCTTTATACATTCCTCTTCCTTTTTCCACCGCTCTTGCTTTGGCTTATCTTCCGAGGGCATACATTGTTGTGCATGATATTTAATTTCAGATATGTATGAAAGCGTGAGCGAACGCCTGTTTCACTCTCCGAACGTCTCACTCTTGCTAGCTTCGCATTGCAAAAAAGCTTTGCGAGAACACACTGTTTATTGCATGTTTTCAGACATATGACACACTGGGTGTCTGCTATTTAAGCAGTTGGCCTGTTTGCAATTATCTTAACTATTTGTATTTTTCTGCGACTCCGGGTTGGTTTATTTGTGTGTTATGTGTGGCTCCGAGTGTTTCCCCCACTTAACTTGGAGAGCAGTAACATGATGTTGCAGTGCTCTCCCTCTTTCAATTCCCTCGTCGCTATCACATAATTTTATACCCGAGCACTAAGACACCAGACACTCCAGCCCCTGAAGTCATTTAGTTGCAAATAAGAGTGGTATCCTCTAATGATTTACTTTAGGTGTTTGATGTGGTTTGAAAAGCCTCAATCAACAGAGTGCTTCCCCATTAGGACGAATATGTGGACATTTTTGTGAGGAAAAAAAAAAAGCAAAATAACAAAAAAAAAAATAACGGGGTGGTCTTGAAAAAACTATTGTGGATGACAGTTTTTGTCTTAGACATTAGCCACACTGTCCGTGCTGTTCAAAAAAAATTTCCTCAGAGAGCCTCTGCCTTGATGCAATGGTGACAGGAGCGCAGCACGAGGGTCCAAGACATAAACCCCTCACTGTTCTAGGGGATCATCAAGACTCAAAGTATAAACCCCTGCTCCAGTTGTTTTCGTCATCGTCCTCTTCCTGCCTTTCGGCTTTTTCTGTTCCGAACCTCCTCTCTTTCTTGAACACAGGAACAACCCATAGTTTCCAAAATACTATCATTGAATGCTGTACCATATGAAAAAAACACGGATGCACTCCTTCATTCGTATAATAACGGTCAGTTCCATTTAATCTTTATGATTTGGCTTATTCTTATAGTCATTCTGAAGGTCGAGGTGCTGTTAAGCTGCTGTAAGAGGAGGTGTTCACGTTGAGCTGTCAAGCCTAATTCATGCAAATAAGATGGGATGGGAGACTTTTTTTGCCGTATCATCTCATCATGCGACGCAAAGTAAATGGAGTCCACTGCTGTTAACTTGGCTTTTACTTTCAGTTAAACTGACAGCATTGCATTGTTATTTGAAATGTGCCCCGTATCACATTCACTTTTAATCCCCAAGGGGAGGTTTGTTCTCAGTATTTGACTCGTCCTGCCGTGCCCATTAGTCATGGGCAACTATAACACAGCCTGGGGGACGAATTCAAGTACAGAGGTTAGTGCTTTGGTCAAAGCCGGGTCCACCCTGGACCGGTCGCCAATGGAAACATACAAAATGAAGACATATAGATATAGAAGACCATGAAAATATATAAAAAAAAAAAAAAACAAATCTAAATTTTGAGCTGTGATATAGGATATCAGATGTATTTCTAATCCCAAACTTGATATAATCAGTTCTTGATTTAAATTCTTCGAGCAATCAAAAAAAAAAAAGTACTCTATTTATTCATTCATTTATTTTTTTCTTGCTTTATCCTGCCTTATGCCTTTCTATTTTTATTTATACTGAGATTTATATTCATATTTATTTCCTTTTTTTAAATGTTATTTTCATGTTTTTTTTGGTATTTTTAACTGATGCGCTGCTGTGATAACAAAGGAATTTCCCATATGGGGATCAATAAAGTTTATCTTGTCTTATATCAGCTCTGATCAAGACTGGCAGGGTGTGAATCAAAATACAGCATATAACAAAAGAAAAAAAGTCATAGCCTTAAATATATACAAAATATACTGTGACACTGTGACACAGTGGTGAAGCCCCCGGTTCGATTCAGACAGGTGGACGTTTCTGTGTCAGGGTTTGCATGTTCTCCCTGTGTTTGCTTGGATTTCCTCCCACAGTCCAAAAACATGCATAAGTTCATTGGAGACTCTAAATTGCCCGGGTTGGCAACCCATCCAGAAAGAACCCCACCTCTTCCCCTATGACAGCTTTGGATAGTCTCCAGCCCCCATCATGACCCTGAGAGCAAGACAAGTAGTATAGATAATCAATGATTGAATGCATATACCTTGTATGTAATTCTGTATGATGATTATTTTTTATTGATATAATTCAGACCTAGTTTAGCCATTCTTGCTGATTCTTATCCATCCATGCATTGTCGCCTCTGGGTCGCCTGAGATGCTGGAGCCTATCGGACGAGAAGCATGGACTGGTCGCCAATCAATGTCAGGGCCACATGTTTCGACACACAGCCATTCAGTCTCTCATTTGCACATTTGGGCAATTTTCCCGATTAACTTGCTGCATATTTTTGGAAACTGGAGAACGCGGAGGAAACCTTTGCACACAGAAAGGTCCCGAACCGGGGGCCTGCTTCTCTATGGGGCCAAAGCATTAACCACTGCCACGTCTTGCAGTCTGCTGATTGTCATATTTATCATAAATAAATACTTTCAGTGTGGCAAATCATCAGCTACACAGGTAACAGGTGCTGCTGGGGAAAATTGTGGCTCAGGAAAGACCACGCTGATCTGCTAGCATGGCATGGAAACTTGATTTTTTCCCCATTCTTCTTTGTATATCCATTCCCTTGCACCAAAATCATTTTTTTATTACTCTGACTAATGCGGTCATTAATTAAATTGTACTGGTCATTTTTTTTACATAGCAGTGCAAGACAGCCACTGCCTTAACATGAAGCTCCTCTCAATGTGTGTTCATTTCAACCAAGCACAGTGGTATGTGTGTGTGTGCGTGTGTGTGTCTGTGTGTGTGTGTGTGTGTGTGTGTGTGTGTGTGTGTGTGTGTGTGTGTGAGAGAGCACGGTCATGCCCCCGCATTATCTTGAGCTGTGACTGCTCTGCTGCCGTGCGACGATGCACTGAGCAAAGCTATTGAGATTTGCCAGTCAACCATGTACGAGCAGAAAGACACACGCACTCACAATTGACTCATAGAATCGACTGTGAAATTATAACACGCAGCAAAACAGTTTAGGTCCTTAAGCGGTGCTTTGTGAAATTTCGCATTATAAAAGTGAGTTCCTCAGTTCATTGTCACAGATGCTTCATATGAGGTTGATATACCAGGATGGGTCCCGAATCGAGTTGGATTTTATTGATCTTTGTATAATATGTATTTATGTTTACCAAAGGGGAATCCAAAAACGGCGGGCATATTTCCAGACTGTCACGTAAACATTAAGTTTAATAGGGAACTCGTTAGAATGAAATTTTCTTATAACCCAGGATGAGAACGTTCCCCAAATAGCATATACATCCTTTGATAAAACAGGACATTGTTTTTCTTTGCGGCGCTGTCGAAGTGCAAACCACGCAGCCGCTGGCTCCCCATTGTTAAGCAAACTGAAATAATGAGTTAGACTGAATGACTTGCTCATCAAAGAACAAAAAAAAAAATAAAATACAAAACGACACTTTCCCTTATTAATACAGATTGGACACTTATACCATTCTACACGTTGTACCCTTTTACCAGAATCATTAGTACTCTCTGTGTAACCCGTGGGAACCCCGCATTGCAGAGTGGCTGCAGAAAAGGGCACCGTTAGACAAATATGCACTCTAAATTTAATATTAAAATGTACTGGGGACCTTAGAAACAGAGAAATGTCTAAACCTTTGATCAGATGCACGTTGCTCATGGTGATAAGTCGCTCCTGGTCATCTTGCCGGGACATCTCTCTGGTGCACGTCTCCCTTGTAATCTGTCCCCATCATGGCGTCTTATGACCGGGAGTGCAGCTGAGGCTGTTTATGAAGTCATTATTCTTTCAAAATTGATGCTTGGTTTCTCTCCCCTTTGCATTTCTCCTAATTATCTGCACATACTGTTTACGCCATTTGCAGAATTAGTACTAATGAGTCCACTGACTGTATAGCTAAGTACTAAGCATGACATAAATACAAGTCATTAAGATCATTACTTGCTTACTCTCCAGAGACGTTAAGCCTATCTGCTCCTCTATAACCTCTATGTTATCCTTACCAAACAAAGAGGGACTCCGAGAGTGATGATGAATTAGTTATGTTTGGCTGAGCACTTTAGTATGCTTGTGTGTGTTTGGCTTTAGCGACTCGGCGCCACGCGTGGGATCGCGACAGTGTCGGGCACGGATTTATTATCACTTTGGCCCGCCGGACTGATTGAAAGCACCTCGCATATCTTCACGCCGAGATTTTACTCGGAGAAGGGGGGGGTTGATTGGTTGAACTATTCAGTTTCAGTGGAAGTACCTCGGCAATAATAACATTTCCAAAAATGACCAGATACCCCACACGGCGGGAGTGAATCGGTTGATTTATCTCTTGCAACTGTGATGTTGGAAATATTGGGTTTGACAGACAGGCTTGCCCATGACCTTTGTGCTCCACTCAGTTCATCATGTTTGATGTTTTATCACCATTTCATCAAATATTAGTTAATATTCTGGTTCATGCCTGCAGTGCCAGCTATAAAACAGCATTCGGGCAGAGCTTATCCCCCATGTGTGCACCACTGTATAATTTAAGTGCTGAAACTGTACTTGGTGGAGGACCTCATATGCTGTCTTGATTTACTTCATGTTTTGAAAACAATGGTTCGCTGAAACTGAGTGGATTATACCGGTGCGGTATTTCAGAAATAAAAAGAGACAGTCAGAATAGCCTAAATATACAAATATTGCTGTGGCAAGATTTCCAGATACAATTCATAGGCTGGTTTTGTGAATTAAGACAGATTTTTGATTACATTGTTACATATTGGTTTAATTTTTCTATTTTCAATTTTTTGTCGGGGGACCGAAAACATCTGCGCTAACCACTGCGCCACTGTGCCGCCCCTCCCTGAGGCTATTCGTGTTGATAAATCCCAATAAAGTGTAGATGCCTTGTATTGTTCTTTATTTTCTCAAGAAATATGAAATAAAAATGTGTATACGCCTCAGGTCATTGGACCCAACTTTGGTTTGAATCACTCTGATTGAGCAGACCGTTAAGATCCAGTAAAGATGTTGATAAATCTCTATATTTACTTTTTGAACATAAGCTTAGCGGTAATGCTAAAATGTCAATTTTTTCGTCTATTTTACCTGGGCTCAGTCGTTTTGACCAAAAGGAATGTTGCTGAATCTTAGCGTTAAGATTCTACGCAACATTCAGAAAATCCGTTCCCTGGACGGCTTCATCGAACCGTCCTATCGTGACGAAATGCGGCACCTTGAAAAAGGCAAAGGGGAGGACTGGTTGTTACTCGAATTAATAACATGGGAAATGACTTGATAAACATGGAGTTATTGTTTTTACACTGTTCCCTCATTAGCAGCATCACAGGAAGGGGGAAAGTAGAGAGAAAAGAGCCCGTGGTGGCGCTGGAACAGCTGAAGGCAAGCCAGAGAAAAGCAGCCTTCCTCTCAGCTCTGTCGCAATTACGCTTGGCTTTACCATACGGTTTATACTTTCTTTCATGACAGGAATTTTTTTTTTTTTTTTTATGATATTTGCAAAAGGGAATGAGGGAAAAAAAATAGGAATAGCTGTGGCATTCGGTTATGCAAAGCCCATTTTTAATAGAAATATTCTCAATATTACATGTTGAATGTACCTGGTGAGGTGTTTTCTCTGTTAAAATCTCACTGTTAAAATAGTGTTTTTTAACAAAACGTCCTTCACGTATATGAGTAGATAAGCGGTGATTGCAGACATGCACAAAGACACAATTCGTGGCGCTCATTGGCCAAAACACTCGCCCGTGATTACATATTTAAAAACCATATATCTAAGAAATACACCGTTGAGGATTCAATAGTTCCTTTTTGATGATAGAAATCAAGCACGCTCGGTGACGTGTCCCGTCTCACGGGCTAATAATTGTTGGACAACCAGCCTGCTGGTTCAGAGATTGTCTCGGCGTTGAAAAAGGAAAAAAAAAAAAAAAGTCTGCTCATCTCACCCTCCCCGGCCTCATATCTATTTCTGCTGTTGTCTCCTCTCCCCGATCAGCTCGTCGGTACTCCCCTCTATTGCTTCCCCCCCAACTATCCGCCCTCCCATCTTTTGCCTACTCCTGCCGCCCGTTCAACTTTTGATCAGCACCCTCCACAGATTTAATAATCATCCCTTTCTACTTCTTCCCCTCACCTTCCTCGCTGTCCTGCGTCTGAACCGCGAAAACTGCCAGCGTGACTGCGGCTAACGCCACATCTGAGGACACATAAGACGCGCCCGCGAATTGAAACGCACACCGAGACAGCCTGGCACAGAAGCGCACACGCATGCACGCGCTCGCAACTTTATTTTCAAGCTCGCACATTTCCAGCAGCAATAATTACCTTATGCAAATAGGATCAACAAATAAACCATCTCATCCTGTCAGGGCGACAGGGTATAAGACGCCCAGAACCTAAGTCAGGAGCTTCTTTAATTAGAACAGGGGCGATGTGGGAGATACGGCGTTCACCTATCTCTCCCTGAACATGACACTAATAAATATGTATCCAATATTAAAATCCCCGCCGGCCTGAATCACATTGCCAGGATGGTTCCTGGCAGATTTACCTGTACTTTGTAGGCATATAGGAAGGAGAGGGCGTATTGAACAGTCACAGGTGCAGCAAATTGGGCAAGCAGACGTTCGGGCAGGATCACGGGTTTGCCCCCGACATTTTTCTTTTTTATCCCCCTTTCCTAGACTCCTTTTTTAAAAGCCTCATTAGTTTGTCACGGCAGAGCCGAGGAGAACCTGTGAAGTTGCAGATACCACACAGCGCCGGCTGTTTGAAGCTCAGTGTGCGACACAGTTTAATGATAAGCCTTTTAGAACAGTTTGCATTTGGTCGGACCTGCCTCGAGGGGTGTTGTGCACCTCTGCTATCGCTCCGTGGGAATTACCGTGAAGGGAACGCGATTGAAACGCAGTTTGAAAATACCGTCAAGCTGTGCGCTTGAGTGCATTGTTGTGTAAAGTCAACGTTATTAGATACAAAACCTAAGATACACAAAGGTACCCCAAAGATCAATGGTACATTGTACCTCAATCTGACTTCCTTTTGATACACTACATTTTATCGTCATGTTTTTTTGAGCACTTTTACCATTTTTTTTTTCCTTCGAATAAAGGGGTTACATTGTCAGCTCTAATATTAGCATTAACTCCCCTACAACAAAGAGGCATTGCTTTGCATCTCCATTATTTCCATTTGCTCAGAAAACCCAGGCTCATTATGATTCTCTGTACTATCAAATGTGGCTTTTAGCATATCATTTACATCAAATTATTCCATTTCTGCCCCCCCCCCCCACGCTGCTAAAATGAGACATTTTCAGTAGCTGTTTTGTCTATAGATGGAACAAACCTCCTCTCTTGTGCAGGCTGACCCGAAGGAGCTGATTCGACTGGTCACGCAGCACGTCTCCACATGTTCTGACTGGCCAGAGGAGCTGCAGAAGTTGATCAGCCAGCTGCACGTCTATAACGAACGTCTGACCGACTTCACCCAGGCCCAGGTGTTGCAGGGTTTGGGTCGCGGGGTGGACATCCAGCGCTTCAGCTCCGAGGCTGAATACAAAAAGGAGACCATCCTCGGCCTCACGGAGTGAGTACTTCAGGAGGGACCTTCCCCTTTTTCTGTTTGCATAAGTATCCAGAACCGAGTGAGTCAGACTTCTGTTTTGATACAATGTGCATTAATCACGATGATAATCATCCCACTTGTTCGTAATAGAGTTATTTTGTTGGAAACACCTTGCGTATTTTGTTCCATGCGTGCATACAAGTGGGAGCAATGGCTCATCAGCGTTCTTACACGGTGAACTCTAATCATTATTTTTCGCCTCGTTTGCCCCACCCTCTCTGTTTTTATGCTCAGGACGCTGGATGACGGCGTGTACAGGATCTCTGTGTCCCTGGCTAAGCGTTACAGTATTCCCCAGTGGGAGGTCTACATGACTCACCTCGAGTTCCTCTTCACAGACAGCGGGTACATGCACATGCAAATATACACACCGTTATGTACAGTATGCTTCCATAGTGAGATTTGAATCCTTCTGTTCAACTCGCAGGATCTCATCATTTTGAAATACCACAACGGGAATCAGAAAATCCCCTAAAATTAATTGAATTTCAAGAGTTGTTTATTTGCATTTGATGATTTCATCTCAAATTACCTACTCGTTTTTTGGAGAAAAAAAAACAAACAAAATATTTTTGGTAATATTGATAAATATATGTGACCTATACCAATAGTTATGTATAAGGTATATGCAAAAAGATAACATCCCACACGGTAAAATGAATACCTTTTTTTTGGGAAATTCAGCCACCGATACCAATACCAGTGATGAACCAACAATTCTTAAAAACTGAACTGGTCGTCTTTTGGCCGGATACTTTGCCACGTTCTATGAAAATCTTCCCACTGGAGTTTTTCCGTATAATCCTGCTGGCAGACAGAAAAAGAAAGCAAATCAATCAAAGGATGTGGGTGAAAACACAACCTCCCCGGAGAAAGGAGTCAAACTGCTTTTTTTTTTTTATTTTTATTTTTTTATACTTTATATCATCATGACACACACGACTTTGGACCCGATTTTGCAAAAAAAAAAAGACGAACCAGCAGGACTCACGCGCCGTCTGTAGAGGGTTTAATGTGACGCCGTTTGTTCTCCAGCTAGGGATTCTGTTGCAGACGAATTATTCTCCGTCATCCAACTTGCAGAGATTCAAAAAGATCATTGTGAAAGCTCACACCGGGGGGGAAAACAGCGACAGTTAATTTTATCCCGATGTAAATCCCACGCGATAGACTCAAACACCCCGACAATGGTCTCACAGAACCACACAATCTGAGATCTGCTGCCTGACAATTGCCCGGGGACTGCTAAGTGCAATGTAGTTAGTTGGTGGGTGGCTAACAAAACCAAGTCATTCAATTTTTTGCCGAAGGAATGGAAGTCATCCTTCTCCCTTTTTTCCCTGTTTTAAGAAGCATTAGATGGCTTTTAAAAAAAATGTCAATAACAATTAAAGTATTTCATTGTTTTTTTTTTTTCCCAAAGCTCTGTCCACAATATCGGTCTTGAAGTTCAGAGTGGACACTGAACTTGTGTGGTTTGAGATAATACCCTCAAGGCATGTATTTATCTATTTAAAAACTCTTCTAAAACGCCGTCCTTTTTCAGCCGTGTCATCCTTGGAAACGTTTTCGGTCGAGTGGAGCATTCAAAGGCGGACTTGCGAGTTCAATTTGATAGGGTTTTGGAAGAGAGAACCAGGGTTTTTTTTTTTTTCACACTTCATTAATCCATCGCATTGAAAGAGTTGATGAATGGATGAGAATTGGCCGTGCAGACGAGCGGAGGGAACGGTGCCCGGTTCCGTAGACAATACGCAGACACATCCTGTGTCAAAAAGAGACAACGGGACGGGTACGAGAGAAATAGATGGGAAGTTACATTCCTGACAGTTGGGACTGGTGTATTTTTCGCACATTTATAAACAACAAAACATGAGTTCTGGGCATTCAATTAATTAGATTTCCAAAAATGGATCTTTGGAAAATCGATATATGTATCCCTCCAGTCGCAGATTTCATGCAGCTCCGCGGACAAATTGTTCCCATGTGCTGTTTTTGTATCATTTTTAACAGGTAAAAAAAAAACGTCTTTGAGTCAGCTTCCGCATCTGAATCTCGGGGAAAAAAAAAAAAAAAACAAACAAAAAAAACTTGCCTATAAGAACAGCATACTTAAAACACCCCAGGAGTAAATCAAACATGTTATGAATGTGTTTGTGTTTTTAGCGGGGAGAGAGAGAACGTGTTAGTCCATTTCCATAATTTATTTGCCGTGTGATTTCATAGCCGGAGATCTGGCTAGCTCTGCACCTTTTCTTGTTTTAATAGAATGCCTTTTCAGCAGAGTTTCTCGCGTGTTTGCGCACTCATGTGCATCTGTAATAAATCCCCCCCCCCGTCACATCCAGATAGAACGAAATGGTTTATGGGCTGTACTTAACGATAAATAACAGTCCGTACCTTTCAGAGTCCTACCACAGAGGGTGTGTGGGTGTGTATGTATCTTCTCGCATTATCTGAGCATCTCAACAAATACCAGAAACATTTAGATCTCGTGTTCTAGATTCAAGGCATCTGTGCCTCTTGGTTGAATTGACCGATGGAGGTTAAAAATCATGTCGGTGGAATCGACGGAGAAACGGACATAAACACGAGTGGTCAGATTTTTATTGATCCTCGCAAGAGATTTGTTCTTTTAATTCCTCCTTATGTAGGAGGCTTTAATAAAACTGATGTATTATTTCATTTTCGTATTAATTAAAGGAAAAAAATTGTATCACGACCCTATAATTAACCGTCCAGGATTCATTTTCCTGAATCCCGGATTTCTCTTCTGGGGGGAAAAAAAAAAAAAAAGAAAGGCCTTCAGATTTGTTCCAAACCAGAGCGACTCAATTGCAGCTATTACCCCTCCGGCAGGGATAGTTTTTCTTTTGTCACCAGGGCATCGTAAATATCAACATAGCAGATCATTGCGACTTACCGGACAGTACTAACATTCGCTGTCCGGCCATCATGTCAGGAGCTAACAACAGCTAGCCCAACTCCATTTGGCAGCACTCGGTCTCTGTGCTCATGGAGTTTCTTCTGGGAATTCTGCTTTGCTGGAGGGTTTCGTCTCCTATATGGCTGCCAGTTGCACTGTAAAAAAAACAAACAAAAAAAACAAGATGGTTGCTGCGAATGTGACATGAATTAATCCGTAATAGTAAATAGTCTGGTCAGCTGTGTCCATTTGAGGATGATGTTCCTTAGCAAACAGGCACCCACCTTAGGTTGGATATCATATACTAAACTACCACCAGCTATGAAATGAAAATAAGGTCTCTCTTCGACAGGCTGACTGCCACACCCAGTGATCACATTTCGGCAGGTGCCGTATTTTCTTTTGCTTTCACAATCAAACTACCAATCACACTTTGCCCAGCCGCATTTTCCGTGACGTTCGGTTGAGCACACCGGGGGCAGCCCTTCTGCAAATGGGACTCCCGGCTCCTTACCACTTGAAAATAATGATATCCTGTCTGCCACGTTTGCAACTAAAGCTCACAGGGCCAGATGTAGAAAACATTGGTGAACACTGTATACATACAAAGGCAACAATATGTTTTTTCGTTGCACCAAACTTCACCTGGAGTGAAAATACTCTCCTGCATTTTGATTGCCGTACGTTCTTTGGCTTTTGGGAGGAATGGAATAACAGAGTATCACATAGCTTCTCGTATCATTCGATACCATTCTTGCGTTTATTTGCTCCTTTCCTCCAAGTAGAAAGCTTGGTTTTTGGAAAAGGTATTCTGTAAGCCCCACAGAGAGAGAAATGCCTACAGAAAGTGTGCAGGGAGGGGCCATAGATAAACAGAGGAGGAGGAGATGGATGATACAGTCAGAGTGACCCTGAGACAGTCCTATTAAGACAAAATAAATGCTTCAGTGGAATCAATGCACTGCTAAACACCGACACCGTCAGGTTCTCTCGCCCTATATATGTAGGTCCTTTCAGATCTTTGCAAGGGCCCTTGAGGGACATCAATTTCGGTGATGTTTATTGACATCTTCACGACAGCTGTTCTGAGATTTTAATGGCTTCCAAAAGCCAAGAGCATCAACAGGGAGGGAAAAAAGATCTTTTAAATGTTTCCCTGAAATCCCTTTCCATTTCACTTGAGAGGCTTCTTAAACCCAAATGACACAATCAAATATTTAAAGTCCTAAGTGTTTTAAAGCGTTTCATTTTCATCCTTTAACTGCTCTAACTAAACTCCCCGATGATGCTTTTGATATCCCAAGGTGTGTACATGTAAGGTAGGCGTGTACATTGCTTTGAGTAGGGGACAGTTTTAACTTATGCCTTTTTCATCTAGTATACTTTCATATATATAACATCCTTTAAAGGAACTAGTTTGAAGAGTCTAATCTCTTCCCCTGAAATTTTACAAGGCAGCGGATAGACTAAAGCTGACCGGATAGGTTCCTGCAGGACAAGCAACATGGATAATAAAGTAATTTAACCTTCTGCACCTCTGTAGCCCTTGAGAGACCATAACAGGCTGGTGAAGCTCAAATGATTAGGGGTGAAGTTGTTGCATATTTTCAGAAAAGACAGAAAGATGGATTAATATAATGGCATTTGTAAAGATTTTGTTTTCCTGTTTTTATGTAACAACTTGTGTTTCAATATGAGATTAGCATTTAACTATCTGATGCCTAAGGCTAGGTACTTTGATCAGCCTTCTCCATGGTTTAGCTTTCACTTTAGTGTTCACCTTAGGCTTTTATTTTTTTCATTAAACACCAATAGCACATCACCTGGAAACAAACAGTGATTTTAACCTTGTGTTTCTTCACGATTCACTCTATGTGTTTGTGTTTGCCAAAGTGAAATATTAAAAAAACAGCTAATTTCAGCCTGTACCTACTCACTTGTTTTGTGACATGGTATTGTGTGCAGAATCAAAAATAGTGGTTTTGCAGTACCATCCCTTTCTGACTCATTCTCACTGTTTTTGCTTCAAACCTTATAGGTAATCCTCAGATATGAAGGTCGGTGTTGAATTTTTCACAAATCTGGTGGTCTAGTATACAAAGCGCTTCGCGCATTGACCGCACAAATGTCCAGAGCCGGCAAAGGGAAAGCATGAATATTAAATGTTGAATCCTGTTCGTATGGTTGCTTTTGTATATTTCATCATCAACAGCTACTACTGTGTTTTCTCAAGTGTGTTTAGCATTCTGATGACATTATCGCCTAGAGACAATATGTTTTCCCGCTTTGAACTAAAGAGCATATTTATAGGAGTGAGTGGGAACAGGGCTGCTACTGTGGTGAACTGTGCTATTTTGAAATTATTGATATGTTTACGTGCTGTCCACGGAGACCCGGCGAGATTTAATGCTGCATCATGACCGTGCCCAGGTGCACAACAGCAAGTCTTATTTTTTTTAGGCACAGGAGAAAATCGAACAGCAGTACCTGGACCGTCATATGCATTTAAAATGTTTTCAGGTTTTCTGTCCTTGACATGATTTATTCCAGGCAGGATGCACAACACGCATGGAAAATGCTGGTGTTCAGTTCAGAGACTTAAAACAAAATGCCCATTGATGTCATTAATGTCAATTTCCCCTGCTGTTTCAACTCCTGCTCGCATTGTTGTGTTCTATACTTTTACATCCATCACCAAAGCTTTCTCCTGGTATAATTTTATACCTCTTAAATCTATTCACCCTTGGAACAACACAGTTTGGAGGGAATAACACAGTTTATGTTGGGAGGAACATTAATCAAAACAAGGTGACATGTTTTTGGTACCCAAGTATTCACAACGGCACTCTATACTTCTTCATTTCCCTCTTCAATTACATTGTCCATTCTTTAAGGACAATGGATCATAAAATAGATCATGTAGACTTAACAATTTCTGCTTGAAGTGGCATCACCTCATTGAACAGTCACAACAGCAACTGCTGAGTCATTTAGGGCTTCTCCTTGGCCATTTTGCCTATTTCAGCTGGAAATCTGACCTTGGACAAAAGCTGTGTAGCAAACCCAAAGTTGTTCTTGTTTGTATTGAAACAAGCACAAGATTTCACAAAAAACAAAACAAAACAAAAAAAAAACATCACGTTGACGTATATTGATTCAGTTTATATTTCACTTAATTCTAACCATTTAAATCTGAACTGCCACACAGGTGTGCAACGGTCAGCCTCCAATGACCTGTAAGGCAAATCCACTTTAGTCTCTTCTGACAAGAATATATCTTGTCAAGTCTGATTTTATTTGTATAGCACCAATTCACAACAAGGTTGTCTCATGGCATTTTACATGTGGAGTAGGTCTAGACATCGCGCTCTCAAAAACCTTAAGAGACCCAACATGCTCCCTCTTGAGCCAGCACTTGGCCTCGGCAGAAAGGAAAAACTGTCTTTACTGGGCAGAGGCCTTGGACAGATAGAAGCTGGATGGGGGCAGTTGTGTCCCACATGGATTTGGGTTAATCATGCTCCTTGAATTTCTTATGCCTTTATTTGGACTTTTTTTGAACGTGTCCATGAAGAGATGAAACATTACTTTTGTTGGACAGAATACTGTACTTCTCACATCCCATGTAGGGGGGCACTGGGCGGCAGCAATGCAGCAGCAGGGAACAGTCTCCAGTTCTTTCTGCCAAAGCCCTGACAAGGTCACTGACAGGACTATTAGCTTCCTTCTACGTCTTTTGTGGTTCAGAAGCCAGGAGAAAAAAAAAAAAAAAAAAGCACAAACCATTGCACAGCAGAAATGCAGTCACAGAGATAACATAATTACAGTGAGAAAATGGAGATATTCTCCCTCCATGTGGTGTGTTCTCTACGCGATAAACCTCTGTACAGGTCATCAAATTGGAGTACGTTTATACCAGCGAACAGGATATTGCCTCTGACCTTCTGCTTTTGGCTGTTTTTCGAGAAATACAACATACGCTATATGGCCAAAAGTATTCACTCACCTGCTTTGACTTGCATATGAACTTAAGTGACATTCCATCCCTAATACATCGCGTTCAATATGACGTCTTTCAGAGTTCCTTTCACTGGAACCAAGGGTCCAAGCCCAGCTCCTGTAAAACAACCCCACACCATAATCCCCCACTCTATCAAACTTCACACTTGGTACATTGTAATGAGACAAGTACTGTTCTCGTGGCAACCGCCAAACCTGGACTTGTCCAAATTACCAGATGGAGAAGTGCATTTTGTCACTCCAGAGAACGCTTCTCCACTGTCCGGTGGCGGCGTGCTTTACACAGCTGCATCCAACGCTTTGCATTGCAATTGGTGAAACGTGGCTTGGATGCAGCTGCTCGGCTATGGAAACCCATTCTATGAAGGTTTCTGCGTACTGTTCTTGCGATAATCTGAAGGCCACATGAAGTTTGGAGGTCTGTAGCGATTGATTCTGCAGAAAGTTGGCGACCTCTTTGCACTTTCCCCCTAAGCATCTGCTGACCCCGCTCCGTCAGTTTACGTGGCCTACCATTTTGTGGCTCAGATGCTGTCGTTCCCAAACACCTCCATGTTCTTAATTTACAGCTGACAGTTGTTTGTGGAATATTTCGGAGCGAGGAAATATCACGGCTGGATTTGTTGCACAGGTGGCATCCTATCACAGTTCCACGCTAGAATTCAATTCTGAGAGCGACTCATTCTTTCACAAATGTTTATAAAACAGTCTGAGAGCCTATGTGCTTGATTTTATACACCTGTGGCCATGGAAGTGACTGGAACAACTGATTCTGATTATTTGGATGGGCGAGCAAATACTTTTGACCATGTAGTGCATCTTTTAGTATCTTGTAGTCCCTGCTATAGTGCTCTGTATGTTGCCGAAAATCAGTGAAACCATGTAATTAAACCCCAGTTTGCACAAGTCGACCCCGGAATATTTTCCTATCCTATTTTGACAACTTCTTGAGCGCCATGATATTTATCACCCCAAAAATTTCTCCATTGAAACTCTTAAGAAATGTTTATTTCATTTTTTGGATTTTACTAAATCGTGGTCATCAATTGTATAGATGGCAGATCGAGCCAGTGGGAAATAATGTCTATTCTGTAGACATCTGGAAGCCTTCTGTATTTTTATAGTGTGAAGTTGTAGAGTAGAAATTACAACAGAATCTATTGACGACAGCAACGCTCTTTCCACTTGCTCCCTTATTAACTTTATATAACTCAAGATATGGATTTAAGGAATTAGCATTCACATCTCTTTTCCCCTGCAACAATTGCTGAAAGGTGAATACATAGACTGGCAAGTTATAAAGAAGCTCATCTTTAATTGTCAGCCTCAACGTGCCAATCATTTTGCATAAAATAGACAAAATATGAGAATAACTGACTTGAGGTTCGGGAAGATGAATGCAATGTATTTTTTTTTTCCAATAACTGATTAATAAGGTATAGTATATGTGCACCATAAACCTACCAAATTCACACCCAGGAAGAAATGACAAGTCAGTTGCTCATTAGTCAATGTAAATGCCCATAAAGTATAAAACTGTCCTGCATTTTAATTTTGATAGCTGCTGTGTAATGAATTGTTTACTGTGCAGTTCTCGGCGAAGGATCATTCTTGTTTTTTCGGGGATGTGTGTGTGTGTGAGGAATCTGTCTTACAAACATATGTGAATACATGTGTAACGGGAAATCGATGACAAGTGTGTGACAGGAGAAAAAAAAACAAGACTCTCCTTTTTCCAACACACTTGATGGCTATTTTCTGATTAACAAATGATCAGTACTGATCATGAAAAGTAACACAGGCTGAATATATTCTAACAATGAAAGGCCAGATTATCATTCTGTGTCTACGTAACACCCTCCAGTGACATAGAGTTTAATTCCCCTTGTCTGATTAGCATTGCGATTGTACATGCTTCTGAAATTACGGATATTAGCAGTCTGTTTTAGTATGGACATGCCGGAGAAGACAGCTAACAGAATATGCTAATGTTGATGGAAGAAAGTCCCCTTGAAGAAATGAAAAGAAGTGGGTGAGGGGGAGCACATGGAAAATAACAAAACTCTATCGGATTAGATAGGTTGATCACAGATTCTGAAAGTAACATAATCGTACTGAGCGGCTGCCGATACGTCCATAAGAAATCAGAGATGAAGTTGAAGAAATTGTGTTGTGCAAAAAGATTGAAATAACTCCCAGCAGCCAGCGGAGAAGGGATCTGTGGGACAAAGAGGTGCTTAGAGCTGCGGAGAGAAGGCAGCCGGTGCTTTCACACCAGGCAAAGTCTGACAGTATATTCCTCGGGGTGAGTACCCTGACCCAGATTTAAAATCTGTCCTGAAAAAATTAAATTCCAGATAGAGAATCCTCATCAACATTTCATTTTGGTGAAGAGATGTCTCCCTACGAAGCAAAAGTCCAAGGAAGTGACTGACAGGGCGGTATCATAATGGTCCTGGCTTTTCAAGTGTCTGTGCGCTGACAGAATTCTGTTTTCCAACTGTTGAGTATTCAGACACCGGCCTTATCAGCTCCTCCGCCTTTGTCAGCTTTTGTCAGGTTTTGTCAACATCTGCGGCGTTTAATTTGAATGCCGAGAATCTGGCCGCGACTGTCAGAAATTTCAGCATAGGGAGCACCAGGGGAAACTCACTCATGCGCCTTTTCATTCATACGGCTAACAACCATCTTTTAACTCGGCTGCCTTGATTTGAAATAGTGTTTTTTTTTTTTTTTTTTTTTTTTTTTACTGATCATTATATATGCACATCGTCAGTACGTAGAGCCTCAAACATATATGCTCGAACTGAATTGTATGTTCACCTAGTGAACTCCTTGTGACTGGGTAGAAAATAAAGACCGAGATGAGAGGAATCCCAAGAACTAGGTTACCTCTTTGCTGAAACGCAGTCAGAGCAGAGTCTTCCATGAACATTGAGCCCAATCCGCATACTACAGCGGTTTTTATACGCCTGCCAAAATAATGGAAAAAAAAAAAAAAAAAAATCTGTATTGACAGTTGTTTCGGTATCCCTGTACTGTAGAGCTTTCTGTCACAATGTCATTAAAGACTGAATCATCAGATTTTGATTTGGGTCATAGACTTCAACGTGGCGGTAAACAGTTAACCCCCATTGTCAGAGTGATTAGTGTTATTTGCTTTATTGAGCATATTGTCAACTGCTTCCGACACAGCTGCAACATTGCTGCTGCGTTTTTTTTTTTTTTTTTTCCATCACTGAAAGCTTGCTTGCAGGTCTGATGGGAGAGTACTGAATAATAAAAAAAAAAGATGCCTTGTTTGATGTTGTTCACTCCTGACAATAAATAAATAAATAAATAAATAAAAATAGACTTCTTTTCACAGTCCCACTAGACAGCCACAAATTGCCAAGAGACCCTCTTTGACTACCTCCAACCATCTCGGCTTGCCCTTACCTTTGCATTCATTATGCACCCTTGCATAATTTTGTTTTTGTGCCCTTCCAACCCCCAAGAGAGTATTGCGTTTCGAACTAAAGATTGGCTGAAGCGCCATATATACATATTTATTGAAAAAAAAATTACATATCATTTCCAACGAGGAAGTACCGGCTCATAGTGTGACTGATATCCAATTTTTTTTTCCACCAGTCTTTCCACCAAGGATATCGAATCCCGGAGCGAGACCCTGGGTCTGTTTGACACTTTGAAGAGTAACCCCGGGGCCTTCTTCAGTCACATGAACAAGTATGTTCTGCCCAGTGTGGAGGGAACAGACCTGGGCCGCCTGTTGTACTACTATACCCTGCTGGATGCTGCTGGCTGTGAACCTTACATCACCAGCGCTATCAAACCAAATTCCCATGTCAAACTGCTCAAGAAGCTCAAGGCTGTTGCCAAAGGTAGGGCAGCTTTTATTTGCTATTGCAAATATCACTGATCTCTTTCAGGTTACCTCCTGCACTACATCTTCACAAGATGTAGTTCGCAGGCAGACTACATCTATACAAGATGTAGTCTGCCTGCGGTCTCCGGCCGCCGCTCTTACAAGTTACCCTATGTCCCTTTCTTTTCTTGAAAAAAGTGTTCATTACTGCCATTTCCATCCTTTTTGAAGTCAACCAACATCTGTCCCTCTGCATTCCTATCCTGTACACCAAATCTGCCCATCACTTCTTCATTCCCTCTATTGCCTTCACCAACATGTCCATTGAAGTCTGCACCAGTTACCACTCTCTCATCTCTTCATCTAACTCAATCCAGAACTTCTCTTTCTCAAACTCGCATCCCACCTGTGGGGCACAGCCACTAACAACATTGAGCATCACACCTTCAATTTCAAGTGTCAGACTGAAGTCTATCTGACATTCTTTTCACCTCGAGAACATTCCTAACAAACTCCTCTTTCAAGATAACTCCATTTCTCTTCCTGTAAGAACCATGATAGTGCAACTTAAAACCTGCTCCTAAGCCTCTTGCCTAACTACCTTTCCACCTGGTCTCCTGGACACACAGTATATCCACCTTCCTTCTCTGCATCATGTCAACCAACTCTTTACCTTTTCCTGTCATAGTCCCGATGGTCAAAGACACCACTCTCAGTCCGAGTCTCTCTGCTTCCGAACACACCTTCGTCAAACCACGGTAGCCCAATTTCCACTGGTACCCTGTAGGTTATCAGCACCAATGGCAGTTGTTGTTGTTAACCCGGGTCTTGACCAATCTGGTATGAGATTCAATTGGCATATTTGGCTTTGGCACATGTTTATGCCGGATAGATGCCCTTCCTGACGCAACCCTCTGGATTTACCTGGGCCTGGGATCGGCTCAGGGAGACACCTGCCCATGCTGCCCTGAGGCTGCATTACACAGCTAAGGCTATATACATGTCATACTCATCAAAATGCTGTATATGTATACATAATGTTCCTTCCTTTAAGATATATATTTATAGAGGGAGAGAGTGCACTGTTTTTGCTGTATAAATGCATCCTATATATGTCAAGGAAATTAAGTTATGTTGAGTCACTTCCTTGTTTTGTTCGGCAACTACGTTGATTCTCTAGATTCTTCGAAAAAAAGCTGGCAGAAACAAAAAGGAAAAAGTTAATATCTATCTTCTCACAATAAAGCAGAAATCCAGCGCTTCTTTTTGCCCGCACATTATTTTCCAGCCCAATTTTATTGGCTTTTGATTTCTGGCTTACCTTTAAGTCATCCAAGCTCTGATATACCAGTCCCCTCGAGTTGGGTTTTTGCCGGATGTAAACAAACCTGACCGTCCCACATTTTCCTGTAAATACCGAAGGAAGACATTTATTCTGGAGTTAGTACTCAGTCCACCTGAGGCAAACATGTACCAAAAATGCTTGTGTGGACACTCCAAGGACACACCGCCGAGGTTACAGCGTGTCACCGGTTCGGCATTCAGACAGTAGCATTCAAACCTCAAACTTTGTGTGTAGGTGGAGGAGATGACACTTCTAGGTAAAGTCAGGAAAGGTCAACAGTGTTTTCACGCCTCACCTCCTCCTTCTGTTCCTCATCGCACCACAGCTTTCACTGTTGACACATGTCTCTGTTTAACACGGCTACACTCTCGTTCGCGTACATTTAAGTCACGCACGTCAAGACGGAGTTGCATTTTCTGTCATTTAAATATGCAAATATTTAATCTTGATTTCACCAGCATATTCAAAGCGTAAGCTATTGACTACAGACAACCCCTTTACCAGGGTTTCACTCCCTGTAAAAAGATAAAAAAAATAAATAAAAATAATAAAATAAAAGTCTTAAATGTAACTTTTAATCTTTCCATGAGATTAAAAAAAAAAAGATTTCTTTAAATGTCGGTAAATAGATAACACTGTTCCTTGTAGCAAGCAGCAGTGCAGGCATGGCTGCTTTCTCAGACATTTGTTGGTATAAAGTTACCAAAGAAAGGGGGGGAAATTCAAAATCCAAAGGAAGAAAACCTGTTTAAATGATTGAAGTGCAACTCTTTACATTGTCAGGGGCTGTGACCCAACACAGCACATTTCGTTTAGTAAACCGCATCGGCTTCAGGCATGGAGTTAATGACAAATAACAAATGTGTTGAGTAAACAGGTGAATCTAATGCTACCCATACATCAGAAGACTTAGAAAAGATTTGGAAAAGACTTGTGGAAAACTGTCATCTCACACTTGCTCACATCTGAAGACCAGTTTTTAGAGTCTCAGACTGAGATTTCAAAAAGACTGTGAATCCTTCAGGGTCAACATTTACAAGTCTACAACTAGAATCTCTCAGGAATTTTATTCCCACCATGCAATGTTTTCACTTGATATTTGCAGAGCCCCTGCTTTTTCAGTCCATGGCTTTTCCTTCTCTGCTTGGTCATGATACGTTTGAGAGTTGGCATTGTACAAGCTGTGGTGTTCTGCCCACAGCTCCACCATCCGTATCGATCAGGACGTCCTTCGCCTTTTCTGTTCGACAATACCGCAAAGAAATACCGTCTCTGCCGCCAATTCAGCTTGGGTGATTGTTCGTCTACCAGGTTTCCCGTTTGGGGTTTTATTGGAGCTCATCTATTGGTTGTTGATTGTGTTTTGTCACCGTAAGGACAGAAAGACTTGCGATAATTGGAATCAGAATACCCTTTATAGTCGTTGCAGGACACAATGACATTGGAATAATAATTTAAGGTGAAGTAAAAGTAAGAAAAGCTTCAAACTGGAGTTCACAAAGCCGCTGCACCTGAGTGCGCCTCCATCTTGGAATTGGAAAATATCAAACATGCTTGATGTTGTCATAAACCCAAGATTCGGAAAAGGCCGATCAGATTATCAACTTGTACTTGACGACAGAGATAACCGGAGTGCGCCGTGACTCCCGTAAGACCGCTAAAACTTTCTTCCAACTTTCCGTTTTTAATCTGTGACTGTGAAAATTGTTAGGTGTAAACCGAGCATAACACAAAGCTCTGACAACAGTCACAGTGGAAAAAAAAAAATCCAGATTGCTTATGGGCGACATGGTATATGTTGACAGTCAGGGTTTGGATGAGCGAACATTCAATTATACCGCTGCTGCTTCGACTTTAGACCATTAACACTCCCACACACATACCTCCACGCTGATTTCACAGAATGGATTAACCCCCGGCAGACTAACATTTGGTGACTTTGACACTTTTAAATCTCGGGTCTTCTCGCGTTTACGCATCCACAGATGCCGGCAAAGCCGAAACCCGGCGTCTTCACACATTTTCACGCCCAGTCTGTTCTGATGTCTCGTGGGCCACCAACTTTTTTTTTTCTTTTCCTGAATCATTTTTTTGAGTCGCGGATGGGGAAAAAACAAGCGAGATACCCTTGCGCTTAGATGAGAAGACAGCATGTAGACAGGTGGTGTATGCCTAATGCTCATCACGATGTCAGATGGTACCAGGTGACCGTCTGATTGGGCCCTCTTGAGGAAAGAGGAAGAGGAGCGTCTTGGGTTTGGAGACAACGAGACTTGAGAGTGGAGTGGGCGAAGCAGGGAAGGGAAGGGGAGTACATATGTAAGTGCATGTAACGCTTATCTGCGGTATGAGTGTCTGTCTGGGTCCGTCTGAGACTAGGGCACTCGTGCTTGCGTGCGCACGTGTGTGTGTGTGTGCGTGCGAGGGATCCTGAGCGGCGTTGACAGTGCCCTCCCCACAGACAGACCAGTGTTAAATATTTAAAGCCCAGACAGGCTAAAGTGTTGCCGCACTAATGTGTCTGTCTGATAGCGCCGGAGACCCGAGAGCTCGCCGCTCGCTTGCATTCACACACGCATGCTCCCCAATCACACACACACACACAGTGCACGCACATAGCGGCAGACATACTGTGTAATTTATTGCTGTAATTATTCCACAAATGCTTTGTGTATTTCATATATCATGCGTAAACAAAATTGCATAACGTGTACTGAATAAGGAGCTTGTGATATAAACTATCACAGTCTAAACCCACAAGTGTTGAAATGCCGTCGTACTTGTACTTTAAGGCCACTTGTAATAATAATTTGTTATCTAACACGCTATTATTAAGCTATTGTCATTTCAAATACCTGTTGTGTATGAACAATGCATGAAAATCCCTCACGGTGTCGTCTTTAATTTGACACTCGTTTTGATTTAAATACCCGGAGGGGAGGCCATCCGTATACGTTTAATGCTCAATGATGTTTTGTCTTTCTTTATTTTCGTCCTCTCGCTCGCAGACTTGAACTACCGCCGTCTGACCGACGAATCGCTGGATCCCCTGACTTCCCTCGAGCCGGTTCTCACCAGTCAGAATGTGCTGTCCATCTCCAAACTCGCCGGTTGTCTGCCAGTGCCCGGCGGTGGAGGAGCCACCGTCTCTCCCAGCGCGGTCCACGCGGTTTGGCTGCAGAAGCTGTTTTGGAAAGGAGATGCCCATTTGCTGAAAAAGCCTCCGCAGGGTGACCAGGACTACCTCCACGCTTACGACACCTGCGCCAAATATCTGGACCGTCTGGTCCCCGCTCACGCCATTAACTTTCTGGATAACATCACTTTCTCCCGAGATACGATCAAAAATGTAAGCTGCGATTCGGCAAAAGATCAGTGCAAAAAAATGAATCGCGGAGATGAAAGTAGATGCTTTGAGAGCGTTTTTCTATTGTAAGCGTAAAGATAAATATTCTAGACCCTTGCAGTCACAGTGCCAAACAATAATCTTCCTCACTTTATATAGTCCTCATTGTCTGGCCATTTCTAACATGCCTGGCTGAAATGTCAAAGGCCTTTTTCCTCATTTCCACGATATTATTCCGGTCACATCTGCACCCTGTTGCCTCGAAACACATAGCAGTCATAATTTAATGAAAAGAATTAAAAAAAATGCATGAGAAATGTCAGCCACGTTATTACAGCGCTCTGAAAAATTGTCCTGCAGAGGACTTAAAGTGCCTAAGCACACCTTATCAATATTGTACTTTTGTTCTTTGTCTTTTTTTTTTTTTTTTTTTTTTTGTTTTAATTTTATACATGTACGTTTCTACCTCCAGCTCTATATCCCCCTTTTTTTTCTGCAATCTTTGACTTATAGCCTCTCTCTTTTCCTGTGATTCTGGGGGCTAATTGATCCTTTTTCACTGCAGAGCTAATTAAACTCCAATTCCCAGCAGGCGCTCATTCCCCACTGTGATTTTTAACATGCAGATTAACTCTCAGCAACCCACTATTGCCTCTCCCTCTCTTCCACTTTTCTATCCTCTTAAAACCCTCAAAGGGAAATACTTGAACCTTTTTACTCTCTGACCTTTAACACCCCCCTTCCCGCTCCTCCCCCCAGAATGGAATGATCTTTTTCCCAGCAGGCTAAAGGATCAGGGAGGAGGCTGCAACTTATCCTGCCTTCTACTCGACACATTTTTTTTTTTTTGGGGGGGGAGGCAGTTTCCCACCCTGAGATGTATTGATCATAGATAGCCTCTATAATGAAAAGCATCCCTCCCGAGCTCAACCTCCAGGTTGATTTCAAACCCTGCCAGAGGCTTTTACATGTATATGTACTGACTGATGAGGAAATGCTTTGACACACTTACCAATAAGACCATAGATTAGCTTCCACCAACACACACACACACAGTTTTCACACCTGTCATTGCATTGACTCCCAGTAAAATCCAAACCCTAACCCATGTCCTGAGAAATCTTTGCTGCATCAGGACCGCAGGGTGGCATTTTCCAACAAGATCGAAAAGTCGTCTGCTGAACTCTATGTGTGTGTGTGTGTGTGTGTCTGAATTTACGCAGTGACCGGTTCATTTGTCAGGAAAACTGTATTTGAGTGGTTATCTTGGTCTGAGAAACGGTCTGGTGGTTTAATTGACCCACAAAGAGGAGCATGTGTCTAGTTTTGGGACCTGGAGGTGTGAAGTTGATTTTTTAAGTTTGTGTGCATGTGTGTGTGTGTGTGTGTGTGTGTGTGTGTGTGTGTGTGTGTGTGTGTGTGTGTGTGTGTGTGTGTGTGTGTGTGTGTGTGTGTGTGTGTGTGTGTGCATGTGTGTGTGTGTGTGTGTGTGTGTGTGTGAAGCTTGACCGCACCTGTGTATGTCCACACTAGTAAACAGAGACACCTACAGCCAAACATTCCCCACTCCTTAAATGGTTAACCTACTCTTAGACTCAATTACAACAGCCTCCAAGCAACAATGCCACTTTGTCACGCATGCGCGCACGTGCACGCGCATGCTTCTAAAGCACCTCATGGCATATGTTTTATTGATAGATTAGGTTACACCTGCCTGGCTTAATTATGAAAACAAAAGAAACATGACCGATCATTTTCTAAGTATCTTTCTGTCAACTCGTTCATCCCTTTGTCGTCGTCTCCCGGTTTCAGCTGAGCATCCAGGCGAGATTGGAGATAATAAAGAGAGCCGCCAAGGTCCTGCGCCAGCTGGCTGAGAAGAGCAGGAAGCGAGGGGGCGACGGCGCCGTGGAGCGAGGAGGGACGGAGCCGGCGGGGATGAGTTTTGATGAAGCCCTGGCTCACCTGCAGCAGTCGCAAGCCCACCTTGACAGCCTGAACCACAACTTCATTCTGTCATTGAGAGACAGCCAGCAGGTAGACTCCCGTCCCCTGGCAATTAAGGATGTTTTATTGTCATACGCTATTATCGTGTGGTGATTCAGACGATTCAATTCTTACTTTGTATATTCTCGTCACACCGGATGAATAGAAATAGAGACAATCACGCGAGGCAATGCAACAGCGGGAGACAGCTTACGGTGATATACAAAATTAAAAAACAAAATCTATCCATCTATCTCCCTTACCTACTTAAATCTTTAAAAATTCTTGAAACTCTTAGAATTACTCGCTGCTAAATTCTTACTGCGTACACTCCCTCCACACTAGACAAATAGCAATAGAGACAATAACTGACAAGAGCACTAGACAATACAACAATGGGAGATAGCCTACAGTGACGCACTAAAAAAGAAATTTATTTGACTTACTTACTTGCTTAAACTCTAAAAAAAATCCTAAAAATGTTTAAAATCCTTATTGCTAAATTCTTTCCTTGTACACGCTCTCCACACCAGACGAATAGAAATAGGGACAATAATTGACGGTAGCACTACACAATACGAGAATAGTAGCGCACTAAAAAAAAAAAAAACAGTACAGACACTAAGTAAATTATTGTACAGCAATGATATAAGTAAGTAATAAATAGTAAATAAGAAAGAGAAATACTTCCTCATGGCTAGGAATACCACTCGTTTTTGGTACGAGTGTTGGAAATGTCAGAAAAAGTTAATTTTAGAGTCCCCTATTATTGGATGGATATACATTTTGAGTGGCCGTGAATGGGCAGAGATGCTCGGATCATTTATTACAGTG
Organism: Fistularia commersonii; assembly: GCF_037954325.1. Taxonomy (NCBI): domain Eukaryota; kingdom Metazoa; phylum Chordata; class Actinopteri; order Syngnathiformes; family Fistulariidae; genus Fistularia; species Fistularia commersonii. The sequence goes on from NC_141303.1 coordinate 5,460,930, forward strand.
CTCTGTGGTGATGGCTTTTGCAAACTGAATAATGAGAGATCTCGAAGGGCAATATTGTAACTAAGTCTGATTGATATGCAGCTGAGTGTGTTCAGGAGATTTGAATGATTTAAAAAACATTAAGGAGGAATTCATCTACAAAATAACTGAGAACTGGCTAATTAGACGTTCTGAAAGAATCATTTATTACTTACGTTTCGGCTTCGGGACGCAGAGGTGCACGCAGCCGATTGAGCTTACATTCTCATCTGATGCCTTTTTTTTACGGCTGTGCGAAAAGGGGAAAAGGCAAGGTTATTCATCCAGAGACTTTAAATTATTATCATTATTTAATCTCCTTAATAAGCCAACACATTTATATGTATGGATATGAATGCGCAGAGCAAAATTTTTTATAACAGCCCTCCAAAAAAGGAAAAAAAAATATCGCTATTGTGAGATAAATGGGATGTTTTTTGTTAAAGCACTTGAACAAATGGCCGCACCATCAGAAAACCAAAAAAAGCACTTCAAGAAACATTAAGGATTCACCTGGTAGAAATAATGCAATGGGAAATCCAACGTTTGTCAACAACGGATGTTGTTTTGATAAAAGTGGCTTATTCAGGGGACGAGAATAGCCAGATAATAATATTCGAGCTCCACAGAAAGGATCTAATTAACATTATTTAACATTATTGGACTGACACAATTGATTGTGCCTTGTGCAAAGAGTGAAATTATCATATATTTGTCAACACTATTTTATAGGTCAACCTTCACTTGGATAAATATCGATTCTGTCTTTTCTCCGTCTGACATGTCTATATATCCGTCGGCTGTATATTTCCGAGGTGGCCGAGCTTCACTAAGCTCGCTCGCTCGGAGACCAGTCAAGGGCGCATTAATGTGAATCTGCGGATTGTTGTTTCACACCAGCCCTGCCGTACAGCCATGTATATACAGTACGTGCACCATGCTGTATCTCATTAAATAAAGTCACGCTGACTTACCCCGCTGTCACCTCCCCGTGGCTACGTGTGAGTGCTCATACACGAAATAAATGGGGGGTGGAAGTGGGGTTTGGGGGGGAGTGACAGAGAGAGGAGAGGTTATGATTCGGTGGTCTCGGTGTTGCTATGCAACCAAGAGATACCCGTAAAAAAAAAACTGGTCATTTCTGAATTCCATACAGTGCAAGTTAATAATACTTAGCCTCCCGTTTTATCCGTGCCTCCGTAATAGAAAATGAGATACGAGCATTTTCAAGCACAGGCTAAAGGCACAGGTATACGCACACGCAATGTAACTTCCCATCCAGTGCTGCAGACGGAGGGAGAGAGATTGTATCCTTGGAGATAAATAAAAAGGATATAGCAACCAGGAAAGGGCAGATAGATAGAGAAAGATAGATGGAAAGAGCCGAATAAGCTGCTTGGCCATACTGTTGTCATTTATCAAGCGTACACGGCCAGCTGCCGGGTGTAATGGCGATACCACAGGTATCCTCACCTGTAATGAGGAAAGCCTTTAAGACACTCATGTGCGCATTGTAGATTTATCAGTTTTATTCTTGACACAAGCTACCAGTGAGAAAACAACAGTTACTCATTCTGCGGTTCCAAAATCCGCGTCACATTTGAAATGGCTGGAGTCGAGCTTTCCCATCTCGGCTTTTGCATCAAGCACAAAGTATGCTGTGAAGCTTTATAATGTTTTACATCAGCCAAAAACCAACCAACCACGGCACACAAGCTATAAGCTGGATCTAGCCGTATTGTAGTCCCACCCCCCCTTCTGCAAACTTGTAAAAAATGTCCACTGTAACACTAAATGCTTGCAGAAGTTCAGCGGATACACCCCTTTCCACAGCTCCAAACTTTATTTTATTAGTTTTCTGCACATTGCTTAAAGTAAAAAGTCCAGGTGGCGGTTCAGTGCTGAACATTAGTGAATTTTTCAGAAGTCACAAAATGCCTCAAAAGCAAATGATGATTCTTTTCCCTCTGTCTTGGCCAATTCTAGTGTTAAAGCTCCCCAGCTTGTGGTACAAAAGGTTGTGATTCAGCAAAATCCAACAGAAGCTGGAATAATCTGCAGCAGGTTAAAAAACAGCCGGCAATTTCATTACGTGAAAATGTAAAAATGAAGTCAAAGATGTACCAGGTATTTTCATTGATCCTACCGCAGAATACGTTCTTCACAAAGATCTTGAAATGGTGCAAATTGAATAGACCGAGATAACAAAATTTATTTTTGATGTTTTTACAATATGCGTTGGGGTGTGTGCAAGTGCAATTCTTCAGATACCTACAATGTAATTTTCCACTCATTTTGAGAAATCGAACTGGCGTGTTATTCAACAACTTGTGCTCGGCCTCGTCCTTTGTTAAACATACAAGAAAACCATATATTGATCAATTAGCATTTGAAACAATGGTGGCCATATAGTTGGCTTGAAATCTTGAGGAGGTGTGAGTTTTTGCTTTTTTTTTTTTTTCTTCATTTCACCAAAAAATGATGTTTCGTTCTTAGTGATTTGTCCATTTTCTCCGGATCGGCCAACCCTTTTTCGGCTCCATCCCGAGTGCTCAACCTTTCTTGGGACAACCTTGGAAAACTTCAGTCAAGTCTTTGAAAAAAGGAGAAAAAGAAAAACATTAACTGAATATATCAGTTAATATTTTGCAATATACATTTTTTCCATTTCCTAGAGTGTATCCTTATTATTAACATGTACTTACACTGAACAGAAACCATTTCTGACCCGCTAGGTTGTAATGTGTTGCCCTTTCATTGGACAAGTAAAAAATAAAGCTGACCGGAGCAGTAAAGTAGCAGTGGTAGTATTCTTCTACTTGCTCTGTATATTTTATCTTTATATAATTCTGATAAATCAATTCAAGACTCGAGCATTTTTATTGTCATTATGCGGCCATAACAAAATTTCGTCGCAATGAAAGAGGCACACGTAAATAAATTTACAAAGTATGTTCACAATACAGTAAAATAGATCAAATTAGATTTCTACATTACTGCGTTGTTTCCTTCTCTGAAAATAGTTAGCGGTACTTGACTGTTTTTTTTTTTTTAATATTTTTTGTTTCCTTTTCTATCGCTTTTTTTTAATTTATTTTTCTTATTCTAGGAACAGCTGCAGGGTTACAGTCAACTCTATGATCTGTCCCGCTCCGAGAGGTCAAAAGTACATGAGCTGGCAGTCACCATGGCAACCGATGGGCAGCCTTTGGAGTGCATTGGCGAGCTTCTGTGTGTGGCAGTTGGAGACCTAGACCTGTCCGTCAAAAGTGTGCTTTGTGCGGCGATGGAGAGAGTAGTGGCCGCGCTCAGGTATTTTTCCCATCCCCTCGTCTGCTTGCCTTGTCCGTACAAAGGTTAGGTCAAACTTAATTTGGTGTAATAGTTATTTCATGTGCATGAATTCTTCCTATTTAGTTCATAAATCTTGACATGATTGCTGCCAATATACTTGATTTTGACACTTTATGGTTTTATTTGTATTTCTTATTCTCCCTCCTTCCTACTATTATTTATTATTGTTATGTTTTTACTTGAAACTCTGGCACAACTATTTCCTTCGGGATAAATAAAGTTGTTCTTATTCTTATTATTCTATACTTTGAATTTTATGTTAAATTTGACTAAACTCAACAATGTGTATTGAACATATACTTATTTGTTGACTTAATAGTTTCACGGTAAACAGATAAACCCAGGAATGCATGCCGGCACAGCGGTAAGCTCTCTCGCCAGAAAGCGAGGAGGCTCCCGCTTTGACGCCGGCTGCCGATTTGGGTCTTAATGTGTACATTTTACATGTTCTACCCTTGGCTGTGTTGATTCTCCAACTTCTTCCCCCGCTGTCCAAAAACTTGCATTTGAATAATGAAGGACTCAAAATTAACCTTGAGTCTATAGTATCTCGTGGATTGACTTTCCGGTACATTGATTTCATCGGTCATAAATTAATGAATTGATATTGAGAAAAAAAAAGTGTTTATCATCCACTAGATTGAAACAGACAAGGTCCAATACATTACTTCAGTCTCCATGATCTTGATTGGATGAGAATAAAATATAGAATTAGACATCTGTCGCCCACAGATGAGGGAAAGTGGGTAAAAATCAAATCCCAGCTACACTTTGTGGGAAAGCAGCGTCTTCCTCTTCTGGGAGTCAGATACATTTAAACTCTATACCTGCATCAGGTCCTTTTTTTTTTCCGGATATCATGATTCATTATTAATCAAAGAGGACGTTGCATGCCGGATGATTCCGCTTGAATGCAAAGCTTCTCAGAAATCTGTAAAATAAATAAATAAGTCAAATACGAGAGTTTCACTCTTTCAGGCCCCGGCACTGCATGCTACCGTAGTTACCCCACACTGTGACAAGCCCGGCGGCTGCAGGAGGCAAATCAAGTTGTCACTGCAGTTCATGTTATTTCCCCCTTTTTCTTTTTGCCACTATTCTATCTTTCTGGTTAGAAAGATAGAAAAAAAAAAAATCTAACATGATTCACGAATGAGCAGATTGTAGCTGTGTTGCTGGATGACAAAAGAGAGAACAAACTAACAATAAGTCATCCAAAGTTTAATAACACTACACAGCCTCCCTTTTTCTTTTAGAATTAATATTAAGATTTCTCTTTAAATCCCTATCATTATTTATTCGTTCATTCATACATTATGTATTCCGCCTACCTCTCACTCGTGGTTACCCGGGTGATGCGATCCATCCCAGGTGTTACCGGGCGAGCGGTTACGTTCACCCAGGACTAGTCAGTGCATCGAGGCTAACAACCATTCACCCTCTCATTTACATCCAACACAGAGACATACAACGTTTCACTTTCTCATTTACAATCTGGGCGGTCAAGGGTGTCCAATGAACCTGCAGCATGTTTTTGGACCGTGGGAGGAAACCCACGCAGACAGGATGAGAACTTCTTATTTTATGTTATATTAATGTTGAGCGAGCCAGATTTGAGAGAAAGCTGGCCCTATTCTATCTTCGCCTCAAAGCAGGAATTGGATCCGGCGTTTGAGGCATGTGTGTGTGTGTGTGTGTGTGTGTGTGTGTGTGTGTGTGTGTCCATGTGTGTGTGTGTGGATAGGAAGGAGTTCAGCTCCCGTTATTTTATTAGTGTCTTCTCACTCTTCGCCTTCAAATACTGAAAGCAGTGATTCAGCCCGACAATTACTGACTTTCGGTCAAAGCATATACTGAAGTGTAAATGGAGTTTTGCTTTTAAAAACAAAATAAAAGGAACATCTGACTCCTGTTTAAAAGTTGCTTTTATTCAACAGCACAGGATTCATTTTTGGCCTTTTTTTTTTTTTTGCCGCAGCAGCCTCGAATGCCGATGCCGACTGGTGGGGCGAAATATCATCGGCACGTCTGATTGTCTTGATAAATGAGTGTCAATCTTTTTCTTTTTCTTTTTTTTTTTTTATTTCCCGCCTCATTTCCCGCTTCTTTGTGGCTGCTCGATGGTGCGTGGCACAGATAGTTGCCACCTGCGGTTGCACTCGGAAGGAAGGCGCATGAACCGGGAAATACCCGCCCTTGCACAATCGCGCCTACATCGACGCGTCCCAGATGAAACACGCGTGCGCACAGTTTTTCGCGCTCACGCTCCTTGAACCTGGCTCATCACCATCCCATAATGAATACTGCTCTAAAGCCCCGCCTCTTACTGCTACCATCTCATTTGTATACTTGGTACATTTTTATTTATAAGACTTTTGTCCTTTTTTCATAGGTATGGCTGCAGGTGTGTTTTAGTGTTTTGTTTTAATTTTTTTTTAATGCACACGAGAACTTGCTGCAACCCACAGTTGCATCAGGAGAAAAATCTTTATTTTTTCATTTTTTATTTTTTTTTAGCTCCTTCCTCTAGTGACGTGTGTGTGCGCACACACATACACAGTTATGAAAGTTCAAACAATTAAAGCGCAATTTTATCTGCTATTAGGTGCTGTTTAACTCTTATCTTTATTCATATTGTATTTGAAGAACAAGACCATTTTCCTTTTAGAAATTCTTGCTACTTTGTTTAACGCTCCTCTGCAATCTGTGCACACGTTCTCTTCCAAACTACATTCAAATATATTCCCCCTTCATTTTTCTGCGGGACTTTAATGACTCGATAATTTATGATTCATAATATTTATAAAGTTGCATTTGCTTCAAAAGGTTTAATCACTGCGAGGCACATCCTCAACCTCCGCCATCCCCGGGATGAAAGCTTTTTTTAATTTTTATTTTCTTTGTTTTGTCTGCTGCTGTCCGTCGATATTGCAGTCATTTGAAAAGCGTCTCTCTATTGGCTTATTCTAGAAAATGATTGTCACGATGTGGCTTGTTTTTTTTTTTTTTTTTTTTTTTTTTAGTGGAGACTCAGACGCGCTGGCAAATTACCCACAACCCCTCAAGGTACTGGAGGCCATGGTGACAGCCGTGCATAACAGTGTGCTGAACGGGTAGGTTGCATACGTTCACACCCGCGTAAACACAAAGCACAAACACTAGTATGCCAGATTTGTATCATCTTTATAGAAGGTTACGTTTATTGGCGCCCCTTATCTTAACTGTTCTAATGCAACAGACATTTTTCACAAATGTACATCCATGCTTTGCCCCCCTTTTTTTTTTTTTTTTTTATTCTCGGTCGATCGAGAGTAAAGAAATTAACACCTGCCAAGTGCCAGGAAAACATCTGTTTTGGGAGCTTAAACAGCACAAGTTTCCTGCCAACCTGTCCGGTAGCTGTTTGGAGACGAGAGAAATTTGACAGTGACGGTTAAACTCTGGTCAGCAATTAACGACTGTCAGCCAGAACTGAATACGAATATCGAAAAACCTCCGGCAATGATGCTACCTTTCACAAGCGGAGGGTTTGTAGGTAGAAATGACCAATATAATGCATTTAACAAGAAGTGATGTGTATTTTCTGTCTCCACAAAACAATGTCAGATGGATTTTTTGCTATCTTGCTCTGCAATAACCTCCAACTCTCATTCTCCTCTCTGTCACGCTACCTCGAACTTCTGTCACTTCCTTCTCTCTCCTCTCACGCCGCCTCTCAGTGACAGCCCGGTGACTTCGGACGACCTGCTGGCCTGGCTGCGTCCGTACTGCAGCGACGTGACGCTACCGGTGCGACCCCGCATTGCCGTGCTGCAGATCCTGGAGGGCAACTTCAGTCTCCGAGACAGCGATGTCCGCGTGCTGCTGCTCTACAGGACGCAGGCGGTTCTCAAACACAGAGAGGTAAACCTGACACACACACATATCTATGACTCATCAGATAAGTCACGCTGAAGAAGTGTGTACTTTTGAGATTCATCCAAACACCCGTGGAACTTCCTCTGGAGACCACAGATTTATCCATCGCTGTGTATTTTTGGAAATATAATAATAACAATAAAATTTTATTTATGGCTCAAGGACAGTCAAGGACACCACACAGACATGTACAGGACTGTCTCAGAAAATTAGAATATTGTGATAAAGTTCTTGATCTTCTGTAATGCATTACAAAAACAAAAATGTCAAACATTCTGTATTCCATACAAATCAAATGACATATTGCAAGCCTTTTATTATTTTAATATCGCTGATTATGCATTACATCTTAAGAAAACTCAAAAATCCTATCTCAAAATATTAGAATATCATGAAAAAGTAATTTTTGTTTTTTTAATTGCATTACAGAATATAAAAAACTTTACCTCAATATTCTAATTTTTCTGAGACAGTCCTGTATTTATAGAGATACACAAAATTCATATTCAAAATAAAAGTAAAAACAATAAAAGTGGCTCTGTGGTAGTATTAAAAAAGTGCTAATAAGGTCATAAGGTTATCAAGGTCAATTTTCTAGATGTCTCATTCATCCCTTCTTTCATGTGAGAGGTAACCATGGTAATACATTTTCATCATATAGCATTGTGCGCTTTCTGCTGAAGAAGTTGTATAAGCGTCAATGAGGATATGGGTTTTTATTGATTTAATGATGACCCATTAATAAGTTCTTAAAATAGTCAAATCGCTCTGAGGTACATTTGTAACTTTTTTAATATGCATTTTTAGTGATATTATTAGAATAACTGACATACAACAGTTATTGCTGTACAACCCCCCCCGTGACCCTGTGTGCAGGATAAGCAGTGAATTGACTGATAGTGAATGAAGGAATAAAAAAATAAACAAAATTAGAAGATAATTTCCGGAGAATACAAGACTTAAAATATTCATGCACGATTATGACATTGATGTTTATAAAGGCTTTGCCGTCACTCTCGGCAACAAACATCACATTAGAGTATCAGAGATAACACGAAAATATATTTTTGTTAAAAAGAGAGAGCGGTAGAATCTGTTTGGTAGATTTCTGGAAATATGTTTTCTTTTTTAAATTTGTTTTACTTTTTATTAAACCACTCACAAGCACCTTAAGTACTGATACCCTTCCATGCATTGGTTTAATTCATCCATGCCGGCATTTAAAACTCATAAAATTTAAACCGGCACGTAATTGTTTGTAAACATTTATGTGCGCAAAGGTATGTGCACAAGTGTTTTGCAAGCTCCGCTGCCCTGGCCCCTCCTAACCCAGCGCTGCATGGCTAGTTATTAAGTTTTCTGACTGACTAATTAATGGTCCGAAATGGTTAATTAATGTGCAAATATATGCACACAGCCGTCGGCCATTGTCAGCACAGGTAGACAGGTGTGTGGGCCCAGACTCTTTAACTAATTGGGCGCACTGGCGACATTTGGGGGCTGCGATGAAGCACACACGCGGGCAGGCGCACGTGCGCACTCTTACGGGAGGTCACATTCGAGGGATCAGTTAATTAATCTTGTAAAAGGAAAGGCTCGCTGTAAAAGCGAGTCTCAGATGAAGAGCCACGGTCTTCTGTCTCTCCCTAAGGTCCTAAAAGGCTTATAAATCCGTGTGAGGTTTTTGTGGCCAAATGTCTCGCTTACAGGTGTAATACGTAACATCACCACTTTAAAGTGTCTCACATATAGATCTATGTTACGCATTTCGTCGAAGTGGATATTTGTCATGCACGGTCTACATCAGAGTATTTCCAACCAGATACGAAGGCAGATAAATCAATTTTATTCGAGGTCTATAACTGTTATTTTGTAACCTGTATATGGTTTTTACCCCCTTCTTTTCTTTCTAGTCTGTGTCTGCCATGCATTTGTATTTACATGCCTTGTTTTGACAGCAAACCCAGGGGGGGAAATGTGATTGCGTTCATAGTAGTCGCTTTTTATTTAGCGGTATCTTTTTTTTTTTACATCGTATTTGTTTTCTTTTATCGAACCGGGGTAACGAGGACCAACTTCCGACCACCCGTTCTTGACATTTGTCATTAATCATAGCTTGAACGGCCAAGTAGCATCCAGCAGCCATAATAACAGGAAAATGGAAAAACTGATCGTATAATATGCTCAGTGAATGAGCTCAAAAATCAAAGTTCCTATGGGTTAAAGCAACTGATGAGTTCATTTTGAAAGTTTAAAGTAATAATAATGATAATAATAAGTATAAAGTACCTAGGTATGTAGAAAGTAGTAATAAAGTACGCCAGTTCCTATTTCCTTTTATTAGAAATCTGAATCAAAAGAGCAATTGAACTAAATGAAATGAATTTAGTGTATTCATATGGCTACTTTTAATTGCTACAAAATCAAAAACTTAAATTACACAAGAATTATGCGTGAATATGATAAATTGGACAAGGCTGCCGGAGAAAAAATATTATTAGCCCTAACACATTTTTGGTTTGGCAAAAGTTATTGTCCGACAGAAATGTTTAAGTGCCTCATGAAGCCTGTATCCAAGTCAGCTTTATTATCCCAAATAGTGAGGAATCGGAAGAACTTGTCTTACTGTCCAGTGGTGATATGAAATTTAAAAACTAATAATGGAATAGACAATAAACATTAAACTATAAAGGAAATTTAACTGAATAAAACCAGACTTGTATAAATATATGTATTTTGTATGTCGAGCGTAGCAGCGACAGAGATTTCTGTCCAGTTTATTTAAAAGACTATTTAAAAGTAAATAATACAATACCAGTATATAATACAATAAAATAGCAATAGCTTTATGTGACCAAGGTTTTCATAGTTTTGCCACAGATTGAAAGTCAAGGTCGCCGCTGCTTTCACAAATTCGAGAGACGGACTGTAAATATAGATCAGATGAGCCAGGGGGGCCGGAGATTCAGAAAGAGGATTATGGTGACTTTGGTCATGCTCAGCTTTTAAATTGAAAAAATTCACATTTCAAGATGGCGTTTGGAATTTACTAGATAGCAACGAAGAAAGGGTTAAAACGGTAAGCAATGTGCAATCTCTCCCGACGACTCGTTTGGAGACACCAATATTAAAATAAAAACAAATGGAAAAAAAAGACTGATTTCAAGAAATAGAAAGGAGTTTATAGTAATCTAAGTGGCAACAAAAAGACCATTGGTAAACACCTGCCACATCTCATCCCCGGTCACAATAATTTGTAGTATAGCAACATTTTGGTGAAATAAAAAAAAAAAAAAAAGAAATAAAATACAAGATTGCTCAAACTGCGTTGTTTCAAGTGGACCATCGGTTAAACTCATTTTGGTAGAATAGCCAATTATCCTCCTATCAGATATTCTGATATTCCTCGGAGGTGATGATCGACTTGTATGCAAAAAAAATTGTTAAATTCACCGCAAGCGATTTCCTTCATAAACGGAAATGTTCTCTCCCACCTGTCACTGTGGTTGGCGGATTTTAAATTCTCCCCTTTCTATGCTCCCACAGCACAGTTTTCACTTCATGTAAAACATTCATGGAAGATCTACAATTTTCTAGTGAAATAACTTTCTTAATTTTTAAGAGGTGTTAAAAATACCAAGACTCACCCTCTCATTTATAAAACAAAAACCTCACAACGAAGAGTTGATGGGATACAGTGAAGTTGAAGAGCTCAAACCAACGTTCGTCTTGTGTCCTTAATTTCGCCGCTATACGACTGTAATAAAGAATTTATATGCTCCAAGTGAACCGCGAGCTTTGATTTCTTTTCCCCCAGTCTGAGTCGTCCCACACTCTGTCTTAAGCTCACAGGTTATTTCAGCTATCTGAGATGGCTCAGAAGATGAATTGGCTTTAAATGGGGAAGTACGGCTGGAGCGGACCGTTTCTGAAGCGTTTCTGCACATCATTTTGATGCCTCATTTCGCTCCCAGTGCATATGAATATCCAGACTCCAGACACACACACACATCTATGTTTATATGTATTATATGTATATGTGTGTGTGGAAAATTTCAGAGCTGTAATATAATTTTGCCCCCCCCCCCCTTGTGATGAATCTTATTCAGAGATATCCAACATATTATTGTTGCCATGTGGAAAAAAAAATGCAAATGCGTAATGTCTTGGGTATTTTGATAATAGAAATATTAGTGTTAATTGCTAATTGGTGACACTCCTTTCTATGCTTAAAGCGTCGGTGCAGTGATTTTGTTTTCTAGTTTGCCCCACAACATATCGGCGCCCTGAGGCCACGCCACATACATATTAGTCCCCCGCTCTGACCTCATCACAGCGGCTGCGAGCCAGAATGAGATAAGGAGCAGGTAGATACTGCTGCTAAAAAAAAACAAAAAAAAAATCGACTGGAAGAATGGTTGAAGAAAAGGAGTTAATATTAAAACCTGAGATGACCAGAAACTTTTTTTTTTTTTTTTAATCAAATGAGCCCCGCGGCCGAACCGAGAGATGTCACCGACATATTAATAAATCTACTATGTATGCTCTTCCGGCAAGTCTGGTGTGTAGTACAAGCTCGCACACATGCGGCTCATAAACAAGACTGCTCACTGTGATTTCCATGACAACTGAGCCGCAATTTGTGAGCGAAAAAAAAACGGTTGCGGTAGTATGTTTGGGTTTCTATCATCTGTTCTTTTTGCTACTCTTTTACTGTCTTCTGCAATCAGAGGCAGCTACAAAATAGCATCACTCACACACAGAGGAGTGATCACTATCTCCATGGGTACCCATCACTGACATGATTACAACAGTTAGAACCGAATGGTTTATTTCAACCTTGACCCAAAAAGACAAGCAGAAGGTTGCAGGATACGTCGTCCCGGTCCTGCAAAGTCCATTTGACTCCATAAGTGTTGTGGGTGTCTTGCCAATAAATGTACCTAAACCAGGTCACACACACACATAAACACATATATATGCACAAATGGGCTTTCCAAGAACTCCAACACACTCGCACAGAACTGAGCTCCCACTGTGTACGCTCACAGCCTGTTGGTATTAATCCATTGATAAGATTTAATAGAAGAACACGTCTGTGAAAACGCCTCTTTGATCTGCTCTCATCTCCTTATCGTTTCTGTCGCTCTCTTCCTCCTCCATCCGCTCTCCTTCTCTCTATCTTTCCCCGTTGCCATGTCTACGAGCGCGCTTCTCGTGCATCCCTCTCCCCGCTTCGCTCTCCCGTAAAGTGACAACACTGAAAATGTCTCGGAAAAAAAAAAAAAAGCCCCCGGGAGGTTTTTTTTTGTTTTTTTTTTCCCACAAATAACTGTTTTTTTTTCCTTTAATTTTCGGAGGGAGAGAATTTGTCTTTTTATTTTTATGGTATTTATTATGCATGAAGCAAAGCGTTCAAGAGGAAAAAAAAAAAAGATTAGAAGACATGAAATTTGCATATTGTTTTAAGAATCAAAATAACCGCAACTTTGTGGTTTCCCATTATTTTTCAGTGTCAAAAAATACCAAAATAATGTTTTGACATGTTTAACAATTACTAAAACATGGTCCATTTTTTTACGTGTTTATGAACATTTTTCATGACGCATTAGGAGAAAAGCAATATTAAAATCAGGGTTGATTATTTTTCCTCAAAGTGGCATTTTTACTTAAGGCACCTAGCATAAATGTAGACTTTGATTTCCTCTTTGTTGTAAAATAAAATAAAAAAAAAATCTCTAGAATCTTGACAAGGCGCTCTCTTTTGACAGAGTGATCAATTTATCCTGGCCTCCGGCTGCAGGCCTTCCAGCCAATCTGGCTGCATCCCACATCCAAATTAACTGCAGCAAATAGGGTCAACGGGAAGTCTCCCCCTCCTTTCCCCAAGTCTTTTACCGTTCATTTGCTAAATACCCACCAATGTGGATTGAAATCTATTTGCTTAAGGTTTTATGAGGCAAGTCTGGTGGGTTATTAAAGCGGGGCATCTCACCACATGCAGCTAGTTGTAGATGAGCACAAAGAGTGGAAACTGCATTAAAATAATAGTTGACACTTGTACCAAGAGAGCTAACCAGCTGATGACAGCGGCCGTATGTTCACTGCGTAAATTAAGCAGATTTCCCAGTGTTGATTAGTTGAAAGGATGTATATTTATTTTGTTTTCTCCAAAAGCCCACTATAAAATGTTATCTGTTTTTTGTTTTTTTTGTCTTAACAAGGGAAACAACGTCAGGAACCCCTCTGCGAACCTAATTTCGGTTCGGAGACGGATGATTACATCTGATTTAGCTGTTGGGTTTTCTCCGTTTGTTATCCTGTCTCTTGATGGCCCTTTTTTTTTGGGCTCCAAGGTGGCATCTTCTGTTTTTACATATCTGATTCACTTAGTGTGTAATCCTCCATCCTTGCCTCATTGCCTGGCACACACTTCACTTTGACAGTATGTCAAAATATCTTCAAATCCTTTCGGTCTGTGAGGATTTGACAAGCGTAGTCGTCGGCTCCCGTCGGATTTATAAGCCTACCTTTACTTTGCGCGTCGTCTTTATTACCTCGACTGTATGCATTGTTTTTTTTTATGTTATGCAAAATAAGCTACAGTGCATATGCATTACATCATCCAGGGCTGCATGTTATGATGGATGTTCTTTGGCTCAGTGATGTCCAGACTGGGTCAAGTCAGGCCATGTCAGTGGAAAGGCCATTGCATGATTCAGTGCTCTTGACGCACACACACACACACACAGATACAGACACACACACACATGCACCGACACACACAAAAGCAGGAATGATGGATAATAGGAAGTGGGAGAATTAAAGGGTGTACGAAGATTGATGGAGGACATAAAAACAGAGCGAGGAAAAAGAGATATATAAAGTTATTGAACCTCAAAAAAAAAAAAGAGAGCAATATGGTCTGTATCATTGGGATGTATCCTGGTTCCATCGTCCCTTTTCTCAACACACTAAGTCACAGAGATGACTAAAAAGACATATTAATGAGGCCAACTGAAATGCTGACATTTAGAGAGTGGGGAGAATAGGGAAATGATTTGAGTGTGTGTGTGAGTGTGTGTGTGCGTGCGTGCGCATGTGTCGGGCATGAGAGGTGAAGCCAGAGATAGATTTTGTGACTTCATCATGAATGATTAGTCATAATAGCCACTTGTTTAAAATGTCATCACTGTCAGATTGCAGGGTCGCTGCGCATTTCGCTGTGTGTGTTGCCAGCGTGGCCTTTATGTCTCAAACAGCGACGCACTTCTTGTTGATTAAGATATAAACAGAATAATTGTGTTTGGTTTTTTTTTTGTTTGTTTTTTGTTAATGGCAGAAAGATGACGTGAAAGCAAATGCGCTAGCATCAATAGTTATGTACTTAAACAGTGTGTGTGTGTGTGAGTAGGCACGTGCCTAAAGCACACTATTTGCTGTGTCATTGCTTATTGGTACACAGTAGTAATTACAGTGATTAATCTAAATACCCACATCAGCCTTCCATGCACTTTGAAAGCAGATATGGCCTGTCATCGCATCAAGGTCTTTATACCTGACCGCACTCTGATGTTGCAGATTGCAGGATTCGTTTGGGAGGAAATCACCTGTATATGCACGTGCGTTTGTGTGTTTGTGCGCGAGCCATCATCCGAGCTTGTCAACCCGTAATCATCACCAGTGATAGCCGATTCGCGCTACTAGTCCCCTCCGCACCCAACCCCGCCTCTCTTGTCGCTGTCATGGATCATTTGCAGTGACACGCAGGTTTTGTTGCCGCGCCGTTTGGCCTTGCCGAGCGCGTTATCCGTCAAAAGTGGGTGACCTGAGCTGAGCTGAGCGGAGCGCGACCCGGTAGCTGAACTCTGTCAGCTCCTCGACAGCAGCTGCACGGCCATTAGATCCGCAAACGTTAACCCTCATCAAATTTTTTTGTTTTTTTTGTTTTTTGGACTGTTCTGAACCCGGCCGTCATTTCAACATTTCAAAGACGCCTGCGTCCACCCTCGATCCATCTTGCTTTTTTCACCCATTTAGTTATGCAAAGCCGAATTTTGTATTTGTTTGTTGACGACACATGTTTTCGTTTTCGATTTTTTTATTTTTTTTACTGCCATCTCAATGCCGTCTCTGGAATCAAAATCAGTGTCTTTTTTTTTTTTTATACATCTTTAAACATCTCACAGTAAGTCAAAAATGCTTGAAACACAGCGCAACCAAACTCACATGGATCCAATCATATTAACATTCTGCTTGTTATTTTGTTGCATTTGCTCATGCCTGCGTGAGTCTCTCTTTCTGAACGATTGTAATAATCTGACCTCTTGCTGCGCTTTATTTGAATATTAAGGATGTTCTGATATACCAGCAGGTGCTCCGAGAGATTATCCAGGATTCTCAGCTTCGGCTGTGGCCGACAGAGACGGCATGAAAGAAGCGAAAGATAAATAAGACCGATAGATTGTTCGGTTTGTGTCATCAACTGTTTCTGAAATGAAAGAAATACATATACTGGAACACAAATACAAGTTTACTGCATGCAAAAAGTTTTTTTTTTTTTTTTTTTTTGCCTCTGGTCCACACACAGATGGTACATCGCATATCAATTCGAGGGATTTTTCAGCTATTTTTGTTCAAAGCGAGAAAGTCGTGTTGCGAAAGAGAACTAGAGAATTACCCCAATTGGGACCCTGCGCTTAGAAAGTAGCAGAAACTTTGCAGAGTTGAAGGCCATGAGGAGAAAAACGGACAGACAAAGGAGACAAAAAAGACTTGTCTGATGAAAGTGAATGAGCTGGGACCGGAGTAAGAGGGTTACACAAGAGGAGGGCGCGCCCGGTCTCTTCCCGAGTTGATAAATAATAAATGGGACGGGGTCAAAGAAGCTATCTTATGACCACACTTTAATGCAACAGGTCAGGGGTCGCTGTCGTGATCGCCGAGTCCCAGGCTATAATTCCACGCGTTTCGGCAGGGTTTTATCTCCGCCTCCGGGCTGCGTCGAAAAAACAAAACAAAAAAACGTTATCTTCTGTGTTTGTCACCGACGAGCAAAACGCTTTGTCATCGTAGCGCCGTCGCCGATCATTCCGTCAAAGAAAGAAAAAAAAAAAAAAAAAAAAAAAACGATAGGAGGCAGGCGCAACAAAACAAACCGAGGGGAGGGCGGGGGGAAGGCTGACGCCAGGAGAAGACGGCGAAGGAAAAACAACGGACGACAGCGGAGGTGATGGGAGTTGGCAGGACAGAGGGAAAGTGAGGAAGATGGAGGAAGACAGCAAAATGTGAAGGTGAAGGGGAGCGCTCATGTACCATTATCCCCTCCTGGCGGCGGGGGCGGGGGGCGGGGGGGGGCTCTGAACCACCAGGTAGACGCTTCCTGTTAACCGCCATGACCGCGGCTGAGGAACGGCACGCTGAATTTCCCATTTTTAAAGCATTAAGGCTTAAAGCCAATGCCGATCTGGAGTAATCGATCGTACTTGTGTGCAGGAACACGCACGCACATTGCTCCATCTAGCGTGTTCTTTTCTCCTTGGCCTCCCTCACACCTTGAATATTCATCGGCTCCTATACACATGCATGATTAAGGACCGACCATACAAATGGGTTTAATATTCAAATACGATGCAGGGGCTCACACTTGCCCTTAATATTGATGCGTCGTGTCAAGCAGGTGTATGTCAAGATCCGTTCAAACTCCAGGCTCATTTTTCTCATCCAAACTCTGTTTTGTCTCGCCGGCTCCTCCCTCACTTAGCATCTTTCTTCCTCACTTCCTTGTCTTCTTCTCCTGAGATATGTGCCTTTCGGTACGCTCAAGTGTCATGTTATACGACGCAGATGTGCCTCAGATTAAAGAAAAAAAATGAAAAAAAGGAAAACAAATAGAGGCAGAGGTTAGAAGAGCTGTCTGTTTGTGTTTAGCTCATCTTGTCATGTCAGCCTCTATGCGAACCATGGTGTGTGTGTGCGCGTTGCGCCGACATGTGCTCAGCTTTCAAGCCGTAATAAACTCCCCAACCCCCCCCCGCAGGCCGAGAGGCAGTGACCTTACGGTGTTTACTCCCCGCCTCCCCTACCCCCGACCCCCTTCCCGGCACTGCTCGTTTCCCCTGTCCCCCTCGTGAAGTGTGCGACCTCTGCAACTTTATTCTGCCCGTCGCCTGGGACATTAGCCGGACCGGGTCAATGAATATTGATGAGCTCATTCGAAGCGCACTCGGTAAAGGCCAGACACACAGATCTCCGGGTCCCTAAGCTCCACTTGCAACCGTAGTCCAATACACTGACATGCCCGCCTCAGGTGTACTACCCCTTATGGGCCTCGCTCTTGATTCAAGGACTGAGGTAATTGCCAGAGATTATCTGGCCGATATGTTGATTCGTGCCAAGGTTCACTTGTGCTCTAAGATCGGCTTGGACAAACTCAAGAATATGAGAGCTCAATAGTGAGACATCGAAAAGATTGTCTCATTTCTTTCAGTGGACTGACATTTAAATATCTTGTGTTAAAGTGTGGCCATTTTTACACTAGATTTGAGACTAATCGCGAAAGAAATTACCTTAGATATTGCTGCACATGTGATCCGAAGGCCAAAGTCCGTCCTTCTTTTGGCCTGGTAGGATTTCTGAAGACTGCCCTTTTATTCTAATCAAGTACATGTTTGAATAACACAATTTCATAACACTCATTAATAGAGGATCATAAATTAATTCATTAAAGTGTCCACCAACACCCTTATTATGCATTCATTTTTTCATTTATCATCTCAACCCCTTATCCTGCAGCCTGGAGTCTATCCCAGCTGTCAGAGAAGCAGAGTTTAGGTCCTGCAATGAACCTTCTCCATGTTTTTGGCCTGCAGGAAAAAAACAGAAAACATGGAAAGAACATGCAAACTCCACACAGGGACCATTTATCACTTGCAAACTCCCACTGACTAAGATGTTGAGTTTTCAAATTTTGGAAAATAAAATACATCTCCATGTAAGTCGTTTCTTCCTGTCCTCCGAGAAACTTCTTCTATTCAACTGTAAATTTGCAACGATCGACCGTGACCTAGATGACAGACTGAGGGCTTGGAGCTACTCCTTCAAGCTACCATTAAGTTTTCCAAAAATTATATTTAAATATGTTAAACAAATGCAAACATCGCCCTGTGCTGTTTTGAGCCCACACTGGCCATCACTCTACTTGAACGGTGATGTGACCGTGTTCCATAATTACTTGTTTATTTTCCATGTGACTGGAAACATCAGATTAATAATCCAGCTTGCAGACAGCGCATACCAAGTGTTTGGGAGAAAAAAAAAAAAAAAACAGTTTCAAACCCAGTCGGAAACACGCAGGGTGATAGCCATTTTAATTAAAAAAATCTGACAACATTAAACATAGATGTTCACACTTCGCTACGATTTTGAAGCAAAAAAGCGTTGTCCTCCATTTATTCTGTACATTTTGATTGAAATATATAGATTGTGGCACTCGCCATCACCACCTGACAGTGGTAATACGATGGGAAGAGTGCGGGGGAAGAGCTATAAGGATGGACGCAGGCATCGGCGCCGGTTGTTAACCTGTCTACCGCCATCTGCGCACGGATGTGACGCGTTGCTCAACAGGTACTTAAACAGTTGATCCAAAGGGGCGTTCAGTGTCTGTTGTGATTACACTGCCGATTACATGAAAAACGCAGCGGTGTGATGTTATGACATGTGAAAATGAAGCTTTATTGAGTTGTGATTTGGCGTCCAGTATCCTTTACAATCACTCAGTATGTGTCTTAACGCTACTTAATGTAAAGAATTATAATTGCAATTTATTAATCCCTTTCGGGGAAATTCCCTCACTGCATTTTAAACACTTGGACACACTAAGAGGAGCCGGGAATCAAACCAAAAATTTTTTGGTTCCGAGGACGATTGCTCTACGTTCTCCTTTTGTGCCAGGAAAAGGAAATTTTCACAATCGTAAATGCATTTGAAACCTGTCACTTCTCTTCTTCTTAGCCATTCAGTGTCAGCTAATGGCATCTGTGAGTGACTTTTTATCTGTCCATCTATGACGATAATGGCGCAAAATAATTCACCTGTGGGGTCAAATACAGGCTGTCACAGCGTAAAATCAGAATTTACAAAAAAAAAAAAAACATGAGCTGTAAAGAAGTTTGACTCTAGATATTTTGCTTTTGCAGCTTTGTGCGGGTTCTCAGAATTGACAAACTGTTCCCAGGTAGCGTCGGCATGAATTGTGTGACATCGGCTCATTTTCAGGCGCCTCGATCTATCTTATCTCTCTATCTGATACACTCCTCACCCTCAGCTTCTTTTGTGTCTCATCTGTCCGCTGCACTCCTCGTCGCCTCCTCTTCCTCCCCTCCGTATTTCACTTTTAACCCAATGACTAGACCGTTGAGGGGGTATCCGTCAATTTCTTTCGTAGCTAATGATGCAGCAATCTAAACTGGTGATCCTATCTCCCCTCGCCGCATGGTCGCAGATGGCTGCCCCGGACACACACTAGCTTCGCCAGATTCCACGTTAGCTGAGAGATGGATCGTGTTCATGATGTTGGACAGATGCTCATGAAATTCCTAAAAATTCTGAATGAACTACATTTACATAAACTCTGGCGCTGCCTAATTTTTTCACGTTGATGGCGCTGATTGTCGATCATGTCAAAACCCCCCCCGGTTGAAAAAAACTGCACATTTGTGTTCCCGCCCCGCAGTTTTATCCTGTAGAATCTAAAGATCTCATGAATTGGCTTCAATGGCAACAAGACACCGGTTATATCAGTCAACATTCTGTCCGATCCCCCTCTCCTGCTCCCGATTTTTTTTTATTATTTCTTGGAAATGTTTGCCACTTATGGAAAGTTTTTGCTTTTTCTTAATACAGCAAAGGACTTTAAATTAATTAGGGAGGATTTTAACTTTACTACTTAACAATTGCTGTTCAAATGAATTGGATATGCACTTTAGTTGAATTTTACTCTTATCCAGGTTTTCACATGTACTTTCTTATATTCTTATATATGTATTCTTATATCATATATTTGTTTAGATGTCAAAAAGTGGTGTTTTTAATTCACCTTTTATTGACTTTTCACAATTGACTTTTTATAATGCTTAGAAGTGTCCAACAGTTCTTAGATATTTGCATATTGCTTATTGGCTGCAGATAAAAATACCTCAAAGCCTGTTTAAGGGACTCGATCCACCGGATGCCCACCCTTGATGTTGACTTTAGTTTAGAATATTTTCTGTGTTTATTTGTTTGGTGTTTTATTTGTCCTGCACGTGTGTCAAAACTGATACAGTGCTCGCGTCAGGTTTCACAGATGGTTCAGATATTAAGGCTTACAGTGCAGCAGCGCTTTGATGCTAGAACGCCATTCAATGAGACTTTTTTCATCCTTTAGGAAAGATGGTGACATTTGAAGGAAATTATTTCACGGGGGTTTTGATCCTTTTCAGTGGCATCCAGACAATTGTTTCGGATTGTCTGTGCACTCCTGTGTTCCTGTTTGTATGATCCCGGTGATGTTTTTGGTGTGTGTTTGGCGTCTAACTGGAGTGAAAAGAAAGCTCATGTCAGTATCTCCCAGAGGGAATGAACGACTCCACTTTCATCTCTCTCTCTCTCTCACACACACACACACACACACACACACACATGCACACCCACACACACCCTAGCTTTACTTTAAGAAAAGAAAACACATCATCTGGACATGTCAACTGCAGCCATTTATACTTCATCTCTTTTTATATCCTATTTGAACTCTGTGTGCGTTTTGAACCCTGTGCCTCCTGACAGTTTTTCAATTTACCCTAAAGCGGCTCCCATCAGTCTCTCTGTCTCTCTCTCTTGCACACACACACACACACGCACACACTTTTTCTGTTTTATCATCTTATATTGCTGCATTAGACTTTAATCGGTCTAGACACACACTGACGAAAAATACAACTTTGCATGAACTACAAAGCACATTGTAATTGCTGTAGCAGTGAGAAAATGAGGCTTGCCTCTTCCACCTCTTGCACATTCTTACAAACTTTACAGCTTTGGCGTGGCGATCTCAGTGTCTTAAGTATTTTAAATAACTTTGCATTTGCATTTTTTTAATCCTGGTTTTCTGCTATGAAACAACACGTTGCTGTGCCTTCAGATCAGGGATGGGTAATGTCGGGGGGAATAAGGAAAAATATTGCGTAACGTTGTAGAGCCAGTTTTTCCAATATTGATACCTGTGATATTTTCTTAGGCATGAAAAATGAACACCACTGGTCGATTATTCTCTTGCACGATAATCATAAAAATTGTCATCATCATTATCATCATTAGCACTGATATACTAATAGACTGCATTCCAACAAAATGCTGTACAAGTGAGAAAAGATACGAATATCCCAAACGAATAACGACACAAGTTCAATTATTTTATTCCGCCTATCTTGCAGAGAGGGACGCAATGGGGTTTTGATGCTTCCAATTAACCTACTACATGTTTTTGGACTGGGGGAGGAAATCCATGCGGAGAACATGGAGACTTCACACAGATCGGCCACCTCTGTCAGGATTGAACCAGGAACCTTATTGGTGCGAGGAGGAGGTGCTAAACACCAGGCCTGCCACGCCGCTCAAAAATGACATGGAGTACTTAATATGTTCTTTATTCCAGCGTACAGAAGGTCCGGTGTCTCTCATGTGCCTTGTAGGACTTTCAAAATTCTGGGGGAACATAGTGCTGCTTGTTGCTTATCTGGTCATTTTTTGCTAACTGCCGCCCAATTTCTCATTTTGCATTTTCTTAGTACTTAATTTTAGCTCATGTTTTGCAGATTTTTCAACAGCGGCTAACGTTTATGAATAGATAATAAATCAATGTTATTTATCAGCTTCTGTGAATTTACTATTTTTCTGCAAAGGGGTGATGATTTGAAAAAGCAGAACAAAAGTTGAGAATTGCGGAAAAAGAAAAAGCAAAACAAAAAAAAGGAGCCAGAGGGGCTGTCATTGACGGACCGGCCCCTGCATGGCACGTAGCATCGATAGCTCGAAGGAGTGGCTGACGTCTCGAAAACATGTCGGGGCCTGGAAAAGGCTGGACCGAAGGACAGCACAGAGGCATTGATCGTGGCCGCACAAGAGCAAGTCTTGAACACAAATCGATCGGGGCCTACCACATTAGACAAGACCCGTGTGCGGGCTGTGCAAAGATGCCCCTGAGACAAACCAGCACATACAGGGGGCTGCATGATGCTGGCAGGGAAGGCGTACATGGAGCGTCCTAATTAGGTGGCTCACACTTTATACAGGAATGTAGACGGACCAGGTTCTCATCCCAATGCGTCTACCACGTGACCAATGGAGGATTTTCATCAGACACCCGTCTCTCATTGTTTTTTCGACAAACCATTGAGCAACATGTCTACATCAACATCGGTATCTATATCTAAACCTAACCAAAATAAATGCAGAGTTTGTATTTTCACGTCTTTCACTTTGAAATGAGAAATGGCATTCTTCCATTGACTGCACCGGAAAATAGATAGTCCTGCAGGTTCGTAGAAAAACGACACCCCAGGTGCACTGAGAAATTATGAGAAAGAGGTCCCAATGCATCAGTATGTGATACAGGTTTGGAGGGGGACAACATGTAGCTTAAGGTGGGAGACACTTCCTAAGGATGTGAAGTTCCATACTGACAGGTTGGTGATCCCAAACAAATTGGACATAATGGAGGTAGATGAGAAGCAGAAAAACGGCATACTGGTGGATGTCGCCATCCAGAGACGCCAACATTAGGAAGATTGAGAATCAGGAGAAATTCCCTTATGTTGTAGATGTTGGGCGTAAAGGCCAAATCGTCCCCGGTTGTGATTGGGTCACATGGAGTACAAGCTCCCATGCTGGCTTAATGGTTTCAGCACCTTCCAGGAGGAACGTCTGATAGAGGACCTGAGCTGGAAGGAGACCCAATATTGCCAAAATGGGGTGAGAAGGGGATATTTATAGATGCCACTGTAAATGCATTTCATGTAAATTGATATTCTGCCCAGGCTTGGTTTGATGTATTCAAAAGATGCAATGAATGGATGAATACTTTTCACTGTAATAGATGGTACAAAGATTCAAAGACGAACAGTACATTTGTGGTTGACCATTTCTTGTTTGATTCGCTTCCGCCTTTCTCCGCTACTTCTAAAACTTCATTTCTGTCTTCTCTCAAAGGGTCGGCCGTGTGATTTTCCTAAAAGCGGTGCTACTTCTAGTCACGGTGGGCAACCATGTAACGTGTATGACGTGGTTTCACATTCTGCCAACAAGAGAAAAAAAAAAAAAAAAAAAGATTGTTTTGAAGCTTGGATTTTACGCACAGAGTGTGCTGGCAGCTCTTTGCTGCCATGTTTGCTTTGATGGCAATGAACATATGCTGCTTTCAGTCAGACAGCATTGTTTTTTTTTAGAGGATTTCATGTTGTCTGTGTAGCTCTTAGTATCAGTGGTTACAGCTGGTGCACATGAAACATTGTTTTGAGAGTCCATGGGTACGCAAGCGTTTTTGCCTTCAGCTTATCCCCCTACACCTCTTGGCTTGACTTTGGTATATTGCTCTCGTGTTGCATGTTGTCACACTCTGTGTACATGTCATCCCTTTGTTTTATTGTCAGTATCTCAAAGAAATACAATTAATCAAACGCTACGTATCCTTTCTCTCCACATTTTTGTTTGTCGCAGACAACAAAAGGAGACACTTTGCTTAAGTGAAAATGGGGAAAAGGAAATACAGTTTTGACTCAAGTGGGCAGCCATTTTGCAATTGTAATACGTGTAATGACTTGAATGGAATTGTTTTTCTTTTTCTCGCATTTTTGAGCCTTAGTTTTTGATAGTATCGGTACTATTTCTAATTCTAGCACCATTAGCAAAGCAAAGTAACAACAGCGATTTACCGTTGTCTGCGCACATCAAGTTCTCTATTCTCCTATGATGTGTATGAAGGACTTCATGAATGACTGAGTTACGACTGGAATGTAAATACAGTAAACCATCGCGATAACGCGGTTCACCTTTTGCGGCTTCACTTTTTTTTAGTGAACTTTTTTTAAACACTTTTTTTTTTTTTTTTACAGTACAGTATGATGTGTTCTGCATCCTAATTGGCTAAAGGGCGGTTAACCAGTGTCAACAATTTCCACACCTTGTCTCTGTACAGCTTGCCAAATTTACGTTTGCAAATTTTCTCCATGACAAAACCCACAGTGTCGACAACACGTTCTGCACCGGCAAAGGCACCCGACGACGCGCCCAAAAGAAAGAGGAAGATTTTAACTATCGTAGAAAAAGTTAAACTTCTCGACATGCTGAATGAAGGTAGACTCTATGCGGCTGTAGAGCGCCATTTCGACATAAATGAATCTTCGGTTCGTTACATAAAGAAGGAGGGAAATAACATAAGAAGAAGAAAAGAGTGCCAGCAATTACCCATAACTATGTTCTTCGCTTGGAAAAAGACTCCTGCACCACAGCCTTCAGTAGAAAAAGACGCTACAGCGAAGCAGAGTTAGGAGGAGGAAGCAAATTGAGAGGAACTGCGAAATACGCATGAGTCACAATGTCCCCAATCTTGTATTGACTATTAAAATTATTATTTTACTGTTCAGAATTTCTAAAAACTATCATGGTTATTTGTAAGAAAAAGTTTATATATATATATATATTTTTTTTTTTAATGCCTGGGCCTAAACAGGTTTTGATCTTTGGTTTCATTCTATAGTGCAGTATTGAATTCTATAATAATTGTAAAACATAAAGCTGACTACTTCGCGGATTTCGCCTATTGCCGGTTATTTTTAGAACGTAACCCCCGCATTAAACGAGTATTTGCTGAATAACTTTTCTATATATAGCTCTACTGTTTTTGACATACTCATAGTAAGTTGTTGATTGTTTTGTTTTTTTTTTTCTCTGCCTCTGGCGTATTATACGAGTTGTATCTATTAAAAGTGATTAGTTGTTTTTCTAATCTGACTTGAGCCTGTTACACGGTGCTGTTGGCTAAAAATGACGACAGTTTTATAAACCGATGACCCGTGTGACCCGAAGTGGCACGGCTCAGGAGCTGGAGAGGCCGGATTGCAACCGGAGGGTTACTGGCTCCATCACCCAGCTCCTCCGAGGACCGCGTGAAGTGGCCATTACCAGATGACCCTTAATTCGCCGTTATTGAACATGATATATGGATGCGTTGGCGAGACCGTACCTTAGAGGCGTCCTTTGCTACTGTATGAATTTATGTGCGAATGTGTGGTTTGCGACACAGAAAAAGCACTTTGAGTGGTCAGTAGACTAGAAAATTGCTCTATAACCACAGTCCTTTTTTACAATTACTTGTGAATAGGGAAATTGCATTGGTCTTGCACACAGTATAAACTTACTGCACGAGAACATTAATTGTAATTTAAAACAGAAAACCCTCACTGATAACATAATCCTGTCTACTTTTATATTGTTTGCCTTTCAAACACATTAAATTCTGACGGCGGCTCCCGAGCTGAGCCCTGTAGGTCTTGCACACTGAGAGAAGTATAAATTCTGACAAGTCTTGCGTTTACTAACCTATAACGAAGGATTTAATGTTTGGAGGCACACAAAAAAAGGGAAGTGAGCAGACCCACCAAAAAAGGATCGAAGGAATCACATCTCAGACTTCTTTACCCTGCTGTTGAAAACCCAGCTCTTACATTTCATTTTATCACTCATGAATGCATCACTCATGTCTGCTGCTAGTTTCCATTTTTTTAGGCACAGGAGTGTTCACATTTTTCATTTTTTTTAATATTTTTTACCCTACTTTAACATATTTTTACTTAACTACCTCCACTGCACTGTCCGCTTTGCTGTTTTAATTGTGTTAATTTTCCCGCCGTTGGACGATTGAAGGTGCATTCTATATCTGATAGCTGGAAAAGGAAAAAAATATACTGTAGTTTTTGGACTTTCGAGCACACCTGAATACAAGCTGTACCCACTAAATTTGAAAATTAAAAAAATTTGTACATACAGTATATTGGCCACACTTGTCTATAAGCCGCAAGTGTGCATTTTTTCACATGAGATATTAACACAGAAACATGTTTCACAGAAAGAGTTTTTTAAACTTTTCATTAAATACGTACCGTAAATGCTTTTTTTTCTGGTCAAAAAAAGTAAAAATACAGTTGCCTTACAAGTACTTACCAAGTAATTGATCCCTTCCTTCATCCTTATCCTGCGCTATAAAACCACTGAAGACTTCTTCAGTGAATTTGTGTAAGCGATGTGTAATTTAATTGGTCCAATGTGACAAGGCTAAATATTTTGGCGACATCCATAAATCCATAAATTAGCCGCATCATTGTTTAAGCCGCAGTGTTCAAAGCGTGTGGGGAAAAAAAGTAGCGGCTAATGGTCGGTAGTCGGAAATAGAAAAGAAGCAGTAGTATTTTGCGGTAATGTCGATGCAACATCCAGAATGTTTTGAAAGATGGAAAATGGTCGACACGGAGGCGATTGTGTACACATTTAAATTCTCTAACAGACTGAAAGACGGTGTGTGTCTGTGAGGGGAAGCACTTCGCGCCCTACTGTCATGTTTTTTTCGCCGAACTGTTACGCACTCTCATCTCAGAACACCACCGCAACACGATCGCTGATTCAAATCACCAGGTATCCTTAATTACCATCCTTCCTCACTAAGAAAATAAAAGCCTAACAGCCATGTAATGACGAACAGTAATTTAATTTGTGGTTTGACGGAGGTGAGTTTTTAGTGAGTGCACGCAGGTGTGTGAGACGGAATCAGCCGGTGTGTTTATTCGCGTTCGAAAACAGACCGTAGGGGAGAACATTAACGGACGGATGTACTGCGGAGAGTTTAAGATAAGATAAGATAAGATAAGAACAACTTTATTAATCCCGAAGGAAATTGTTGTGCCAGAGTTACAGAAAATATAACAGTAATAAATAATAAAAAGAAAAGGCAGAATTAGAAATAAAATAAACTATAAACTATAAAGTGTCTCAGTGAAACTATAAAGTGTCTTAGTAAACAAGTGATAAAACTATAAGTGTCTTAGTAACAAGTGAGGTAAGGAGTGCACAATAGTATGATAAAGGAAAAATTGTCGTGTACTGTTATGAAATGAAATATTGCAGTTCTGAATATTACACAGTGAAATGAAATATTGCACAGTTTTTGTTTTTTTTTAGGTTAAAGATAGGTTTTTATGGTTGCCGGCGGCTGAATAAGAATTGAGTTTCTCAATTCTTAAGCGTCATCTCTTCATCCACATAAAACTAACGTGAAAGACCACCGCATTTAATTCATTCATCAAAGAAAAATCAGACCGTCCGTTTTTTTCCTCGCATGGAAAGCTGAATACGGTCCATTATGGGATGCGGCGCTCTATATGCCCTTGGATCTTCAAATATGATGAATAAATGTGTCCATTAGGTTTGATCAGATGCTTGCTGCGCAGACGAGTGTTCGGCATCTGGCGTGACGAAACGGGATTTTTTGTATTGCAGTTTACACTCAGTGATGGGTTTGAGAGGTTTTAGATTATGGATGCTGAATTTTGTGAAGGTAGTTAAGATTCCATTTCTCTCTTCCAGATGACCTCTATTTCTCAAGGGTCCCCAGTTTGAGCTGTGCTCATTTATCGCACCATCCTGCGACCGAAAAACACGTTCCCAGAGCACCGAGACGAAATTTTTACACGTAAATTTAAACCTCGGCACAAATTTCTCAAATTATCCTAGTGTATATACTATTAAGGACATCAGCTAAATCCTCCAGTAATGAAGATTAAATGAAATATAGCTGTAAAATCGGATAGATTAATTGTGAAATTTAAAAAAGGAGTATACAAAGTAAAGTGTATTCTTTAACAATTTACAGCCTTTTTAATGCGGCCCCTTAGAAACACCACAATCCATCAGCTAGAGAGATAGTTAATGAGGTGTGGCATGTATCGGCTGCTGTACAAATGGGTGACCGATAGACTGTGAATAGTGTATTTAAGTCAGTAGCTTTATCAGACGTACAAACCACCGCGCAAAGTAGAAACCTCTTCCCATCGTAGCCATTCCTCGCTTGGGATGATCAGAGTCGCCGCACTGCTATGGAGTTCTTTTATTGTGTGTCCCGTTAAAAAGGCTGGAAGCCGTGATGCATCAGCTTAATATTAGGAAATAAACTGTTTTTTAATGAGATCCCCCAGGGCCTGTGAAACGAGTCATGTAGTTATTTTTATTAATAAGAAAAATTAAGAGATAAATAGAATAAAAAAATAAAATAAAATTTCTTTCAATATATTTTCGCATGTACTCCACTGACTTTTAGTTAAGTTAGATTAAGTTTGGCTTAAGTCAGTTTGCTTAACTGGCTTAGTGTTTCCTTGTTGGCAAACTTGCTTGATTATTGTCAAAAATCTTCCTCAAAAAGCCTAAAATAAGCAGAAAATTACTTTAAAGAAAACAAAGAGAAAAGGACACGAATGAAAAGTTGAAAAAAAGATTCAATTTTGTTTAAACTTTTGAGAAAAAACTTTTTAAACTTTTTAAGTGTAAAAATTTGAAACTTTAACATTTTCAAAAGTCAAATTTTTAAAGTCTTTTTTCAAATTCTTTTTGGGAGTCACTTGTCTAAAAGTTCGGCAGTTTATGATGGTCAAAGCCAGGAGTGAACTGCAGAAAATTCAAAGCGGCACTTCGTGTACGGAAAGTGTTCATTCTGACGTACACACATTTTTTATTTTTAGGCACCGACAAACTACTTTTTTTTGATCTTGGGTTTTCATTTTTTTCTCCCCCTGCACCACTTTCCTCTCTGAGTGACATGATGCCTGCTTCCTCACTCCAAGAAAACAAGTGCTCCCCTGCCAACGTCTGTCATTCCTACAGTACAGAAATTGATGTTGTGCCACTAAACCTCCATAAAGCACCCGCGTAGAATAAGTTGGGAAAGTTGCTTTTTGGTGCACGTGTGTAACGTCCGAAAAACTTTCAATCCGCAGCTCCTCTCTGGTCTGAAATTCTCTGTGTGTCTTTAAAATGTCTGGTTTCAATGCTTCTAATTTAGCTGGTGTCATTTTAGTCCTGAAGGGACTACATTTGAGTTTAATGTCAATGACGGGTCCTCAGGAAACTAGTAAGGTTTACCGAGTGTGTGAGGGTGGGTGCGGGGGTTCGGTGAATGTGTCGGTTTGACGGGGGGGCGGGCTGTCGAGGCTGCAGCCATGCTTTGGCAGGTTGTAGTTTTCCCCTCAGAAATCAGCCGTTCTCTGAACTGTTAAATCACACTAAAAGTCAACCTTTGAGAAGAAAATTAATTACTTTCTCTCCATCTCCTTTCAACCCCCCCCCCCCTCACATTAAGCAGCCCTCATTCTCGTTCGTTCCCTCACAGAAAGGCGAAGAATTAGTTTAGCCACAGGTGATATTTTTTACGGGTGAAATATGGCCCTTACATATGACCCTTTGTGCTTTACCATTTTTCACTTGTTTTGGCAGTCAAGCTGTGGATAACAGTATACAGTAGTCCCTTGTTTATCGTGGGGGTTCCAGAACTAGACGCGATGAATAAAAATCAGCAAAATAGCAAGAGTATTTTTATTTTAAAGCTTTGTGACCCTCTCAAAACACTTACAAACCTTTCCCATACTCTCTGGTAGACAAATCTGCCACACAGTAAGACCCCAAAAAGATGAACCATAATATGGCAAGGGACTGCCGTAGTTCAGTCCAGTCTTGCCCACCATGTTTTGGCTAATCATTAAATTGTCTAGTTTTCCATTCCCGAATCCAGATCATGAAATACACTATTTGGCCAAAAGTATTCGCTCACCCGGTCATAAAATCGTAAAAAGGTGTTCCAATCATTTCCATGGCCACAGGTGTATAAAATCAGGCACTTCGGCATGCAGGCGGTTTTTACAAACATTTGTGAAAGCAACTTAGCCACAAAATGGTAGGCCGGGTAAAATGATGGTGCGGGGTCAGTGGATGCTGAGGCGCAGGGTGCAAAGAGGTCGCCAACTTTCTGCTGTCAATCGCTACAGACCTCCAAACTTCTTTTGGCCTTCAGATTAGCTGAAGAACACTGTGCGGAGAGTTCATAGAATGGGTTTCCATGGTCGAGCAGCCGCATCCAAAACCCATTGCCAAGTGCAATCCAACGCATCAAATGCAGTGTTGTAAAAATACGCCGCCGCTGGACTCTAGAGCAGTGGAGAAACGTTCTCTGGAGTGATGAATCGCGCTTCTCCGTTTGGCAATCTGATGGACAAGTGTGGGTTTGGTGGTTGCCAGGAGAACGGTACTTGTCTGACTGCATTCTGCCGAGTGTGAAGTTTGATGGAGGGGTTAAAGGAACTTTTAAAGTTTAAGCATACCAAGACATTTTGGATAATTCCATCCGCCAACTTTCTGGGCACAGTTTAGAGCTGGCGCCTTCCTTTTCCAACATGACTGTGCACCAGTACACAAACCAAGGTCCATAAAGAATGGATGACAGAGTTTGGTGTGGATGAACTTGACTGGCCTGCACAGAGTCCTGACCTCAACTCTTAAGGAACACCTTTGGGATGAAATTGAGCAGAGACTG
The DNA here is from genome assembly GCF_037954325.1 of Fistularia commersonii. Lineage (NCBI taxonomy): Eukaryota > Metazoa > Chordata > Actinopteri > Syngnathiformes > Fistulariidae > Fistularia > Fistularia commersonii. The sequence goes on from NC_141303.1 coordinate 5,491,885, forward strand.
AGAGCCAGGCCTTCTTGACAATCATCAGTGTGTGAACTCTCAAATGCACTTCTGGAAGAATAAAAACCTTGTGTTATCGCTGCAAAGGGGGGACCGGCACGCTTTGGATCAGGAATGGGATGTCACTTCAGGTAATAAGCGAGTCAAGGCCATATAGTGCAGGTGAAGACTTGCTGCCTGTTTGTTTGTATTTGCGATCCGTGCCCAATATCAGGTTCAATGTAATAGGACCTTGGAATATCAAAATACATCAATATGTTTTGATTTAAAAATTCAAACCACACCGGAGCATTTCATTATACTATTTTATGGCTCTGCTGGGCTTCCAACCCTTTCCTCTTCTTCATCCTTCTCAGGTTCAGATAGAGGATGTGGAGGACGAGGAGAAAAGATACGCCCTGTTCTTAGAGCTGCTCGAAACGGCGCAGAAGTGGGAGGACTTTCAGCAGCTTGTGCTACTCCTTCAAGCGTGGCCGCCCATGATGAGAGAAGAAGTGTAAGATGATTATCATCTGTCTTTTGTTTTGTTCCCATGCAGCTGTTCAAGTTTTTTTTTTTTTGTTTTGTTTTTTTCCCCTGACACTTATACATAGCTACATAGCAATACCATAGCAATTGTGTGTCTATCAGGGTTAATGTAAATCCAAAGACAACTACTGGTTAGTGTCATTTGGTACCAAGTGTAGAAAAGGAGGGGGTAAGTAAGCCTCACATTAGAATCAGGAAATATTTTATTTAACTGAAAAAGTCCCCCCCTGCCGTGTCATTCTTGTTGGAGAAGGAATCAAGAACTATGACTATATTATCTCAGAGGCTGCACACTGGAAATGAAAACCGGCGTCCTCACAAAGCTCCAAGCTTCATGCAGAAGCTTTTGCCGGTGTCGTCAATGAGCGCCTAATGACGCCACGGCTCTCCCCGTGCTGTTTTGTTCTGGATCAAAAAAAAAAAAAAAAAAAAACAGCGCAGCTTTTTAGGGTCGTCGAAATGATGGCGGGTAACACGGCAAGGCCGAGGCTTTTAACGAGTAGCGGGGTTTTTTCGTTGGGACAACTTACAGGCACTGCATCCGTGGCACGCGGTTTGAAGGTCAACCACAAATGGCGTGATCCAAACTGGCTTCTTTAATCTAAGTTACCATAACACTGGGATCAAATGGGATTACATTGACTATCACAGTCTTGTTAGACTGCAAATCCAATCAATCGAAATAGATATTTTGATCTATTACTCAACTTCTCTCTTAATCTACTCATCTATCGACCTATTGGTCCATTTAGATGATCCGACCGTCAAAAGCTCGTCGCACACCAGAGGGTTTTCATTAAGTCACAGTTGTCCGAACCACCTTCTTCCCTTTCGAAGATCCAGTAAATGACCACTCGGCGTGATTCATGGTTCGATAAAAATTAGTCAAGGTCAGCTCTTACGACCTTAATGACAAACATGAGCCGGCAGTGAAGTTACCGGGATCCAGCAATATCGTGGAGACGTTTCTGGAAGAAAACACTCTGTCTCCTATAAGCTGTGGTCTCCTTGTTATGGAAATGTGTACAACAATTGATAATTATTGGTAAATTAGCATTACACGGCTCTTGGCCCGACATTTCCCCTTCACAAACATATAAATCACAATCAGAATTACTTAAATTGAGTGTTCTCAGTTGCTCCATCCAGTAAAGAAATACGCACAAATTCATAAAAATAGAAAATAAATATAAAAAGATAAAGATCAAATAAGGCAAGTGTCGAGAAATGGTAAAAGTAAATGATAAATAAGAGCAAATACAGCCAGATATAGGTAACAATATTACGATTGTGTGATGTGTGTGATTCAGTGTTAGGAACAACAATAACTATGAGAACAAACTGGATGGAAAATGTGATTAAATTAAGTTATGGCTTTTGGTTTGAGTTAAAAAGAAAATATTTAAACCTTCCCTGGGTGTTCTGACTTCCTGGCATTTTAAAAAACAGAATGGAAATCATTCAGAAAGTTATTTATATGGATAGCGAAGTTGTCATCGCCGTCATTTCAAGCCGAGAAATGGTGGCATAAAACAGCAGAAGATAATGGGATGTTGTTTGGGGCAGGAGAGCCGCTTGAGTTTCATCCCCAGATCTCTCCGACTCGGAGGGTGACAGCCGTGGTAAAGCCACCGACGCTGCAAAAAGTCAGCTGTAATCATTTCTTCTTTTTTTTTTTTTTTAACTGCCAACTTCGCTTTTCTCTCTCTCTCTCTCTTGCTCTTTTTCTTTTTTCCAATAAGTACAGTATTGTGTTTGCAAATTCCATTTTTGATTATGGAATTTGCTTGTTCTCATCTCTTCAGTTGTCCTTGTTTCATCCTTGCTCTGGGTAAATGGCAGAAACTCACACACACACACACACACACACACACACACACAAAAAGCATTGTAATTCGGATGTTTGAACAGTATTGAAGCTTGGATGTGTGATTACTTTTGCGACAGCTGCCACATAAAACTGTCCAGAATAACTTATCCTTGAGAAGGCTCATTTTTTTTTGATTTTGTGTGCGAAGTCTAGAAGATCCTCCGCTGCGCAGGACTCGTATTTAACAGAAACTTATTCAGCGCTCGGTTCGGTTGGAATTGATTTTCCTTACGTCTGAGTAATATTACGTTTTCGGTAAGACCAGGAGGAGCGGTTTTTGGAGCCGTGATGAGAGAAGTAGCTCAAAAAAAAAAAAAAAAAAAGCTTATCCTGTAGTCTGCGAACCCTGCATAAACTGAGTCATGATTCAAAGCACGGACGGAAGCTGGCTGTGACTCACACTGCGCCCTGTGACAGATTTGGCAAGCGCACAAACATGGTCTTCGTGGAATGCAGCAGTCCCCTCCTGTCCCCCATGGAAAAAAAATAAAAATACGGGAGGTAGCGGGGAGCTGAAGCGGGTGCCGCGTTCGCTTCCTCCGGCCACGTCGCGCGAAGGTGAACCTTCTCGTCAGGACAAGAAATTCTTCTGATTTGTTCACCCCTTGTCCATCCTTTGTCGCATCCAGGCTAGAAATTCCAAATGTACGCATGCAGATGCTCCGTTCGACGTGATTAATTAAAGCACTTCTGGAACTCGCGAACATCACCGGTGTTTTATCAACATGCTACCATCTGCCTGTTACCGTGCTGAAAACACCAGGAGGGAAACAAAGCGCACGCCAGCATCAGATGTTTTCAATCTGCTCATCTGCAATCTCCTCCTTTTTTTTTTTTTTTTTTTGTTCCTCCGCAAAGTGTTCAATATTTAATGCGCTTCTTGTCATGTTAATTGCATACATCACTTCCAGCAGCGCTAGTGTTTTTTTTTTTGTTTTTTGTTTTTTTTTTTATTAAAACGTCTCTGCCAGCCACAGGAGGCAGTCACCTTTCTTTTATGGCACACTTGCATGGCACTCAGAATATGGCTTTGCACTGATATACCGTAATTAGACGTTGACCATTTATCAACAACTCCCCCGACATGCAGGAACAGCTCCAGTTAATAGTTGGGAATTCCCAGCAGTTTCCACCTGTCAACCAAAATTTTGTTGTACAATGGCACACTTTTTGTGGCTTTCTGCGATGTTTTATCATTTAAGTCATGATAAAAAGTCCCTATGGGGCGGCGCAACATCGTTCAGCCACATCGGTAGCCGATCTGAAGGCGTTAACAAGGATCTGGATGGGAGGTGTAACATCTTTGTCGCTGCCGGCGGCCAAACCCAGGTTTTCACAGAAAGAGAGTGAATCCAGTTTGCCTGGGTCTCAGATATTTCCCCAGTGCTTGTCGAGGTGAGAAGGATTGATTTAGTGAATTATCACGGCGTCGTCTGCAAATCTCGTGATAATTGGCCCTGTTATCATGTTAATGATTTGAAAGGAGGCTGACGCTCTATTCCCCATGCAAATAATGTGACAATAATGTGATAAGGGAATGATGGTTCATTTCAGATACTATGTTCTTGTGATGGAGTTAGAATATGTTGACACGTTGAAGCTCTTAAGTTTTGTGTACAGAATAATGAATTGTAATTTTTTAATGTTGCAATACTGTTTTGAGATTCACCAGAATTTGGTGTACAATCATGACTTTGAATACCATGGCACATTTCATACAAATGCAAACTTTCATAAAAGCAGGTTCGAACTTCCATAAAATACATTAAAAGGTGTTTGGGAAGAATGATCAGATTTGTTTTAAAGTCACTCAATAGTAATCAAAAATGATAAAATAAGGAACACAAACTCAGTGGATATCAATTAAATAAAGTGGCTATTTATGTTTTTGATAACTTCTCCACACACTTCTGTATTTAACAACATTCATTTTTATATTTCTCAAAATTTAAAAATTGGATATTTTCAATCAGGTCAAGTAAAATACTACGTCGTATAACTGAATGATACCTTTTTATTTGGTAGCTGTTTGGAAATCACATTTTACCCTGTAATCGATATACAGCATGCAGAACCTTCAAACTTAGTCGTTCACCTAAAGTGACAAACCCCATTCTGCCCTCTAGTGGTCTGGAGATTAATATTAATTATCTTGACAGGTATATTTTGTATTTTCATGAAGCACACGGCGGGAAATTAAAGTTTTGGGATGTTGGAATTCCTTGCTTTAAATAATTTTATTCCGGTACTATGCAGACAGAAAATGGTAGATGTGTAATTATGTGCATAATTTTCCATTTTTTGCATGAACAAATGTTGTTTTCCATGTGTCAGAGGAAACAGAATCAGCTGAGGAGAGGAAGTCTCTCTCTCTCTCTCTCACACACACACACACAAACATGCACGATCATACAAATACTACACACTCAAATCTGTTTTTCTTTTTATTTTCAGGAGAGAGTCGGAGCGTAACCCCTGGGTAGTGCTGACTTCATCCCTGCTGACCCGCTGCCCGGAGTCTGAGGTGGAAGAAAACCTGGGTCAGCAGGTTGTCACCATGGTGCGATCTCTTTATAACACCAAACACAAGCTCCCTGCACAGGTAAACATTTTATATTGTGCGTGCCTTAATGCATGCTCATTCTTTCCTGTATAATCTGAAAATTAGAGTGGATAAGATGGGACTTTTGAGTTCTATAAAAAGATAGCTCTCAATAACTCATTGTGCCCTTTTTTTCCCCCCTACTCAAAAATCCCTTCAAAATTTTTAAAAGCCGCACAAGGGAAAGTGATGTCGCAACTTCACGCGCCATAAGTCGTAAATATTTCAGCGCAATATTAGCAGCTAGCTTCGACACCTTCGTTCATATCTAATTTCCAGTGTCAAATATCCATCGCCAGGCTCGTTTTACACCTTATCCTCTGGCAAACGCGTTTTGCATGAAAACCCACGGCGACACGTTCGTTCTTTTTTGCAACCTACCATGGCTGCCCCTTGGTATCTGACAGACTAATGCTATTCATGCCCTGCTGAGCACCGTGGAAGTGCTAAGCCTAATGCCATTCTGTATGTCTAGCTCCAGCTGACTGTGATATTAGTTTAGCGCTAATGCTATTCAGTGGGAATAGGCTAGTGTCTGCCAGGCTGTCTAATATTAGTGCGGGAAGGGGGTGGGAGGTGGGAGAAGAAGGTCTTCTACTTTTCTCCGAACAGCTTTAATTTGAATCTGCTAGAATGAAACCGCGTGAGCCGGGGAGGCAGATTGCATTGTGATATCCATATATTACTAGATAGGACTATGTGACCGCTGCATGCGTGTCTGTTTCTGTGCACACGCCCGTGTTCATCATTTAACCTTCATTTTCCATTGCCTATTCGCCCCACCGTCTCTCAACCGATCGTTTTTTTTTTTGGTTTTATTACAAAATCTCTGATTACATTTCCATCATTCCGTCCATCGCTTCTTTCAACACCCGTCATCAACGCACCTCTTCACACCCCGCTCCCCGATCTCTTCCTCTCCAGTGTGTGGGAGAGATCACCAATTTGCTGCTCCAAGATCAGCGGAGCCTCCAGCAGCCAGCGCTCAAACTAATGGCTGAGAGCGGCGATGATCAACTGCTGAAGCTGACGCTGCATCTCATCAACAGCATGACCGCGGTAAGTGGCCCTGAAAAAACAAAGAATATCGCGTTGTGTCCGCCGCATGGGCTTGTGGAATGATTGCTTTCAGTGTTGAAAAAAAAAAAAAAAAAAAAAAAGGTTAGGCTACTTGGGTTGATCCAGATTTAATAGGCTTTTTATTTTGTTTCTTTTTAAATACTCCTTTGACACTGTCTGATAAGAGGACTTGTCCTGCTCTTCGCCTACACCATAAGCAAGGGACTAAACTAAGAAGCCTTCAGCTTAGCGTAGCACCGTGACAGATACAAAAAAAAAAAAGAAACTAAAACGAACAGGTACGATAAGAATTTTACTCTGAAAAGAGTATTAACATTAATGTAACGCAGGAACATTCATCCACATGATAAAAAAAGGGCCTCTCATTTTGGGAACGCCGACATTAGATAACGGAATAATCGTTCAAGGTGACGCAGGCTGCTCACTGCTGTTTCCATATCAGATAAAAAATTCGCACAAAGTGGGCCTCTCAGACCCCGCTGACCCTCTTTCTGGCTGCAATCAGATAAGACAAAACCTTGCTATTAAGGAACCGAGGCCCCCTTAAATGAAACGTTGCCGTTCCACCTGTATACCTGAGCTTGTACCCCAACGAGAAACAAGGCAAAGAAGGGAGAGCAGGGTAGGCTACATTGTAAAACTGAGGGGAAAACAAATACACACACACACACACATGCTGATAGGCTAATATGGCTTTTGTAGCAGTTCTGGTAAATAGGCTAATTCTGTTTGATTTGTGGAGACCACCCTGGGAACCCCTTCTTTTGGGAGCCCCTGTGTCATGCTAGATAAAGACACATGTATTTATAGATAATGAGCACGGGAGGAAGTCTGTCATGGCAGCTTGACAAATAAGCTTGCCTTCGCCGAGCGAGAGCCAAATGGACGTTTGTGTGAGAGAAATCGCGGTTTATCTCACATATTATATTTCTTGTTGTTATTCATTGAAAGGATTGTGTTCCTATTTCCAAAACATCTAAAGGACATGTCCCTGATGTAGGACACATTTTTAATCGAGCAGCTGGAGCACTGAAAGGAAAGCATTAGAGTATCACATTATATAGTAATAGTATATTGCATATATTATAAATATATAATTTTATACACATATACATATATATGTATATATATATATATATATATATATATATATATACATATGCAGTATTTTTATATGTATACACTGTATGTATATATACAGTGTGTACATAAAGATATTTTTTTCTTTTTTTTTTTTAGCATACATTGCTACTACTAATATAAAAAGATATCTTATTTTGGGTATCCAGTATTTAGAGTGTTTTAAACAGCATAGGAAATGTAGCCTTGAATTTTGAATATTAACATGAGTTTTTTTTAGATTAAAAAAACATCTTCCACACACGAGTACACAAAAGTTATTTATATATTTCCTAAAGAAATAGTTTTTCTATTGTTGTATTTTCATTTCTTTTTTTTTTTTTTTAGTCCTTTGACCACCTGAGACAACCATAATCCTTGCCTACATTGGCATCCAGAGGGATGCCGTCGACTCAGTAAATAATTTCAAAGAATCCCCTCTACCGCTTTGTGCTCACTTGCGACGGCAGAATATGACTTTGCTCATCTTTTGAGGCCTTCAGACACATAGCTTTTTGAAGAAATTCAAAAAAGATTGTGGTTTCTCAAGTGTAATAGCGTGCAATAGTCATCTGAATATCTTTGCATTGTAGACAGTAAATGGCATTTCAGGACATCACCTTGAGTTTTGAGACGATCTCGAAAATGAATGGATTTAATAAAACTTCTATATCCTCTGAATAATCTTTAAAATGATTTTTTTTTTTTTTTTCAATTTTTGCAATACAAAAATTCATCAGTGTAAAAAGTGCTTCGCCACTCTCTTAACAGCCTGGATCACCATTTATTGTCATAGGAACATCTTAAATATCTGATTTCTGCTCGGTTTGCTTCGTTAACAATTCATCGAGCGAAAGTGAGGAGGCCGTGCTATTAATTGGCCACCAGCGTGGTTACTTTTCAATTATTTTAATCATTTTATTAAGGTTTACACTTTTGTCACAGTTTGTTCCACCCCATCATGGCAAGCAAAATTAATCATTATCATGGAGAACCACATGAAAGATTTTCCTAAATGTCACTCTTAATTCATCAAGCCTTCCATGTCTACATTAACAAGCCAGGGGTTAATTTTGGTTCCATTGCGGCATAAATTGATCAACTCTGCATCACGCGGCGCTCTTGATTAAAAACACGAAGCGACATGCTGTGCCGAGTGACTGGCGTGCCCTCTATTCCGGCGCCTTTTCCGACCTGCATCGGAGTTCACAGATTACTGCTCTTATTGTTCTCCTCGACATCATCCCAATTTTCATAAAACAGATGCCTCTGCGATTACAATTAAAATTCAATTCGGGGATTAGTTTTTAATTACAAGGGTGTTATTGACAGCCCAGTTCACGCCAGAAGTCAATCAGACAGTCGTTTATTTAGCCGTAGTACGAGATACGCGTGCGCGGTTTGCTCGCTGAGCCATATTTCTCAGATTTGCCGGGCTAATAGGTAAACAAAGTTCCCCCGGAGGGGCTGAGACATGGGAAAGTGGAAGAAGGAGGCGTGAAGGAAAAGGTGCGGGAATAGCGCCTATGTGATTTGAAAGGCCGATGAAGAGGAAGCAGGTAATTGCGGGAGAGGATGCATTGTTCTTAATGACATGAGGAAATACAACACGGGGTTGTCGTCGTTTTTCATCGGGATCAGAGACTCGCAATATTCCGGTATTGTCAGGGTAACTCATCTTCTCCCGCTCGGTCGCTCGCTTCTAAATTTTCCTGCTCGGCTCCCTTTTGTTTCCTCTTGGCCCGTGTCAAGTGAAGATAAATGGGCTGCGGAGGTGCACAGGGGAGCATTGGATCCTGGGGTGAACACCGACCTGACTAATGGGGGGGGCCGGGATAAGGGGCCGATAAGCGATGTCCCGCTTATACGAATGAGCTGTCAGCGCATGGAGATAGTGCGGCGCGTTAGCGCTAGCACGTCGAGAGGCGCTGTGCAGACCCAACTTTGCAACAGAGGCGGGACTTTGCGGCTCTCGCCTTTTGGAATCGGTGCATCCGCTCCCTGCCGGGTAATTAACAGTACGTCTTCGTTCTTCTTTTTTTCTTCAAAATCCCGTGTGGCCTCTTAAAAAAAAAACAAAAAAAACAAAACAAACAAACAAACAACAAAAAAAAAAACCACACCTTTTTCACAAGCACAATGGCACGAAGACAAGTTTGTGTGTGCTGAGTGAGTGATTATGTGTCTAATTGCTTGTTTGAATGGGCTTCTTGCAGCTTTTGTGCCATATTGGACTTGTTAATCCATCCATGTTCCAGCAACTCGGTATGCTGATCCCTGATTTGCTCGCTGCGTGTTTGTGTTTGCCGGTGTGCGTCACAGGCCGCTTTTATTTATTTATTTCTTTACCCCCTCCCCCCACCCAACCCCCTTAAACTTTTTTGGCTCTTCAGCCTCCCCTTCTGTCAGTTTCAATCATATCAAGCTGCAAAGGACTGCTGAGTGTTTGTGCACACAGCAATGTGAATGTGCACCAGCCAAAGCTCAGGGACGGCTGAGATGGAGAGGTGGGAAGCGGGAGGGGGGGGGGGGGGGGGGACACTTGGTACGTAAGAAAAAAAAAAAGTGACGAGAGAGGGAGAAAAGGAGTTGTGCCGTGTTGTCTGGCATTCCGAGGGAGCTTTATGATTTAAATGATAAAAGACGGTTGGCCATGCATTATGTATTAGGCATTGTACGTGTATGGTAATTCCAATTAAGCTGTGAGCTGGGTTCAGCATGAGGAAGAGAGCCAAGGAGAGACAAATAAAAAGGAAGTGAGTGACGTGTAGAGCAGGAAAAGGAAAATAAGGGTGTGGAAAATTGACCGGATCAACAAGCGCCGGGGAAACAACCCCGGGCTGTCGCTCACAGGACGGGACGGCGAGAAACGAGAAGGCAATCGCGGCAGTAAGAGGGGGGGTATGACATTTTACATGAGCGGTTTGATGTGTCAGTTTCTCTTGTCACGCCGAGTGTTTGCTGATTCACTGGCAGCGTACGCGGATGTTAACGCACACACACACACACAAGACAGGGGATGATTCCTATTATTCCACACACACACACACACGCCGTCGTCTGAACCTTTATCGGCGTCTCGGAAGGGTTTAACCCCGACAAAGACACACCGAGCTCAGTCCGCCACGCAAGCCGGGGCGAGTTTTCATGTCGCCCCCGCGCCGTTGACCTTCGAGAAAAGTAACAAGCCGCGTTAGACGTGCGTCCTCCTTCAGTCAGATTAGTTTGGAGTTGAGGCACTGGCGAGGAGTGGGATCATTATGGCGCTGTCGGGAGGAAATATAAAAATGAGCGAAAGGAAGGAAGAAATTGTGCAAGAGAAGTTGCCAGACAGCGCCGGAGGATTCCGGTTTACCAGACAAAGCGAGGGAACATTGACAAACATCCGGAGAGGTTTTAAATGACGGAATAATTTTTAGACGATTTTGTGGTGTGTTACAACTTGTGGTGTGTTACAACTCAGTTATCACACTGGTAAAGAATCAGAAGTATCTCGGGAAGCGCAGCACTGCAATGAACAGAGGTTGCGATATCTTTTGTAAAGATATAAGGTTGATTATGTAAGTTTCATCATTTTCCTACAAAAATGTGCATGATTCTACTTCAGGCTTTATGTGTGGGGCTGAATTTACAGGCAACTTGCAGGCTGGCATTGACCTGAAGATTGCTTTAAATGTGATAAACAAATCTTCAATCTTTGTAGTTACAGTTAACAGTTAAGACAATTCATATTTCATTGTATTTCTTATTCTTCCTCCTTTCCGCTATTATCTATTACTGTTATGTTTTTTACTTGAAACTCTTGCACAACAATTTCCTTCGGGATAAATAAAGTTGTTCTCATCTCTCATCTCTCAAAGGATGTGTAAATTCTCAAATTCATCCATTGCGCAAAAAATATGAATGCAATAGTAACATGTGCGACACTTGAAATATTCTTTCATTGGGTTTGCAGCCACTGTCAGAACAGTGCGACTGAGACGAAATAGGCTTTTTTTTACGCGTTTTTAATCTTGACACGTGTCTGTCAAATTAGAGATGTAGCTCGCAATTTGTATTGAACACATACTCCATTTGTGAAAAACACAATGCGGGGCATTTCTGCATTAGTGTGCTGGAGGCCGGGACGAGAAAATGCAAATAATTAAACCCGTGCATTCCAATTTGCTCGGGATTGAAAGCGATGATCGCGATTGTGACGGAGCCTGCGAGGAAATGTCAAAGGACGATGCGCCGTCATTACGTCCGGCTCCCCTTTAATATGTCACAGTCTGAGTTGAACGCCGGACCGGTAGCTGCGAGGAAAAAAAGGTTACAGCGATTCAAGGCATACAAAGGAAAGCCAAAGTTATCTGCTCCGCTCTGATATCAACATTCCCCTCCATCCGTCCAATTCTCCGCTGCTGCCCTCACATCTATTTTCACTTGGCTTGTCAATCCGGCTGTCTGGGAGACTCAAATCTGCTGTCTTTTTTGACTCTGTCAAGCAGTAATAGCCTGGGAGGTAGGAGCGCGTGCGTGTGCAAACGCGCGTGTGTGTGGTGTGTGTGTTAAGCAATGCCGATGAAGAAGAGCATTTTACCGTTCCTTGGCTCTGTTTGCTTCAGGAGTACACGTGGTAAAATCGTCTGTGCAATTATTTACAAAATGTGCTTTTTATGCCCCCTAAATATCTAATAGAGCACAGCATCACCACAGAGTCGTCTGAATCTGTATTCACCTCAGCCTTCCCCCAACACTTTACATCTGATAGTTTGTGAATATGTTATCGCTTTCTAAACACATTTACCCTCATTTCTCGATGCGGCAGCAAATTCCAGTCAATTTCCACCATCTGGTAAAGCATACTGACCAGTGACAACCCCCCCCCCCCCCCCCCCCATGTAGGAAGCTGAAAATACTGATTGCTGTAATTATCGCATTCTCCGGGTCAAACAAAGTCATATTTGTCAAACCGCCACCTTTAATCGAACACGTGTCTCAAGTGGCATCGTAGGGTGTCAGGAAGCGCCGGTGCATTTTGGTCAAATTCTGTAAACATCCCCTCACGATTCATTTGTTCTGCATGTGTGTGTTGGTGTTTGTGCACAATCTTGGTTCATTAGATGAAAAAGCTATGTGTCTCCAATTAAACCTCAGAAAGGGTGTTCAGCCAATCAGCAACAGAGACAATCAACCTTTTCAGGAAGTAGACAGTTTTTTTTTGTTTTTTTTTTGTGCATTTGACAGCATAGGAACCGAACCAGGACCTCGGTTCCTTCGACCATTTTAGCTACTCCAAAGCAGGGTCTTGTTATTGTTCCCTAGGAGCAATCTGACGTAGGTGATTGGTGGAACTCATAAGCCACGCCCATTTCCAGATACTTCCTGTGGACCGTGGAGTGCCACGGAGTTTTTAAGAAGTATAACCAGTGGTCACAGATCAACGGTTTTCTTTCAGAAAGTGGACTGAACCACTGAGTAGTGGACCGACAAAGAGGCCCAAGCTCTTCTGGCCTGCTACGCCTACAGAGGGGACTCCAGGCCTCGCAGAGGAACATAAATATTTTGGCCAAAAAAAGTAGGCGTTTAGCTAATGGTGAGGTTTTTCACACGGTGAAGCGGTGCAGGGAGAAAATTAAGATACTTCAACCTGTTTGATAGTCCATGGTTATTATTCCCACCATACAGAACATGAATCCTGCAACAAATTAGCTTTCTTACTGCCTGTGAGAATGCAAAAGCTAAAGGGTTTCCTCCGGAGGAGGCTACTTCCTTGAATGAAATTCGAGCTTCGATCTAAGAACTTTTCTTTCCGATAGTGTTTACCGGTGCTCGTAGCACATTTGCACTTTTTGCAACCCGTCTGCTTCCTTAGCGTTGCATCTCCGTACTTCCACTATTTCCCCATAACACGTTGTTTCAAGGAAACAACTCTGACATGGATCTTAAGAAAGAATGAGAACATCCCAAAGCATCGTGGAATTAGAAACCGATTTTCATATGGAAACTTGATCCCGATTTGCGAGGTCCGGGATCGTCACAAAATCTTGTGCCGAAACAGATCAGATTATTTCCGTGTGTATTCCGACTTTTGACATGAATCACTCAGGCTGCGTCTGTGATACGAGACATTCACCGAACAGCAACCGGGGAAGTTTTCCCCAGAAAAGATACTTGGGTTTCTACACAGTTTTGCTAACAAGATAAGATAAGCTATGATAACCCCATTGCATCCCGCCAACCGTTACCAAAGCTTTCCTGATGGAAGCGTCGATGAATACAGCTACGACGAGAGCTCGCAAGCTTTTTTTTTTTTTTTTTTTTGTCACTGTGGAGCTTCCCGAAAACCGTACGTCTTGATTCTCAGCCTCATCAGCGAATTTGATTTAGTTCAAGGGGAAAAGGATTGGTTGGTATGCAGAGAGAATTCGGGGGCCGGGGGGGGGACAAACCGCGTCGCTGAGGGTTTCTGTTGTCCAGCATACTTCCAGATTTCAAGAACGACTCTAATGAGTTTAATCAAGTTATCATAAACTGCAGGAATGAAGGAAAGAACTGTCGTGTTTCAATATAGGTCGATTTCTACCGCCGCTCTAGGAGAACATCCGCTGCTAGCCTGAAGAAGCTCATGTGTCAAGTTGTCAAGAGCTTTTCCTCGGTTTTCGCTGTGCATTCAGCCATTGGAAACAGTTGGTTCACTTAAAAATGTATGCATCTGATGCTCTCAGAGTATTTCTTCCCTTTTTCCCCCTCTTAAGATCTCTTTTCTCCATCGTACATTGTCCCTCCCCTCTGTTTGACCCCCACATCACGTCTCGTTACGACCACAAGCCCCCGTTTAGCGGTTTGTTTCCCTCCGTCTAACCATCCTCCTCTCCCGGGATTGTTGTGATTCATCTCCTCTTTCGCTTAGAAATTAAATGAATACGCTTGCATGACATACCATTATGTTTCGCTTCTCTTATCTCTTCCTCCTGTAAACAAAACATAGCTCTTTGTATTCTAACTAAATGGTAAATAATGTCCAAATCCTGAAAATCAGAGAAATAAATAAAATAGTGACTATTTTTCTTTTGTTTCAGATCAGCTCAGGTTCAATAATAACAATCATCGCATAAGAGATGATGCACGTCGTGTAAAAAAAAGGTTTGTTTTGGGTTTTTTTTTTTTTTCTTCGCAAGAACAACAAATAGAGTGACACTAGCAGAGGTAAGGGAGAGAAATCCATCCAGTTTCTCTTCAACGTCTTCCATACCGAGAAGAAGACATGAGCTCCACATTTATAATTGATCCGCCTCAGCTCCAGAAATATCCGGACAAGGGCTTGCCGGTGTGTGTGTGTGTGTGTGCTTAGAAAGCTTAGTGATAGACGGTAAACAGGTAAGAGGGTTCAGGGTAGGAAATGGGCTGAGTCACAGAGAGAGGCGGCGAGGAGGCCTTTCACCCTCAGCACTCAGCCGTGCCTCCCTGCGGCCCCTCAGCACCTCCACCTCACCGCAGGAGCATCGGCATTTAGCCGGTTCAAATTTGCATTCAGTTCATTGATGTAAAGAGGCGGAAGATGGGATTAAAATATTACGTAAAAGATCTGTTTCAGGCTGTGTTCAGAAGTGGCATCCCAGAATATAGATTTGTGTGTGTGTGTGTGTGTGTGTGTGTGTGTGTGTGTGAGGTCAGCAGAGGACATCACCCCCCTCTCACCTCATCAGGTTTTGTCATGCATGAAACATTTTAATCACACAGCCAGAATTAGCGCCGCCGCAAAAATGTTTTTAGCTTTTTATCCACAAGCCGCCTCGTCTGGTGAACTTCCGTTTTTACAAGCCCGGTTTCACGAGTAGGCGGGTTCGCATGGTGGCGGATTTTGTGATCATAATCCATATCAAATCTATAACATTAAAAAAAAAAAAATTAACTTGATTACTTCCTGGCAGGAGTCAATACGTCGTCATCTTGATAAAAATATATTGTTAGATTTCGGTTTAATCATCCTTTTTTTTGGCTTATCAAAATGTAAATATTATTGGGTATTTAGTAGGATTTAGCTCATAGATATTTTTTTTACCAACAAGTACAAGTACATATTTATAATATATGTTTTCAATTTTTAATTAGAGTTTATTTTATTTTCACTTTATTCTGTGTCGTCCTCTCGGTACAGCAAAACGGCAAATTCCTTGTAAGTGAAAACAATAAAGAATTTCTGATTCGGATTATAAACCCGGGAAAAAATATATATATATAAAAAAAAAAAAAAATCCCACTTTATTTCTTTTGTTCTAACATTATAGATGATGCATCAGGAAGCAGATCCCAAAAAGAAAAAAAAAAGGTGACCAGTCTGGACTCGGTGTGTGAGGGTGAATCATGAGAAAGGGTTCAAATCTGCTTTGTAGACTCTGACTTTTAGGATTTACAGCATGAAGATGTTTATTATGAGAGGTTTATCCATGGTGTACATGTTTTTCTTTGTTTTGTTTGTTTTTTAGAAAAGATCGACTAGTTATTTAACTCTCATCAGAGAACGGGGTGAGACACAGGCTTCGTCAAGATCTCATCCCCTCCGTTTTCCAATTTCGGTTGTAATTTTTGTACCAGCAACCTTCAGAAAACTGTAGCTTTACCCAATTAACCTTAATTTTTCAATTTAGATTACAGTGTATTTAACAAAATATACTGCTCAAAAAAATAAAGGGAACACTTGAACAACACAATGTAACTCCAAGTCAATCACACTTCTGTGAAATCATAGTGTCCACTCAGGAAGCAACACAGATTCATTTTGACTTGTTTTAAGGACATTACATCAAAGTTGGATCAGCCTGGAGTGTGTTTTTAATAATAATAATAATAATAATTTTACACTTTAATTTTGAGTGTGATTCCTAATCCAGACCTCCATGGGTTAATACATTAGATTTCCATTGATCATTTTTGTGTGATTTTGTTGTCAGCACATTCAACTGTGTAAAGAGCAAAGTATTTCATAAGAATATTTCATTCATTTAGATCTAGGATGTGTTTTTTTAAGTGTTCCCTTTATTTTTTTGAGCAGTGTATATGAATTCAACCAGAATGCTATATTTCTATCAGTTGTCCCCGTTGCATCCTTGTGGCAAAAACGTCCAGGGAACACGATAAAGACGATTCAATTTCCCCCAGTCTGTTTCCTCTAATTCATGTTTACATTTTAACATCTTCCTCCAGGAGACGGCTTCCTCCTGCGACGCCGAGCTCCTGTCTCTGCTGCTGGACGCCGGTCTCCTGGTGGGCTGCGTCACCTCCGCCCTCTACCCCCTGCTCAGCGCCCACATGCTGTCCCAGCAGCAGGAGGGAGGCTGGGACGTGGAAAAAGCCGCCGCCGAGTTACTGGCGGCCGGCCACAGGCCCGAGGCCGGCTCCCTGCTGCTGGCTCACCGCGGCGCCCATCAAGCTCAGTTCACCTTCAACTCCGCCTTGGCCGTTCTGAAAAAATGGCTCTGAGGGAAAGGTTACAAGAGGGAGGTGGAACGGCGTGTAGAGAGGAAGGGTTCGGCGAAGCGAGAGTTTGGAGCGCGGCCACGGACGGCGACCGTTTAGCAGCTAGGCGCGAGGAGAGCGGGACGGTGTCAAGAATTAGATTGGATCGAGATCTGAAGAAATCGGCGGAAAGGCGAGAATAGAAGCGATATCAGGCCATTCCGACGCATTCTGCTCTATAATTGGATTTTTGGTTCATCGGCTGTGGACGCTTCGACGGCGTCTGCCTTGAAGGAGTGATGTCTTTAATAACGAAACATGCTCGATTAGGAAAACGTAATCAGGAGACACAAACCCCGCTATCGCTCAATCATGAACAAACACGCACATCCAGAAATGCTATTTCTAATTTTTTCGATGTGTCCTAATCTTTGATGAAGTCATTGAATAGTTGCCAAAAAAAAAAAAAAAAGCTGTAGGCGAAAATTAGCCAATCAAGTGAAAGGTTTTAACGTCCAACAACTGGTACCCATTGTTTGCTCTCCTATTCATGTCTAATCAAATCAAGTCCTGCAAAGCAAAATGTATGAACAATTTAGCCTTGTATTTGCCTTGTGTGCCAAACTGGCATCACGGTCTATTTTACTCTATAAAATTCTGTCTCAGAATTTGAATAAAATAATAGTCAGCAAAGAATCACTAATTGTCTCCTTCATTGTTCCACTCTTGTCATCTTGAGCTACATTTGCGCCGCTTCTACCGAAAAGTCAACCGCTCTCTATTTTGTCCGTCTTTTTAAAAACACGGTGACGTTTCTTTGCGGTTGATTGTTTTCGAACTGAGTTGAGAATCTCGTTAATACATTGTTATTACTGTTTTACTATAGCGACCTCCGAGGGATATAGTTGCGGCGCTTTGACCCAGACATCGAAACTTGTAGGTTTGCTTGTGTTTTTTGTTCCGTTAGGTAGTGTTTTGTTGGATAAATGGTCTGGCTTTAGGAGTCCCCATCTCATTTTACTCTGAATCTGTAGCCATAAAATACAATTCTGGCTTTTTTTTCCCTCCCATATACTTGATATTTTAAAAATGCATTTTATTCATTTCTTTTTATTTTTAGGAGAGCAGCAAGAGAAATCTTTAACCGCATTTCTAAAATGAAACAGATAAAATGCTGTTGATAGAAACCCCCCCCCAACTTACAATAAACGTATCAAAGCAAAATAGACTTTGTTGAGCAAGAGGAGGAAATGCAGTGTGAACAATTTGTTGCATGCAATTTTATGATCGGTGGGAAATAAAAAAAGCGAGCTGTACCTCGTCATCATAGATTGAAGTGAAATCTATTTGACCAATAATGGGCCAATATTGTTCCCATATTTCATCTGTAACTTAGCCTCTATTATATATACAATGACTATAATCACAAAACTCCTGAATGGTTTTTAATATAATTGATGGATTTCCTTGAGGGGACTTTTCTTTGGATGACCCTGCGCTTCTGCTCCTGTGTAATTACACCAAAGTGAATTTTTTTTTTTTTTTTTTTTTTTTGTCCCATGAGTAGCCTACACCGTGGCCTCTTTTGAAGACCTGTCATTTGCAATTCCTCTAAGCGAGACCAAAATACGAATATATACTTTCAATATTGAAGAATGTTCCAGTGTAATGCCCTTTGGCAGGAAACATTTAAACCAGCTGCCGGAGTGGAGTAGCTTGTATCACTGACAGGCCAGAATTGAATAAAGGGCTGCGGCTCAGAGATATTTAACCTGACAGCAATATTTCTATGTTTCTAGCCCAGTCATGAGAAGTGGGTATAGATGGATGGGTGGGCTATATATCAAACTAGAGAGTGATAAATTTCCCTCTCTCTCGAACACACACACACACACACATATGCACATTAACTCCTACCTGTGGATAGGAAAAGAAGGAATGAAACATTACTCGACTCATGTACGAGCCAAATACCATTTTAGCCAAACATGATCTAAAGGGGCCTCTGTGGCCCTCGTCCACCCGCGCTAAGATGGCGGTTCTCCAGTCTTGTCTTTTTATTTGCTATCGATTACTTATGCTGCAGTCAGCGTCACGGGAGGGAGGATTCACCAGTCGGTTCCACCAACATTCACGTCTTGGCTATTTAGGGTCTCCAATGAACCTACTGCATGGTTTGGGAATAGCGGGAGGAAAGCGGGGAACCTGGAAGAAACCCACGCAGACATGGAGAGAGCGTGCAAACTCTCCATCGTGTTTCCTTAGAATTTTGAAAACAAATAAGCGCATTTATTTAAACTTGCAGAACAAATTGCAAAGATATGCAATTTATTATCATTGGCTTGTTGTATACTGGAGCTCATAAGGCACATATCGGGGCTGTCATTCGGAGAGATGCTGGGTTCACTCAGGATGGGTCGCCTGTCAATCAAAGGGCAATATATCTTCACCTTGTTAAAATAATAGCACGTGTCTTTTTTTCAAGTTATTCCGAAAATTATATGTTGACTAAGGAGTTGATTTTGCCCCCCAAAAATGTTGTCAAAAAATGGCTGAGGACACACACCCATTCACCCTCTCATCCACATGTCAATTAATATATTGCATGTTTTTTTGGCTTGCAGGGAGAAACCCAGCTAAATCGGCTTACTAGTATTACTACCGCTTCCGCTTTTGTTTTGGAAAAGACCTCAGTCTCCCGAGGATCCTGCCCTTCACTTCTTGGACCCCCCGACTGGGTGAGACATCACCACAGCGTGATAAGATTAGCACAAATCTGCAGAGATAAAAGATCGTGACACCGTTGTCCAACCGTCAAGCGCGACTCCAGGGACGGACGGCATTCGGCATCTTTAAGAAAGAGAGCGTACAAACGGTTAATTCCCTCTCCTCGGGCCAGTCGTGACCCCGCAAAATGAATTGAATTGGTGTCGCAGGAATTGACCCGAGGTTTTTCGGCGTCCGGTTTCGGGTCCCGGCCGCCGTGAAATCAACTCTTTGTGGTAAATTAACAAGATTACACGTGTCTCTGGAGTAATCAGTCCTGCAGTTGCTTAAAGCGGCGGTCGGCCCGATTGATCCCATAAACACCAAACCTTCGGCTTTTAATGTTTAAACAAAGAGGTTCATCTCGGATCTTCTATTTTTTGAATTTTTCTATTTATTTTTGAGGTGGGGGGGGGTCTTCAAATTTATATTTACCCAGGGGTTACTCAATAGACATGAGTAATTAAACGGCTGCGTGGGGAGGGAAGGGGAGACGAGAGCGGCGCTGCAAATTGCTGCGCAGGTTACAAAATAAAAAAAAAAAGAGCGTGAAAATATGTCGAAATCCCCGGAGGAGAAGACGGGGCAGCCCGGTGGAGCACCGAAACAGAAATGCACATGCACGCTAATAAGCGGAAGGATGAGAGTAGACAAAAAGTAGACGAGGAACGGGACAAAGTGGATTACCTCCGTTTGAAATACATGCGCGCGACACCTGAGGTACTTAGCGAATATCCTGTCGGCGGCTGTATCTTATTTGTCAGTTCCAGTTTTGAAGATTATATACAAAAAAAAAAAAAAAAATAATGGAAGCCTTTACTTTTATGTTTTATCTCCCTTGATTTTTTTTTCATCTTTTTTTTTTTTATGCCCTTTCCAGTTTAATCACTGTTTTTTCCCCCTTTGTTCTGCTCACCTGTTCTTTGCATCAGTTTTTTTATTTTTTTTCCTTTTTTTCCCAAGATAAGGATTGAAGATGCGATTGCCTTCTAATGACCGCCAGCAGCCCCGCAGACATGTGTTGCTCCTGCCATCTGGCAGGTTCTTGGCTGTCGCCTTCTTGATTTAAAACTCTCTGTTGACGTTAGGAGTTGACTGCACTCTTTATTCAAGTCGTAGCCCGAGGAGTTATCGCCTTCCCCACTTTCCTGCTTTTTACATTCGTCAACAGGGTCGTGTTCTGTTTTTGCTGAAGGTTAAGTCAGTCATGCAGAGAATCAGGCAATTTGTCTCCCTCGGGGGTTCATCCCGGAGTTTACATTTTTGTTCTAAGCAACTGCAGAATTTCCCCAATTTTTTTTTGTTCTCTCTTTTAGGTCTTTAATTTTGAAATTTTCTTGCTTTTTCCCTCCTAATTTATGAACCAAGACTAAAATTAACTTCAAAACCATTTAACTGTATTACTGTTTGAAAAATACCACTTGTCGGAGAATGTAAAATAGTATAATTTGGGGTAACAACCTTTTTTTATGGTCTTAATGATTATTCATAACCTGTTCGGTTCCACTTCTTATTAATTATTTATGGGTATTCATGCGTGGCTTCGGGTGGGTGCCGAAGACCTCCAGTCAACTATCTGCCCCAGGTGACTGAGGCTAAGACCGGAGAAGATGTATTATATATCATTCCTATATATATATATATATATATATATATATAAATTGCTAAATCTACAGCTGACTGGGCAGGAATATGGGATGCATGAGCTCTCCTGGCATGAATCCTGAAAAATACAGCACGGTTAAGAGTGACATCGGTAATGCTGTGGAATTTCCTACAAGTCAATATTAGAAAAAAGAGAGAGAGAGAGAATAAATTGGATTAAAAATCCTGCTAAACAAAAAAAATGCACCTGAAATTTTGCAAAAATTTTGCAAAAAAAAGTAACAACAGTAATAATAGGAACCAGGATAAATGAATTGAAGGGGTTTGGGGTTAAAAAAAAAAACACCTAAGAAATTTGAAAATATTTCTTGTTATTAATATTACGGAATAAAGCGTACCAGTTTGCACTTCACCACTCAGCAAGGAGGTCTCTGGTTCAAATCCTGTAAGGGGACTTTTTATGTGAAGTCTCCATGTTCCCTGGCTTCCTCACACACTCCGAAAACATGCCGGATCGTTCGAGACCCTAAAGGGTCCAGACGGGGCAATGAATCAGAACGCTTTATTGATCCTCGAGGGGGAAATTGCTCTTCGTAGCAGTGGCTGCTACTCACAGAGTACAGAAAAGAAATATGAGTATCAATATGAAAAGAAACAAAAATAAAACTCAATATGAATTTAAAACCAAACAAGTAGATAAAACCGATTAACAAGTGGATACATGGTAAATAGACAAATTCAAATAAATGAAATAAATAATAAAATAATAGAAATAAATAATAGACTAATGAAAAATAAATAATAAAATAATAAAAAATGAATAAGAAAATAAGAAAAAATAAATAAGAAAATGATAAAAATAAATAGAAAAATAATAAAAAAATAAATAGTAAAATAGTAAATATAATAAAACGATAAATGAAAATAAATGGAAAAAATCAAGGTACGAGTGGTTCTCCAGGTTGTATAGTCCCATGATGTGTGAATGAGAGGCTGAATAGTTGTATATCTATATTTTGCACCACGGTCAACTGTTCCTTGCTGGTTCCGGTCGAAACCGGCCTCTTTCCCAGTGACAGCCGGGATCAGCTTCGGCAAAGATAATGGCTGATGAATGAATAAATTCATTGAAAACGATTCAAGCATTTTCAACGCCTGTTTCTAAATGTAGTCTTTTCTTTCCCACTCAGTTCCATTGAGTACAATAACACAAGTAGATAACTCTTAATTCCAGATTATCTTGTTGCACGTAAAAGAATATTTAAGGATTTCTCAGATGTCCAGTATCCCCCGGATGTTTCCTTAGATCAGGTTGAAAAGAATTTTCCCATGTCTCAGTCTCCCAGTCCCCCTCAATGTATTCTATATGCATAATTTTACATTAAATCTTAAAATTCTCTTTTTTTAATTGAAGCTTTTAAGACCCTTTAATAGAGAGCGCTGAAGATTAAATAAAATTTTCCTCTCAGAGTGCAACACCCTCTTATCGCTAAGTGAGATGTACATTCACTTTCACCTTGATTTAGTGTGCAAGATGTTACCAAAACAGCTCTGCCTCACAGTGGTCACACAGCCACTTTTTGTTTGTTATTTCATTTACATATTTTTATTTTTTGCAGTTGTCTGCTTAACTCTAAACATCAAACACCCCCGCTGATAACATAGGACCCCCACTGATCATTTATGCTTAGTACTTGAAGTTTTTTTTACACTCTTGTTATCCTTTGCATCGCATTAATGAGATTATCTTTTTCCAGTGAAAAAAAAAAGAAAGAATACTTCTCTCTCTCACTCTCGCTCTCTCTCCCCTTTTCTCTCTTTATTCAAGTAGTGACATTGAGCACCATATTATAAATGGGAAATGTGTGTTAATTGTTGTAATCATTTTTAAAAAGTAGAAATAAATTTACTTGGACTGATGTTTTTAATGAAGCTCTTTAACTTTATCATTTCTGAAGAAAGTACTAACAGGTGCCGGCATCTTTGACAAATTCTTTTTGAACACCCAGGTCTTCATTAACATGAAGACCTGGGTGTTCATTAAAATGAATTATGCTTCTGTTTTTATTTTTTTTTTAGACATAAATGACCACTTTTCAACTCTTTTCCTTCACTCCCACAGAAAAAAAAAGTTTTTGTAAACAACAGAGAAAAGGGTTACTTTTTTGCATTTTAATTGATGTTTTCATTTCCATCTTAACTAGCTTGGATAATGTTATGAATGCAATGCAGTTTAAACTCTGGCCAAGGCAGCAGCCATTAAGGCTTTCTATCAGTTTCAATTTTCTTCCACGTCATAGCAGAAATTATATTGTTTCCTTCAAGAATCAGCTTTACTTGATTTTATTATGGAAGTTGTGAACTTGAGATATCAGTGATTGAGGCAAACAATAGCAGGCTGCCTGTTCTGTGCTACTGTGCACGTTTCTGTGTAGAATTAAAGAGTTATCACATAAAGAGAGATTATTAACAATGAATATATATATGTATATATGTATATATGAATATATATATGTATATATATATGTATATATGCACAGACACATATACACACATATATCTATTTATTATGTGCCCCAGGTGACAAAGGCTAGGACTGTACCTTTAAGTATATTCACATATGTATAAATATATATATATATATATATATATATATATAGATAGATGTGTGTGTGTGTTTGTCTATAGATAAATTGCTACATCTACGGCCGACCAGCCTGGAATATTGGATGCTTGAGCTTTCCCACCCAGACACTACAGCACAGTTAAGGATGACGTTGGTAATGCTGCAGCATTTTCTGCTGATAAGTATTAGAAAAAAAAACAAAAACAAAAGAGAATAAATTAGATTTTGAAACACACAAAATAAAACCATTACACTTTAAATCTGTGAATACTTCCCAAAACTTCAAAGAGGTAGTTTAAAAAAAAAAAACGTGAACAATAATAGAAAAAGATAAATTAATTGATAATGAAAATGGAAATATTTCTTAAAAAAAAAAAAAAGTCCAAGAAATGTTGTAAATATTGCTTAATTTTTAAAATAGTTTCTGGAAACAGGATGGGGGAGCGGTCAGTGCTTCTGCCTCACAGCAAGAAGGTCTGAGGTTTAATTCTAACGGCGGATTTCTCTGTTTAAACGTAAATTAATCCCAAGACTGAATTCAGAGAATGATGGTTGTTATGCTGTTATGGGAAACTTACACCGTCATGATGGATTTCAATTTTTTCAATTTGAAATTCGCAAATTGGATCGTCCCACTTTGTGAATTCTTCATCCTTTTTGCCCTCCCAGGATTTTTTTGTCCTTATAAATAACCGTGTATATAATGCAGGTTTCCAGCTGCGTGCGCTGCAGCTCGATCTATTCAGACCCCCCTCTCCGCCCCCCGGGAGAAGTTGAATGAGGGATCTCGGCGGCTAAAGACAGGTTAATGCTTTGTAATGAAGCATTTAACGTGCACACACGTGTCCTCGATGCAGGGAAAGGAGACAAAGCAGGAAGAAAATAGTCCAAGAAATCACTCACATACTAGATCTTGTCAACAGCCTGAAACCTGGGAAATCATTCACTCTCCAAGGTCATGTTTCAGAGCTATACCTTTATTTTTAAACCCATCCTTCCAGTCACTCCTGTACCGCCATCGTAAGAAAATACATCAATCGAAAGGAGAGAGCTTGTTTTTTAAAAATGGAAAGAGCAGAGGGAGAAAGGCAGAGGTGTAAGGGTCAGAAAATCTGCCAAAATAGGATGTGAGTGAAGGTCGGGTTTGCAGCCGACTGTAATTACTGATCTATCTGTTGGAAAAAAAAATGGCTCCAATTTCCTCCCTTTTTCTCCAAATAGTGAATAGTGAAATAGTGAATCAGCGGCTCTCGTATTACAAGATACAGCAGGAAACGTTTTTTTATTTGTTTGCTGTATTGAAGGTCTGTGGACTGATCTTTCAAAGATAAGATAGACAATTGGACACATTTGTTTTCTCCATTGGTACAAGGTTTTGGACTCAGACGTCGGCCATCTGAAAAAGTGGCTTAATCCACTTAATCCACGTAAAAATTTGGGTTAAGTATCTTCAGCTTTACTCCCACCGAAGCCCTTCACCTTCCCATCGCAGTCTAAAACACTCAAAGCTCCTCAAACCCTTGGAACATCACGCAAACATTTTAACACTTGTATAAAGCGAAGGAAGTACAATTTTTTGGTCGATTTCAGTGTTTAAAAACTGACCAAGTCCTGATAAGAGACTGAAAATAGTCTGACTTCAATGAATTAAAAGAGAATCATTAGATGGAAAATCACTGGTGATGTTTTAAGAGGTATAACCTCTTGAAATGAGCCAAAAGCTAAGGATCTGCGGTAACGCCAAAAAATGCAAGTTTTGTATTTGGAAAGGAGAGGGTGGAGTGGGCATCTTGTTTACACGAATCAATGAATCATCTGTGGTAAGTATTTATGAGACTAACTTTTATTATCTTTAATTTAAAACAAAACATGTGATAAATTAAGGATACATGTATTCTATGTTATCATAGTACAGTGATTCTAAAACATCATTCAGACTATCTATAATTGCCCCTCTATTGGATGTTGCTTTAGAGAATATGTGCATGTATTTTCTGTAAATAAATCCTTCAATCATTTAATATTTTTGACGTTACTTTCAGTCACAGGGCTGCTTTTTGCCAAATGGCATTGGTGAACTGAAAATCAGGGTATTTTTTTTGCAATCGTGATGAGCGCAGTGCCGGCAGAGTGGAGCCCAGAACTTAACTTGATGATCATCTCTTCGCAGCGGCATTTCTAAAAGCCCATGCAACTCCTTGCAAAACCGAAAGCTGCAGGAAAAGATGTCACAACAGACTTTAACTCTTTTTGATTTTTTTTTTTTTTTTTTAAATTGCCCAGCGGCATACGCTTCCTTTCAGATGTTTGGAGATGGCAGAATTAGGCCAATCATTGCACAGCTCAAAAGGAAATTGACAGCTGATTCCAGAATGAATCACAGTCGCTGTGGAAATATGTAAGTTTTTGTCCCGGAGCTTCAAGGAACTCCGACGGATTGTAACATTTAATAATAGATCAATATCCTGCGTTTTTGGCAGCGATTTTATAAAAACACTTGTATGATCAGAACTGCGAGGATTATAGGAGAAATAAAACAGACTGCACACTGCATTATGCTAACTGCTTCAAAGAGACGAGGCAAGATGAGGTCGTGATATCAAATAAACGTACTTAGATGAAAACTTGCACTCTGTTGAAGTTGCCATAAAAGCTGTTTTCTGACAAGATAAAAATGTACAAAATTAATCCTTCGCATATGTTGTCGTGCCGACCTATTATTTCTTTTCTTGAAGACGTTCCCCCTCTTATCCGATAGGCTACAGTTCCAGTAGGTAGAGTCGGGCGTTGGTCCAAGTTAAGATAAGTTTTGCAGCAATGTTGTCAGATTGTTACATTTGGGGAATAAAAGTATGAATTCCCAGTATCAACCTAAGTAAGTGTCTAAGAAGAAACACCTTTTTTATTACATTCAGTCACACAGAGATCGCAATGTCAGTGAAATTTGACTCCCCTTCTTATGTCCCTACACTGGCTCCCGGTAGCCGCCCAAGTTCAAGTCCCCGGTGCTCGCCTACCGGGCAGCGAACGGTACGGCCCCGTCTTATCTCCAGGATACGGTCAATCCACGCGTCCCGACCCGTCCCCTCCGATCTGCCACCTCTGGGCGACCGTCCACCCCATCACTCAATGCCCCCGATTGCCGATCGAACCGGTCTCGGCTCTTCTGGGTCTCGGCTCCTCAGTGGTGGAAAGAACTCCCAAAAAATGGAAAAAGGTAAAAACAACGGGGTCGCTGCCCATCTTTCTCCGTGAGCTGAGAACATACCTCTTCACCAAGCACTACCCTACTTATCCCACTTGGCGCCCAACCCTCCTGCCAAAAAAAAAAAAAAAAAGGATGAAATGAATGTATGTATGTATGTATGTGGTTCTGAGATGGTTATTTGGTTGAGTGGTCATTTCTGACTTCTGACTTCTTGTAAGTCGGTTTGGATAAAAGCGTCTTGCAGATGACTATAATGTAAAGTAATGTAACTATTGCCTTTAACCCATTGGGGGCAGAAGGCAGCTACTGAACAGCGCCATGGGAGCAGTAAGGGTTCAGTGCCGTGATGGTCATGGATGGACCTCACATGTTCCATACCTTTGCGGATGAGGGGCGGCCCTTGTGTGGGCGCTCTTGCACGTGTGAGCACAATTTGTTTGACGCACCGACAGTGGAAGTGGGCAGGCGGGGTGGAGGTGCGTAACTTGTTGTAATGCTCCTTGTCGTTGACAGGTCCCTCTGGTGGAAAAAGAGTGCCGTCAAGGAAAAAGGGAGCGTTTGTTGTGTTTTGACCTAAATTGGGCCAGTTTAACGTTTAGCGCGTCACGGGGATGACAAGGACGGTCCGCATCAAGCCGTCCGGTTCAATCCCTTTTAAACATCAGTGAAATGTGTTACATTTCTTAAGATCCTTAGTGGCGGGCTGCTTTTTGAGTATTATTGAAACGCCCGTTTAAAACTTCATAGCCTTTTTATGTTGTTGTTTGTGTTTGTCAATCACGTGTTCCCCCTTTCGTGTGCTAACGGTTCTGACCACCTCCTCTATGTGGGTCCGTCAAGTCGTACGTCCAAAAAAAAACACGATTTGTTTCATCTTATTGAGTACGTGTCCTTGCTGCTATTTGCTCTCTGCTTTCACTAGAGACTTAGCAAGTTATTTTAGAGTCCGTTATTTGATTTTGTCCGGTGCATTTCACCCTTGCTGCAAGACTTAGCAAGTTTTCTTTTTGGGATATGGTGACAGCTTGACCCGAGTGTTCTGATATTAAAAGATTTTACAGGAATTTTTCCTCTGCCTGTGCATTTTTGACCCACAATTGTCCGGCGGTGTTCGCTTGCCCGTCCGTCACAAATGTCTTGCTCAACAACCCTTCGACAGGAGCTGGGAATCAAACCAGGAAAGCTCAATCCCCCTGCGCCAAGCACAATAAGTCAGAATAGATACCTGAACAAGTGGTCATAAGGCTCATCCATTGCCTGCATCTAGTGTTTAAGACCTCATCATATTTGGACAGAACCTTTCTCCCACATGCAGCTCCCCGGACAGATCACACACACACACACACACCAGATCCATCTGCTCCCTGCAAGCCACCTTGAGAGATCCACAAGCGAAACCTTTCCCTGGCGACTGCCGCCAACTTGCAGGTTTCTTTTGTTCTTCACGATCCATACACTAGCCTTTAAATGTTAGATTCCACCTCACGTGAGGCCTTGGAATTCATACTTTTGTTTCCAGAATGACTCGCACATAATGACATGATGACACAATGACATCACCTCCCCTATTCAGCCGAGTTGATAATAATGAGTTGATCTGCGAGTTGAAAAACAGCTCACTTATAACACCTTAACTTGGACCAACGAGCAACCGCAACAGTTGTATGCTAGGACTGAAGAAGCCTCTTGGATGGGAGGATCAACATCCTCATGAAAATAAACAACAGTCCAGTTGCCATGACAACATTCGACGACGATAAACAACAACCCAGATGACCGAAAACCTTCGCAGATGAGGCGCAGATTCGTCGATGAGTTCCGTTTCACGCACACAACAACAGATCATGCTTCTTTGCAGGGGCACGGGTGTTCACATCCCATAAGTCTTCACCGACCGACGCACGCTTCCAAAAGTGGCGGCGTGTTCGTTGGAGAGAGGGGCGGGAGAGAAGAGCGCCAGGTGAGAGTGGGAGACAAGCTACCGTAATGACAGAGAGGCATTTTAAGAGAGAGCTGGAGCACAGAGCGAACTGAAGACACGAATATAAAGAGAAAATAGAGGATGTGAACTGAACAGATCACCAAACTCAATATGAGCAGCGGAGAAATGTTTTCTTATATTGCTTCTTTTGGAAAGAATGAATTGTGCAGTCTTTTTTTTTTTTTTTTTCTGGAGAGGGGGTGGAAAGGAATAAAAACGCTCACAGAGAGTGGAAGTGTTGACAGGGTGTATTCGTTATAACTTTTGTTTAGAATATAACAGTTTTCATAGTGTGTCTTCTTATTTATGTAATATTTTTATTCTCCAAGGGGTATTTTTCATGCTACTTTCTTTTCCGTAAAGGACGTTTTTTAAATAGAAAATCAAATGTGTTTAATATTCGATGACAAACCGGACAAGTCATTCAGCAGAGGGTCGATTCACGAAATATGAGTTATTATGGGAGGTGAATAGATCTCGGTATTCCTCCCGGGATATCAAATAAACTAGGCTGTTGGGAGAAACTAGTGAAAATTATGCACGGGATAAGAAAGTTTCTGCACGATGAAACGGAGCAGATGCATGGAGCTTAAAAGCATCACTGAGTGTAAACACCCCCCACCCCCACCCAGCCACTTCAATGACTATCGGATTTTTATTTTTTATTTCGGAAAATATGACACTGTCAGATATAGTACATGAAAACATGAAGTTCCCCACTCCAAAGGTGCTTGAAGTACATATAAAAGCAAAACTGGATTCTACAGCTTCTGAAGTCTTTGTTTCATATATTAAATATGCCCTTATGAAATATGCATGTGTTAACAAGATACAACTGAAAAAAAGTCCTCCCAAATAAGTGTCTATAAAACACAACGCCCGTTGGATTGTTGTTCCGCGACCTCTCCCGCGCTCACCTGTGCCGCCGCGAGTCGACTAGACTCCGGTCAAACTAATCTGCAATGAATCAGAGTGTTATAACCGCCGGGAGGTTTGCTCTGCCACTGAACACACTGCGGTTCCTTCAAGCCCAAGTGGATCTAAATTTGTTTTCACGCTAAATTCTCAGCCAATGTTCTTTTTTCTTTTGCCTTGGACACATTTGGCATTAGTTCCAGTTCCACGTGGCACTTTGCAAAGGACCGTCCGAACTAGAATCAGCGATATTGTCCGGGGGTTTTGGCTCCGGCTGACAGCAACACCCGATAATGGCATGAAGGTAAACAATGACTGGACAATAACTTATTAAAACAAAATACGGAATGCAGAGTGCGATGTCTTTTTATATGATAAGGTGATAATCCGCATGAAACATTCGGGAATTCGATTTAGAAAGTTAAATTCAGTGATGAACATGCACGGATGTTATTAATGTGAGGTGTTGTGGAGATTTATGTGTTAATTTGAAGGCTTTTTGGCGATCACCGTGTTCGGCGATCTGTACCTCCTCACAGAGAGGAGAAGGGAGGACAGATTGTATCTGGGGATTGACGGATCATCGGTGATGTTTACCAGCCCGTTTCTTAACTCTAGAAGAGTCGAAGACTTTAACAGAGGGCAGGTTAGAACCTTCGGTTCTTTCTGCCCTCGTGATTGTCCGTTCCAGTCTGTTAGTGACCAGATGATATGACAGAAGTGTAAAACTGAATCCGCAGCTCTTGAGGCAGGTTGAAGTACATCCTCTGGTGGACTCTGCAAACTTTTGCTAACAGTGCCCTTCCATCCTGACCGCCTGCGTCTGGACCACGTCTCCGGTTGATACTGGTAAATGTCTGACAAAAAATTTGGTAATTCACCTGTAGGATTTGTACACCCTATGGTGCTAAATTTTCCACATTTTCTAGATTTAGGGAAATCTAGACATGAGTAAATGCTCAGATTTTCTATAATCTATCTTAAAAGACTGAATTCCCTAAATTGCAGCTGTGCTCTGTTATTTCGGATGCATTGTGCGCTTGTACTTTTAGCTGCAATTGGAGTAAAAGGGCACTCTGTGGATGGTCAGTTGATGGTAGTTTTCTACAAAAGTCCCCTTTTCACAAAACTCTTGGTAGAGGCTGCTACTGTAGTCAACCAGGCTCTCCCTGGGAAAGAAGAGCATTTCCTTCCAGTCTATTCCACCAGTCTTGGTTATATCTTGGTCAGGCATTAGGCAGAATGAATCACCGCGACTGATCTTTCATCCAAATATCTCTCTTTGCGTAATTAAAAGACTCACCACATGGCCAAAGCCCAATAATAAACCATGAAATTTGAAGATTCTTCCTTCTTTGTAAATCTACAGCCTCAATCCCTCTGATCCCCTTTGCATCCAACTCGACTTAATTCATATCTACCATCCTTAAATGTCACCACGTTTTGATTTAAGTGTAGCTAAAAGCCGAAAACCTGCGAGAAAAATAAGAAGCAGTCCTATTCTGCTGAGATAACTTTGTTCCAACCTCTTAGAGCTGTTTATGCAGACTCACCGTGAGCATATGCGAGTGTTCCGCAAATAATTCCACATAATGATGGACAAACTGGAGATAACCCGAGACCGCAGCGCCGGGCAGAAACAACAGGTGTTTATTTTTCCCAGGGATTCGAGGCAGAGCAGAATGAGCAATCAGTTACCATGGTGATAGCAAAAGAGGTGAAGTAGAGCGCAGAGCACTTTTGTTTGGAGAGTGTCACTTACAGGCATTGATGATAAGGGCTGCTGCCGGGGTAAACAACATCAGAGTGTTAAACTACTACGAGAACCGGGCACTCTAGCGGATCAGATTGTTCCCTCTAATACATTTTCTTTTAATGCCCCCTTTTTGGTTTTAGTTTAAAAAAAAATAAAATCCCCCCCCCCTTCTAACCTCCCCTTCCAGCCGTAGCCTCTGTCCTCTTACATCCATCAAAATAGTTTACCTGGATCTCTCTCGAGACCCCGTGGGTGTCTCGCCAACTTCCAGGTGAATTAAGAGAATTGCTGTGACCATAGCAACAGCCAGAAAAAAAAAAAAAAAAAAAAAACCCAAACAACTTTCAGCCATGTTCCAGCCAGGGTGGGCATTATGATTAAATGTATGTATTTTTGAAGACATTTCCTTTTTTTTGTGACGCCTCTTAATTGGTACTTCCATAATGTCGCCACATGCTGTTTGTTTGTCGTTCCGTCTCACGATGAATGAAGGTCGCACCGCGAGCAGAGAGGTCACCCGGCTCGCTCTGCTCAATGATTCTCCGGCTTTTACGATGGTGGAGAGCAAGGAAATGGCAGAAGGACCCCGATGGTAATGAATGAAAGAAAGGTACATCAAATGGATAACACGATCGGTAAAAGCAAAGTGAACAAACGGCGAGGTGTGTTGAAATCTTCTGTGGTTCTTGCGGTTTCCGGTTGAGTGGGAGTGGGAGTGGGAGTGGGAGTCTAATTCTTTCTCAATGCTTCCTCTATTAAGACCTTTCTGTTTAATATTTAGCCGCATCTCACTCTTCATCAAAAGACTTCCAGTCTTTCATTCCTTTTACCTTTGTTTTTTTTGATCATGACAAAGAGAATATAATCATTAGATATCAGCCAGCAATAGAAATGCTGTCCATGTAGACCATACAATAAAGAGCTGCTATTATTGCTGATTATAAAAACCAACTAATGCTACAAATTAATATGCTGCACACGTGTCAGAAAAATATTCGGCCACTGATATATTTGAATTTATCAGTTTATGCGTTCGGTTTTGTTTTTTTTGTTTTTTTTTCCAAGGAGCCTCTCACAGCACCAAGCAAATTGTAAATGATTGTAGTTGTAGGCAATAGTTATTGATAGTGATCCACAGACGTCACCTCTCGTGACCTTCAGTCACCTTGGAAACTCACAGACGACCCCGGTGCCCTTCATTGGCCGGTTTCTGCATAAGCGTCTGTGCTCAAATAAAAGCAGTGTGAAAAAACCCAATATTTGTATTCAGTGTGAATTTTAGAGCTTCTGATGTTACTTCTGTCATTTGTCTGATCATATGGGTCCCTTTTTGCTCAAATATAGAAAACAAAAAAAACAAACAAAAAAAATTGAATAAATATGCAAACCGTTTCCAAAACTTGCGATTTCATTCCCTAACTTTGATTTTTTTTTTTTTTTTTCTCTGGTGGTATAAAGAATCCAGATCCTGCCCACTCTCCTTTTTGAAGGTCTGATTTAAATTCAGCGTCTGCATCGGCGTCTGGGTCATTGTGACCCACGGTTATAACGTTTCATTTGTCCCCACAGTCCACGTGAGCGTTTTCTTCTCTCCGTGGGTTGTTGATTTCAGAGGTCTGGGCATGACTGGAGACAGTTTTCTTGTCACAGGTGTCACAGTCGCTGCCATTTTCTGTGACACTAATCTCCCCATGCCTCTGCGGTTCTCCGCCTGATTGTTGACTTTGACAGTTCTTCCCCCTTTATTCCCCTTCAATAAGTGGACTTTTTAGAAGTTTTTCTTTTTTTAGTTCAGTCAAACATGGTCTTATATACCTTAAACACCAGGTGACTCAGAGTTTGTCACAGGAGATGAAGGGAAATGTCAGTTCATGAAAGCTACAGAAATCAAACATCCCCTCCGCGGCATTATTAGTTTATTCACATTTTCGTGAGTCCCATCAAAA
The DNA here is from genome assembly GCF_037954325.1 of Fistularia commersonii. Classification (NCBI taxonomy): domain Eukaryota; kingdom Metazoa; phylum Chordata; class Actinopteri; order Syngnathiformes; family Fistulariidae; genus Fistularia; species Fistularia commersonii. The sequence continues at coordinate 5,525,328 of NC_141303.1, forward strand.
GTAAAGGATGTATTGCAATTTCAGAACCACCGTTGCCCCTGGAAACTGATGCAATTCCTTTTCCTGCCATCACAGACAAACATTCATCATTCATGACACCTGAATACACCTTTATGAAAATACACAGCAGTAAAATAAACCATCATATTTGTAATCCGTTCTGTTCTACAGGCCATCAGTCACTGAAATGCTGAGTATTGCAATTAGGGATGCCATAGAGTCATGTCAATGTACCCTATTATTTCTGTTTACTTCTGCTGATCAGGAAGTTTATACATCTGAGGGTTATGTTAACACTTTTATATCACATCGCTGTTATAAATCAGCACATCTTTATATTTTCAGACCATCTATTGATGTGCTCAAGCAGGATCAGGCTGCCAGAGCTCGGCAAAGGCTGAGACCACAGGGATTCAAAACTGTATTTTCCCCCCCGTATTTACAAATCCTGTTCGATACCAGGGAAATCAAAAGCAGTCGGATAAAGGAGGAAGAAAAGAAACGAGAAAAAAAGCATTGATGACAAAATGATTTACTGTGGCTTTTTTTTTTGTTTGCGTTTTTCACAAATAGGGTGTTGATTAGATTTGAGAGCTCTAATTGAGAGCACAAGGATTGATATAGTCTTCCAGTGATCAATTAAGTCAAGATCTGAGGCAATTTCTGTACTTGTTTATTCATTCCCTATTTTTTGTTATTTATTTTTTTTGTAACGTTGCCCTTTTCAATACATCAATATTAAATGACAAGCGCACTAATGAATAGCACCTTTACCTGTCCTACAGGGAAACTCAATTTCCTCTGTAGCAAACATGTTAAGAAGTAAACATTGAGAATTATAGTCCAATCCCACCCTCAATGAACCTTTGCGACTCTCTTCATACACAATCAGTATGCCAATAAACGCAATAACCTAAAAGCTCTCTGTCAATTTTCTTATGCCATTTCATTGCCGTGGTAACAGAACACAAACACACAAGCCTAATTTTCCTGTATTCTCTGTGCTCTTTTTGGGTTTGTAGCTGGATGCAAGTATATAGCGCTTTTATATCTTCCGATTGAAGAAGTAAAAGTGCATGGCACTGACTGGGATGTAAAAGCCTGTTTGTACAGAAGAAGAGCACGATAAAAACATAAAAATAATATTTCCTGCTTGGACGGATATTTTGGAATCACTTTATGAACGGGTTTATCAACGGTTCACTTATGTTTTAATTTATATAAATGTATATTTACACATAAATGTATAGATGTGTATAAAGAGTAACTTTAAATTATTCATTTGGATAACTGTCATAGAGCTTCAAAAAACCCTCCTATTTAATCCATTTATAATTCCCCATTCACATTATTTTAGTTTTAAGCTTTTTTTAAATAATGCCTTTTCAAATGGTTAATGGTTAAACATGTTGAGCGCCTATAATAGCTCAATTTAAATAGCTGATTCTTCAAGTTCCAGTGTTTATGAATAACAAACACCCAACACGTTTAGAAATCAAAACTACATAAATGCCTGCTTGCCTTTTCACTGCCATTTTGACTTGGTTTGTTATATAATTTATCAGCCATTAATATTGTCACAGGGCAGTAAAAGTAAGGGAAAACAGCAGAAGAATGTGTGTGTGTGTGTGTGTGTGTGTGTGTGTGTGTGTGTGTGCTAATTGGGTAAGTGTTGTAAGTTTGACGAAAAAGAGGAAGAAGAAGACAAAGACTACAGGGGATTTAGGAGGGTTTCAGAGTGAAATTTTAATTTCTTATCGGCTGCAATTTATTATATTGTTGAGAGCCGTGGGTTTTCCTCTTGAGAAACTACCAGGCAGTAGCATTACTCATTTCCTTTTATTTTGAACATGCCAAATGCGCAACCAGTCATTGGCTTCCATTCCGGTTTGAGCAACCTCATCCCAGCAGACCCCCCCAGACGCCACGATATTATCAAAAATTAGTAATAGCAACATAACAATGCAGCCTCAGGGGGGCACAGGTCAGTGTCTCCCTGAGCCGGTCCAAAGCCCGGATAAATGGAGAGGGTTGCGTCAGGAAGGGCATCTGGCGTAAAAAACTTGTGCCAAAACCAAGTGCGAATTTAATCTCATACCAGACTGGTCGAGGCCCAGGTAAACAACAACTGCCATTGGTGCCGATAACCTACGGAGTACTAGTGGATATTGGGCTACTGTGGGTCGAAGAAGGAGAAGAGGAAGAAGTGTTTGGAAGCAGAGAGAAAAGAGGAAAAGGAAAGACCCTGGGACTGGAGTAGGGACTTTGAATATCCGGACTATGACAGGAAAAGGTAAAGAGTTGGTTGACATGATGCAGAGAAGGAAGGTGGATATACTGTGTGTCCAGGAGACCAGGTGGAAAGGTAATAAGGCTTGACGCTTAGGAGCAGGTTTTAAGATTGTGCTGACAGGAAGAGAATTGGAGTAGGAGTTATCTTGAAGGAGGAGTTTTTGAGGAATGTCCTGGAGGTGAAAATAATGTCAGATACACTTGTGAGTCTGAAACTGGAAATTGAAGGTGTGATGCTCATTGTTGTTAGTGCCTATGCCCCACAGGTGGGATGTGAGTTTGAGGAGAAGTAGAAGTTCTAGAATGAGTTAGATGAAGTGATGCAGAATATTCCCAGAAATGAGCGGGTGGTCATTGGTGCAGACTTCAATGGACATGTTGGTGAAAGCAATAGAGGGGATGACGAAGTGATGGACAGGTTTGGTATCTGGGATCGGAACGCAGAGGGACAGATGGTGATAGGTTTTGTAAAAAGGATAGAAATAGCTGTAGTGAATACTTTTTTTTCCAGAAAAGAAAGGAACGTAGGGTAACTTATAAGAGCGGAGGTAGATGCATACAGGTATACTACATCTTGTATAGACAAGGTAATTTGAAAGCGATCAGAGACTGCGAAGTAGTTGTAGGTGAGAGTGTAGCCAGACAGCATAGGATGGTGGTTTGTAGGTTGACTCTGGTGACAAGGAAGATCAAGAGGACAAAGGCAGAGCAGAGGACAAAGTGGTGGAAGCTGAAAAGGGAGAAGTATTGTATAGTTTTCAGGGAGGAGTTGAGAAAGGCTCTGGGTGGTCAGGGAGCGCTTCCAAATGATTGGACAACTACAGCTAATGTTATCTGGGAGACAGGTAGGAGAGTACTCTGAGCCATACAATGAAGTTATGGGAAAGAGTAGTGGAGTCTAGACTGAGAGCAGAAGTCAGCATTTCTGAGCAACAGTATGGCTTCATGCCTTGAAAGAGAACAAAGATGCAGTATTTGCTTTAAGAATGCTAACAGAGCTTTTGTAGACTTAGAAAAAGCATACGACAGATTGCTGAGAGGAAACTGGTATTTTATGAGGAAGACTGGAGTGGCAAAGAAGTTTGTTAGACTGGTGCAGGACATGTATGCTAGGTGTGAGACAGTGGTGCGGTGTGCTGTAGGTGTAACAGAGAAGTTCAAGGTGGTGGTGGGACTTCATCTGTGCCCCTTCTTGTTTGCAGTGGTGATGGACTGGCTGACAGATGAGGTTAGACAGGAATCTCAATGGACCATGATGTTTGCAGATGGCATAATACGGTAATATATCCTTTATTAATCCTCGAAGGGAAATCTGTTCTCTGCAATTAAACCATTATGGATGAACCATAAGCAGTAGGATGCCTTTGACCAGCAAGGGATTCAGCATCTTGCTCAACAACACTTCTACACAATAGGAGGATGTATGTCGGGTTTCAAAGACGAGCGCTCTACCTCCTGCGCCATGTATGCGTTGGAAAGAGAGGTAAATGAAGGTTTGTCACAGCGAGACAAATTATATGTGAGTGAATGAGAGGAACCTGGATGGAACGGTGAGGCTACAAGGAGGGGAGATCAAGATGTGGGAAGGTTTCAAGTACTTAGGGTCAACAGTCCAGAGCAGCGGAGAGTGTGGAAAAGAACTAAAAAAACGGTTCCAAGTAGACTGGAATGGGTGGAGAAAAGTGTTAGGGGTCCTATGTGATAGAAGACTATTAGCCAGAATGAAAGCAAAGGTGTACAAGACATTGGTGAGACCAGCGATGCTATATGGCCTGGAAACTGTTACAATGATGAAAAGACAGGAGGTCGCAGAGATGAAGATGTTGATGTTCTCTTTTGGAGTGACAAAGATGGATAGGATCAGGAATGAGTCCATCAGAGGGACAGGCCATGTTAGATGATTTGGAGAGTAGGTCAGAGAAGCCCGACTGAGATGGTTCGGTCATGTTCAGAGGAGGGATAGTGAATATATTGGTAGACGGATGTTGGAATTGGAGCTGCTAGGCAGGAGGTCTAGAGGAAGACCAAAGAGAAGATTTATGGACGTAGTGAGAGAGGATATAAAGTTAGTTGGTGTGAGAGAGGAGGATACAGAGAATAGGGTTCGATGGAAAAGGTTTTCCGAAGGGAAAAGCCGAAAGGAAAAGAAGAACACATTGATACTCACTTGCTCCTGACAATAAATGAATCAACAAATAAACCTTAAATAGTTGTCAATTATTTTCATCACTAACGACAGCTCGAATACATAAATAAAGAAGATAGTTACTAAAAAAATGTAATTCTCTAAGTAGTTATAAGCCATATTTCAGGTGTGACCCGACTGTACTAGATATTCATGGTTAGTTCTGGTTTAGTTGCAATTCACTAGGAAGGGGAGTCCAGTGTTGAGCTTTTTCATGCACCAGATTGCAAAAGTTAACTATAGTGTGAAGAAACTGTTAACATTTTGTGACAGTAAATCCCAGAGGATATTAAGGGGATGGAGCAGTTTATCTATTATTTCAAATTACTGGGGCTCATTACAAAAAATAGAAAAAATAACCCAATCAATTCCTGGGGTGGAAGACAATTAAAATTTGGGATACGAGTCTGGGAGTCTGAATGGCCAGAGGAGTGGATCACTGGAGCTGACAAATGTGGTCTGAAATGTGAGGTTGAAGAAAATGAGGCATAAAACCCGTGTAAAGGAGGAAGGTTGGCATTTCTCAATTAGTCACTTGTTAACAGAAGTGGGGTAAGACAGAGCCTCAAAAGAGAGTTTATACTCTATTCTCTCTCCCTGTCCTTCATTGTGAGCCTCCTTTCGCCTGTTGATGCTCATCAGGCAACCGGAGACGTGGTCGGAATTGATTGGCTGATTAATACAGGAGACAAACCCAATTAAAAATTGATTTGTGGCTCATTATTGACCAAACCAATGTGAATAATTAACCAAGGTCTCATGGCCAAGCTGGGAAGTATGTGTTTTTCTACATGGCCATGTTCCTGTGGATGAGCGGACTTGGGTGCATGTTGCTCGGGGATTACGATTACCCTTCGAGTATACACACTCCATGGAAATCTTTAGTTGTACATGAACTCTGCTGGTGTGGACACGTAAACACTGCCAGTGTGTTGATTTCTAGGTGACTTTTCGTTAGGTGTGTTTGACATGTTGATTTTTTTGTTTATACTTGAAGCTGATGGGCCTTTGAGCCAACAAAAAAAAATCCCTTTAATTAAAGTGGGAATGTCAAGTGTTGATTTCTCAACTTAACTTCATTTAGACGGCGTTCAGTTCACTGGACACGGTATGAAAGGCTTTTGGGATGTGGTAAGTTTTGCATCATTTGTGTTATAAAAGGAAGGGTAGGATTTTCTTTTTTTATTTTAATTGTTCCATTGTGTTCTTGTTTTGGTACTCATTAGTGCCAGAATAGTGTTATTTTTTTCCTTTTTTTTTTCTTTTTTTTTGGTTCTTCTAAAGATTTTTTCCCCCTGGTTTTCTATTTCATTTTTTTAAACCTAAAAAAATGGATTTCAGCAGTAGTCTACAATGTGTTGCTGTGTCTTTTTGTGACATCTTTTCATGAAGGATGAAACATTCACTTCCCTTCCGGCAAACCCAGATGGTCTTCTCACCTAAATGTGAAAAAGTCTCACAGTCAAACAATTTGCCCCCCAAAAGATTTGCAAGCTTTGTAATAATTTAATCTATTCTGTGTTTTGTTTTGTATTGTGTTTTGAATAAGTTATCTTTTATGTTTTCAGGCAACTCAATTTTTTAAATCCTTATGTCCCTCAAAAATGATTTTGCCTGGAAAGTGGTACTAGATCCACAACTTCTGGTCTTGAAATCACAGACTTAATTTTTAACTGCCTCAAGCAGATTTCTTCTTGCACAGGATGATTTAAAAACAAAATTACTATCAAAACATGTGTTAGTATGTGCAGCGGCAAACCAGCCTGATTTAGCTATATGTTACTACTGAATTACACAGCACTTAACATTGGTACAGGGGTTTACTGAAAACCCTACTAGCCGTAGGTAGAAATACTGTCTCAACAAATACTGGAAATAACAGTTGGTGTAAAACAATAACTTTACTAGAGCAAGAGCTGTGGTTCACTAGTCATAGTAAGAGCTATTTGAAATCTAAAAAGGTGGAAGAAGATGAGTATGTGATGCATCATGGAAGAAAATAACTCCCCATGTTGATCTCAAGTGATGTGTCTTCAGAGAAAACCCGGTCGGTACTCTTTCCCCTTTCTATCCGCATCTCAAGCTCGGCTCGAGATGCGGGAAGCAGCCAGTCATCTCACCAAACTGCCTGCTGTCTCCTTCCCTTCCGAGCACCCACACCGTCGCCGCCCATCCCCCTTCCTAGAATTATCCATCACTGTGTTGCCGTCGCCTCCACGATGCCATTATGCGCAAATACAGGAGAGGGTCTTGACAGTATATCAAGCAAGAGAAGATAAGATGGCCATTTAGTAGGTGCTTGCTCTCATATGGCCTGTCTAGATTTAATTATACTGTTAGTTATCTTCACCATGGCCGGAAAGGTGGAAAATTACAACAGTTTTGCCAACATTCATAACTATCATAACTACAGTTAAGACACTAAGATGCTGAAATGTGACTATATTTTATTTTATTTTATTTTATTTTATTTTATTTTATTTTATTTTATTTTATTTTATTTTATTTTATTTTATTTTATTTTATTTTCCATCCATCCATCTTCTACCGCTCATGCCAGAGCCTATCCCAGCTGTCATCGGGCGAGAGGCAGGGTGCACCCTGGATGGGTTGCCAGTCTATCGCAAGGCCTTTATTTCATTTTATTTCATTTTTAAAAGTGCCCTGCCATATTTAGACATTGATTAATTGGGAGCATCAGTGGAGCCTGAACACAGCGTTCCCATCAGGACTGTGAAATCTGTAAAACATGCAGCACATTCTTGCCTCCAGGCAAAAGAGGTGTGACCCTTGTAAAATGTGACACTGCAATGTAGGCAGAGGGGAAGTGTTGTTGAGTGATGAGTAGGGAAACTAATTGTCAAACCGAGGACCGAGTTCCGGGGAATCATCCAGCTCGGCCAAAGTGTCCTTGAGCAAAATCCCTAAATCTCATCAGAAAGGATCATTTCCTTTAGGGGATGAATATTGATTCTCGCTAGGAAATTGAAGGGATGAATATGCTGAAGTATCCTTCTTGGTCAAGAGCGGAAATGAAAAGTGTGATTACACCCAATACACTGCAACAGCGGCTGCGGAGGTCTGAACCACAGGGAGACCAATATATTCTGTAATCGCTGTTATAACAGGAGAGAGATGCACTCTGTGCTTCTTTATGAATTTCATGTTGTCTGCTCCTGCCTTTTGCTTCATTTCTGGTATCTGTTGTTTCCATTACACCTAATCTATGGTAGCATTTGCTCTTTCGGGCCTCATCCCCTTTTTCATTCTCTATCAGTTGTTTGCCAGGTGGCTGTCTGATTTATTGTGGCGCGCAGGGCGGCGCTGGACAATGGTCCCTCAATGGGGATTTTGTAAATGAGTGTGCGTGTCTCCGAAAACAATGCAGGGTCAGTGTGTCGGTATATTATAAGCACAAACATTTAACAGAACTGGGTTATCTGCACTTTAACAGCTCAGGTGTTTCTCTCTGTACACAACAATTTTTCCACGTTGCGTATGTGCACGTGTATTTTTAGGGGCTGTTCATTCCAGGCTGAAGAAAATCATTGAAATTATGCGAGCGGTAAACTTTTTTGGTTTTACTTCTGATTTAATGTAATAAATGCAAATCATGTTTTATGCAGATATGGACATATATTTGTTTTAGGAACCAACATGATGGTCTCCTCTAGCAGCCTCTCGGTGTGGGCGCCCGATGATCAAGCTTCCTCTTCAAATATAAATATAGAGGAACTTCTCAACTGAGCACCGGGGAGCAGATGTTCCTGAAAGATAAGCTTAAAATTCCTTAAAGTAGTTCTGGGTCATCCTGAAGTGGCAATTGTTCTTAGATTTAATAATTCATTGAGGTGTGTATGCCTCTGGATGCTATTCCGAGGACAGACAAGATACTGTTTAATCGCTTTTTGGCGTGTTTTGGACGCTACTACAAAGCGGCAAGACTGATATTGTCTTAGACTTTGCAGGTGAGAGAGGGACACCCGGAAATAAATGTTGTATTTATGTTGTGAATACAGGCGAGATCTCTGTACTGGAGGTGAGACAGTGGAAAACATGATCCTGCTCTCAAAGGTGTCATTCGTGATGAATTTGTTGGTTCTGGTGTCAAGAAAGAACAATTGATTTTTGGTGTCAGGGCAACATCGGTACATGTCAGTGTCCAGGTGGTTCGAAGCAGAAAAACTGACACGCAGAAACTTTTGGCCAATGGATTTGGATTGATACAATATATAGGATAAAGGAGAAGAAGACATCTTCTGAGAATCGACCGGAGTCCAGAGAACCATTTGAATTTTGCGAAACACCGTTGGCCGATTCATCATTGTCTTATTATCTCTAATTTACTTTTTTCGTTGCATATTAAACATTTGCAAGCTTATTTCAGCCAAAAATGCGTACTGACGCCGTGCCTTTTACTTTTAAACAAAAATCAAAAGCAAGACTTTCCAAGAAAAACAATTATGCCGGTTCAAGAAACTCTGAACCAAACGGGACACGGACAAAGAGGGTCCAAGCTGAAAATGTCTAAGAATTAGCTAAACAAACCAGTAGAGCAGTCAACCCGGTAACAACTAAAATAAATTAACCGGTTGCACTGGAGGAGTCAGACGGGGCTTAAATAAATCCCCCTGGAACAGCGCCAGACTTGGCAGCCGGTTTGACATGATCAGCCAACCGTACAATTACAAGCATGGTATCCGTCGTGCGGCGAACACTGGCCCCAGAACAAGACAGACTTACGCCGCCTTATGTGACACACCAAAAACAAAGCTGCACTTTCACGATCTCAACCTAATCCCCTTGATATCACTTTGAAAGTCATGATGGCCCTCAACATCGGCTCATTTAATCCGTGTTCTAGTTTACCGATACCGCGCATAATGGGATCGCTCTAAGCGAAGTCCCGCTCAACAGTTGCATACGTGATCGTGACGAAACTACCGAGCATTCCTTTCGCCATTTCCAGATTCTTGGAGTTGGTATTTTAGCTGTATTACCGGCTCATTGTTGTAACATTAGTTATGTGTGCATTAGTACGACAAAAAAAAAAAAAGGGGGGGGGGGCTGCCAATCCGAGGAAGGAACCATTTGTCACATGATCAAGCCTTAATTGTAATATGAATAGTCATGCGTTACTTTTCATTTGAAAATGGTTCACCCAGTGCAAAGCACAAGAAGCGGTATGGTTCTCAGATGTAGTTCAGACCTGAGGAAGCCTCTTGTATGTGAGATGAAACTAAAAAAGTCTGGCTTCCACGATGAGCCTTGATGACAATACACCGTGGCCTGGAAGACCATGAACCTTCTCCATCCGTCTTGAAAACACAGGGATAAACAAAACGGTAGGTAAAGCGAAACCGACGCGGTAAGAAGACGGTCGTCACAAACAGGCTGGACGATTATTTTAAGGGGCTCCACTTGAGTGAGTCAGAAGATTTTCTCCTCTCATGATACGTACAAAACACATAGAATCCATTCAACACGGATCAACATTTTTTTTTTACCATATCGGGAGTTCAAACGGTTGTTCAAAATGTTAATTCTGAATCCATTATTTCAGAACAAAGAATGAAAAAAGGAGGGGAAAAGAAAGGGAAAGAAAAGCGCCATGACAGATAGATGGATAGAAGCTGTTTTGTACGTCACTCAGTTAGACTGCTATTCTTTTTTGCGACTCCTATTTTCACATTAATCATCTACCTGAGTGTTTCGCAGTCTAGGCGCATGTTATATCACTCCGATCTTTGTCAACATTCTCCTAAGTAAAAGCCTGTGAAATGTTTATGAATATACATTTTCTGTACGTTCCCCCCCCGCACTGGTGACATTTATATCTTCTTTTTTTTTCCTCTTCTTTAAGAGTTGTACATAGCAATCTTTACCCTTTACGTCTTCAACGCTTACAGTCTAATCATCATCCTTTCCTTGAATTTTCCTCGATATTCGCCCAATCCTGGTAAAGGTTCCCAGAGTGTAGCTTGTGTACATGAATAAACAACACAATATGAATCATGAATGTCTGCCTACCTGGCAACTGTCTCCATGTATCGTTGCCTGTCAAACAATATGCCTCTTTCTTTTATTCTTTGTCACATTTTCTAACAGTGATATAAAGAAAGCGAAAGGTGCTAGGTTGCTAAGGTGACCAATCTTCCCAACATTGCTGGGTCGATCACAAGTGTGATCTGCGAGTTGATTGAGGTTGAAATCCTTTCAAATTGGAAAATATCTGTCAAATTTGCAATTTTAAAAATGTATGTTTTTAAAACAAAAACAAAAATATTATTTACATTTTGTCATGATTTGTAATTGTGCTTAATGATAGCAACGACAATGACAACAACAACAAAAAAATAATAACAACAACAACAACAACAACAATAACAATAATTAGAATGATAATAATAATAATACTAATAATAATGTCCAACAATTTGGAATCAAACCAGGGACCTCCTTGTGAGTGGGAAGCGCTACACTGTACCACCATGCCATCCACTGACACTAGTGACAAAATACAAAAGAATAGAAAAAAAATTCGATTTCTAATGCCTTTTGATACAAAAAAAAATGAAAAAAATGTGAAAAAGTGGTACAGTGAAAACTTAGAAATCCAAAAGTAAAGGACACATCACAACTAATCAAAACCTCTTTAATGAATTTAATGTCTTTCTATTTGTTATTCTCTTTCTCTCTCCTTTTTCTATCATCCTGATCGCTGCCCGCTGTTTCCCCCCACATTTCCCACAGTATAATATCTTACTTTTTATAATTACGCTGATGAATTATGTACTTAGAGGATGTGATTAATTATGGTTAAATGGCCCGTGATTCGCTTACAAAATAACAAACAAACAAGTGTGTAATACTTTTAATGTGTTAATATGCAAAAACGGTTTGATCAATGACTTTATTTCCCTATAGATTTATCGTCGTTCCCTTTTCCCCGAATGAGCATGTGGAGAGTAATTGTGAATTATCTCATGGTTCCTCTTTCGCTGGCTGAAAAGGCTGTTGGATCAGTGATGATTCTATCATGATTTCAGTGTGCACATCACAGTAGAAGATGTCCAGAGATTTAATGCCTCGTAATCTTCAGGTTGCGCAGTGTTTCACCATCTATTATAGTGTTAAAATTTGCTAATAAGGGCCATCAATCTTTTTTTTCGTCTGAGGTTTGTCTCTGTTTGTACAATATTGTTGCATGCTGTGCTAATACCTCCCATCGAGGATACACATTATGGCTCCTTGTAGCTTTTACCAAATGCAACACTGAATTATCCTTAGTGGCTCATTCCTGATGTCACAACACTGATTTCACCACTGCTAACCATAACATTAATCATCCGCAAAATGCAGTCATAGAGATGTTGAGATTACTATTTAATACTTTGAATGTAACAATCAAAATAAGGGTAAGAAAATACAATCGCGGCACGATTTTATGGTTCGCAATACCACACTGACCAGCAGGCACCTGCTATTATTATTATTATTATTATTACGTTGGGGTTAAAAAGGAAGAAATATATATATTTTTTAATGTATTTCAGATAATATGGAACATGTTCAGTGATTACAAGAGCAATGGCTGATACTGCTGCCCCCCAAAACCAACCTTATCAATAATAACTGTTACTACGACTAGTAATAATAATAACAACAACAACAACAACAACAACAACAATAATAATAATAATAGTAATAATAATAACAATAATAATAATAATAATAATAATAATAATGTAATGCATCTATATACCTGTAATGTTAATAATAATAACAGAAATAATAATAATGATAATAGTAGTAGTCATTTTAGTTATAATATAGAACAACACCAACAATAAAAATAATAATGTAATCGACAATCTTTTCCAACACCTCAGACCATACTTTGAGCCCATATTAGTGAAATGCAAAACTATGCTGCTCTCCTTCCATCCATTCTTCATTACTTCCTTCCCTTTTTCCTTTGTTACCTTTTCAGACAAATTCATTTTTTTTCCAGGAAAAATGAATATATTGTAATGTATACCACTACTATCCATCCTTCAAAGCCCTGCACTATAATTTTTTTTTCCCATAGAATCTAACGAATGACAGCATCTGCAAAGCTGATAAATCTGAGGAGAATTTCCTGAAATGAATGCAAACTTTAAGCACATTTACAGCCATCCTCATAGATCGTCCATCCCGCTAATAGCACAGACTAAGCTGACACACTCGCGCATGGCTATACACTAAATCCGGGTAAGGGTTTAATCAGCTTGTTAAACGCCCCTCTGCGACAAATGTTTGTTATTTTTTATCCCCTTTCTCTGTCTTCTCTGCCGCTAAGATCCTGCACCAGTGGAAATATGACCCAGTCACTCATTTGCAAAAGCAATTAACTGCGATTGTCCGGGCTTGGGTGGTTGTGTATCGGCGTGTGTGAGCCCTTCTGGCTTATTGTTTCTGGCTTTAAGTCTCTCAAGAAAAAAAGCTCTCTGCTGGCCCTGGCCACTCCTGCTGCAGAAACCCAACCTTGAGTCAAAACTGTTAGATTCACCATAAAAAAAAGAAATTCAAATATCTCTTTTTTAACTGAATGAACCATCAAGACTGTCGACGAATACATTTAATGGATGCCGTAGTTGGTCATTTACAGAGCAATGTAATGAATAAAAAAATAACCGTAACTGTTCAGATCCCAACTATTCATTTTCCTTGTTACCTACCAAACACCCAGAGAATAGACATTATTACTTCTGTAAAGTTACTTTTTCCTGGCCGTTGCCTTCCAGCAATCCACATTGGCTAAGTCCTCATCATCTGTTTAATTCATTTCTTGAACAAAAGTAATTAGTTTAAAGATTCGAGGGGTTGTCACCGCCAAGGATAAATAGGAAAAAAAATAAAACATATATTAACGATGAATGTCGATTATTTGTCATTTTAATGTAAAGTCTTTGTGACAAAAAAATGTATTCGCAAACCATGCTGTGACTCAATGAAACACACATATTGACCTCTGAGAAGAGTGTGAGGGCGGAGAGTAAGAGTGCAGGGTGTGTGAAACAGAAGCTTGTTTTTTCAAATGTCCATGCGGCATTCACGTTTAATATGTCAATTGCGGAAGCGAACGTTATTCATTGTGACGATGCGACTATTCGATCCCTTTGAGACGCTCAAGGTCACGAAGGAGGTTGGTTTTAAATAAGAAAAAATGCATGCAGATTTATTTAAAGTCTATGTAACATCAAACTCGCACTCTGATACATTTCGGAGGACAAAAATATCTAATTTCTCTGAAAGATGTAGTAAAAAGATCCCTCTCTGATGAGAGTTGTCGAACCCCTTTTGCAAAAAAAAAAACAGCATCTGTAAATGTGTTAATTTTTACTCTCAGTGATAAACTGAAGGATGGAGAGTTTCTTTGAGGTTTGGAGGAATTGTATTCATTCAAACTAAAAAATAAAAAAAAACCCATCAAACCAGGCTGCAAATAAAATCTGAGATTTTTTTGGATATTCCACAGACTGCGGGTCTTATAGACAAGCAACAACATCAAATAGATTTAAATATATAATAGTTAAAAAGAACTGAAGCATAAAATACAGCAGTAAAATGTATCATGGACCAGCACATTAATGCGGCAGTTGTCTTAATTCATAAACGTTTCGATACAACATTAAAGCACTGAGAGGGGACGTTTTATTACTTTAAGTATATTTCACCGATAATAATTACACTGAAAGCCCACACAACTTGGCCAAACTTAATGCGCACAGTAAATATGTCATTTCCCTTAAAGTTAAGGAACATAAAAGTGAGTAGTTTTCAGAACATAAATATTTCTTAGTGTCTACCTCTTGCCAAGTTTCACAGAGATATTTTTAGATATTGCAAGAAAAAAATGTATTCAGGTGTTAATATTCTACCTCCATATTTCTTGTTTTCTTTTTTTGAGCCCTTCCTAAAATACACCCTATTATCCTTTAAGTTAACATTATTTGATTTAGAAATGACTTCATGTCAAACGAGCTTTATGAGATTACCGAAGACATGACCATGAATGTGTTTTGTGCTAAAAAAACAACTAAGCATTCAATGAGATGAGGATAAACTGTGCTTTTACTTGAAACACCGTTTTTTTTTAATACAGGACTTTCACTTGAACTGGAATATTTTCACAGACTCTTACTGAATAAAGGATACCTGGCCTCACATGGAATATGTGCACGCGATTTATTCATCTACTTATTGTCAAACCCTGCTATATGCGCACCTTTTGCCCCTCATTTGGAATGCAGTACCGCTCTATTTTTGAGCTTCGTACTTCTCATCAATATTTCACCCCTCTCCTCCTTTTTTTTCAACCCCCTCCCCCTCTCTCTCTCCCTCTCTCTCTCTTTCTTGAGCATCAGAATAAGGTTTTATCTATGCTCCACCACACACCATTGAAGGACTAGCTGGCAGGCTGGAATCCCGTTGGGACGATATGAGTTGCGTCTGGTGCTATAAAGGAACCGCCGCAGCCAGATGGTTCAAAACAATCCTTTCGGTATTTGTTTTTAACCTTTGTTTACCCACAGAAGGCCGACATAGTCCGACACATGCTCGCGCAATAGTCGTCTATTCACAGAAGAGTTGTCTGGTACATCCAATCTCTTTGACACGGGGGTCACTTGGCAAATTTAGTCGACCAATGGCGGTCAAGGGCAGGTCGGCGGATGATAGTGCACGAATGTAGCGTTGTGCAATTTCCCCCCGGCGGGAATGTCAAAGCATAGCCCCCTCCTCTCTGCTCGGTCGACTCCCGCCGCCCCGTCAACGCTAATGACATGCCGCAGACAGGAAGAAACAGACGGAAGGTTAAAAGAGAGGTGACCCTCCCCTTCCTCCCATTGTGCTACATAATAATGGCTGACCACCGTACTGATAAACGGGGGCAGACACAGCAAATATGTGTCAGAAATAAACATTTAACCTATGATCCAACGTCCCTGCAGGCCCCGCTCTCTCAGTTTGTTTCTCTGTGTCCACCTCAGCGAGTCTCATGGGGGCGGCCGGCGGGCGATACACAACAACCGGCACCAGAAAGTATCCTTGAAAATGATCAGCAGCACTTTTACTAGTTCTAATACATTTAGAAGGGTCTAACTGGTACGTGTTCAGTGAATTCAATCAAACAATTGTATGAAACATTTGTTTGATATTTACAATATTTACAATAAAGAGAAGACAACTAATCAAAATGATCTCTTGCCAATGTTGCTTTAAAAGAAATTGGTTGAAGTGACATTTGTTTGAGCTTCTAAAGACTTGGAAAAACCCAGAGAGTATAGGGATATTTTTAAAAAATATGTTTAATGACAATTGTTTGCACTTCTAAAGACTTGGAACAACCCAGGGAGTATAGGGATATTTTTAAAAATTATATTTTATGACATTTATTTGAGCTTCTAAAGACTTGGAACAACTCAGAGAGTATAGGGATGTTTTTAAAAAATATATTTAATGACAATTGTTTGAGCTTCTAAAGACTTGGAACAACCCAGAGAGTAGAGGGATATTTTAAAAAAAAATTTTATTTAAAGGCTCGTCATGATTCGTATATTTTACAAATGAACTAAAATGTGATCCGAGCTTCAACTGGCACTGGAGTGAGTAGCGACTGAATTTTCATTTTGGGGTTAAACCTTGCACATGTACAGTTGATCCTTGGCTCCCGAATGTAATTTGTTCTTTGACTGCATTCAGAATCATCATCAATGTAAATCCCATTGTTCGGTTCTCCAGCCCCAAAAAACGTACTTTTGAAACTTTTTTTTAGGGGGTTATTTGTGGTAAAAAGCAGAAAATTAAAGATAATCTGAATTATTACTGTGTGTCTGACACTAGTACTTGGCATTTTTTTCACTAAATCAGTAAACGCAAAGCCTTCTCACATTTGAGACCCTCGGTAAAACTATTCACAGCAAGCATGTCTTACATCCGTCCAAACTAACAATAACTTTTCTGCTTCTTCTAGGACTTCAGACCTTGGCTTCTTCAATGTCGGCCCTTTAGCCGCATCAGCTGCCTTTAGCGCATCTTTGTTCATCAGGATTGTACAGACGGTCGACTTAGACATATCGTGGTGCTTCTCGAGATCTGTAACACAAACACCGCTCTCACGTTTAGCTATTATTTCTCTCTAAAGATCGACTGCAATTCTTACCTACTCCTTAACACCCCTCGCACTAGAAGTCTTTTTTGGGTGCCATAATGAGGCCTTGCTGGAAAAAAAGCAATGAACAATGTAAAAATGCAGACTGGGATGCACAACTGCCGCTATGTTGCAGAACCAAGATGTGGAAAACCTGTGAGTTTGTTTGTTTGTTTGTTTGTTTGATTGATCATCAAGGCTTGTTTGCGGGCCGTTTCAAAATTTAATTGAGAATGTTGTCTGTAGGCTCATTTTTTGTGATTAAGGGGCGTTCACATACTAACACACATAAGTATATAACCCAAAACAAAAACACAATAGCATAAGCCAAACAGAAAGGTGTAACTGCCGTATTATGTCAAGTCAAATCACAATACAGTTGTTTCATGACACTTTACATGTGAAGCAGGTCTGGATCAAACTCTTTAAGATTATTAGCAAAAACCCGAATTCCCTCATGAGCGAGCACGTGGCCACAGCGGCAGGAAAGCGCTGCCTTTTACCGCTGCAGAAACCTGCCTCGACCAGTTGAGGTATGGCAATAGTGCACATGATACAAGAATAGCGTGTGTGACACAATAATAGCGTTAATATTCATAAAAGAAATAACGGTGCAAGCAATGGGAACCTGGGAACCTGCGAAATAAAAGCGCCCAAGAACTCTTATAAAACCATCTTTTCCCTCAAGTAAAAATTCAAATATTTATCAATTGATGGGTTGAACGGCAAAATATCTACATACTAAAAGTTTGTGACTTCAAGTGTCTATTTTCCACCCATGTTTGCTGAATGCGATTGCAGATCCGTCTCCAAATGTTGGAGAATCATCACTCTTTCACGCGGAGAATCTCAAATTTTCAGCTGCTAGGGGCAAATAGAGGAAACAATTTTTCAGTCACAAGGAAGAGATGGGGAAATAATAAGTTTGATTGGATTCAATTGTCAATGTTATCAAATTCAAATTTAATTGTGTAAATTTGAAATTGTAACTGTATGTTCGAATATAACTGAATGAAAGGAAAGAGGGCAAAATCCCTTGGAGGTCTTGGCTCTGATTGAAAGCAGCCAGGACGCAGTGGAGAAAGGAAGAAGAGGGATAGCTCCAATTCTCCAGTGGCTCATTGAACATTTGCAAAAAAAGATGATTAGTTAGATGAAGCGATATTTTATGAATGGGAAAAAATGGAATGGCCTTCCGCAGGAGGCAACGCACACATCTGCTGAAAGCGGGATGTGGTAATCTCATATATGACTGGAAACAAAAAAAAATGGAATAGAGGTTGATTCCAAATGAGCAAATTTGTTTTGTTTTTTTTTCCAAGAAAACATTTTTGTTTTGTTACTGCTTCTGAATGGAACACTGTGAAATAAATAGGCTTCTGGGACTACATGGTTCTGTAGAAAAAAAAAACAATCTCATCAGGTGCAACTGAACAATTTGGCATCATCCAGCTGCCGTGAATTTTACTTTTTCAGCGCTCACCATATTTGTTTTTGTTGACACTGTTGGAAAGGTTCATTAGTGGAGGCAGAGTGAGTTGTGGTGTTTTACTGGAGTGAATTTTACAGTGTTTTTTTTTTCTTTTTTGTTTGCTTGTTTGTTTCGTTTTTTTTTTTTTTTTCCTCTAAGAGTCAGCTATTCTGAATGTAAATGGGGAAGGCAAAACAATTTGAAATGTGTCAAAATAACAACCGAAATAGGATATAAAATATGCAGCGCAATTACAGTGTCAATCAAAAGTTATAAAAATACTCTGTAAGGGTTGAGTTTATGACTGACCTGTCCATTACATTGCTGAAAGGAATCCACATGAGTATCTGGGGTTTTATTTGGACAGAAATAACATTTATTGATGATTCATTGACAATTATGAGGTGCTTGAACCAGTAAGTTCTGCCTGAGCTTTTCCTCTGTATTCTTTGTCAAGAAAATGGGGTGATTAATTCCTATTTGTGGACAGAGTTAAAATGGAAACAAAACACTGAAGCAATTTAAATGGGTGGGAGACACTTCACTTTTTTTTATACATTTAGACCAGGGGTACGGAACTTTTTTGACTGGGAGAGCCATAAAAGACAAATATTTCTAAATATATTTCATTAAGAGACATATGTATTTTTAACGTAAAATAAATTAAATATGTCTTACTTTTAATGCATTGATTTGTTCGAAGTGCCGCATTATATTTGTCCACGCAGCCTGGAATGCATGGTAATTAACGTTTTGTTTTTTTTCTTTTCTCCATCTTTTCCGTTACGAGGGTTGACGCAGATAAACTATCTGATAAAATCAATTTTAAAATTTTTCGTAATTCATTGGGTCCCGACCCTACCCGACCAACGGGTGACCCGTGAAATTTATCTTCAAAACTAATTTCTGTTTAAAATGACATGGTATTTTGAAGAAATATCACAAGTATTTTAAAATCAGTTCCAAACTGATTCTTTTCTTTTTCAACTCAAAATTGTCTGGGAACCACACGCCGTCACCGGAAGAGCCATATTTGGCTCGCTGATTTAGACAAACAGTTAGACGGCGACGAGGTCAGTCTTATCTCCAGGACCCCGAGCGTTGAACTGACTGTTACGCGAACGATAATGTGATTTCAAATCAGCTAATTAGAGAAAATAAGGCCAAGGAATGACCATCGTTTCACGAGAAATTAAACGATTTGCATTACACAACACCGACAGATTAGCGAGCTGAGGTTCTGTTATTGTAACGGTACAAACAAACAGAGATTCTCCACGTCTGCGTCGGTTATTAGAACGACTGGAAGAATCCTGCAGGGCCGACGGACATCACCGGTGGAGACGGAGTACCTGTTGAAAACATGGCAACGGGCACAAAAGGATCATTTTTCTAAAACGAAAAATATTTGTTTGTGAATGGCTGTAAAAACACAAAGCATTCAAACTTTGCCTGCTCTTAGGTTAACTAAATTACTCTGACATCCAAAACGGAATTGTTGCATTCTACATTTCTTATTTAGAATTTCGCGGAGAATAAATGTTTTAGATGATCACGATGCTGAGAGAGAGAGAGAGAAGCTGTGATCAACATTTTAAGAAAAAAATCCGCAGATCAATCACTCAGGAAGACTTGATTAGTTTTAGTGAGAGTTTTGAAAAATACATATTATATTTTGAATAACCTGTCCATATGTGTGTTTTCAATGGACATGTAAAACCTGTGGACTACGGGTAAAATGATTTATTAAAAATGACATGGTTTGATTGAATATTTTCAAATAAATTATACAATGAATGAAATGACCAATACGCCTCTCAGTCGTTTATTGTAATTCATATTTTATTTCTAACTATGATTCCATATTGGATGAGTTGCATTGAGACAGTCAAGGTTTGACTGCACAAAAAAAATGCTTTTTCATTGATTGAGGTGTTAAATTTACACAAATTTGTTGGAGTATGATCAAAAATATGGGAAAATTTGCTTGACCCCCCCCCCCCCTTTCATGCATTTGTTATTAAGCAAAGCATTGGAATAAACTTTGCTGTTTATTTCAGCTACTTACCAATAATGGTTACCAACACAATAAGATTTGCTGAAAAAAGGTCATGCATTTTTCCTGGATTATATTACAATCAACAATAAAGTTGCTCATTAGAGAGGTCTGCCGTTGAACTTTTAAAACATCCTAAAATAGCAAACATTTGAATCAGCAATGTTGACAAGAGCAAAGCACTCTATAATCAACCCTTTGGTCAGTTTTCAATATAATGGCTCTGCTCTATCTTTGTGTTTTTGGGTGATTTTTTTTTTTTTTATTTGCTTTTATGCAGACCGGAATAAAGATGTGATTACAGAGCGCATTCGCCCAATGTGCTCGCCTTTATTAGGCCACACATGAAGAGCTTTATTTCATCAGAAGTGACACCCTTCCTGGGCATCATTTCTTTTTGCAATTTTCTGCTCGGCTTCATGTTCTATTACCGACAGATTATGCTTTTTCTCTGTCTTGCACGTGCACCCATTTATGGATGAGCTCATGCTCAGAAACATTTCGCGGCGCGTGCTCTCTCACACACACACACACACACACACACACACACAAACATATACACATGCACACAGCAGCACACATACTGGGAATTCTCATGATTCCATGCACTTGTGTTATTGGACCACTGGCTGCTGAATGGTGAACAGGAACGCACGAGCAGAGGGCAGTAGTTAAACCGGCAGTGAATGGCTTTCCTCACTATGAAAGTAAAATCATTTCCAAAAAGCCATTACAATATAGGGATGATTAAATGCTATACTACCAAAAGGAAAGGTTGGGCTATTACATTTTTCTTCCCTCTCATTGCATGCAGTGTGTATTTGTGTGGTACATGTGTAAGAGACAGGAAGCGGTGGGAGCTAATACGATACAAGATTAAGCCCACCCCCGGTGTGGTGACTCAGTGCGTCTGTTGTGATTAGTTTAAAGGGAAACACCCTCAAAATTCGGCTTGTTGAAATTTAAAAATCTGCTCGTTGCAAAAGAGTGACTGAACTGAAAACTGTTGAATTATGGCAAAAGGTAGAGGACAATACTGTGCAGCTATATATGTGTGTAATCATGACAATATGTATAATATGTATAATACTTGTACATACTTGTTATGGTATTGGGGATATTATATCAGCATGATATGTTACACAAAACAACTTGCTTGTTTTTAGAATCATGGAAAAATGCACCACTATGTTGCAGTCACACTTTTAAAATCAGTGTAAAACAAGAACGCAAAGTAAGTTTGCAGGGCCAGAACCGTTCACTCACTCATTCGGAGCAATTTTTTTCCAGTTAACCTGCTGCATGTTTTTGGACCGTGGGAGAAAACCGGAGAACCCGGAGGAAATCCACACAGACACGAGGAGATTGGTTCTTCCCTGGAATGTTAGAAATCCGGTATAATTTTCTTCCTTTTTCCTGCTTGAATTTAAAAACCCTAACCCAATCCATAGCACTAGCCCTAACCCTGACCTCTGACCCCTAGACCCCAACCCTAAGCCTAGGCCCAACCCTAACACTAACCTTAACACAAATGTAATCACAATCATTATTATCATAATCACCGTGAAGTAATTACTAATAAAAACTGTTATAATATCAAATCATAATATTATAATTATAATTATGACATATATTATTACAAATACAATATATATAATTATAAGTATAATTGTAATCATTATCATCATCACCATCATCATTTTTAATTGTTGTTGTAATGATGTTATTATTATTGGACTATATAATTATATTCATTATGAATTAAATGTTTAATAATAATAATAATAATAATAATAATAATTGATTTCAAAATTTTTCATTATTTCCATGTCATCTGAACTATACTTCACAGTATATTGACTTAATGGATTCCTCTGACAGCAAATGTGACAAAATAGTCAGCATTTCCCTTTGCGATGCTTCGATGCGTTTCATTTTTATCCAGGGAAATGTGTTCATATGAGAGTAACTATTTTTTATATTCATCTTACTTTAGACTGAATGACTCACAACAATTCTACAATAATCTTCGGTAGTTCAGATGTTACTAATATTCTGAATGGCTGTGTTAATACTTCCTGAATGCTCCTACTTCCACTGTATCGGAGAGCAATATAAATTTTAATGAAATATCTTGAGAGCAGCAGTGTAGTTGTCTTGCATCGCAGAATTATATGGCGCTCGTTGTAGATTTGTCAGGTGGAACTTTCAGCTGCCCACTTATGTTTTCCCAAGTGTTAACAGTCTCGTGGAGCCGGAGCCGGAGCTAAAGCTACCTGCAGTCCTGCAGGCGCCTCTATAATTACTTTTGTTAACGGTGTTTGCAAACAGGGTTATTCCTCAAGCTTCACTTTATCTTTGTAAAGCAAACAGCTGAACTTGAATTAACCTGGACAGGCGATGCCTCTGCCTAAATTCCCACAGTCCACCAAACTCTCATTGGTTTTCTGATTTAAAGAAAGCTAAAAAAAAAAAAAAGGAGACCGGCTATTTTACAAAAATGCACTCTTGTCTACACGGTGAATTTACTCAATTTTATCCAACAAAGTCAAAATACAGAATGTTAATGTATTACCTGGAACTAGCTTTGTGCATCCCATTAAGGCTTTTATATGTTTGCATGGAGATCAAAAGGTCATCTTTTGTCAGTTATATAAAATCTATCAAGGTTTATTTATTTCTTTTTGCTCACTCTGTTATTGTCCTGTTTCATAACAATCCGTCCTCAAGGATCTGTAATGTTTGGAAATTCCTTTGAGCACCATTTTATGCGGCTTATTATTTTTCATTCTGTTTACTATCCATTTTGTCCCTGCGCATGATTAAATATATGTTATCGGGACTGTGTCGAATAGTGATTTGCTACCTTAAACAAAATTACACTGGCGTAGATTGATTCGCTGATTTATGTTTTATTTTATGAGAAGCTAATTCAATAGCAGAAGATGTTTTTTTACAGTCCCGCCGACCGATCGGCGAGGACGATAAAGCAAGTCAACGATGATGGGCGGCCGTAAAACCCGACCGGGACTCTGAGGTGAAACACTTGGGACGGATCGAGACGAGAGGAGAAAGGTGGTGTCGAAAAATCATCCGAAAAGGCTGCAATTAGTGTCTTTATGCAACATGTCACCAACGGCATTATGCTTCTGTCTGCGCACAATCATGTCATAAACATGATGGACATGAACGAGGCAAAAATAGCAAGCACTTTAAGGCAAGCGAGACTTTTCGATTATTTCTGATTGTATGTGTGTAATAAAGAGTTTCTGTGACAGGTGTGAGCACCGTCATTAATTTTGTGTTAAAGTAGCAACCGCCGCTCTTCGGGATATCGGTTAGTGGCTGCTCTACACGGAGGATTTCATTAGGCTCCTTTAAACCACATCAGCGCTAATAAATGATTGTCCGCGTTTTTATTGACTTACTATGAATCATTCCTCACCCCCTTGTCTGAACACCTCCAGCCGTTCGCTGGTATGGAACAGCAACTTTGAAGGTGTTTTTTTTTTTATTCAAGGCATCGTATTTATTTTCTTATTTTACTCCAGCCTTGAGTGTTTGTTTATTTCAGCGAGGTGAAATTCCTTTAAACACTTCTTTTTTTTTTTTTTTTGAAGTACAGAGACGACAGAGGGTATTTGTGTTTCCCAGCTGATGTGACGTGGACCAGATCCCTGTAACTGCAAAGTCGTTTGAGTAATTTTTTGCAATTTCATGATTTTTACCTGTGTGAGTTAGTGTGTGAGACTACAAATTCTTTTTTTTTTTTTAATTTTCTTTTTTAACAAAGTTAAGATGTGAGTGGGGTCTTCAAGAAACAAACACATGATAATATTCCCAGCAGGATCTTCTATAAGACAATAACTAGAACCTAAAGATATGACTCTTTACAGATTTTTAAAAAATGCAATTTTATGTTTATATTTATATATGTATTTTTTGAAATGTGGAAAGAAAACATGACCGGAGGCATCATTTAGGTGCTAGAGACTACTGCACTTTAACTCATTTATATTTAGAAATCTGATTTCATCCAATGATAAGATCTGTTTGGCTAAACGTTGGTCTTCTGAGGGATGCTTAAACTGTAAATATGGCTACATATAATATAATATAATGCAAACTGCTAATATCAGATGGTAACCATGTGTTATTGTGCTTCTACCACGGCCTTGTCACGATTCAAACACAGCCTTAACTTTTCTCGAGATTGGTCTGTGCTGGCGTTTCTCTGATTTTTTTTTAAGAGCTGCCAAAACTCATCATCTTTGACCTTGTATAAAAGAGTTCAAGCTTCTTTCTGAGACTGCAGCTTCCTTTCTGCTTGGATGTCAGTTTTTCCTCCCCGGTTTTCTTTCTGTTTTCTTTTTCTTTTTGCTGAGTTTAACAATTTACATTAACCTTTCTATAAAGAACGCGGCCAGATCGTCGGCCCAGACACCTGGGCGAAGACCCAGTGGATGACTGAGAACATGCTAGAGGGATGGTATAACCCGACTGGACAGAGAACTCCTTGGGGTCCTGCAGAAACACCGGAGTGCATTGGACGATGAACAAATTCATTGCTGGACGAGATAAACATTTCCAAAGTAATTTCTGTTTATTGCAGCACAAAGTGCTAAGCCAGCTGCCTTGAGTCAGCCTGCTTCAGGCAAATACACTGCCAAAGTTCTCTTATACAGAACTTTAAAACTTTTAGTTGCCTTATTTTTGTGTCTTTATTCATCAAATAATGTATTGTTTTTATCTGTTGCATAAAGAAATAGATTTGATTCTGGTAATCTAAAAATAGCAGATAATAATAATAATAATAATAATAATAATAATAGTGGTTATAGTTATCTTTATTGTTATCTGTAGTAGTAGTAGTAGTAATATTACCCACTATTGTGCTGGCTTTAGTTTTTGTTATTGCTGCTACTGTGTCTACTTTTATAACATGAAAAATACTTTTGATGGTATTTGATACATTTTAACATGGAAAAAAAACAAATCTTTAATCTTTCCAATGCAGGCGGAGCATCTTAAAGTGATTTTATATCATTGTAGAGTCACTTTTCAATAACTACATGGCAAAAACACTGTTACGTCATATATTATTTAGTTGATATCTTACAACCTTTGACGCAAACTACATCCACTAGCAGAATGTATAACTGCTATAATGAATACATAACAATTATAACTATAATATGATATCATTTGAACAATTATATGTTAATCTTTAAATATTAATCTAGGGAAAGAAAGCTGTTTAATATGAGTGAACGGGCGGAGAGTAAATCATTTCGCTCCTTCCATTCTGCATCGGAGTGGAAGCCTAAAATAGTGCCAAATGGAAAAAGGTGAAGTAAAAGTTACTTAAAAAGTGCATTACTTAAGCAAAGGTGCCTGACTACTTAGTTATGCCCCGTCACTGTCAGCTCTGGCTATTAATCGTGGCTGCGCTGACACATGAATGAGCCGCGGTGTTAAATATGCAAGAAGACGCCGCAAGTATACGGCGCATTCTCATTCTCACCTCTTTGATAGCCTGCAGGCCACGAACTCCCAATCAAATGGCCGTAAGCTCGCTCTACTTCTAACTTCTCCTCCGAACAGAATAATGATGTCCTGACTTGACCCTCTTGCAGTACCAGAGGAAAAAGAAAATAATACATTTATCAAGGATTTCTGGCACCGTGAGACTGAAATCGCTGAGGACATTAATCAACGGCGTGCAACTGTAAAAGATGTGTGGACAATTTCCAGAGCAAAGAGTAACATTATGAAGTGTGAAAAAGCTTTTGCTTGGAAAACACACGGGGATGTAACATGACATTTTGCAGCGGAACTATTTGGACCGGAGCGGCCGGGAGTTTGCGAAATGACATTTGCGGTAACCTTTTCATGTGACTTTTTAAGAAGGGTTAAAACCACAGAGACGCGAAGATGGGGCCGATTTAGGTTCTTCCCATTAATCAACCTGCGATTGCGTTAGTCTGCAGCCCGGGGGCGAGTCCCAACCCTCCCCCTTCACTTGTTAAGAAGCGACAGCGCACAAATTGAGGTGACAAAGTGGACTGAAGTGGCCTTAAGTAATGGAGTCGGGCGAGAGCGAAGAGACCGACCTGCCGGGCCGTCTTTAAAACAAACACTGACGGTTTACAATTGCTCTTCTTCCTTATCTGCTTTCACCTCGAATAAACACGATGGTCAAAATTTGCACGTTTTTTTTTTTTTTTTTTACACATGTATTTGCAGCAATTAAAAGACAACCCAAAATTTGCTTTGCTAATTTACCAAAAGACCTAGCAGCAAGATACTCCAAGCATTGGCGAATACTGGAAAGAGAATTTAAAAAAACATTGCTCATTACAGTCTTTCCCCCAGTTGGGTTCAACCATTAATGTCATCCCAAATGATTTGAACTCCACGGAGGACGTTCATTTGCATATTCCGCGTCTTCGCGCCGGACAGAAATCCGTCCGGTGAAAGATGCGCGCAGAAATGAATGGCAGGTGCCCCTCCTTTAGCAACGGGAGCTCTTCTCCACGATACGCTGCTGACATTTAGCGAGTGGCGTCTCCTCACAGGAGTGGAGAGCAGCTGAGCGCATATCCTCGGGCCACGCAGCCTCTCCACACAGAGAAGTACGGTCAAATGTTGGGACGCCTGCCCCCAGAATTAAATCTTGATGCGCTGCAGGAAAAAGCCATGTTATTGTTTTTCGTCTCCAGAAGCAATAGTTTTGCTTTTTGACTTGCCAAAAACAGTTTGAGATAACAGGAACTTTCAACCCCGCTTGAAGGTCATTTAAAGGTGACATTTGAAGGCAACGTTCCCTTAAGATAACGACTAAACGTTCTGGGAAAAGGAACAAAAAACTACATTTAATGAAGGCCCAAAAATGGCAAAACCATTTTTTTTTTTTTTTAAAGAATTACCATTGGTCTGATTCGCACATGATGTGTCTGGTAGAAAATACAAATGACAATAATTGTTAGAACAGATCAGGCTGACGTTACTCAGCTCGCAGTTTCCACGATTAGAAATTCAGTTCATGGCGTTGATACAAATGCCCACTTATGGGCATTTGTATCCCATAAATGGCGTTGACATTTATGGGTATGATAGACCTCCATGATTATTTCTGGAGGATACCAGGATGATGTGACAACATTTAACGCTTACAAGTGAATAAAATATGCTGCTTTAATTCAAATGGACCATTCAAGGTGTAATGTTTTAGTGTCTACTAACTTTATAACTGGATTAAATTTTTTGGACCAACTTTTCAATAAAACGGCAATGATTTTGGTATTGACTTGGTTATTATTATTATTTATATTTTTTCTTTACAACTGTCACATTGTAAAGAAAGTTGAGCAGATTATCATATGTATTCAATAGACATATTTCACTCTACATAGAGTGGCTATGCACGGCTGTGAACTGTTTTTGCAAATAAATGCAAATATACAGATTACAGATAACAGATTTGTTAGGGACTGTTCTAACTCTGTTGCAATTGTTACTATTCTATGCAGCCCCAAACTAAATACACTGCATACAAAAACCAAAATGAAGTTACTTGGGGAAGGATAGAATGGAAAAAAAGACTTTAAAATGGTAATAGCAGTAGTATGGTATGAGTAATGCTTTTGTTTTTGCATGTAGTGATGAAAAAACTTAAATCAGGGAACAGACGGAGCAGAGGTAGATGTTCATTTTTAGTTGTAGCCAGGTTTGACCACATGGAAAGGGTTCTTCCTCTGGATTGCAGCATAACGCAAATGTGCGACGATAATACTTGCTATTAGGGTCAATTCATTCAGGTGAATTGGCACACACAATAAAGAAAATGACCAGACACGTCCTGTTCGATTAGCGCGACACCCTATACCAACATCGCCCTCACGGAGGTGCGTTAAGGTCACGGGCACAGGTTGAGCTCGACGTATAATTTAAAATTACGAATGTGTGGCGGAGGACAATCAATTTTAAATGTCAGTGCATACGTGAGGATTCAAGTTCAGATATGGTGCAGGGGACGTCGACCGCATTTTACATCCCGTGTTCGAAGAAAAAAACATCGGTATCACCGTGTTACAACAGAATGGAGCCCTAATACCATTGTCTAATTCATATCACTAACTGCATGCTGTTGTTTGTGAATAAGACGTTTGTCCAACAGAAAGGAAAACAAGATATTCGAGTCTACAGGGAGGCCAGGCCAGTGTCTAGATTAGAGGGAGATCCTCTTGAAGGAATAATGCAGACAGGATATTCTGTCTTGTTCCCTCCTCCCTGGAACATCTCCTCTGAGATGTAGCTGGCAGTCAGCTAGCTGCCATCCACTCCATCCAGATGCACACACACACACACACACACACCAACCCCCATTGTGAACTGAATACATCCATGCCACCGCACAAAGGAACATAGCTGGTCCCTGGTGAGTTACTGATGTTTGTGACACAGAGAGAGAGAGACTAAGAGAGAAAGAAAGAGAGCGAGGAAGAGACGGAGGGCTGGTTGTCGTATGTTTGTCTTACATGTGTAGCTGTTAAGCATAACATCAAGCTTTGCACTATGAAGCATCTCCACACACGCAGCCGCACGTGCATTCTTGCAAAAGACTGCGGAGGACACGTATACAACAGCGGATGGAGTTTCCGTAGTAACGGGATTTAGTCTCACCCTGCCGCTGATGGATTTAACAATGAGGACCCTCATGAATGAACATGCACACAGCATTTGGATGATATACACTTTTCGGGACTCACACACACACACACACACTAACACACTCTCTTACTCACTGCCTCTTTTGCATCACAAACATACTCACATTGACTCATTATCTTAAGCAGACCCACGATAACATGGTCTGAGTGTCTCCCCTCAGACAGCACATTATCTGCTTGGAATTCTTCCAAACACAAACACACACAAGTAAGTCTTCAAGTCCTTTTAGTGGGACAACAAACACACATACAGTCACTTACTCTGACTTATCAAACTCCCTTGTGAAGTCTGACACATAGACAGTCGCCCATGTGGGGTGACCCCGTCAGCCACGAGCAGGTAAATAATGCATGAAGATAAAACAGCAGCAGAGAGATGTACTTTTCTGACAATCCTATTGGAATGGCGATCTGAGTTGGAAAACATCCATTTCAACCCATCTTCCACAAACAAAATCTTATCTATGTCCACTCATCAAGGGATAGAAGATATGAGAAAATGTCAACATGGGTTTCCTTTGCCAGAGGAAGCAGATGAATGCAGGCCAGTAGACGATGGAGGTATTTAGAGGAAAACAAGAAACGGCGGTAGAAATGTGTCAATATTTTCAGAGCCAAGCCAATAGAATAAAGTATTTAGGTCAATATCTGAGGAGAGAGACTTCTATGGGTTCATTTACAAGATCCAGAGGCTTATTAGTCCACGTTTGAAGATGTAAACATTTTGTGGGGTGAGACTGGAGACATGTGCAGTTAACCGCAGATGAAGTGAACAGAGAAGTCCCCAGTTTAATTAAACTGAATCATCAGCTGCACAAAGACCTGCTGCTGCAGACAATCTGCACCTCAAAAACACAAGAAAACCAATGTGGTAAATCTCCGCATGCGGTTTTCCACCGTGCCCTCCGTCTGTCTCTCTCTCACACACACTCACATTCTATGACTCCCATATTCCCTGGTTATTTATGCCTCCATGAAGCCAGGTAGGCCCACAGTCATTGTTTCTGGAGCTCATTTTTCAGCCAGTTATGAAGTTCTCTTGATGGAATATACATTAATATATTCCTGAATCCAACAAATGTCTCTAGCTCCACTCCATGTGCCATTATTGCCATTTTTTTCAAAAATAAAATAAAATAAAATAAAATAAAATAAAATAAAATAAATTAAATTAAAATGAAATAAAATAAAATAAAATAAAATAAAATAAAATAAAATAAAATAAAATAAAAGCAAACTGTGACCTAAAGTATTTGGTCTTTTCAGTAACAATCAAGCTAATCTATATCGGTGCTGCTGCAGAGCAGAAAACATGTTGTGGCAGAGGAGCGTCAACAACAATAAGTCCCGAGATAAAGTCACCACAGGTTAATCGACACACACGTGTACATCACTCATTGATATTGCCAAGTGATAAACATATGAAATTGACAGTTTCAGATGTGAACTGATATTCTGATGAGCCATCAGGAGATCGGATGACGTCTTAATCACATCTGGACCAAAGCCACTGTGGACATAAAGCTTGTGGCCAAACACTGCATGTCCACATCAAGCTCGTGCAGTTGCCCAGCTCGTAGATCCCATCTGGATTTCACATTAAGCTTTTATGTCTTTGATGCAGATGACCATTTTACTGCCTCCAAATACTGCAGAGATATATGAAGCCTATTCTGCTGGAGGCAGGTCAGGAGGCAGCAGAGTATCAATAATTCATATGCCTGCATGTGCCTGTGAGCAAGGAGTGAGTGTGAGATGATGTGTGTGTGTGTGTGTGTGTGTGTGTGACCACGTTGCGAGGATAAATAACACCTGCTGGACCAAGTGATTATTATTCATATTTCAACCTCCATTTATTTGAACCAAAAAAAAAAAAAAGAAAAAAGTTAATCAGGGTTAAATCCACTAAACTGACATACAAAAATAAGGGACTCAAATTGAAATCAATATATTAACACAATTTACACATACATCCGATGCTGTGGAGCAGGATGACAAGACTCTTGATATGGCCACAGGGGGAGCTTGGACAAGCCAAATGCATTTTTTTTTTTTTATTTAGGCAACTGCATAACCATCAGTGTTTTTTTTTTATGAAATAGTGGCTTAACTGAGTTATGGTCAGTTCCGGTCTTAAAGCTAACAGTAAAAAAATAGAAGGGAGACTTCTCCAGAGCCGTCCCACATCTTATCTTATCTCTCCTTTTTCTTTTTCTTTTTTGTTTCCCACCCTTCCTTTCCTCTCTCCTGGATTCACCGTCTGCTTTGCCGCAGCAGCAGCAGGAGGAGAAGAGGGGAAGGGAGGGGGACAATTGGATGATCCCGAAGAATTGAACGGAAAAAAAAACGAACGGTGTAGGTTTTTAAAGGTGATGTTCGCTGTCCGGGTTGCTGGAAAGGGAAGGGGGGTGTAGATCTGCCCCCCTTTCCCATTCACCCACACCCACACCCACCGATTTCAATTCTGAAGGGGCGTTGTCTGTTTTCGTGCTCACTCTCTCACTGTGTGTTTCCATCCCTCCCACCATGTGATGGGAATTCCACGTCGCGTCTGTGGTGGTCCAAAAAACACGACCGGTGTGGGAGGGGGGGAGGGGGGGGGCGTCTTGTCCGTGACGCACAACCCCCCCCCCCCCCAAACAAAAACAAATCAAAAAGAACAAACAAAAACAACAAAAAAAACAGGTCTTTTCCGTGCGTAAGTCTGTGCTTGTGTGTCCGCGCGTAAAAACGCGTTATAGTGCGGGAGCAGGAGGGGGGGGGGGGTGATGGGGGGAGGGGGGCTGTGCGTCCTTGCGCGTCGGAGAGAGCAGGCAAGAAGGAAGGGGGATGAAGAAGAGGAGGAGGAAGAGGAGGATGAGGAGGGTATCAAACAGAATCCCTGATCACTCCTTGCCCCCGTTCACCAGAGACAGCTCTTTGAGAATTCCACTGGCGTCCACCCGCCTCCTCTCCCGGATCATGTCGTCCAGGCTGCGGAAGAGCAGGGTGTGCACGCCGCTGCCGGACAGGTGGACCTTGAGGAAGTACCGCTGCTCCGCCGAGTGCGCCTCGCCGCCCGCTTTGAACTCCCGCTTCCCGAAGCGACACCACGCGGCGAAACTTTCCGAGTTGGTCCAGCAAATCTCCCCGCTGCTCAGGCCCAGGTGTCCCGCAGCGTTCTGCATCACCAAGTCCGGCGGCAGCGGCCGGTACCGGTACCGATTGTTGACTATCCTCCCGCGGCGACCGCCGCTAACCTCCAGCAGGCTGTCCTTGCGGATCTCGCCCTTGTGCAGGTGGATCACCCGGTCGTCGTGCTCGTACACGGCCCAGTGGGGCGCCTGCGCGGTGGCCACCAGCTCCAGCAGGTCCCCCGGTTTGCACATGGTCAGCAAAGTTTCGGGCGCGTACACGTTCAGATCCTCGTTCTCCCGCAGCTTGGAGAAGATGCATTCCTGCGCGCAGAACGCCGAGTACTCCACCTCGCCCACCGCGAAGGGTCCCTCCTCCTCCTCCTCCTCGGCGGGGCTCTGGTCCTTGGTGAAGCCGCAGTCGGACGGCGTGCGGTCGTCCACCTCCTCCTCTTCGTCGGAGAAGAAGTAGGCGACGCCGACCCGCAGCTCGTCCTTCTCCAGCCCGGACGGATCCCCCGTGGGCAGCTCGCTGTAGTTGAGGTGGGTGATCCGATCCAGTTGATTTCCCATCAATGACCTGGCAAGGCAGAGGCATGGACTTGTGGTGTCTGAGGAGGAGGAGGAGGTGTAGGAGGAGGAGGAGGAGGAGGAGGAGGAGGAGGGAGAGACCATTATTTCAAAGGGAAAGCGGAAAATACTGCATTTGAGCCCAGTGGGTGCGGGGACGCGCTCCGGCACCGTGAGCGCACACCGCCGGCTCTCATCCAGCCGAGCGGAGCGCACCGGATGCCCGGTAAGTCAAGTCATCGGATCCGGTGTGAAAGTCTTTTTTTTTTTTTTTTTTTTTTTAAATAACAAAAAGAAAAAAAAAAGTCTGCAATTTAAAGTAAAAAAAAAAAAAAAAAAAAAAAAAAAGTGTGACCGGAAGAGAAAGCAGTACCTGTGCGCCTCGCGGACAAACGGGTTAAAGATGGTTGGGGTCCATCGGCTCCGCGGGCGGTAGGGGCCCCTGCTCTTCCTCTTTCCTCTTCCCCGTCTAAACTCGTCGCTCCACGCGTGGAGAGAACCACCACCACCACCACCACCACACGCTCTTTCTCCTCTCCCTTTCTTTTTTTTTTTTTTTTTTGCGTGCCTGCGCTTCGCCCTCCTCCCCAGCGCCAGCTCCGTATTTTTAAGTACCGAGGAGAGCTCCGCCTCGGCCGACGCGCTCCGCCCTCGCCGGCTCTCGGTGGCCCGCGGTCACGGGGTCCGTCGACGCGGAGCCAATGGGAGGCTCCGAGGAAAACGCCGTTCACCGCCGGCCAGCCAATCCGGTGCGGGCTGGGCGGCCGCCGGCGATAGGCGCCCGTTACCGTGGCGTGGTATTTGTTGTCAGAGAGCTCTGAAATCCCTTCCATGACCGGTGGAGACCACAGAAGCAGGCGGAGGTTTGGAGATAACAGTTTGTGCATCTCGCTGAGCGCTTCTGCGTGCTCGGCTCTCTTTGATGCACGATAAACATCCCCACTATCTCCAAAATAAAATGCTTCAAATCCCCCTTCCACTCATGGAAATGTGCTTAGTGTCGCTGTAGGACGCGTCCCCAGGACGCGATGAATAACTTGTAAATGATTTCTGTACGTGTCACCGGCCTGACTCTGCATCACTTCCGTGTTCGCATGGATGACTATCTGCAAATCGCCTGTAAATTATTGAAATAGTAAACCATGTGCAAAGGGTTAATCTATTTATTATATCTGCACCGGTTGCCTTTTTTTTTTGCACTTCTGGTTAGAGGCACTATACTGCGTTTGGATGCCCTCTAGGCTGCTTGCATATGTGTAATAGCATTAAGTTGAATTTAATCTAAAAAAAATCTAATCAGATCTAAAATATTGACATAAAATACCATGTACATACAGCAAATGTATTTAATATATCTGCGCCGGCTCCTTTTTTTTTGCACTTCTGGTTACATGCACTGTACTGCATTCGATTGCCCTGTAGGCTACATGTACATGTGTAATAACATAAAGTTGAATTTAATCGAAAAAAAAATCTAATCAGATCTAAATTATTGACATATATACCATGTACAGACAGTTAATTTATCCATTATATCTGCAACTGCTGTTTTTTTGCAATCCAGGATGGATAGGATCAGGAATAAGTCTTATCAGAGGGACGGCACATTAATGTTTTGGAGATAAGGTCGAAGAGGCCAGGCTGAGACGGACGGGTCGTGTAAAGAGAAGGGATAGTGAACGTACTGGTAGAAGGACGCCGGGGTCGGATCTGCCAGGCAGGAGGCCGAGAGGAAGACCAAAGAGAAGATTTATGGATGGAGAGAAAGAGGAAATGATGTTCGTTATTGTGAGAGAAGAGGACACGGAGAAAAGGGTTAGATGGAAGAGGTTGATTTGCCGTGGCGACCCCTGAAGGGACCAGCCAAAAGGAAAAGAAGAAGATCTGCAACTGCTACTTTTTTTTGCACTTCTAGTTAGATGCTAACCTGCATTTTGATGATGTATGCTTGCACATGTGTAATGACAATGAAGGTGAATTTAATTTAAAAAAAAATAACAAAAAACTAACAACTTGTAAAGTACTGACATAATATACCATGTACATACAGTAAATGCATTTATTATATCTGCAACTGCTGCTTTTTTGCTCTTCTGGGAGTAAAATAATAGAAGCAACAAGATGCTCAACTGCATTTTGTTGCGCTGTACATGTACATGGGTGATGACGAAGTAAAATTAAATTTCAAAAAAATCTACTCACTTGTAAATGATCAAACTAATATACCATGTTGTTTAGTTCATTTCTCAATATATCTACTGTCTGCTATTTTTGCACTTCTAGTTAGACGCTAATCTGGATTTTGATGACGTATGCTTGTACATGTGTAATAACAATGAAGGTGTATTTAATCTGAAAAAAAAAAACGAAAAAAAAAAAACTAATCACTTGTAAATTAATGACATAATATACCATATACATAAAGTAAATGCATTTATTATATCTGCAACTGCTGCTTTTTTGCACTTGTGGGAACAAAATAATAGAAGCAACAAGATGCTCAACTGCATTTTGTTGTACTGTACATGTACATGGGTGATGATAATGAAGTTAAATTAAATTTAAAAAAAATCTACTCACTTGTAAATTATCAAACTAATATACCATGTTGTTTAGTTTATTTCTTATTATATCCACTGTCTGCTATTTT
The DNA here is from genome assembly GCF_037954325.1 of Fistularia commersonii. Classification (NCBI taxonomy): domain Eukaryota; kingdom Metazoa; phylum Chordata; class Actinopteri; order Syngnathiformes; family Fistulariidae; genus Fistularia; species Fistularia commersonii. Next base: position 5,560,593 of record NC_141303.1, read on the forward strand.
TGCAGTCCTGGTTGGATGTTAAACCACATTTTGATGACATTTGCTTGTACATGTGTAATCACAACAAAGTTGAATTTACTCCCCAAAAATGACAACTAATCACTTGTAAATTATGAACATGATACACCATGAACATACAGCTAAGTTATTTATTATATCTACTGGCTGTTTTTTTGCACTTTCAGATAGATGCTAAACTGTTTTTTGATGCCCTATGCTTGTAGACATATAATGGCAATGAAGTTGAATTTAATCTGTAAAAAAGCAAAGTAATCTCTTAAAAATTATTGAAATACTACACCTTATGCATGCAGTTAATTTATTTATTGTATCTGCACTTGCATCTTTTTTGTACTTCTAGTTGCAAATCATCAGAAGCAATAAGACGACTCAATTTTGTTGCCTGTACTTGTCCATATACATGTATGATGACAATTGAGTTGAATTTAATATAAAAAAATGAACTCCAAAGACTTAAAAGAGGGACTGGAGTTTGTACACAAGGTAGGAGTTAAACAACTCCATGGGAAACCAGTACCAACTGTTTTACAACCTGATTCTATTGTTGTGTTGGGGTGAAAACACAGATCAATAATCAGACTGAGTCACTTTTTTTTTTTTTTTGCTGCATGCATAATGCATGGCAAACTTTCATATTGTGAGTGTGAGATAAATGTGATTATAGCAGTGCCATCCAAAAACGCAGGCACATCTCACGTTTCATCAGCCCAGCCCGGAGCAGACAGCCGTCTCAACATTTACATCAGACCTCGAATGCTTACCCCCAATGTTCGAAATATATTCTCTTTTTTTTTTTTAAATCTGGCAGCATCCAGAAAGCTTTACAGAATATCTCTCCAGTTGCTGACATAGAACAGTTGCTGCTCTTTGTTTTCCCTGGTGACAGGCATATATATGACATATATATATATATGTGTGTGTGTCTGTGTATATATATGACATATATGTGTATATATATGACATATATATATGTGTGTGTATATATATGTATATATGTTTATATATATGTATACATATGTATGTATGTATATATAAAATATATACATACATATATATATACATATACACACACATATATTTTTTTTCTTTTTTTTTTCTTATTTGTTTTTCTACCGTTAATTTACACACTTTCATTAATAGCCTCATTGTTGCACAGCATTGTCAACTGTTGCAGCTCTGTGTGTGTGTGTCCCTTTACGCATCAGACAAAATGTGTGTGGAACATTTTAGTTATGCAACTGCAAGCAGCGGTAGTATTCACACTCTCTTCTCATATAAAAAGGCACCTTTAATGAATTCTATTAAATGTGTTTGACAGTCTCAGAAATAGAATTTTTGCTTTAGAATCAGTGGAATTCCACCTGCCTCTGCTCTCTCATTAAACATCTCAGAATACATAAATAAACAAATAGATTTCATTTTTGCAAGTTGAACTGCTGGACACAACATATCTAGTGGTTCACTGGAAATTATATTTTCGGCGTTTGTGATCAAGAGGCGTCTTATTTTTGTATCGTGCTTGCGGCTGCCGAAGTTTGGATCAGAATCGCTTCAAAAATGTGTGATGTCATAAATCATGCTCATCTTAAAACTGGAATTTGCACAAGGCCGGAGAAAATGTGTACTTTCATCGGTGAATATGAAAACAGCATTTTCAACAGAGAGAAACTTTGCATAATTTTGACCAGTGGGGGGGGGGGGGGGGGGGGGGGTGTTAAATCAGGTCTGAGGAAAAAAAAAAAATCCTCCACACACACATAAACACACACACACACACACACACACACACACACACAAATATTTACATAGTAATACTGTTAATAGTGGATTTGGCTTGAGCTTCAACGGTCCTGCCACTTACAGTCTACATCAAGAAATAAGTATCTTTGCTACATAGCACCCTTTCTGACCAACACACACTCTACAACTCACTCTTTTTTTTTTCAATCTCACTCCATCTCCTTTACACAACTAATCATATATGCAGCTGTTGTAATAATAAGGCAGGGTGCAGACAGTACCGGATAACTACCAAGCCCGGGTGATATTTCACAACACCAATAATTGGATATGTCTCTATTCCCTAATTACTAACTAAATCATATATGCTGCGGCGCCATACTGGGCAGATAAAACACACAAGCTGTCCAAAAATATGATACATTCAGACATCGCTGTCTGCAAATGTGATTTACATGTAAAACATGAACAAATACACATATGCGCCACCATGTGCTATATGTAGGCAGTCACTCTCCTTTGCACAAACCAGGCAGTTTGCACAGAGAAAGAAGAAAATGTTTTGCTTTATTGTCCAGCTGTTTGAGTGTGTGTGGTCAGTGACAAAAATTTGATTATATATAAGCAGCAGAAAGTGTCAAGCTTTCCAGTGGAAAGGAAGTGTACTGTACAGATTTTTTTTTATTATGATTTACTGAATCTGTTTATGGCATGCCAGGATTATTAAGACTTCTAGAAACTCAATAACTGTGCTTAAATCATCTGCATATGGCTTTAAGCCCATATTCAGGGGCATCAACCGATAGGGATAAAAAAATTACAAACCTCTGAAATTTTTTGACGCATTATTTTTTCTGTTATTGGATTATAGAGGACAAACAAACAGGTGTGAAATTAATAATCAATCGGACATGGAATAAGAATGCATGAGTGCAGCAGGGGACACAAATATCAGAAAAAGATGGGTATACTTATATATCTTAAAGGTATATGGTTTTTGACAGGGGTCAGGGGAAAAAAAAAGGGCCCTGATAATGAACATGAAATAATCATTCATCACAAAAATAGAATCAAACCTAAATTGCAACCCTACTTCAAAATAATAACAAAAATCCTGAATTGAGAATTTGCATAAAAAAATGTTTTCATATTGTTATCTATTAAGTTCCCCTGTCCAATTTAACATGATTGGTAGTATTTAGATAATAACTCCCTTCTCTTTCATGTGCAAATTGAGAGAACCCAGTAGAGTCTAGCACTTTGAATATACTAAATCTTTTAACTTCCTCTTCCCTAGTCTTTTTGTTCATGTTTATAACGCTACAAAAGGTCGAATTAGTTGACGGAGCCAACCCCCTGCGCTAAGTGATGCGACTGTGGAGAGGATTGTTCTGCAGGTGCTTGTATTCAATCTGCATAAAAGTAGCCTGTCTTCTGCATATCTGCCACTTGGGAAGTTGCAAATAAAAGTCCTTGAATATGGTCATTATTTGGACAGCTCTTTTCTGAACGCCGTCAATGGTTACTCGTTGTTTCCAGTTACGACGTATTTAAAACATGGCCAAAATAGCAGCGGTAGATATTTAGCATTTCTTAAAAAGCTAAGTTGGGGTTTCACCATTAAGCTGAGGAAATCAAACGCTCGGCCCTTCCTTTTTTGCAGCCTCGTCAATATGAACATCCCAACTTAGCTGATATACAGGCAGGAACCCGGGGAGAGAAAACACAAGGTAAGCTTTTTTTGTGATAGTTTATTGATCCCCGCTGGCAAAATAATGTTTCGCTTTCGGTTTCCAGGGAGGTCACAGAGCGGGGTCAGATGAGATAGAGTCGCCGGCCTGCTTCAAGACCTACACGATGGAGTAACTGGTATTTTTTGAGTCCATAATAACAGGTGTGAGGTGCAACTGTGGTTTTTCATTAAAGTGGTGATCATACCTTTCTCCTCTCTCAGACGTGGCACGCTAATTAAGCCAACTGACGATAAAAACACGTAAAAAAGATCCTCCCGAGAGAAAAGACATCTCTGGACGTGGTTAAATAGCGGCTTCAATTAAAATAGTGTACTTGATTACCATGTTTCCCGTGCTTATATAGAGCAGTCCTTCGCTTACTTTTAAAAACATACCTGGAAAAGAGCTAAACAGAACACGTACCGCTATAATCAGACAGTGCGTCTAAAAATACTGCAGCTTCCTCTGAATCTGCTCTGCAATCACCTGCCTTGTGTGTGTTTTCACATAATGACACAAATATCTAACTGGAATGGTTGTTTCTGTCGCCCCTCTCCCGTTCAACATGTGGATGTATCAAAAAACGATACCGGTCAACACCTCACCAGCTGTGAGTCACATATTTGGACGGAAAGAGTTCTTGAACATGTTATCCATTTCACTTCTCTGCAATAACTCGTCCCAATATTGATACGTGCTTACGCAAAGTAAATTCTTAGCCGTTGTTGCTGTTGCTGTATCACTACACACCACTATGTCAAATAACAGTGACAACGGTGTGTTAACACAATTATACCCACCATCACATCTATTGTTGTGATTGTAGGTGCTTGTGCCACAGATAGCAACCATCAACATTGTCATCATATCTCTAACTGAGGCGAAGTCTACCCTCCAGGGTGTTGTTTCCTGAAGCTGAACATTGTCTTTATATTAGTGGAAAAATGAGTACCAAGTTCAGTGTTTTTGCGCTTGGGTAAACTCTATAATAAGCAATTACAGTACAAAACTCAGTGCTGGGGTGAGTTGCAGTGGCATAAAGGGAGGAAAATTATCCTTTAAAAACAGAAATATTTGACCGTAGCATTGTATTTTCCTGACAACCCCCTCGCTCCTTTTTTTTCAGGGAATATCTTCCTGCGGGAGCCTTGATCATGCACCAAATAAGATATATCACGTAGTGTTGCTACATGCTCTACATGGCGCTCGGCGGCGTTGGATAGATATGTGGTGATAGTGATATTTGACCATCAAAAACAGAAATATTTCTACTCAAGTCTTTCAGGCCAATGTGTATCCATTTAAGCATAGCTATCGCTCCCTTTTTCACTGAAAGAACTTTATGCAGTTCTAAGAACCTTTTCAGGAGCTAGGCTGTTTCTGCTTGCATTTGGACAATATCGGTAGTGGGTACCTCAGTTCCCGGAACCACTGGGCACTGTATTCACTCATACGATTGAGTCGGCAATTGGTCGAACTTATAAGCTGAGTCCATATAGTTCTTGCCAACTGCGGAATTTTATTTCAAAAAAGGTCAGTTGTTTTCTTGCAATGTGCAACAATTCACTGAACCAGCGACCGCCGGACTGACAAATAGGTCTGGAAGCAATCTCAAGGACTCGCGGCGGAATATGAACTTTTCGCTAAAATAAGTATGGAATAAGCTAACCACGAAGCAGTGAAGGAATAAAAAAAATAATAAAACACATTTGATGTACCATAGCTATTATTCCTGATATGCAGAAACTGACTTTTTGGCAACTTCACGCTTCATGTTGTCTGTGTAGTATTCCTCTTCTTTGTGGCGATTTGTTTTTGAATGCGGTGACATTGTGCACGTCGCAAATGTTCCCGACACACCGGTCCCTACCGTGGTCCCTCACTCCCCATGTGAATGCAAAAATTAAAAAGTTTTCTTTGGGAAACGGAGTTCCTCAAACGAAACGCGAGCTTGACAGTTCCCGGAATTTTTCTGTCCAAAAGCGTCTGATGAAAATGAAACCGTGCAGTCAAAGGCGTCAAAGGTGTTAAATATATTCTGACAAAAACATTGCTTAATATTTGCATCTGAAAAGAGCTTAAATGCCTGTAACACCAGAATGACTCGATGAATGACATAAAGGTGGAGAATCCCAGAATTTCAAGGCGGAGGATCTCAGCCGCAAGGCGGTCGGCAGCAAACGGCATTTGAAGAACGGCAAGTGTACATAACTTCGCGAGCCAACAATCGTCTGCTACGACTTAAAGACTGAGCAAATACCATTTGAGAACGAAATGGAATTTGCAGTATGAGCCTATAGAAACAGACAGATACTATGTAATGGACAAATAGCAAAAGTAAAAAAGAGAAGTGACTTTTATTGAAGGCGACCAGTTGCCATCGAAAGTTTTTTTTTTTTATTAGGTGAACCCTAATGTGTTGCTATTTTCAACTCACAATGAAAAGGCTTTAGGTGTCTAAATCATTTTTAACCAGTCTGATGGTTGGTCTGATGTGTCGGTGCGGTGTTTGCTCTTTCCAACTTTCCCATTATCGTACAGCTAGATTGTTGAAAAGTAGCGGTATTCAACTTTTATAGCAGAAAACGGAAGAACCAATGATGGAACAAAGTATAAAACTACCGCTATGAAACCTCTGAACACTGCAGCTATTAACAAACTTAATATCAATCTCATAATTACAAAATTGGATGTTATCCAAACAATTTCCAACAGTTTGGACGAGTACACCGAAGACTGACCACTCAGATGTGGCTGATTGACGTGGAGGTTTTGTTGCGTGATAATGCAAATGCCCGCTTTTCTTGCGAGTTCACCTGCCAACATGGCTTCGCGAACATAAAGCATTAAATGCTAATGAAAAACCGATAGCCCGGCGAACCATAATCAATATTCGTTAAGATGCAATTTTTTTCATTTCTTGATCTATCTTTGATTGTGATGATGCCAAGCAGCTGATCTTATTAGCCAACATTAATATTAGATCGTTTTACACCGTCAAGTAAACATTCTGTTTACATATTTGGTATCAGAATGCATAAAGAACCGTCATATTATCAGCAAATTGGATAAGGGAGTATTTTCCCAAATAATTCATAATTCTAACCCCGGTACTAGTTTTTTCCCTTTTTTTTTTGGAAGGTCATGTGTTCTGTGTTTTGAAGAAAGAGGCGAACCAGAAGAGGCAGTTGATGGGTCTGTTTACTGGCATTAAGACCCTGGTTCACATCCAGGCAGTCACATATGGCATCAAGCTGTCCCAAGACATCTCACTATTCAACAAGGGAAGAAACTGGAATGGTCTTAAACCTAAACAATATTTTTTGCCAAATGAATGATTGGATTGGCAAAATGTGTCGGCACAACACCAGTTCCTAAATCCTCCATCCACATTTCTCCCGATTCAGCCGAAACCCCCTCCGAATTTAGAATCACACCAATTTAATCTTTTGTGCTTCGCTTTACAACATGAAATAAAGTCCATCAAAAAAAAAAAAAAAACAGCAAGAAGATATGTTGAAATAAAAAGAAATGACATTTTGAAGCAGTTTTGTCAGATATGCCGTGCATTGTTTTTAATTGAGAGCTTCGCTGGTTCAAATCATCCTCTAATACTAGTACTATGGTAACATTTTTTGGGTATTGAAGAGTATTTTCCAGAATGCTGGAGGTAACAGAGACGGAGATATTGAGGTTCACTTTGGGAGTGAGGAAGATGGATAGGAGATCAGGAATTAGTCCATCACAGCACATGTTGCGTGCTTTGGAGATAAAGTGAGAGAGGCCAGACTGAGATGGTTTGCACCGAAGAGGAAAAGTGAATATCTGGGTAGATGGATGCTGAGGTTGGAACTGTCAGACAGGAAGCCTGGAGGAAGACAGAAGAAAAGATTTAAAGATGGAATGAAAGAGGACATGAAGTTAGTTGGTTTGAGAGAAGATGGAGGCGGGGGATTCGCTGTGGCGGCCCTGAAGGGTGCAGCCAAAAGGAAAAAAAAAAAAAGAAGAATTTTGGGATTAAATCCATTTATAAACACTTTCCCTCTAGGTTATGACTGGTGTATATATATATATATATATACATACATTTATATAATTTTGTTTTTTTTCAGTGATAAAAGTTACCTGAACCTATGAGGTGTGGGCAGGTTTTTGTGTGCCAACTCCATTCGTCTTGCGTTCTGGAGCAGGTCTTTCGTCAGGTCTTATCAGCTCTTCTCAGACTGGGGACCATGACTCACTCAGAAGGCACCAGTCTGACATCTGAAGCCCATCAATGTGGCGCTGAATGTTAACTTCCTCGGATTCAACTCCTCTCCTTTTACGTGTCATTGCCGGTACAATTATTCCCCCTCTGAAGTCCCGGCATCCATATGACTTTTTCACACCGGCTAATGTTTAGAAAAGAGGCCAACTTGCTGAATTCCATCTTTCGCCGATGAACAAAAAAGAGCGGTATTGTACTTCGGTTCGATTGCAATTATGAACATCGTAATATGAAGGTCAAACACGCCGATTTGTCAGAAGGCCATAGCTCTGCGAGAAGTGGAGCAGCAAATCGGGCTCGGTCCTGGTCCCCAAACATCCTCAACTGCCAATGTGTTTTGCTGCCTGTTTGAGGCAGTTGGTACCAACCAAATGAGAAAGAAAACACAATCTTGTGTTTAACACAGTCAAACCAAATCTTGAGTATATATTTCTGAAATAATCATAACCAATACATGTATGAGCCAACATTACAAAATGTCTGAAAATAGCGAGGGTCCAGCAAGTGATTATTTTTCTTCCAAAGTATAGCGGTGTAAACTGCACCATGGTTTTAGATGTGTTGGTGAAACATCGCATTACTGTTATAAAGTTGCCGTTGCACTGCAGTTATAAGTCACAATAATCTTGTTGCTACTCTCATGATCTGTTGAAGTGGTTGGTAACAAACCATTAAGCAGTTTTACTTGGACAGCTACACGATTTAATCATGACCAACATACCACTTATAATCACTGTATATATTGAATTAACATGATGCAGTTCAAGATATTCATTTGTACAAACCAGGGCAGAGAACATCTCAAAATTGAAGTGGTGTTTTTAACATTTTCAAACATTTGTCTTTCAGTAACATGTACTTTGAATTTCTTTATATTTATGTAGTCAATTTTGTGGCCCCTGCTGTCTTTCTTCTGGATTCTTATAAAGAGTACAAAAGTTAATTTAAAATTGCGATCAATTACCGTCTCTTGATTGACTTAAGTATTATTTTTTCACCTTTTAAAACAAACACATCAGCCACTTTAATAAAAGGTTGACAATCAAAGCATGACATTTATAAAATATCATCGTTTTCATGACGGTAATGATAATTTATGAAACAAACTGATACATTATGAGAATGAGACAAGAGAGAAATGACAAATCAAGCTATCATTGAAAGTGCTTTTGAATTATTCAAAAGTAGTTATAAATTCAGTCATAATTATTATGACTGAATTATTCTATTTCTTTTCAGGCACGGTGAATAATGATATCAGGAACACACATATGGCCTGTATACAGTTTTTAAAAGGGATGAGAGAGGCTCGTGTGATTTTCATTTCAGTGAAACAATGCTCTCGTTCATTTTTGCCAGAGCGTCACGGATATAAGTAGAAACACTTGTGGATGCATGAGGCTTCTAACGTAAATACAGCCAAAGTGAAATCCAGAAGTGTCTCTCTTACGGCCTTTTGCAGAGGACAGCATATTATATCTCATGTCGGAGGATAATTTCAGGCTTTACTGCTCACGGCGCGTTACCTCATAACATTTCAATAGGTACTTGCTGGTTGCAAATTATTTTCTCTTTAGTTATTCCCCGAAAACACCCACTCGTTCTGTCATCTTTTTACTGTAAAAGGTTCAGCGTCTGTCTCATCCTGGCCTTCGTGGGAAATACAACCAATTTTCTCTCAGCGCTCTAAAATATTTCCTGAATATGTCAATAAGAAAGATCCCGGCTTTTAGTTGTTTGACAAAAAAAAAAAATCATAACGCTAATAGAACTCAACATTTCCACCGACTTCAAAGTTTTTGGGACTTTTTTTCACTGTCACGTAAAACCTGCTGGTTCCATAATAATTCAGTTAGATCACATGTAATATTCAATAGTTGGATATATAAATCAAGTGTGATTTATACGCTACGTCACTCTAGCTTTTGCTGTATTGTCATTAATCGCTGAACCCGAGCGGCTCCGGGGTTATGATTCCTCTCATGTGGGTGACACAGTGTGTCGCCTCGCTGGCTCTCTGTCACCTCGCCGCTGCGGTCAAGGGAAGTGAACTACTTGAACTTATTAAGAGTTACTTAAAGGTTAAAGACCTGTTTAATTAAAAGTCCTATATCCAGGGAAATTCCTTCATGCAGGCTTAACGGATGGGTCATTTGTCAGATTGTAAATCTACTGTCCGGATGTGATCCAATGTCTTCCTTTATTTTATTGAAGGAATTTAATAAATGATTACCTTGAACTTTTTAATTTTACTTGAGCTTATGCCTGTTGTCATATTCATGGTTATTGATGTTAATATATAATGGATTTAAAATTATTCTTTTTTTCTCTCCTTTCTTTTTTTACACTTTGTCACTTTTAATGTTTTTATTTTAATTGTTTCTTTGGATCTGTTTTGTTTGCAAGCGTTTAAATAAATAGAGTATAAATGTATAGAAATAATAATAATAATTATTATTGTTAATTTATTTCACATATATATTTATCGATTTATATATTATAAATTTATATATTTTATTCTGAATTTTCTGCCTTTATATTTAGACATCCATGCCATGCTCTTATTATCACCCGTTTTTTTCTTTCTCTCTTTTGTAGAGCCCGGTCGGTGTAGTCCATTGGTATGCAGGGTGGTGTTGGCTGGTATTTGCAACGGAAGGATAAAGCGGCAATCAGTGCCAATGAAGCAGCTCTTGTCCCAGAGCGCAAATGTGCCAACATCAGCAACACCACCAGACGCGGTACGTCACTGAGTGTGCATTTTTATGAGCGTGTTTTTTTTGGCCGAGCAGCGGCGGTGTCAAAGAGGTCAAGCGGAGGTCACTTTCTTGGCCTGACATAATATGACCTGTTTTTTTTTTTCTCTTGCACACACAGTAGGCAGTGCTTTATGATCCACAGCCTGGTGATCACAGACCGAACACAATCTTTTTGTTCCTCGGTGTTAGCGGGGGAACCGGGCACATCTGTCAATCAGGCAGATATATGCCTCCATGCTCGCATTCAGAGTGTGAATGATTGCGTTTTATTTCCTTGCAGCCTTCCAACGATCCAATTAAACTCCCAAATATTTGATTTAAAGCAGTTTATGCAATGTTTAATATTCTTATAAACTAACACTTCATGAGCCAGAGCACATCTGTCTCTGCATAAAGCGGCAAGCCTTGGAATAAAACAGAGCGGTGCCCAAAAACGACCAAGCCAGAGGAGAATCTCTCTTTAAAACTGAAAAACAGTGTTAGCCAGCTGATGACGGATTCATATTTCAAAAATATGATTGTTTTCTTCAATTTTTATATGGAATCAAACACCTACAGCTCTTCCCATTAACAATGTTTATGTTCTATGTTTTTCTGTCGTCAACTTGTAAAGCGTCTTTGTGTACCGTGAAAAGCGCTATACAAATCGTATGTATTATTATTATTATTATTATTAAATAGAATTGATAGATATCTAGATTTATTATTGTTTTTCTCGCTTCTTATTCTAATGTTTGTTTTTTTTTCCTGTGAATTTGGGGTATCTTTTATCTTATTTCGCACTTAAATTCTTTTAATTAGTTCTATTTTTTTGGTCTTTTTTTTTCCACAATCTTTTTATTTATCTCCCCGCAGATAATGATGTGACATGGCAACACTGATTGGATAACGTAATAAAAAATTCTAAATACAAAGTATGTATAGCCGTACACCCATATTAGCTCACTGGCTCAATGGCTGGGATGAACGTGGGCAGGCGGACCACAACAAGATATGTTGATCAAATGAAACGATTTGAAATTAAAACTGACTAAATGATCAGTTTACCACCAGTGAAATTAGTAAAAGATATTATCGGTTTGTCTAAAGCAATTGGTCAGGTTTAACCTCAGTTAAAAGTTACAATGGTAATTGCACCTGCTCGGTTCACTTTGCATTGAACAAGGATCTGCTTCGCCAACACTGCTGCTATTTGCCTTGTTTTTTTTTAATATTGTCAGATGCATGAGTTTCATCTAAACAAAAAGCCAAAAAGAAAGACAGGTGTGTGAAGGACAGTCGAAGAATCAGATGAACCGTATTGTTTTCAGTGTTCAGTTCTTGGAAACGCCTCCTCCTTTTACTTGGTATGTCTTTTCTTTTCTTCTATTCATGGACAGACTGCCAGTTACTAAGACCAATGTCCTCTGCATGCACAGATAAGATAAGATAAGAACAACTTTATTTATCCCGAAGGAAATTGTTGTGCCAGAGTTTCAAGCAAAACATAACAATAATAGATAATAGTACGAAGGAGGGAGAATAAGAAATACAATAAAATATAAAGTGTCAAAGTTAAGGTTAAAGTTAAGGCTATCAAGTGTTTTAAGGTATTAAAAAGTACAAAGATTTGAATATTCCCTTCGGCTGAAGGAAGAGGAATCAAAAACACACAGCTCACCATCATGGGAAAAATTTGTAAATACGACCAATACTCACTTTATAATGCATGTATTAAGCACCAATAACCTCATATTTGTGAGCATATGTTTTGCATGTGATTTTACAATTAATCATTATCATGAAAGCACCATTAATAAATGGCCGTATTTTACAGCTCATTGGGCGCCAAAGGAGATAGTTTGCTTGAAAAAGGAAACTATTTTTGATAAATTAGTTCGGAAGTAATTTTGAAGGAATACAAGTGGTTGGAAATGAATGCAACTTTCCAAAAGGCCACAATTTCGGGGGGATGAGTGTCACAATGTTATGGATTAGTTCAAAAGAAATTGGATTTCATTTAAACACTATTAAAACTCAAGGTTTGAAGATATTTTCATTGTACTGTCATAAGTCATGAAAAACTTTTTCTTTTTTTTAATGAGTAAATAATTCAAGAGTTACCTTGAAAATAAGTCTTGGCTTAATATTTTATTAATGGCTGATCCAGGTAAAGGAATTGATAAACTTTTTTTATAATAAATGATAAAGTGCATAATATGCCATGCATGCCAACAAGCCGCTTGTTGATGGAGAATATTTAACAACTACTATAAAATGTTACCAAAGTATTTCTCAGTTCATCCGTTCATCCTGACACATAAGCCACCGCTTCACTTCTCTGCCAATTTTTTTTTTTTTCTTCTTTTGTAATCTCACCGAGAGACAGGCAACACTGAAATTGTAACCGCCTCGGTGGCGGAAATATTAAAGGCTAAATCATTAAAAAAAAAATAAAAAAAAAAATGATAGGCAAGTAAAGCCAACACTGAAATTGTGCCAGAGTGCAGACAAGCAAAGCATTAAACCCTGAAATTCATCAGTAGACGAGGGAACTGTTCTGCGGATGCCCGAGATGGCGGCTTCCAGCTGGCAGCTGCCGCGTCCCGGGCGTGCGAGTTCCCCTCGCACGGATATATGAAGGTCAGACTTGGACGGCGACGGCCTAATCTACCATTATCCTCCTCTGCTGTTTTAAGCAAAGAAAATTAATAATCCCATTTCCTCAGCTCTTTAGCAAAACATAAACTATCCATCTTTCAGTCCATAAAGCGCTTCGCCTCCAAATGCTTGCTGTAGATCCGGCTGTAAAAAAAAAGTGTTGAACAGGACGGGTTTCTTCCACATGCAGGACGACACAGTTGTGATTTGATTCCCATATTCGCTCTACACAATTCCGGATTTTATATTTCAATTCCGACCACATTCGGTCAAACCGGAGGAATCGCCCGTCAGGAAAGAAGTGAGGGAGGTCGTACCGGAGCGAAATGGCTCGAAAGATTGCATGGAATTCAAAATATGATTGATTATGATAATGCAGTCAGACAAATCAGTTGCAAAGCCTGGAGTCTAGATATGTCAGTCACTCCACACCGACTTCTGCAGTGACCTATGATGGTTTATGGAGGATCTGAAGAACCTCAGTTGTTAAATGGTTTAATCCAAACGGGGGCGACCGGTATTTTAGGAAACAGCGTGATATTTTGGGTAAAGAAAACCTCTTTTGTTCTACATTTTCTCAATAAAGGTCAAATCTCTCGCATTAAAATGAGGCGAGAGAATTGAGCTGTGCAATCAAAACGGAGACAGAAGAGTGCAAAAAAAAAATCTATGCGGTGAAAGATCTAAATGTGAAGAATCTTTATACGTTTGTTTGTTTTTTAACTACTATTTCTACTGAGTCCTATCTGAGTATTGCGGTATCCTGAGAATAGTAGTATGGGAGAAGGATCAGGTGTGACACCGTGTAAAATGCATAATAATAATAATAATAATAATAATAATAATATCGATGCCATTTTTTCATACATCTGAGTCATTTATTCAGATGCATTTTAAGTGCATTAATAGCCTGTGGGGTGTTAATGAACTTAAGAATACTTAAGAATTTGAGCCAGCAAGTCTTTTTGTCAGTGTAATGGTGAAATCCATATTCATTGAGTGAAATTCATATTGGACTGTAATTGGCAAAAAATTCAGATCATGCATGAGGTTTTCTTTCTATGTTGCTGCTGGAGTTTGTGGAACAAACTGTTCTTTCCTGGCTTAACTTTACTATATATTTACATATTTTTGTATCCTTTGGTTTCCCCCCGGGGGTCCGAGATACACATATTGGGGGTCGGGGTTGGGAGATATTCTCTAAAAATTGAATTAAGTGAGCCATTTCACCACATTCATCAAATGAGATAAGATAACCGTTAAGTTTAAAATGAACAGTTTCAAAGGTTAATTGCTTAAATGAAATTATTTGGGGGCCTGATACACTGAAAAGTTTTCAAATTAGTTAAAGTGGATGATTATGTTTGATGATTGAAATAAGATTAGTCAAAGTAAATACATAATTTGCATTCCGTCAACTTCAAATATTGATAAAATTGAATTCTTGGAGTTCTTAAGGTGATCAAAAAGTAACCTGCCGCAAGTTTTTTGGGACTCAACATGTATTTCAAAACCTCACGACAAAATTCACAAAATTCTATTTCCAACTCTTGCGCATACTTTCCAGTAATGATACTGTCGTCGCAAAGCCGTTTTGAGACAATCGTCGTAATCACAGATAATCAAGATAAGTCTGGGTGGCGACAGTTTTAATGTCGGAGCTCAGGCTTGCAAATTTGTTGGGACTCTGGGCTAACAGTACAAGTCTTGCCCCTTATCTGAGAAACGCACACAGCCGCGTGAATGCGCCGACTTTCCTGCACATACTGTATCAGTCAGTTTGATATTAAAATGAAAAAATAGCCTCGACATATTCACGTGTTGTGAATCCCGCCGAGGAGTACCCCCTCACAGAGCATCAACTGATGCGTGGGGGGGAGGAAGGGTAAAAGGGGGAGGTAAAAGCCTTATCTCACCCCCAACAAAATTAATTGAAGGAGCTGCGTATTTACTTGTGTCGATTCTGCACCTCCTGCACAAGGACATCCAGTTCTCCTTGGGAGAGGCTTTTGTGGCAGCTGTGCTGAAGACTATTTTCTTGACAAAATTCAGAGTGCAAAGTGTGCTTGTTCACTTTTTCGTGAATTTTGTTTGAAGAAGTGCCAGTTGTGATGATAAGGCTGGACGTGACGGAAAGCGGCCCTGAAATAATCCAACCCCCGCCTAATTGCATTCCTTTTAAATAGCCTGGCCTGTGGTAACCCTCCGCTTTCACTTTGTTTTCAAACAACTTTTTCCATGATGAAATTCACGTATCTTATTTAATTCAGCGCTGACAGTGGTGGGTCCGGCCACAATAAAATAAATAAATACATAAATAAATAAATAAACAACAAAAACGTGAACCCGAATTCAACTTCTTTCACATTGGACTGAGGCAGTTCCTTTGACTTTTCACCGCGGCTGTGGCTGAGTGTTTATCTCGGAGTCCGGAGCATGTGACCGCCGTCTGTGTGGCCCCGGTCTTATGTGACATGGCAGCCTAATCTGCTATCAAACAGCCTTGCAGACCTTTGCCTTTAACAGTGGCCGCCTAGCCCCTCATTAATTTTGTGCATGCGCGCTTGCGTGTGTGTGTGTGTGTGATTGTGTGTGTTTGTGCGCACAATAAGCATGATGTACGGGGTTCAGATTAGAGGCAAGGTGGAACATTATTAGTTATGGATTGTGGAGGCTAGGCACACACACACATACAGACACACACTGAAGGACACACACAACCCTAGCATGTTTGCATCCACACTCATGCATGCAGAGTGTACAGTGCACTGATCAGCTGAAGGCAACACCATGCGAAGGAATTATCTCCAGTTCACTGCTGAAAAGTTGCAATGTTTATAACGCAATTTCATCATAAGAGCCCCTCTGGGGCTCTGTAATATTGCAGGTGGTGCTCACTAATAAAAGCTCCTTTTCAACACCGCAGAGACTACATTTGACAACCGGGCCCGCGTTGGCATGTGCTTTGTCCAGTCTCATCATCACATCACCATCATCATCACAACGCACACGTAAAAAAAAAACAGAAAAAAACGCATTTCTATTTTCACGCACAATCCAAGGGCCGTCCTTGGCCTCTTTTTACGGGTGCTTCCCGGCCCCCCTCTGCACCCCGCCTCCATCTTTTTCAGGGTCTAATCTCCCGTCTACCCTTGCCGGTACCCTTCTGTGTCAGACGCTGGTTTCCCTCGAGGTGTGATCGATCAAAACCCACATAAGTCTGGAAGATCTGTTTTCCCTCCCCGGCTCCTGTCACCTCCACCACCTTTGGACTAAATCATAAAAGAGCTGTTTCCACTCACTGCGTTCGGGCCAAAGCTAACCACCTGCTGCTGTTCCATATTTATCAGCGTGCGATCGGTCGGTTGATCCTCCCCTTATCGTCGGTGTTTGGTGAAAAGACTGTATCTCCTCATCTTCCATTCTAGTGGCACCCGTGTAACCACAAACATGTGATACCGGGGGATGCCATGGAGGGGGGGTTCAGATGGGATGTTTAGACAGGAGCTTCCCCTCGGCGTTGGTCTTTACTGCTCTCCGGAGGGACGGCGGGGAACCGGATTGCATTGCATTTCAGCAGTCGCGGGCTATCAGGTCTCCTTTGCAAACTCGGCGTGCCGGGGCTCCTCCATTTGTCCTCTGTTTATATCCTCTTTGCTTTGTGCCGTTTTCCCCGCAGCCCTGCTGAATAAGAGCACAAACAAATACCCTCAAGGCTCAGTTACTCTTTTCAAAACCAGAAACAATCAAAACATCATAAACACCCTGGGTGTTTTTTTTTTTTTTTTTTTTTTTTTTTTTTCCCCGGTAAATAATCCGCCTACATAAATACCACACCTCTTGTATTGAAACGCCGTAAAACAAGTTTGATTTCTCCGGGGATTCTTTTATTTGCATGGCTGCTGGAGGCATCTGCCTTATTTGCTGATTGTTGGGATCTTCTATTTATCTTTTAATCCATAATCCAATACAGACAGGAATATAATGCAAAATATGAAAACAATTACGAACATAATTCTGCATCACTCGCAGGCAAAGTAATTAAATGAAACAAAAAAAATAAATAAACTACTTACAACATTTGAGACATTATTCACCATGAGCATAATATACTGAGGTGCCAATAATGCGGTCTTTTTTATTTCTTTTTTTTTCTAATTAAAAGGTCAAATCGGGGTGTCTTCCGAGAGGGCTCAACTTAGCGCGCAAAATAGATCAACTGAAATTATCTGCACGTCCTCGTCTGAGAATATAGTCTGGTTTTATGGAGATTCGGTTAAGATGTGATTGCGAGAGAGGAAGCGCTTCAGATAAATACATTAGAAGAAAATTGCAAATTGAAAGAAACAAAACACCTGCTGTATTTGACTCTAACTTTACAAAATAACGTATAACAAAAATGGTTACATCATACAGCTGTGAGCCACAGAACCAGACATCAGGGTCATCTGAGGTTTTGCAAATTTTACACATAAAAATGCAAATAAACTACAGAGCCCCTTCGCGGACTTGGGGGGGGGGGTGAATTTTGAGGATTAATTTTTGCGAGATCTCATAAAATATGACGTTTTGCGAGATCTTGCAAAATAAATCTTAAAAATCCCCCACCGTGCGTCCAAAAGGGCTCAGTAATAGATAAAGAAATAAAGAAACACATGCTTTTGTCGAGGTAGAAACAGAGGATGAAAACAAATCAATACGGTGAAGCTGTGCCTTTTTTTTTGAAGGTTGAAGCCTTCAGATTGGCTGGAAATATTGAAAGAAAAGAAAGTAGATCATATTGTGCCTAATAGCGACTGAAACATGAGGGGAGATACAAAGCGAACAGCGGACTCTCTCGGAGGAGCGAAAATGGCTGCTCAGTCAGCTGGAGGTCAGATTTAGACTCCAGAATAGATTTTTTTTTTTTTTTAAATTCCAGACGCTGGTACCGCAGGAGAGTCTCCCTTCTTCTCTCGCTCTCCTGGGCTTCACACAGCCTGTTAAAATGCTGAAGGCTAAATGCAGACACACATGAAAATGTATGCGCCAGATCCTGGGAGAGCGTGCGCACACACACACACACACTCCCACACACACACACGCACACACGCACACGTACAAACACGCGAGGAGGAAACACAGCAGCAGCACCGCTTGGAGCCTCTGCTGAGCTTTCCTCAAGCTGAGCAAGTATCTCAGCATAGACCATGAATTTCTCCTTAAAGTAAAGCTCATGACCAGTCATTTCCTGACTGTACATCTTGATAAACAAGTCCTTCACCCCCTCCCCTTCCGTCTTTCACCTCTCCTCCTTCAGTCGACTCGTCTATCCCCTATTATATTTTTCTTTTCAATTTTTTTTTCCCCATTTTTTTGCCTGTGAATGGTTTCCTTCCACCTGCCGATGGATCTGGATCACATCTGCGCTTTGGATCTGAAAAGTTGTGCTATTCCACGTTACTTTGAGTGGGTTACTAGGGCATCTCACTCGCCCTGTGACTCGATCCTGTGATCATCTTATTACCTCTTGTTTTGGCTTTTGCGGAATATTTCAAAAACTATTTGGGGCCAATGTCACATGGTGTCCTTCAATTTCTCTGAATGTCTCCCTCCATTCAATTTTTCAACTGCATCGTTCCCCCTCCTGTCACTGCCAGCGAGCCTTTTGTTAAAATTTTTAAAGAGGCGCAGGGAGAAGTTGGCTAAATATAAAAAATAAATAAATAAATTGAACCGGTGAACGGCACAAACTTGCAAACGCACAAAAGGTAAACGATAGCTTGCCCCGGACAATTAGACTGAGTGTTGTTGAAATATCTCCATCATTTCAAGGCGACAGTATGATGAATATTAATTGCCAATTTTAAAGTCCAAAAAATAATTATTCAAACAATACTTTTTTTAACTTAATGCTGTTTACAAAATGCAGTCTTCTTCTTATCCTTTCAGCTTTTCCCTTCAGGGGTCGCCACAGCGAATCAACCTTCTCCATCTAACCCTATTCTCTGTATCATCCTCTCTCACACCAACTACCTTCATATCCTCTCTCATTACGTCCATAAATCTTCTCTTTGGTCTTCCACAAGACCTCCTGCCTGGCAGCTCCAATTCCAGCATCCGTCTACCAATATATTCACTATCCCTTCTCTGTACATGACCGAACCATCTCAGTTTGGCTTCTGTAACCTTCTCTCCAAAACATCTAACATTTGTTGTTCCTCCGATAGAATCATTCCTGATCACTACAGATCACCATGTCATCTGCAAACATCATGGTCCACGGAGATTCCTGTCTAACCTCATCTATCAGCCTGTCCATCACAACTGCAAACAAAAAGGGGCTCAAAGCTGATCCCTGATGGAATCCCAGCTCCACCTTGGACTTCTCTGTTACCCCTACAGCACACCGTACCAGTGTCTCACAGCTAGCATACATGTCCTGCTCCAGTCTAACATACTTTTCGGCCACTCCCGATTTCCTCATACAATACCAGAGCTGCTCTCTTGGCACCCTTTGCTTTTCTAGGTCTACAAAATCACAATGCAGTGCTGACTCTGCATTGTGATTTTTTTAATTTTCCTTAAGAGTATACCTTTGATTGAACATAGTGTTATAACTACCTTAGAGGTTGTGCACACCATAATCAATATTTGAGCACGACCAAGCCTGTGCATTAATTCATTCATTTATTCATTCATCATTATGCTGCTTATCCTGTAGTCAGGGTCACGGGGGGGGGGGGGGGGGGGGGGGGGGGGTCTAGAGCCTATCTCAGCTGTCATTGGGCAAGAGGCCGAACCAATTGCCAAGGGATCACAGGGTGACATGTAGAGACATACAGCCATTCAGTCGCTCATTCACACATATGGACACTTTGGGGTCTCCAATGAACCAATGAAATTATTTTGGCAGGGAGGAGCCTTACACAGACGCAGGGAGAACATGCGAACTCCTCTCAGAAAGGCCCCCTGTCGCAATCAAACCAGGGACCTTCTTGAAGTGAGGCGGAAACGCTAAACATTGCAAAAAATTTAAAATTATAAGAACAAACCCCAAAGCTAACCATTGCAAAAAATTTAAAATTAAAAGAACAAACCCCAAAAATGTTGACGCATGAATCTAAGGTAGCATTCAGAAAGCCTCATGCATGCGTACGTGTTAATAGTAGGCAGTATGTCTTTCAATGGAGAGATCTATTTCGACAAAATTATAAAAATCATGTTTTGGCATTCAGTTGACCTTAAGTTTGTAAGAAGTCATGGCAAAATTAAAGACAAAAACCTTAGTTCCTGACCAATTGCATTTATTGGTAAGTGTTTTGTATATTTTTCTAAGGAGAAATAAACCTTGCAAATGTCAGGGTAGATGTAAATGAGTGCTAAAAAAAGTTCAGAGCTTTTTTTTTTTTCCTTTTCCATTTCCCATAATATTAATATCAGTTTCTGCCAGTCGCTTCCAGTCTACTCGGGCTCTCACACGATAAAAGACAACCATGCCTGCTTTCCTTACACATGTTGTCATGCGCAACAAAAGCCGGTGATGAATGGCATTGCCCTGTTCTATTCACCTTTCAAGGTGGCTTGCTTTAGAAATTCAGTCTCCAAGATGGCTCCATGACAGTGTTTCCAAGCTTTACCACATGAATATGTTTACCGGTGCATTTATGGACAACGAGGGACGGTATGAGAATGTTTCACCCGGCTATTTTAATACCTATCCTCTGAAACTGTTTGCATGGTTTTTGCTTTACCTGCGCAAGATTACACGCATCTGTTTGAATTTTCAGCAGAAGGGAATGCTCCAGGATTTCTGTGACTCTTTCTCTCCTCCCACACATCCTACAGTTTACACATCCCCCACCTCTCTCAGCATCTTATTTATTGCATCTCTATTGAATATCATTCGCTGTACAGTAACAGCCATGTGGTTCGCCGGCGGTCCAGCCCGTCTGTTATTCTATGCATATTCAATGTCATTACCGCTGCCCCTAATTGATAGTTCAATATATAAAGCTGCGTATGATCCTGTGCTTCTTTCCTAATATCCTGGGATATTGTGTTATGAGATGGTGGCGGAGAATGTGCATGTGTGCGGCTAATGGCAAACACTAAGCGGAGGGATTTAGTCTGCAGTTTATAATCGTCACTGAATGCAGAGATTACACCATATACATAATATGAAAAGACAAACATAACTAACTAAGTTTTATTACGAGCAAGGATTGTATATGTTTCAATACTGAACGAGTTAGCGTGAACGTTTATACCATCGATCATAGTGACTAGTTCATTAGTCCTAATAGCTGTTTACGGGTCCTCGTGCCACCATGAAGCTTGATATATGTCAGAATGAGTGTTCAAAAGAATGGGATTGATTAAGAAAAGGCCTCCAAATATTGTTGAACGCCCCCCTGCCTTTTTTCAGGGTCAGCAATATTATTCATCTTACGCAGGATCAGTATATACATAAAGATCCGAGACGAAAACCCATTTTATTGTTTTTTATGAGAAGACTCATCATGTAAAACAAGCATAAAATATACAGTCGCTGTGCTCTTATTGTCTTTCTATGAATTTTTAGTTCAGATAAACTCTGCACAATTTCATTTGAACATAGGTTTTTCAAAAGTCCCCCCCCCCGCATTTCATATTACCATATGACTAAAATAACCAACCATTGGGATAATCGTCCCGTTGCAGCTCCTTCAAATAGATGCGTGAGTACATCTACTTACTCAAAAGGAATATCCTTTTTCTGTGTCCCCACTGTGAGGCTCCACCCACCAGGTGATGACAGATAAGAGAGCAAACCATGTCTGAATATCTCTTTATATTCCGCCATCACCGCCGTGAGTCATCATCTACACGATGCCCATTATACCAGAACAGCGTTCGTGTAAGTGGACCGCAATGTGTCCACTCTCCCGGCCAAACAGCGGGCCTAGGGGAGGAAAAAAAAAAAAAAAAAGCGAGTCCATCAACGATCCGTAAAGGTTGTCCTCCTCAGAGCAAACCCACACTTTCCAGAACAAAACACAAAAAGCAGCCGAGCGTGTCAACACTACGCCAGTGCACGTCATCATCTAAGCACATCAGCAGTAACCAGCCATCCAAATATGCGACCCAGCAGATATCAGGCTCCCCGAGCAGAGCGATGACTGCGGCGGTGCATTTTACAAACACCCCCGAGCTCATTGACAGGCAACGGGCGGGGAGGATTAGATATTCATATACCGCATCCTGAAAGGCAAACTTCAAATATGTCTCGTACCGAAGATGAATGAGGATGTGGAAGTAAATTAAAGGACATTTGTTCTACCAGGCTCAGATTTTACCACTTGAGATTTAGGAGATGAATCGGCTAATGATTGATGATCATAGCGAATAAAAAGGCACATATACGGTTGTCAGGATGTTTACGACTGAGAAAGCAGGGGCTTGTGAGTCATGTGCTCCCGTTTGTGCGCCGGAGACCGATTCTGTACTTGTCAGACAGGAAAGGCAAAGGGGTGAAATTAAACTTGAAAGTTATTCTTGCTGACAAGGGTGTCCATTTGCATTTAAATGTGTTTGACCTTCCCGGCAGTCGGACCCTGATTTGTCAGACAGGTTGGCAGTAATTATACACAATGACAAGTATATGTTTCTTGTCCTTTAACTTCCAGGTTGACCATTTAGGGAGCTTTATTTTATTAGGTTGTCATTTAATGGGAAATTTAAAGCTCATGATCAATTGTTTTAACATCGCTTAGAAGCTTCTACCATCTATTTTATTAGTGTGTGTGTTTAAACGGGGCAAAGTTTTAAAGAGCTTCACCTCGGGCTGATCTCATGCTTAATCAATTAGTTCCTGGAAGCTCAACGCTCTGGTCCGACAACATTTTATAATTGGTAATAGTAAAGGTTATCAAAACGTCACCACCGACGAGTACGTTTTGATGGTGGTCACCATATACAAAATATCTGCTTTCCAAGTCTGGTGTTTTTTTCTTGCATTTGACTGAAAACCAAGCAGCTGCTCCATGATATGGCCCATTTTGCAAACTATCATCCAAATATCACTATCAATCATCCCATATAAGCAGAACAGTATACTCATAAATGTGCATTAAATGGCTTTAACATACTTTATGAATGCTTGCTGTCACCATATTTTGCCTTAAAACTTCATGTACACTTAAAAGTGAATTATCCCTCATATATATACTGTATATGTGTGTTTATGATACCTTGTTTTGGACTGGTGCATTTATTTTATAATTTTCCCATCCTACTTCAGTGTCAATCAAAGAGTTTGTGTCATTAGTCCCATTTGGATTTTTTGAAATATTATAATGGACCATGTTTCTTGTGTAAATTTCTCATGAGCATGCCATCAGCCATCTCTTTGTTTTGCACATATCCTTTTTTTTTAGTTAGAAGTAGCACAAAATAAGCTGCAGACATTTTAACTTTGTGTCTATCCATTAATGTCCCAACATGGTTAAATTTAGTGCTAAAGTACGGCGGTTTTGTCATTAGTCACACGCTGCTAATGATTGAGGCAATTTTGAGCTTGTATGAATAGTGCTTTTTATTAGCCCTGTTGAAGCCAATATCTCTGCTCATTTTATCATCACTTTCCAAAGCTTTGTTTCCATTAACAATACATTATAACTCAATCAGATTTTATTGTGCTCTCAGATTCAGCGCCTTTTTGAGCCTGACAAACATTTCCTGCGGGAATGACAGACAATGCTTCCCTTAAAACAGCCTGAATATTGCAGTGTAATTTCTCGACTTTGTCATTGATTATCTAGAGATTCCTATCCAATTGCTTAGAATACATACATAAATAGTACATAGTATACAGACATATAAAGTGCTAAAAACATCCCTCTATAAGTGCTTTGTTTAAGTACATGACTTCATAACTCCAAGAAATATATATATATATATATACATATATTACTAAGAAATATAGATATTATTATTAACTATAAAAATATGAAAATATAGAATTTAACTAGATGACTGAATGATTTAAAATTCCTGTCCCAACAGGACCAGAAGTGATTTTCAAGGACATTTACACTTTTTTTTTTTTGTTTAATTTAATTCATTTATTTATTGATTTATGTATTTGGGAGGGTTATCAAGGAGTAGTAGCCATTTCACCAGATTGCATACATTTGATACGCAAAGACAGTAAAAGTACATAATAGAGAATTAAATTTATTTCCTTTCCATCACCATTATATTTCCAAAATTACAATATTTGTACCCAGTCTTTCACTTTTGGCCATGAACATGGACTCTAAAACCTAAGTGTGATCTTTTATTGACAAGAAAAAAAAAAAAGAAAAGAAAAAGAAAATGGAGAGTAGATGAAAGAAAAGACACAAACCAAAATAACAAAATTGTAGAAATGGAGGTATTTCAATTATTATTACCAATTATAGTAAAATGCACAGTCATACTCCAGTAGAATCAAGAAACCTTGAGCCAAATCGCATTGGATTCTTTACCATCAACAATTCAGTTTCATCAACAACATCATTTTTTTTTCCCATTTTATCCAAAAATTGATCAGGATCCGCACATCCACCAATAGATAAGTGCTCACCCTGGGTTTTTTGACTTATTTGGTAGCTTTTTTGACTCCTATAGGCGTGTTTACATGTACCAAGGCAAGCACGCTCGCCAGTGGCAAAGCAGGAGAGATAGCCGATCTTCCCATTTCCGTATATGAATAGAATCTCGGTTTCATTTATGAAGGCTCTCTTAAGGCTCTCTGAAAGCCCAGGGATCAAGGGCTCGGAATTCGTGCGCCCACACACTCAGTCGCAAATGTACCCAGACACATAAGCAGAGCCGAATGCTCGTAATCATCGTGCGGTACACGCTTAAACTTTGACTCAAAGGGCTGAGCTTTTCTCTGTATCTAAAAGTTGACCACAAACAGGATCACCGTCACTCCCAAAAGCTTTTTCATACAAGACGCACATTTTATGGGGCAGTAATTGCCGCAGCTATTAGCGGTAATTATGTGTGAGTGAGCAGAAGGCCCATTCAGTTGTTACTTACACACAGAATAACACAAACAGCGAGGCGTTGAGAAGAGGGCAAATGAGCTGAAGAAGAAGAGACGGCTCCCGTTAAGCGAGAACGTTAAGCGAAGGCCTAGAGTGTGCTCAGATTTGTCATTCCCTCATCCTCGCCTTACCCGCTTGGTGATCGGCGGTAAATTCTTTTTGAGGGGCCGGGAGAGAAAAGAGAGACGGGGAAAGGGGGAAGATGGAGAAGGGGTTTCATAAAGGGTTGAGAAGAAAAGAGGAGAGAAGAAAAAAAAAAAAAAGAGATCTCGGGGAAAAAAAGTGACACTGTGAAACATCTTAAAGTAGGCAGCGAGATATGGAAATATATAACCGTTAATAATAAGTCGTAAAAACAGTCTTCATTTCCACCTTGTGACAAAGTCCTTTTTGATGAAATGGTGTAAATAAGGGAACATAAAACCAATCATCTGTACGCGCAGAGAGGGTGTGGGAGCCTCGAGTGGCGCGTGAAAACATCTTTGAAAACAAACAAGACAAGAAATAAAAAATCACAATGACAAGCAAAGACAAAACTATACAGGATAACACATTCTAATTGACGGCAAAACACCATTTGGTCGGGGGAAAAAAAGAAAGGTTCATACGAAGATGAGGGAAATAGGCAATAATGAATGTATCCACAATGCAGGAAATTAAATCCTGGGGGAAAATTAAGGCGGAGTTATTGAGAGAAGGAGCCAAGAGAAAAACGCTGTCAAAATGCGAATTGTTAAAAATTATGAAGAAAAAAAAAAAAAAAACATGCTCATTAAAATGAATAATTGTCTTCGTGGCATCTTCTCACGAATGATTCTTCTATTTCACCTTTGGTCGATTTTCTGTTTTTTAAACCATTTGCATAATCGAGGTCAACGGCGTGCCCGTCGACTTGCCAAGAATTCTGCAGACAATGACCTGCTCTGTACACACAAGCTCACAGTTTGACATTGCACAGACTTTGAACTGGAAAACTGGCAGTCAGGCCTGTTTAATGTCTGGTCCGACTGATAATGTACTAATACGCTCCGCATGGTTTGTATCACATGTGTGAAATAGGTATGCAAAATGTCAGGCGTTCTGGGACAAATACAAGAAAAAAAAACATATATCTTTGAATGTTAAATCACATTTTCTTTTCAAGTCATAAATTCCAAACAAAAACCTTATCATAAGATGATATTTTGCAATGTGGTCTCTCACATAATCACTTATTTCAGGATCTTTAATTCACCAATTGCATGTTTTTGGACTGAGCAATGACCAATGTGCCACTGTGCCGCCCCGCATACTTAACATTTTAAACAGTGCTGGCACACGAAAGCTCCATTCAAATGATGAAATAAATCCGTATCAACAACAATATTGTCACTATTATCATTATCACTGCCACAAAAAAATATCCCACGTGCCCTTTTGTATTCACATTATTGATCAATCTCAAACATTTCAGTCATTTCAGAACAATTCTATCATGCATCAATAAAAAAAGAGGCAAAAATGGAATCAGCATCATGAAGTCATTTAATTCATTATGACGGAGAATTCTCTTCTCGAATCCTCAATAGGAGAGAAATTAGCATTCATATTCACTGACATCCTTTCATGGATCACCTGAACTGCCCATCATTGCACCTTCTCTTAGAGTTCTTGTTTGCCTGTATCTGCAAGCTGCCGGGAAACATACCAAATCCGGTCAAAGTGGATGCAGACGGTGCAAAAAGAAAACGTGGACACTTCCTTCTAAAGATATCACAACATAAAAAATATCTTAAAAAGCACTCCCCACTGCATCCTGTTGTCCATCTTCTTCATTGGTCTGCGTGCCCATTTCTTTGCACAAAATGTTCCTAAAGTAATATGGATCCTTCCCAATACTTCAGTGTGTGTCTCCTCGGGTAGTCCTTTGCAGATTGGGAGAGTTTTTTAGCCCATTTTACTGTTTTCCCTATTCCGTTTTTATTTTCTCTTTCTTATTTTCTTGTAATTAGATATTTGCAGGTGATTTTCAGTTGTTTGTTTTGAAGATTTACTCTTGTGTAATCCATGTATCCCTACAACTGTAATGTTATGTTCATGCAACATCACCACGTATCACAGCGGATCCATTGTTCTGTGTGTAACAGATGCTTTTTCTTACTTTGTTTGTCTGTTGATGGTGCTTTTCCTTTGGGAAGATATGCCTTTTCTGACAGACTATAATGTGGATGCAAATTCAAGACGCCTGTAACGTTTATTCTACTGGCTCCATTATGGAGATGATGTTTCGACAAAGAATAGAACACTGGCCGCCAATTATGTACTCTCTAAATACACATCTGGGGATGGATGCACAATTTAAGACATGGCATCATTCTGCATTCTGCATTCATTTTTTTATCTCAAGTAGAAATCTCCATACACAAGATCATCACACAGGAGTTTTATTTAATTTTATTTGATTTGATTTGATTTGATTTGATTTGATTTGATTTTAATTTATTTTATTTTTAACACAGGTATTAAATCCATATTGAGAGCAGAAAATACGTTACACGGTCAAATGCAATTTGTGCAACCCATCTGC
This sequence comes from Fistularia commersonii, assembly GCF_037954325.1. Classification (NCBI taxonomy): domain Eukaryota; kingdom Metazoa; phylum Chordata; class Actinopteri; order Syngnathiformes; family Fistulariidae; genus Fistularia; species Fistularia commersonii. Next base: position 5,588,375 of record NC_141303.1, read on the forward strand.
ATCAACTGACTTAATTTATAATCAATTAAAAAGAAAGCTTAATCTATCAACTCAAATTTACATTTCAAATGTTAACTGGATAGTGGATTACAAAAAAAAATGCATTGGCAGTAGTAGAAGTTTGTTTTGTATATATGTGTTGTTTTTGGCCTTTTTTTCATTTTATTTTTACTTTTTGTTGGCGAAAGGATGAATACAATAGAAATTGTATTATCAGCAAAAATCAAACAGCTGGAGGAGCAATCGGTGATCGAGCACATTTTTGTTTTCTCAGGTCACGATTAGCAGGAGACATGTTTATTTAGTGATTTGGCATGTGTGGTCTACTAATCACATGCTGACTGCTCAAATTCTAACAACAGAGGCCATGAAAAACCTGGCTTTCTTACACGCTGGGTGAAAAAAAAAAGCCTATCGCAGAGCAACTCTGCAGTGTCTTTTGGTATTTGTCCTTCAGCAGGTAGATCAGGCATCACCGGCCATCAAATATAGCCATCAAACTCTTAATTCCTCTGTGCCACTACGTTAAAGGGTCACATCAGGACAGCACCGGATTTGTAAACCAAGCTTTTATGTCATCTCAACTCCCAGCGGCAGAGTTGCTTCGGTAAACCGCTTCATGGGAGATGGCCGATACCACCACTGTGTCACAAAATGACCACATGAGTGTGTCTGTCCATCTCAATACACACCCTGTGGATTTTCCCTGAAGTTGAAGTGAAGTGAGTGCTTCTGCAGAAGCCAGCCACAGGGATCCCTGTTTTAATCAATAAACAATTGCTGAGTAGTAAACTTTTCACTAGCCACAGCCAGCTTAGTTGTACAAGAAGTCTGCACTTTAGGAGGTAATTAGGAAGAAACCCCAAATTGTTCCCCGGCGAGGTACCATCTCCCCCGGAAAACCTTGTTTGTCACATATCCATTCATAATGTAGGCAGTTGCTGTGGGAAAACCAGAATCCCCGAAATTAGCTAATTAATCATGTTTTGGTCAATTTCCTCCAAGTGTGCTCCCTCCGAGACATCTGCAAAAAAAAAAAAAAAAACTTTTTCCATGAATTCATCGGCAAGAATGTCTGCAGTTCCAATCTTAATTTAGTTTCCAAACATGATACCGTTTTGCGGAGGTTTGCTTTCTCTGTCAAAGTGGATTTTTATTTTTTTTTAACAATCCCTGAGTTGATGCCATCTAGACCCGCAGCTCGGCTGCTTTCATTTTGTCGAGATTTTCTCATCAATTCTGTAATTAACGCGTGAAATTGGGTTTGAGCATCAAACATTGAAAAGGAAAACCATACATCACCAATGCAGAGACATTTTTGATACCATGGAAGCTGAGGCCTTTGTATCCAGTAATATTACACAACAAGTGTAGCAAAGCAAAGAGTAAAGAGTTACCTGCCCAGGATTTTGTGGTGAATTAAACATCTGTATGAGGGTACAAATTTAAAACAGCACCAGGCTACTGCATTTAACAGTATTGTATAAGGCAATACTGCAATGTTCTTTCCAACACCTCCAGACCTTCTTACCCAGGTTCCTACAAGCCACTTTCCCAAAGCTCCTACAACATGTCTTTAACTACTTCTTTTCCTTTCGGCAAGTGAATCAGTGAATCAACCGCCTCCATTTAACCATCTGCACTTTCAGCTTCTACATGCAGGCTTGCGAAATATCTGTAGCTCCCTTCCGAATGTAACCCCCACATTCAAGGTTCTACTTTACTCCAGTGGCGAATTGTCACTGATGATGGTATATATGTTGGTGTGTGTGTGTGAATAATGAAGATGAAATGTACCCAATATGAATTTCCCTCATTGAACAATAAAGTTTATCTTATCTTATCTTACTTTAACCTCTGTAGGTTATTGGCACCGAACCCGGATTAAACCGGCCCTCAACCGATCCTCGAGGTTCGATTTGCATATTCGGTTTTGACACAAGTTTTAAGTGCCCTTCCTGACGCAACCCTCCGCATTTAACGTGGCTCGGGAGCGACTTGAAAAGACGCTGGTTTGTGCCGCTTGGAGGCTGCATTCACAGCATGTCTTTGAAAAAGCTCCCAAAATTATTATATAATGTAAACTCAACAATAAATGATAATAATATACAATAAAAATGCACCTGAGATGACTTGAATTACATCTTTGGGACAACACTTAGGGTAACATTTTCCCTGTATATACAGGACTATCTCAGAAAATTTGAATATTGTGACAGAGTTCTTTATCTTCTGTAATAAGAATAAGAATAAGAATAAGAACAACTTTATTTATCCTGAAGGAAATTGTTGTGCCAGAGTTTCAAGTAAAACATAACAATAATAAATAATAGTAGGAAATTGTATAAACAGAATTGTATAACAGAATAAAGAATACAAATAAAACTATAAAGTGTCAAAGTAACAAGTTATGCAATTCAAAAAACAAAAATTACTTTTTCATGATATTCTAATACTTCGAGATAGGATTTTTGAATTTTCTTAAGATGTAAGCCATCATCAGCAATATTAAAATGATAAAAGGCTTGCAATATTTCAGTTAATTTGTAATGAATCCAGAATGTATGACATTTTTGTTTTTGTAATTGCATTACAGAAGATAGAAGAACTTTATCACAATATTCTAATTTTCTGAGACAGTCCTGTATATATGATTGTAAAATTTCCACCTGGCTCCTCTTGGTTTACCTTCGATTGTATTCCAAACTACAGCAATTCAAGTGAGAGTACAAACAAAGTCTTTTTTACGATACATTGAAAGCACATAAAAAAGCAGATTGATGCGGAGGTGGAAGGAAGAGTTACACAGCAGACGGAAAAAATAATCATCACAGACAGAGCTTTTGAATGTCTGTCTAATAAAACTCTTAAAAAAAAACAATCTCCTCCTGTCATTTTTATCTTGCGCCTGTAAATCCGAATTTTATGTTTCGTTGTTATCGAGTGGCCGTACGAGCTTGTCCACCCCAAACAGTAGCCGGTCCATTCACCCGCCGACCGTAACCTCGTGCTACCGCGTTGTATCGATAAACACAGGAGAAGACAAAAGGTCTTGCCTGAGGACGCGTGTGTGTGTGTGTGTGTGTGTGTGTGTGTGTGCATGCGCGGCGGTGCAGTCGTGCGTGTCGACACTCCGGCGCGTGTTCATACATTTCAAAGTATCTCCGAATCCCGCTGTTCTCCGGGCCCTCATCTCCATGCGCGGCTGTGTGTTTACATTCAATGCACAGGTCCCCGTATTGATCACCCTGATAGGTAATCAAGGTTTCGCACAAGGATCCTTGCAAGATCTTATTGTGCCCTACTTCTTGTCTCCGGCGCTTTAACAGATGCACCGCTCGAATTAGTTGAAGGCGCACAAGATGATCACGTATTAAGGAGCTCCTTATTGAACCTGCTGCGGAAATCCTACTCATTGCTGGTTTCATAACATCAAACACACGGAGGCCCAGGGAGAGTGAGACAGATGGGGGTTGGGCTGCTCCGGGGCAACAGGACTGGTATAGGGGAGATGATGAAGATAACATAGAAGACAGAGGGAACGGCAGCGAGAAAGAGGTTAGAGAGGTGGCTGCCTCATCCCGGGTGATGAATATTAAAGACAGGATTAAAAAGACAGAGAGAGCGGAGAGAGGAAAGTGGAATGCCCTCACCTTTCCTCTATCTGTGACAAGTAATATTTCTTTTGCTTTTCTCGGCGGCAGTGGAACCTGTAGCCTGTTTGTTGGTCATGCCCTTAGCGCCCGATTGTTCATCCTACTGAAGCAATACATTAACTGAGGGCTGTGTGTGTGTGTGTGTGTGTGTGAGAGAGAGCTCTGAGGGAGTTTAAGTCAGATGGAGGATTTCTTCCTTCATGGCCACAGATCTGGGAACAGCTTACCCTTAAACCAAATCCTTATTCCAACCATCCAAGTGGAAACAGAACTACGGACCTAGTCAGCGTGTACAAGCAGCTTTGCCCTCAGCCTGTTGGAAGAAGCTGACGGGGACACACACACACACACACACACACACGCACACGCACACGCGCACAAAGTCTAGACACATACACGTGAAACTATTCCCCCAGGGAGGTTCTATCTTTGATGTTATTTTTCTCATACCGGCCACACTGCGAGATCACTTTGCCGAGCAAACGTTTTGTCTCGCGCGCATGTCATCACGTGCGTCCGTGCACCCTAACATCACCATGTCCTCTGTGCACGACAATATCGGTCGGGGTGGATTAGCGATTAAGTGATTAATAGCCGCAGGGATTTAAGCATGTGATCAACGAATGCGTCCTGTGTTTTCAGATGCATTTTTGAAGTCACCTTGCCAAGTGAGTGTATTTGTGTGTGTGTGTGTGTTTATGTGTGTGTTTACTTTAATAATATCTGACATCCTAATTAGTGCCCCCGAACACAAATTGCCTCTCTGATGGACAGAAATGTCAAGGGTAAATAATCCAGAAAATAAACCAAAAAATTGTCGAATATCCACGGGTGTTGTCTAATCACTCACGCTAAGTGACAATCGGCTTTTAGCATGTGTTTCAGAAATTTATGATCAAATATTTTGTGGAAAAGAGGCAAGAATTACACCCCAATTACACCCCGCTTGGCTACTATGAAGCTTTAAAACTAACTAATGTCACTGGCTAAAACATACAGAGTTTAACGAACTGGTATTTTCATCAAAATTGTCATCACACACGCATTCTGGGCGCAGCGTCGTGGCAAAAAGGTCCCTGGTTTGATTCCGACGGGGTTTTCTCAAGTGCCACCAAAAATCCAACTGCTGGATAGGCAACATAGATAATGAAAGAAAGCAATGCATGAATTTAAATAAGATCGAAGACTTAATGCGGGATACATTTCTGTTTGGTGTGAAATGCTTTAAAAAAACTCTCCAAAGTACCTTTTACTTACTTTCTTTGGAATTTTTGCACACTGGAGCATTGGAGCATTATTAACCTTCAATATATGAATTCACAAATTGCAAAAACTTTCCCTGAATTTGGAAGGGTGTTCTTGTTTATAACAACTCCAAAGAAAGAAGAAAGAAATAAAAATACCGGGCGGGGGGGGGAGGGGGTCTCCCCCAAAAATTGATGCACTGCCAACACAACCTCTTTTATCTGATTCTGATTTTATATCAATGTAAATCACTTCATAATCTGCGTCTAAAAAGTGAAACATTTTTCTAAAGTAATACGCAACATTTGTTTTCATGGTTCAGACAATGCCGCAGGAGCCCGATTCACTCTTCATGAATCATCGCGTGAATAAAGCCGGGATCATATTTCACGATAAATCCCCCGTACATCTAACGCTATTCATCTAATATTCGGCTGCGGCGCAACAGAACGGGCTCGCGCTCCGACAGAGAGCGATGCGAGGCTTTAAAATGCGACGTCTGCACATGTAGGAATGACTTTTCATGAAAATTCATAAAGGTCGTCCCGGAGATGCAGCAGCAATCGCGGCTAACCATAATGTGTCAAATACATGGAAGTGTGTCAAATTCTTAGCCTAAGGTGTGTTTACGTATCCAGGGTGGATAACTGGGGCCGGCTGACCTTTGGATGCTCTGATTCAAAATGAATACTGCATTAGGGTGCCGAGGCAGCGGCCAACGGTCACATTCAGCGGACAGATGCACTGAAGAGACCAATTAGGATTGATCATCAGCTCCTATTAGTGTTGTTATACCCTGACATGGAGCGATTGCTTAATGAGGAGAGGTGCCGCAGAGATCAGAGGATAAATGAAGGAGAAATACAGTGCGCTAGCCTCTGTCGGGAACGTTTTCCCAAATTGCTTCCGGTTATGATATATCATTCAGCCATGATGAAGATGGAAAGGAAGTGGTGAATGTTTTTCGGTTCGGAGAACGATATCCTCCGTTCCTTGGGTATACAGGACTGTGTCAGAAAATTAGAATATTGTGATAAAGTTTTATATCTTCTGTAATGCAATTACAAAAACAAAAATGTCATATATTCTGGATTCATTTGGATTCATTACAAACTAACTGAAATATTGCAAGCCTTTTATTATTTTGATATTGCTGATTATGGCTTACATCTTAAGAAAACTCAAAAATCCTATCTCAAAATATTAGATAATGAAAAAGTAATTTTTGTTTTTTTAATTGCATTACAGAGGATAAAGAACTTTTTATCACAATATTCCAATTTTCTGAGACAGTCCTGTATAAAACTTTTTCTGCCGGATATGTAACTGTGTCAAGGCCGCTAAGTTTGATCTCGAGATTTATAGTGATATTGTTTTCAACAGGGCCGGGGATCCACCGAAATTGCTTTATAAAAAATTGCTCATTAAAGCAGATGCAATCAAAAAGGTTTGGGATTTTTTTCTTTTTTTTTGCAAACGGGAGCTATCAAAGTAATAATAAAAAAAAAAAAAAAGATTAACAACAACAACATTGTGACTAACCAAAAATTATGTAAAATAATAAGGAATTCATTTTGCAGTGCTGAATTTGATTAAAGAAGCCTTATCTTTTATATTAGTACACATGACATGTTTGCACAATCAATGACATTCTGAGATCTCAATTCATTTTTCAGGAAAATCAACCTACATTTTTTATTTTTCCAAGTAAGCACAAAATCAACAAATATGCGACCTGGTTATTTGCAGCAATTTTGCATCTAAGCGACAACAAACACATGGTTCAAAAGTTCTAGAGACACAAGCAGTGCGAAGATGAAACTAGCCCGGCATATTATATAGGCCTATTTATTTGAGCTAGAAGGGAGCGTGACTGCTTGTTTTCCATTAATAATCCCCCGGTACACGTAAAAACCACGAGTAAACATCACTGCAGAGCAGAGTTGCCTGCAACGGGGATGTTAAGAGCAGATATCTCAGATATTAACTTTCTTTTGCTCCCACAGCGTGTGCATCTCAGTAACCTGGACGTTTTTTTTTTTAATCGAATCCCGTACGATCATCTGACCAGTCATTTCTCTCACCGTCTAACTCCTTTACATGAACATTGTTCTACCACTAGCGGGGTCGGCCGTTAGTCTGTTTCGCATGATATCATCAAAAGAACACGCGTCTCCGAGTTCTCAATTTTAATAAACCTTGTTCTTCTTTTATGTGTACAATCGGTGTGTTTTGTCCCGTGTCCATTTCTTCATGTGAAATATGAATTTAGATACCTTTGCGTTTAAGGGTAGAACCATAACATTAACTGACCGACGTGGAAAAAGACAGCTCGTTCGGCTATGAGATCCAAGAAGTCATTGTCCAAGTTTGATAAATGGGGGGGTTCTTCATCTCCGAATCACAGGTGAATCTGCTTCAAAGATGAAGCGGTCCCGTCTACCATCTGGGATCCCATGACATTTTACATTTAATTCAATCTTATCCAACAGTTTTTTTTTTTTTTTCTTTTCTTTTTTTTTATCAACAAAGAATGCCTCGAAGCCATGCTCGGATAGCTCAGACGCCGGTGGAAAGACAAACAGAGATGAGGCTCCCTTTGAACGGCGTTTTGGAAAAAAAAAAAAAAAAAAAGGAGACCATGTGAAACGAGGGCTTCAGATGTGAGAGATTTTTCTCATTCTCGCAACGTCGGGAATAATTCCCCCCTTGCGATCATCAACAAGCAATCGACGTGTTAACGTCAACTGGTCGTGGAACGGTGAGGGTTTTTTGGTGAAAGTTGTGCCCGTTCCGTCTTTATCGCCCTTCATCCGGCTTCTTCCCCCTGGTCCGACCCCCCCAAACCCCCAACCCCCGCTCTCTCCTGTGTTACGGCGACAGATCCGAATGACACAGCTTATCCCGGCATTCCAGAAAAAAAAAAAAGCTCTTTGGATCATCAGCCTCCACGGCACTAAGACCCGAAGATGAGAGAGAGGGCATAAAGACTTCTTTTTAATTTTCCCCTCTTTTAACACAATGGAAAGTTATTATTCCTCCCTGTGCTTTGTACTTTTGTTCCCGTAATAGTGAGCGCTCATGAATCCTACGTTTCCTTCTGGGACTCGAGAAGCAACTTTGACATTACCGGCTCACAAGTCTTTGTGTTTATGGCCCAATAGAGAAAGCTAAATATATATTTATTTGACTGCTATTATGACTTTTGAGTATTTTTTTTTTTTTTTTGCCTTTTTTTGCCTAGACAGCGGGAAATGAAAATAAATCTATTTTACATGAATGTGATGAACTGAGGAAAATAGGCTAAAAAGGCATTTAGCAAATTGCCTGCATATTGTGTCAATATAAATGTAGGTCATGAGGTATCTCTAAGAACATGTTACTCCTCCCTCATAAAGAATCAATAAGTGATGAACTGCTCTTGTAGTGAATAATTGATGCCGTCTGTTTCAACATTCTTCATGGTCAACCACTGTTGTTTTTCCATACCTTGGTATCATCACCCTGGCCAAAATATTGGAGGTGAGAGAGAAATAAACATTACAAAATACTGAATATTTATTCGTCCCTGAAGTTCTGAGGTTCAATTCTTACAAGGGGTCCTGCAGTGGGGTATTTCCATATTCACCCTTTGTCTTCGCGGACTTCCGTCCACAATCCAAAAAAATATGTACTCTCCCTTCAGCCGCAGGGAATCTCAAAATCTCAAACCTTAAAAAAAAAAAAAAAAAAAAAAAAAAAAAACTCACCCACTTACTGAAAATTGTAATAATTTATCTGTATATATATTCATAACTGTGCAATATTTCATTTCATAACAGCTGCATGTGCAATTTTTTTTTCATTTTCATACTCATGTTCACTCCTTATCTTTCACTTGGTACTTAAGACCTTAAGAAACTTTATAGTCTTTACTTGTTACCGAAGACACTTTATAGTTTATTTGTATTTCTTTTTTTTTTTTTTTTAACTGTTTATACAATTTTATACTATTATTTATTATTGTTATTTTTTTCTTCTAACTCAGGCACAACAATTTCCTTCGGGATGAATAAAGTTGTTATTATTCTTATTCTTATTCTTATTCTTACTCGGACTCCCTGGATTGCCAAGAAGTCATAAGAGAGTGAATGGCTGAATGACTCCATATGATGTTTGAATAAGGGAGTGAATGTGAAAGTGAGGCCTTCGATTGACCGTCGACCGTTCCGGGGTGAACCGCCCCTCCCCCGCCCAACCCCCCCGCGACCCTGAGTGCAGAATAAGCGGTATGAATAATGGATGAATAAATTTCACGACGTGCAACTTTCATCTAAATGATTGCGGGAATGATGTTAGCGCTCAGGGGAATTTCGAGTTCAGGAAGTCTTGTGTGTTTTAAGAAGGGATTCCCAACTTGTGGAAAAGGTTTCTTGGGTGATCGCAACACAGTCATGGAAGGTCACCATATCCAGTTATTAGAAATGAGATAAGATATAAAATAAGGAAACGTTTGCAGCAGGCATAAGATATACAAGTAGGAGCTTAAAGTTGTAGTTGCCAAATGAAAATATATTGACATCATTTTTGTCACCTCGAAAAATTAAACTGCCCTTTTCCAAAATCAAAAATATGCCCTAAAGGTCAACGGGAAAATTTGTTAATAGTAAATGGTTAAAAAGAAACTCAGGAAATATAAGCAATTATTGCATTCTGATCAGGAAGAATTCACTCAATGATAACTGAGAAAAAATCTGAATAAACCTGACATAGAGGACATTTCGCTTCTAATTCTCAGGTCAGGATGCGGGATAAAAAGATCATTCATGAGAAAATGAACAAAACCCTTCAAATAAACTTGTGCATTTTCTATTGCAGATTGAACTTTTTTTTTTATTAAGAATTTAAAACATATCCCTGGATTTGATTATAACTGAGCTGCTCCTCAAATGGAATTTGAGGCTGACGGAGAAATGAACATAGAGTACCATAAGAATTAGCTCCACTGGGTCCACAATCCTCACAGGTCCAATGGCACATATTTATTCAGGATGACTTTTGTGAAAAAATGACAATCATAGTGTCTAATATTTGCTCGCAGGTTTCAAATAATACGCCACCTTTCAGATCAGTGAATGAAAAACAAGCGTTTGTCTCTGCACTCTGGAAATGATCCCCCTCTCCATGACATGTTACTATCTAATAACCGCAGAGACCAGCCATGCAAATGATTCCTTTCTTCTTTCTTTTCTTCGTCTTCTTTTTTTTTTTTTCCCCACCCTGCTGCCTGAACTAGCATTATCAAAGGGTGACACCTTTCAATCCTTATCCTTTTATACACGGCTGAGTGATAAAACATTTTCCAGTGAAGTAACTATACTAAATTCAGGGGGTATCTGGTTGACACGTGGGACTTCACGCCTGGTTTTCTCTTTCAAGAAGGCAGCGAGAGATACTCCCCTTACGATGCAAGAGCCGCTGATTAATCTTTTATAATGGTTACTTTTTAAATCTGACTCTACCCGGTTGGCTCTGGGCCACGTTGGCGATGTGCGCGCTAATGTTTTCATCAGATTCCCCACCAATGGCTATGACTTAATAACATCTTGTTCGGTGCTCTGTCCAGGGCTTTTCACTTTTTCTATTAAAGAGCTTTAATTAGCTTTAACTTGAAGCCCTTTTCCGCCCTCACCCCTTCTCCATTTCTTACTGCCAGACTGAAATGACCGACTCTCTCCTTCCCTCACCTCTAACCCTCCAGTCCAGGGTGGTCAAACGCACGGCCGGCGGGCCACTATCGGCCCGCCAGGGGGGTCCAATCCGGCCCGTGAAATAAAGCTACAATTTGAAAAAATACATCCAAATCACAAACTACTTTTTTAAAATAAAAATGTCCGCTAGGGGTGTACTGTTTTAGTCAGAGTGAGCAACATGGCAAACACCATGTGACTCAGAACTTACAGCAGATGGCAGCAATGCGGCTTCCGGGTCTATAAATAGCATTTTTACTTATCGTTAGAAATGTACCCCCTTTTCCGTTGGCCAGGACAACCTCATCAGCAAGATGTCGTCAAAAAAGAGAAAAGTTGACATTGAGTGTAGGGTTTTCTGAGAAAAATTGACCACTTCTTATTTGTTTGTTGAGGTTAATAAGAAACCTGCATGCTTGGTGTGGATGCAGCAAGTTTCGGTGCCACGGCGAAAAAAACAACAAAATGCACGGAGAACTTGGAAGACAGAACTGAGGCACAGTGATGTTGAAATTCCATTTCAAAAGTAAAGTTCCCGAAAAAGGTCAGAACTGAGGGGTCCCTGCCCACCTTTAGCCGTGAGCTGAAAATATACCTCTTTACCAACCACTACCCTACTAATAGCACTTAGCCCCCAACCCCCCTGCAAAAAATAAAGATAAAATAAAAAAAAATTAAAAAGAGGATGAAATAAATGTATGTATGTACGTATATGGTTCTGAGATGGCTAGTTGGTTGAGTGGTCACTTCTGACTTCTGCCTACTGGTACTTCGGATCTTCGGTGACTGAAATGCACTTCTTGCAAGTTGCTTCGGATAAAAGCATCTGCCAAATGACTGTAATGTAATGTAATGTTATGTAATGTAATGTAACTGTTTTTTTAATGAATCTCAGGTTGTTTGTCATGTATTTTTAAAGGAACAGTTCATTACATCAAGATTTTTATAATTTACCTGTCCTTCTTAACACTAAAACAAAAGAATAATTTGTACTCCGTGTTACTTCCAGGTAATTACGCTATGATTTAACTAGTTTGGCCCCTAGGTCCCCATAATCCTTCAACAAAAATGAAGGATTATGCCGGATCTTTAAGTTTTCATTTGTTCCTTTTCATACATGTAACATTTGTGACACACATTTTACTAATTTACTGTTAATACCTGGGTAATGTGATTTTCTAATATCCCAGGTCATTTGAAACGCTTTTTTTTTTCAGGTACAGCAAAAATTTCATAGGTCATCTGAAATTTTCAAAGAAGTTTTAGGGAATTAAGAATGAATTTTAAATAATATATAACATGTTTTTTCAGCATTTTAAATGCATAGGTATAATACTCAAACACTCAGGTGGTTCACATAAATCACGTGACTTTTTCCCTTCGATGGCAGATGATTGAGACCCATTTAAAAGGCATTTAAAAGATTCTATTAGCATTTGAATGCAGTTTGCACTGTTTCAGATAAATGATGTGGTGCAGACATGGTGCATTATCACACTCAACAGGTTGGTGCAAAGCAATGCATCGGGGCGGACCCGAACAGAAACGTTACCCCTTAAAAATTTTGCATAGTGCATAGGTTTGCGTCGGGCCCCGTCCCATCGGCGAAGGTGGTTGCAACATTTTGTTATTTTTGTGGCGTGGGCAAGAGCAACCGCATGCGTTTTTCAGAATATGAGTGAGCGACACACCCATGAGTCTGCACTACAGAGGCTTATATACAGATGCGAAGCATCTGCCATGTGTCCAATAACCCTGTCGACTCCACCGCTGCAGTAATGAAAGGGGATATCAAAGCGTCCAATGTCCCGGGCCACTATGCTATGGGGTGATTAGGACAATTGTGGAATAAAAAACGAACAGCGTGGGCCCATGATCCTGCGCAAACAGAGTGATTACATCTGCTGAAAAACAATTACTCCCTATAGCCCACCCACTTCTTTCCGCCAAAGGAAGAATAGAGGAAAATTACCAGTCAGAGGGTGCATTCTGTAATCTTTCATTGCGGTAGATGTTTTTGTTCTCAATTGAAAGAATAGTGATTTAAAATGAGTCTTGCGGACACCATTTATTCCATTGGATTGTTGTGCCTAAAAAGACACTAATCAGGATCCAAGTGGGTTTTCTTTTGTTGGGATTTTTTTCCATTCATTTATTTGTGTTTGTTTTTTATTGTCCAGAACTGACTTGCAAAGATATTTAAACCCATAGAATAGACTCACTAATATTTTTAAAATCTGGTGTTTTAGGACCTGAGACTGAAGAAAATACAACACCGCCAGGGGGAGGGAAGGAAATGTGTGTGTGTCTGTGTGTGTGTTGGTACTCCTCATTCTTTAAATGACTATTAAAGGGCATGGACTTCTAATCACATAAAGTATTATTCAAAAAAAAAAGAAAAAAAAAAGAAAAAAAACAACCTTCATGAGCATAAATAACAAACTGCAGGTTTTGACATTCGTAGCATCTTTGCAAAACCATATCTTGCAGGGAAAATGGTTTTTTTACTTTACATTTCTCCTGCATGATGTTTTAAGGTGCTATATGCTATATGTCCGGTATTATTATCAACGCTCGGCGGAGCAGAAACTTTAAGTAAAGAAACCTTTTAGCATCTGTGTGGAGAAGAACAGACAGCTGCAAAAAAAAAAAAAAAAAAACATTTGCCCGGTTAATGGATGGAATTAATCTTGTTTTCTCTCACTGCAATGCCAGAGCCGACTGGGAGTAGATCAACAACTTGTCTGTTGAATTTAGAGAAGCTTCCATTGTTGTTATACACTCTTTTTTTTTTCCAGAGAATGTCTCCTCTTGTAAATAATGAATGCAGTAGTTGTCTCTACACTAAACTCTTTAGGAGCCCTTGCCATTGTTTTAAATCACTAACGCGCTGCTCATATTGATCAACACTAAAACAGATCCTGATATGCTGAACTACTCACGGTGCAGGCTGGATGCCAGGCAAGATGAATTCTAACATAATAAGGGTGTTTGGGGAAATCAGCTGCTGCACAAGAGTGGAGATTCCACTGGCACGCAATGTTTTTTTTTTTTTTTTTTTTTTCGGTTGCACCTCGGTTGTGAGATCGGAATTCATCTTCAGTATTGGGGAAATAAATGAAAAAAAAAAAACACCTGTGACTTGTTTTTGCTCTTTTAAAACACCGGTTTACTAAAAATGTGAAGGTCGTGTATTTCTCAAACTGGCGCCAATGTACAAGAATATTCTGAACAAACCCAATCATCTTAATGGTGTTTGAATTAACAGTCCATTTGTACACCATAAATGAACCTTACAATGGGGCCGCGTTCATTTCATTAACGATGCCTGAGTGAAGAAGCACAACCCAATATGACCTCTGAGCATTTAGACCGCCGCCGTTATCGTTGATCCACAAATCATCCAAGGAGAGAGCACAAAGGAAGGGCTGAAGGTTCTTCTCTTCTGTTTCGTCAAAACATGCCTCACATACACACATTTAATTGAAACATTCTTGATTCACTAAAGCTGCGCTTTTATTTTCTTTTTTTGATCTTTTTCACATCAACCTGCACATGCTCATTTTATGCCTGAATGATGTGTGTTTTTGGGTGCGGTAATATGAAATAATGCATATTATTTGTATGTTATTTTCATCCTAAAAAAACCATAATCTTAGTCCAGGATAAACAAGCAGTATTAGTGACACCAAATTATTTTAGGCGGACAGTAGGTTCACAGCGAACCCATTCCAGATTCACTGCATGAAAGCTGAATTAATTTGGGTTTTATAACCAAAGATGTTTTTTTGTTTCCTGCATGGGTGACTATTTAAAACTGTGATTTTCATTCCACATGTTCGATGGTTTGGCCTGCAAAGAAATCATGACTTTTCTGTGTCCTACGTGTGTGTCAGAGTACACTCACAGCTGGACGCATGTTGCATATGCACTTGAACGCAACACACATACACACACACACACACACACACAGAAAAACAGCCAGTGTCCCGTGGTATTATTATTATTCAAGAGGTTCTGTCATGGCTCTTATCTCCAGCCACAGCAGAGGGACGGCTTTAGAAGAGTTTTTTTTTTTTTTTGAGCGAGTGAGTGAGTGAGCGAGAGAGAGACAGAGAGAAAGAGTCAGAAAATGAGAGAGAGAGAGAATGGACTTAGTGTGAGGGACCTTTTTCTGCTTCAAAACTTTCACAGTGGAGACAGGCAACACAAAACAGGAAGAAAAGGCTTATATCAGCTAAAGATTTCTAAAAAATTGAAAATGAAAAGTGAGAAATATATTCTGATATGCCCAAATCCTTTGACTGGCCATCTATTTTCTGACTCTCATGAGATGGCTGGGTAGCTTATTTTATTTCTTTTCATGTCTCTGTATTAGCTCATCATCGGCCGGAGTCGCATCGCATCATTATTACACTTCTTTCATCACTTATTCGGCTCGCCCCTGACCTCACAAGAAGTTCGCCGCCTTGTCCGGCCGTTCTCCTCGTCTGCAGCAAAAAACGGTTTCAGCAACAGCCATTGTGACCTAATTCTAGACAATACCCCCTCCACACCCTAATCCGTACCCTCTCACACCCGCACACTCGCTCTCACATGTCTTTGCAGCTAAGTTGCGAGGAAGAAAGAAAGACTCACGGAGCCCCCCTGAGTATCCGCATGCCTGTAAGGTAACCTATTTAAAAGCGGGGAGAAAAAAGAAAAAAAATGGCGTGGTGAAATAACAATTACATTCAGACTGTACACATAATTATAAGACACCACAAAATAGACTTAAAATACTATATACGGTAGAATTACTTCCGCAAACAACCACCAACCCTTTGATATCTGTATGAAAAAAAATTACTTATAATCATTACAAATCGTAAATGATATTAATATTGATCAAATTATATTAAAATGTTTTAGTGGATCAGTTACAGTGCAAATCATAAATATTTTGGCCAAAATTAAAGTGCATCAGTAAGCACATGAGGTGGGAAGAAATATTTCGCTTATCAATGAATCATCGCTAACATTGCAAGCTAAAAATCTGGAATATTATCAGCAGCACCGTCATCTTGGAACCCAAAGCGTTGTCTTAGCCTTCCCCGTGCCAGCTCGTGATGCTAAACAAAAAATATAGTATTTTATTATCAGAGGTCTTTTCAATACCGAGTGCCTTTTTTCAACCGGCCAGCTCAGTGAGACTTGTGTTGCCGTGTCCTGGTGTTGCTTGCCATGTTAACAAAAGCTGAAAATATGGCATATAATTAACGTTATTTAATTTAAAAACTAAAAAAAGAGCGAAAAGCAAAGCAGAAACGAAAAGAAATATTGGCGGTAAATGGTCATTTACTTTTGGTGGAGTTGCTCACAGAGTGATCCTGTTGTTTTCAATTAAAATGCGGTGGACGGTGCATTAACTCAAATTAAAGTGTGTATTTGAATCTTTGTTCTATAAATGTTTTGCTTAAGATACATATTTCAAGTTTCATAACCAACTGAGTTATAAGAGGCTCTGCTGCAGTCAGCCCACAGTGTCATCACACCCAAGAGGAAAGAAGGCAGGGAGATTCACAAAGTCCACAGCAGACTTAGAAGAGAAAGATATTGAGCTGAAGGCACGGATAAAATAAATATCTGATATGAGAAATATTGTAGGTAAGGCAATTAATTTGCCCTGATACGATAACCATTTAGACCTGAATGATTTGTCCACTCCTGTGTCATGCCCAGAGATGTCCCAAAGTGAAGACATTTTCAAATTTGCAAGAGCAAAAGATTAGATCTAAGTACATATATATATATATATATATATATATATATATATATATATACATGTCAAGGCAAATAATATCACCGCATTCATCTTTTTACATATCCCCTTATGTGTAAATTTGGGCAAGTTTGGGCAGCGCACTCTCGACTACAGCTATGACATTGATGCTGTTTCAATATATAATTTGAAAATTGTTTACACATTGAGACAATATTGCAGTCTATAAACAAGAGAAATGGTGCCTGCTAATACATTCGGTTTATGTTTTTGCATCACTACGGCAAAAAGCAAGGTTCTTGTTTTATTTATGGCCAAATCAATACAAAAATATCCCTCATATTGAGTGTCCCTATACCAAAAGAACCACAGGAGCCATTTTCTCTTCCTTTTCTTCATATCTAATCAATGAATGCATATTTCATAATGGCAGAAACCTAAGATCCGAGGTCTAGATTTTCACAATTTCATTAACGATGTGGAAATTTCAATTCAATTTGAAAAATTTCACACCTATTGAATGTAGCACCTTCATACGTATACATATATCATCACCGTACACTAAATGGAACGAGAGAAGTTGGGGACTAGTGAGCGTCAGAGGCACTGTTTCGAAAAAAACGTAAGAAACAACCAAGTTCCATGAATACATTGTCCGCCCGAAAGAGGGATTTCAAAAGCGAATCCCTCAGGCAGGAGAAATGTGATGATGGGGAGGTGGACGATGAGCCGTCATGAGGTGGGGGGACAAACCCCTGCACAGCACCAACCACCAGAAGATAGAGGAGGTGGCTGATATCAAGAAATCTATTGGAGGCTTTGCAATGAAGGTTCCTGAAACTGTTCAACACATGATAGCAGGTTGTTAGATGCAGGCAGGAAAAGTCAAGAAAGGCATAGAATATACAGGAGTGCCTGCGCTGAGAATGAGAAAAGAAGCCTCCAAGGTCAGAATGCCGGACCTCCTGAGGTGATTGTAAATGGCCATGGGAAGATTCGTGTGATACTTCCAGATCCAGACTGACACACTGGTGGCGGCGGTTAACCAACCATAAATTGCAATGATCAACAAACAACAGAAGAAGGCGGCGGCGATGAGCGCTGCAATCCCGGGCGACAGCCACATCAAGGAGTAGCTGCACGAGAAGATTGGAAAATATCAAGGGCTGAAAGAGGAGCTGAAAAAAGGGGGAGGGAAGGCGGGGGGCAACAGGGGAACCACTGGTGATCAGAGCAATGGGAGCCCCGAACAGCCCCAGCAGGTAAAACCTCTGAAATCTCCGCCCAGATTATCACAGTTCCAGAGGCAACAACAATATTATTATTATTATTACTACTAGCATTATTATTATTATAGAAATATTTATTTATTATTGATAATAATAATAATAATAATAATAATAATAATGGTGATGGTAATAATAATAAAATTAATAATGATAACAATATTTATAATAATATTTTTGTTGTTGTTGTTGTTGTTGTTGTTGGTGGTGGTGCTGTTGTTATTTATAATAATAATAATATTGATGATATTAATAATGATATCAATAATATTAATAATACATACATACATGCATGCATGCATATATTTAAAAAGCTTTCATCACAGTGCTGGACAAACAAGAAGTAAGAGTAGGACACAATAAAATAGAATATCATTCATTCATTCATTCATTCATTCATTATCTACTGTGCTACAACCCTCAGAAATTAAGGCATCTGGTTTATGACCTGAGACTGGAAGATACAATACCCGAAGGAACTGTCTGTGTGTGTGTGTGTGTGTGTGTGTGTGTATGTATATGTTTGTGCGTGTATACATTTATGCTTGTATGTATGTTCATAGATCGATAAATGACCAAAATGTTGATGCAGTACATACAGTACATACATATATACAGTACATATAACGTATATACATACAACTCCACAAAAAAGAATGTTGAATTCATCATCATATTGATGTTATGCATATGTGCAGCTGGATGGAATTATTTTTAATTTTATTTGAGTGGACTGCAAGTCAATTATTTCAGTGAAGATCTTCACATTGTGGTAATATTGAAATGGAATTTCAATGTTTCATTAAAAGTTTGACGTTACTGAAAACATGAGTTATGTCATTCCAGCGGCAGAACTCTGGAGTTTTTGAGAAACAACGGTCAAAAAATTTGACTTAATGACTTGCAAAACTCTGTAACTGTTGCAGTAAAATTGTTTTATTGCACCGTGAAACTAATTCCAGTCTGCAATGGAGAAGATAAGACGCGGTGGCGTGTCTGGAGCCAGAGGGGCTCCCCCGTGTAGAATCTTATCATTTGCATCGTGTCATGACATACAGTCTGCACATCCATAACACTGGATCTCTACCCTGTACGACACGCTGACAGGCGTCAGCTGGGTCTTCCAGATGGCACAGATGGCAGACAAACATGTGACAGCATGGGCAATTTTTTTTTTTTTTTTCACTGAAATGCTAATAAAAATAAAACTTTCATTAAATGTGCAGACAACCTCTTAGCATATTTACAATGAGTTGTCATCCTGTAAGAGACGCCTTTTGTAGTTTGGCAGAAGTCGGCTGGTAAATGTGAAATAATAGAAGAAAAATACTATATTACCGATCTGATTTGGAGAAACGGGGGTAAAGTTTGTCTGCTTCGGGTTGATTATCTAATGACAAATGACTTAGAGGTTTATGTGAGAGGGAGCGGCGACCAATATTGATCAGAGCATAATGTACATCCAAGGGAGTGACCGGGAGATGCAGCGGGGTAACAAGCAGCCCCTTAGCAGCAAAGGAGCACAGAGAAAAAAACCATTTTCCTTCATTCTTGCATTAATACTTCCCGGCCCTGATGCGCAGGAGACTTTTGTAACGCTTTTACTTTGGAAACAGCGCATTCATTGTAATGGGATAGCGATTTAAGACAAACGCCTTTCCTATCCCCTTTCTTTTGAATTGATTCAGTCAGCAGTGTCCAGCGTAGTCAAGTGTGTTCAGCAAAAGGAAAACTTAATAAGATACAGTAAACATTAAACATTCATTTCCTTGAGGGCATCTGCTACATTCCATTATTCATCTAAGAGCATGCTGTATGTAAATGAACAAATTCTGCCTGACTGCGACATGAAACATGAACACTTGTAACCCTCTTGGCCATGTATATGGCTTAAATGAAGGCTTAGAAACGAGCATTCATTAATGGTGAGATTTGTTATTTATCTTTTTTCCTCAAGGACAGATACAAATGCTTATCATTATTTTCCATTTATATCCATTAAGATTTATGTTGCTTTTACTGTGTAGTGTAAGCATTAAAATGTTTCACTCTTTTTGGAAGGAAATTAAAAAAAAAGGGTTTTTGGTCCAGAGATCCCCTTATTTGTTCCTCTTTTTTTTAGTTCCTTGACCTTTATATTTTTACAAATCATATCAATCTGAAACCAAACATAACTATGTTATATTTGAATGCAGCAATTGTGGTTTCTTGCAAAACAATTTTTGGAAGAGACAGAAATGGATTTATCAACACAGAAAGAATTGTTTTATGCAAATGATCCACATTGACTCTGTCTACAAAATGTTCACCCAGTAAATTTTGGTTTTCTTATATTATCAACCCATGGAAATTAAAGAATTAAAAATTGATAGCTTTGAAAGCAGTGAAACTGAATAATGAAATTAACTTTTGCAGAATCTATCCGTGTCGCCATCTCTCCAGTGATATTTAACGTCATTTCTATGTTTTGGTCGTTTGAAGGTGTCAGTCTACTGAAGGACTTATAGGATTTCTTAGTTAGGATCATACATATAGTAAGAATATCACTGCTTTAATTGCTGTGTGCCAATAGTACATTCTTGAGTATTTTCGTGACTGTGGTAAAAAAAGACAATAGTTTATATCACAAATGTGAAATGAATTTGGTGGAAATTCATCCATCTTCTACTATGAATATCACTGCTTTAATTGCTGTGTGCCAATAGTACATTCTTGAGTATTTTCGTGACTGTGTTGAAAAAAAAACACTTGTTTATATAACAAACGTGAAATGAATTTGGTGGAAATTCATCCATCCATCTTCTACTGCTTATCTAGGTTTGGGTTGTGAGGGCAGCAGCCTAAGCAGAGGCCCAGACTCCCCTCTCGGGGGGGGAATCCCGAGGTATTACCCAGGCCAGACGAGAGACAAAGTCCTTCCAGCGTGTCCTGGATCTTCCTCATTCTTGTGGGATGTGCCAGGAACACCTCACCAGGGAGGTGTCAAGGAGGTATCTTAACCAAATGCCCGAGCCATCTCATCTGGCTCCACTCGATGCGGAGGAAGAGATGATCTACCCTGAGCCCCTCCCGTATCACATAGCTGCTCACTCTACCTCTAAGGGAGAGCCCAGACACCCTGCAGAGGAGTCTCATTTTGTCAGCTTGTGTCAGTCATCTTGTTCTTCTGGTCGCTACCCGGAGCTCTTGACTATAGGTGACGGTGGGAAAGCAGATCGACCGGGAAATGAAGAGTACCACTGCGGACGCTGCGCAAAACCCCAAGACGATGAACTCCAATTGGGGCAGGATCTCTGGCCACTTTTTTTCCAGCTGAGCACCATCGCCTGGGATTTGGTGGTGCTGATTTTCATCCCGGCCACTTCACATTCGGCCGCAGACTCCTTCAGTGAGAGCTGGAGATCACATTCGGATGAAACCAACAGAACCGCATCATCCGAGGAAAGCACAGCCCATATCCTGAGGCCACCAAACAAGATCCCCTCAATGTCCACACTGCCTAGAATTTCTATCCAGAAAGGTTGTGCACAGAATCACGACAAAGGGCAAGTCTGGCAAAGTCCAACCCTCACTGGAAACTAATTTGAATTTACTGCAAGGACAACAGAGCCTGTATGAAGGGGTCTGATATCCCATAATCCCTGAGCCTCACCCACAGGACTCCCCATGGAACTATTGGCTTCTCCAGGTCTACAAAGCACACCAAGACTGGTTGGGGAAACTCCCATGTACCCCTCAGGACCTGAAAGAGGTGGTAGGGCAGCTCCACTGTTCCACACTGCTACTTTTGAGTCCGAGGTACAGCTATTTGTCTTCTCCAAAACCGCTAAACAAATGTTGAACCGGAGGCTGAGGAGTGTGATCCCCTTGTAAACGGAAAACAGGCTCAGATCCACCGCCCCAGTTTGCAAATCCAGAGGTCCTTGATGTCCCAATGATGGTGTATAGGTATGTCAACCAATGATGTCCCAATGATGGTGTATAGGTATGTCAACCAACATGGCGCCACAACATCCAGAACCCTGTGGAGCTCAGGATAGATCTTTTCCGGGACCGGGGACCTGCTACCCAAGAGCTTGTTCACCACTTCGATAACTTCAACCTCAGAGATAGGAGACCCCGAGTCCTTGTCCTCTGTTCCCTCATTGGAAGATGCGTTGGTTGGGTTGAGACCTCTTCAATCCAACCAAGAGATCTCAAGTCATGGTTAGCAGCAACGTTTCCCCACAGACACAGCGGACCAGATTCTCCTGGAAGCCATCCAGAAGTCGTCAAACTCCCCGCTTGCCGGATTTTTTCACTGAGCCGGCTCTACCCGTCTGCCCCGCAGGCCAAAGAGGCCCAATAGAACTCCTTCTCAGACCTCTTGGATGGAAATAACATTTTTTATCTACCGCATGGGATCAAAATATTTATTGGGTACTACACAAATTAAGTCCAATGTGATTATTCTTCTTTAGCGGTGCTCATTGGTAAATTCTATGACTATATATGCCCTTTTTTCTCCCAGTCACAAGCAGCTGCCCAATCCAGCAGCATATTTTAATGGGCACACACTTTATAAACCACATCTTACTCTCAGCATGCCACTCTATAAGGTATGAGGAACTTAAGCATACAGATCCTGTGACTTTTCTCCCTGCTGGCGTCGTCTTATGACTTCTATATTAACCCGCATATGGTTCTAAGAATGTGACACTTTCACGATAAAACATCTTGGAACAAATGTCTCGCTTAATAAATGTCTCAACACCTCCGCTGGTGCAAAGAATTGATATTTCTATCTTCTCATATGGAGTTGATGCTGAAAGGACTAGCTCTGAATAAAAATAGATATTATGTAAATATCGACAAATATGTAAACTTCTCTCCTCCATTAATAGCGCTGGATAAACACTTTAATATAGACTGTCTGATATGGATTGCTATATGCAGATATGCAGTTAATCAGATGTTATGATGCATGACAATGGAATAATGAGAAACTGAAATATTAGACATTATGCTCGAATGAGGAAAAAACACTATAAAATTGTTTGTCGACAATGTTTGTGGATCTATTTCTTTTTTTATTATTAAAAATGTTATTTGGCCAAGCTGTGTTACATGAGATTTGATATCTAACATCTCCAAAATTTATTTTTTATTTTTGCAGAACTGAAAGTTTATTTACTGTTTTCTTGTCTTCAGTCCTACATTTATGTTTGTTACCTGTTTATTATTTTCAGTTATGATTATTGGTTCCAGGTCCGTTTGTTCCACATTTGTTTACAACACCATCAATCTTGAAAAAAATGTTTCTTTCACGACAATGGCAATAAAACAAGAATTTGGCTAAGATACATTGGTCCATCAGTGCAAAAATTCCACATGTGAGTGACTTCTCTGGTAGATAACAGGGCATGACACACACACACACACACACAAATAAACACACACTCAGACTTTACGGAACAAAAACATTCAGCAAATTATGAAAGCCTGCCGTAAAATCTGCCCGCTATCTCCAACCTCTCTCGCTGACAGGCAGCTAACCCCCCCAGCGATGGTACTCAGCAATTTAGAAAAGAGAAATGCCACTTATGCCTATGGCTCTTCATAATGAAGCTTTAATCTAAATCTGCCTGTGTCTTTACCAGCTGCAAACATTCATCCGCATGTACACAGACCTACTTAAGAGGCTCATTGCACACAGTAACATTGGGCACACATAACACCCCCCCCCCCCCCCCCCCGTTCGCCCGCCCCCCTGCCTTTGCTGCCATTCGGTCTCTGTCACTGTACCTGGCAGCGCATCCATTCAAACCATTTACATTTCAAAGTCGGGGACATTTGCACAAACACACATAGATGCCATCTGGTATTTTTGCTTTCTCCCACACCCACCCAATGGATTCCTGACTGTGTGATAGAGGGTAAGTTTGTGTGCATGTGCATGTGTGTGATTCTGCACGGTTATAAATTCTTGCCTATTGCATTGCACCACAGCAGCAGGGAGTAAACGACCCTTCGTGTATAACTTGAAGCTACCTTATTGTTTTTGTGCGCGTTGGAACTCGTGGCGATGTGTAATTGTGTGTGTTTAACCAGCTGGTAATGTAATGTCCAATCTACGCAGGTGTGTGTATCACTTCTGCTTTTCCGATCTACTCTGCGCGCATGTGGGTGTTGTGTGTAATAGTGTGTATCTCTGTACTCTGTGTGTGTGTGCGTGCGTGTTTACTGGCTTACGGTAGAGGCTGTGGCATTGACATGGCCTTATCTGTCGTGTTCAGAGCGGTAGCTCTCCCAGGATATAGAGCTCTCAGCTGGAAGCATGGGCGCCACTGAAAAGACTTCTGACACACACCTACAGCTTTGGCTCAGACAGTAAAAGGAAGAACCGTAGGGAGAATTGGTGGAAATAAGGAGAAACAAATTTCACTCAAAAGTAGGAGGGTGAGTGATCAAGGGGTGTTTATTTGAGTGTGAATCTGATTTAAATAATTTCCAATCTATAGTAGGAACATTTCTGCCTGCTTGAATACACGTTTCAATTCTGCTCTCGAGGGGCCGCACATATATTTACCCTGCAAATCGAAAGCCTGCGTCTATGTTTGTGATTATCTGAAGGCAACAGCACACCCATCTGCCTCTGGGATGTCTACGGGGCTGAATATGAGTTAGGGTTAATGGGCTCGACACTGGGCAGAGGAAGCAGATCTCACTCTCTATTAAATTGCCCTTCATGTGGGTGAAGATGAGCCTCGCGAGTCTCCTCTTAATGACTGGCGAGGAAAAAGTGAAACTGAATGAGGTGGGAAAAAAAAAAAGTTGAGTTGAGAAGGTTAAGCCCTGAAATGGAAAGAAATTGGGGAGAGGAGTGATGACTGGGGGCAGATATTAATGTTTGCTGTTATTGCCCTCCTCCTCTCTTCTTGCTCCTCTTCCTCTCCTTTGTTTTTAATGGCAGCTGCTCAAAGGAACTTCCTATGGGTGTCCTTTCTCCTTCATTTCATCATGTAGATATCATTGTGAGGGGAAACGGACTGCGAATGCATTAATGTCATCATCATCAGTAGACACGAGGCTTCATCCGTCATCATCCCGTGGCAGTCGGGGCAATTCCGTGCAGGGTAGGCTATTACTCTCCATTACCCACCTTGCACATGCACGCACGCCCGCGCATAAGCACCCCGGGACGGGTAATGATGGGGCGCATCAGTGGGCATCCCCGCCACCTAAAATCCAATACATCATGTTTTTTCATCGCCGTCTGGTTAAAAATATATCAATCAATTCCAATCCGAAATTACACCGCCGTCAACTCCAGGGTTATTGTTGTTGTTGTTGTTGTTGTTTTCTCTCCACCAACCCCTTTGCTTCAGATGATCCAGAATAAAATGAAATCACGGTTACTGTTATCAGTTGAAGATGGGAAAGAACACACCGCACATGTACACGCGAGCACAAACACACACACATACACACACACACATACACACACACTCGCACACACACGGTGGTGTAGAATGATGGAAGCGGAAAGTGCGGGGAGATAGATGGAAGGTTGAGGATGGCCAGGAACTTTGTATTTAACGTTATGATCGATATTACTTTATTTCCCATTCTATTCAGACGGATCAAAACCTATTTTCAGTCAACCCTCAGTCAGACAGGAATCTTTTGCTCTCAATTTGGCTTCATTTTCACTCTCCGCAGAGGTGACGGAGGTGAGACTGTTGCCTTCATAGTGACAGTTATTTCAAAAGATGAATTGAAGGTGAGTACAAATATTTATCAGGGTTAACAACGAGACACCGGTGTACTCTGTGGATGCCTGGAAGAAATGAGGAGCAAATGAATAATTCAATAATTCCAGTTTGAGACTAACAAGACGGAACACGGAGATAAATGGTAAAGCCCAGAAAAATTAAATAGATACATTTGAAAAAAAAAAAAAAAAATTCAGAGGGCTGGTTATACTAAAACTTTATGTCGCTCGGTAATTAGAAATGATTTTCCTCTTATTCCCATGATCGAATGCTTAGGCCTCACTGTGTGGAGTCATGGCTCGCAGATATACTAGGTGTCAGTTTACACATGCGGCACATCGATCAGCCGATAAAGATGGTCCAATAAGCATGGTTTGTGACAGCACAATTATAAGAAAGTCAATTCCGGTCCAGTATTCAGCCGTGACAGGTTTGACCTTGGAACTCGGAAGTAACCAGGTCATAAACAATGAGAATGTGATTTATCGTTTCTGCGAGACATTGGAAGACCAAATTGCGAAGGCGAATTCTACGGGTTCTGGGGTGTTGTTAAAAATGGCTGGGAAAAATAACACTTGGGACGGGGAAGTGAGGTGGATCTAAATAGTGGAAGGAAACTTGACCCTTGTCCTTTTTTTTTTTTTTTGACTGTCAGGCTAATAAATCCAGGAATTAGGAAGAATATGTCAGAGACATTTAAAGTATTGTCAAACATGTACAGTCCTGTTGGAGCCCTGCTACCTGTAACTAACAAACTCTTCACTTTGCCATATGTACTAATCTCTAGGTAACTAATCTATGTTTATTTAAAATTAACTTGTTCCATTGTCATGTTGACAAAGGTCATGTTCACACTGGGCCACTTCAGGAAATCTCTGAGAGCATTTGCAATAGCACTGCTCTTTCTGCATTTTCATCCTCAACATGTCCTCTTTTAGCCACTTGTATTTCATAAAAAACTAAAAATATATCTTATATTTTTTTCCTTCTCTTTTGGATTTTTTTTATTGAGGCAGTGACTCCTAGACAATAAGAACTTGTATAAAAAAAAAAGCCAATCAGGTATTCAAGTAGCTTTAACACAGTTGTAAATTAAAGGGTAAAAAATCCAATACTATTGATAAACTTGAATGCTGCTTTGTCTGAGAAAAATAGGAGCAGGAAGAATATTCTACTCCATATTTAGAGTTTTCTCTCCCCCTGGGTAGACTGGTATGAAAAGAAAAGGTATTTGGCTGGCAGCTGGTTGATAGAAATTTAAACTGAATCTCTCCGGGCGTCCAAGAGGTATTTGTGGTTGTTGGGATAAATGAGAGAGTTTCTGCAATATTTAAAGAACAACGCAAAAGGATGGAATGCCTCCAGGAACTGACATATGTACGAAGCAAACATTTTATGCTTCTCAAGTCTGCAAGTGCACAACAAGTGCGAGTGCCTTTGCTTTTCAAGCTAAATTTTAAGGCTTATGACCAAGTCAATTGTTTGGAAGTAGCTTGGGGTTTAAACTAATCTGTAACACATGGTTCTGGGCAGAACTCTTATTCAGAATCATTTCAACTGTATATAACATGCTTAGTCATTCCATATATGGAAGTCTGAAACTCAAGTATTACATTTTGCAAGGGTTTAAAAAAAACAAAAAATTGAATATAGCGTCCAGATTTTTCCAACAAGTCTATGTTGTCTTTCAGGCCATGTTTCTCGAGATGTTATTACAACCCGGATCTGTAGTTGTTGTTATTTGATAGTTGACCGCGAGTCGTTACGGCCCTTTGTCTTCCAGGAAGCTCGAGGCTGTTTTGAAGAATTCCATGTTTTATATTAAGAATTCAAATGAAAAACTTTCTTGTTTACTTATATTACAAACCTGGCAATACATATCCTGCCAAGTGGTCACCGGCCTACAAGCTGATGTTCCCTTAAAATCGACCGAGTTCTGGTGTACTGTGTTAAAAACATGTTCTTTGAAATCAGGCTCATTTTTAATTTCCAGATTTTATCAAGTCAAAACTGAAGGAGTGAATATTCTTTTGGCCTGGGTCTGAGCCTTAACACAAAAGTCGGTGTCCTTTTTTTAATATCAACCGGACTGCTACTGCCCAAATGAGTATTTATTTAATCAGAGCGAAGGCCTTCTCCAGCTCCTTTGCACAAAAGCATTGGCAGACAGCTGTCAAACTGCTGAAAGGCTTTGTAAAGCACTGATATTTTAAAAAAAGCATGCCAAACAAAATGCTTTTGACAATCTAATGTAAGGCTATAGAGAGGTCGATTTTCAAGCACGAAGCGTTACATTACAAACGTTATATGCCAAGTTTGCGGCACCCAGCATGCGTAACATGTTATTTTCTATGGTTACCTTGCGGCCGATCTTCCTTCTATCGCATCTCTTTGCCCTGAGGAGGTCGTGCCACGATACTTCAATATCAGAAAAATTCCAACACCCAAGGAAAAGATTTTCTAGTCCAATATGCCTCGATACCAAGAC
This sequence comes from Fistularia commersonii, assembly GCF_037954325.1. Taxonomy (NCBI): domain Eukaryota; kingdom Metazoa; phylum Chordata; class Actinopteri; order Syngnathiformes; family Fistulariidae; genus Fistularia; species Fistularia commersonii. Next base: position 5,616,294 of record NC_141303.1, read on the forward strand.
TCCTAATGGTGGTGCTTGTCCGCTACTCCAAGAGCAGGCTCATCGCTTTAAAAGTGATGCTTGGAGAAGTGCGTAGGACTTGCGGGTGCTGTGGTCAGACCTCCTTTCACATGCCTGTTTTCTTTCATTCGACCCGCTCGCTTTTGTTTGGTTTTGTTGCATCCATTCAGTGTTTTTTTTTTGAGAAGGCTTAAAGTCAGAACCGGGCGAGACCCCAGTTATGCTGCCATAGGCTCTCTCTGCTGAGAGATATCCCATGATGAACTTCTATCATTCCTCCCACTCCTCCTGTTCTATCTTCACTTGTATCCCTTCATCAGTGCATGATAGTAACCTCATATCTTCTCCCGAGTCCCTGGGCTCTCATTTTGCGAGTTCCCAGGGGGTGCGGCTTGATCTGTTCAGCGATCCTCCCAGTCGCCCACCATTATTTCTTTTATGAATGCTATTATTATTAACACCAAGTCAGCCAGAACCATGTAACTGATAGCGCTACTGTTATTATTAGTATGAGATCATTTTTGCCTGTCCCTCCCAACTCTCATAACCCTCCATCTCTATTGCAGAAGGCTGCCCACAATAAGCTTGGATCCGTCCGAGGTTTCTGCACTGGCAAAAAGGCAGTATGGGGTACCGTTCCCTGTATGATCGGTGTCGGCGCTTGGTCAGCATTGCCGGTTGTAAGTCCGGCTCTTTCCGCCGAGAGTTGGGTTCCGCCAGGGTAGCCCTTTGTCGCAGATTCTGCTCATAACTTTTATGGACAGAATTTCTAGGCGCGGCCGGGGCGTCGAGGGGATCCGGTTTTGTGGCCGCAGGATCGAGTCTCTGCTTTTTGCAGATGATGTGGTTCTGTTGGCTTCATCGGGCCATGATCTCCAGCTCTCACGGGAGCGGTTTGCAGCTGAGTGTCAAGCAGGCAAGATGAGGATCAGCACCACCAAATCTGAGATTGGTGCTCAACCAGACATGGGTGGAATGCCCACTTCCGGTCGGGGAAGAGGTCCTGCCCCAAGTGGAGGAGAACAAGTATCTTGGGGCCTTGTTCATGAGTGAGGGGAAGATATAGCGGGAGATCGACAGGTGGATTGGTGCGGCGTCTGCAGTGACGCAGACTCTATATCGGTCCGTCGTGGTGAAGAATGATTTGAGCCAAAAGGCAAAGCTCTCAATTTGCCGGTCACTCTACGTTCCCACCCTCAACTATGGCCAGGAGCCGTGGGTAGTGACTGAGAGAACGAGATCACTGATACAAGCAGCCGAAATTAGTTTCCTCCACAGGGTGGCCTTAGAGAAGTTCGGTCATCCAGGAAGAGCTCGGAGTAGCTCACCTCTGGACCATGTGGCAGGGAAGAGAGACCCTAACTATGTATCCAGTCCAGTATGTCTGACACCTGTCCAAGTGAATATTGTGTAATAAGATGCAAATGTGCAATTTTGTGCACAATTAATTCATGAGATTTAGCTACATACATGAGAACACACACTTCAATGCACACATAATAAAAAGGTGAACACAACTTTTAAGTATGTTTGGAAGTTATTTTACTCTTTGGTGTCCAAAAACCCTACAAAGTAAAAATAGAAAATTGTATGACTTCAGTCTTCAGTCAAATGTGATTCTAATAAATTTTCAAGACTTCCATTTCAAGGATATCAGCGCCATATTTGAACGGAGTGAGACGCCGGAACATTCAGCACATAAGAATGTGGAGCATCATCACAGCTCATATGGAGATTATCCTCTTGCTTCAGAAGTAGAATTTAAGGACTTCAGTGAAGTTAAAATACCATGGTAAAATGGGTATGTTTTTTGAAGAACACACATATGTTAGCCACTCATTTCTAGCACAAAGCATTCAAGAGTATGTCACTTCTTGGCTCGTTATGAAAAAGTACTTCAATTTCCTATAATGATTTCCCAAAGCCAATAGCACAAGTGCTGATTAGCACTTCAGAGTGTGGTTTGGTTGGTCATGGTGATTTTCCAGCAAAGAGCAGGCCATCACTGGGGGTGCAGGGGAGGGGATACAGCAAACGCATGTATGGTCCTTCCGATAATGCGCACGGCTCACATAACAACCGGGCAGAATCATAGAAAATAGCAGGAAACCCAGACATTATGTTCCCCTGCCCAAACTGAATGTGTAGGTTTCAGATCTTTGTGTAAGAGTGAAGATTCAAAGATGCGGGTTACAATTTGTATACATGAGGAGGCGAGGCGGGTCAAAGAAAAAGGGATAACTTGTAAGATCAATCGTCTATTCAACGTTATTTGTCATTAAGTAAATGTTAGTTTTCAGACCAGTGAAGCTGACCTAATCAATCTACTTAGAGAGCCTGCAGACTGAATGTGAGAAGGGGTATTAGTGTTTGGGAAAAAAAAGAGAAATTAATAAATACTGTGTGTTTATATGAGAAGGGAAAACTCAAGTGGTATCATATTTGCTGGAGAGATTTGTGCTGTATTGATCACATGACCTGATGGACAATTTGACATAGTGATAGTACATGACACTGTTGATGATTATTCTAATCCTTTTTTCCATTTTTCAATTTCATTTCAAATCAGTATCCATTGTCATACTTCAGTTGGTTCATTTCAGCAGCCGAAGTAAATCTGAAAACATGGGATCCGGATTTGATCGAAACTGCCCAAATTGCTTGATTTCGGAAGCGTGATAAAAAAATAAAAAAATTTAAAAAAAAGTTTTTGTCTCCCGTATATACATTTCATCATATATTCAAAATTGGCTTCGAAATGTAGGTCACATTTGTGCATTCATTACTAATTTGGCACGCATTCATGACAAATGCAGTTTTTCTACATCGCCATCACTGTCACCACTAAACCCTCTTGAACACAGAGGGTTAATATAGACAGCAAAACCCTTTGTATTAATAAAAATTCCTCCATAACGCTACATTCTGTGTATATACATGTAACACCAACCAGGAAACAGTATGAAACAATGTAGTTTTTGTCTTTGCATGTATGCTCAAAGGCAACAGTGCATGCATAAAAACAGAAGAAAGTGCTTGGAACAACAAGTGGTAGCCACAGAAATTTTGCTCTTTATCAAATGAATAATTTATCCTGTTTTCTATTTTCTCTACATTTGATTCATTTAAAATATTATCGCAGTCACATATTCTGGCCACTTTACTCTAAATTGCTTTGAAACGGGGAATGCCTTGCAGCGGTTCTGCATCTCGGTTCTCAGTTAATTTTCAATTCTGGACAAAAGAGACTGGTTGACGCTCCTCACGCCATTTCCAACAGACTCGTTCGAGCTGCAGCTACAGCACATGAGCTCACCGACACCAGCACTTTACTTGCAGTGATGTTAATATTAGCACAGCAGCTAGCAGGTTTTTGCACAACTCCAGCAACTCCCCAATCCGATCCCTGACATAACGCTGATGATGTATGTTCTTCATCATGCCTACGCTATCATGTTGTTGCGCCTGTTAGCCTATCAAGAATTCCTGGATTACAAAACCTGCAAATTGGAAATTGTTACAATTGACACTGAACAGCGGACAGCGAGGTTTCCCCCTGGTGGCGATTATTCTATGAGTGATATTGTGACTTAAAACCAAATTAATCTATTTTTCCCCTAAACTTTTCAACTTCTTAGATTACTTTGAATTTCTTTTTCAATATCTGATGTTTATTCAGAAAAAAAACAATTTTAAAGAAAGCCTCGAGGATCGCCTTAAGTTTAAGCTCCTCTCGTTTAGATCGGCTATTTCATTTACTTTCACCGAACTGCCTCACTCCTTAACCGGTACAATGACTTATGGGAGAAGTTCAGCGGCTTAAAGTGTATAAATGGACAGTCAGTTGTGCACAAGGATGCATGAATGAAGGTGTCTCGAAAATTGGATTTCTCTTGCTTCAGCCTCTTGTAGGAGTGAGACTAAAAACAATAGACAAATAGAGGGCAGTTTGGAGAGGGAGAGAGAGAAGTTATCAGCAGAGGTCCTGCCAGCGACGCGCTGAATCATGGCAAGGCTGTTTTTCTCCTGCCCAAATTTCACACCTCATTACTCGTTCATCGCTACATATGGCCTTAGCCACATAAAATGAGGGATGGCTTCGAGTGGTGAAGGAGGGGAAAGGATGACACGTACACAAACATGCCATTCACACGAGACAAGCTGTAACGGCAGTGCTGCGATGTCTAGATGAGGTTCCGGTCCAGCCGATGTGGGACGCAGACGTGACCGCTCAGGTGTGCCAGGGAGGGAAAGAGGGATTCAGCCAAGAAAGGTGCACAACTCATGATAAACACATCCATCATAATTATTGTATTAACCTGCCTGCAATGCACCAGCGTGACCATTCTTCCTATATCCTGTTTTGCCATCGGCCACTTCACCACCCTTCACGCACGCTCACCCGAACTCGGGAGGCAATAGATTTCAAATAGATGTATCAGAAGACAAAAATAAATCCCAAATTCAATTTCCATACACCGCCCTTCCATCTAATCGCAGAAGTGCACGACAAAATCACTTTTTCAATGTAATTTTTGTCGGGCAGGAGAGGTTCCACACCAACACTCCTGTTAGATTACGTGTAAATGTTTCCTGTGGCTTCAGCATTGTAAACTCATCACCTATTTCTGCTCAGTCCATTTGTCCATGAGAAAAGCTGAGGGAAGCACTGGTTGGATTAGTTTACCAGCCATGGGGCTTAAAGCTTGGAAACACACACACACACACACTCACACACACATGCACGCACACGCAGGCACAGATATGCAACATTCTGTAACTTCAACTTCCTCTCTGCTGCTCACAGAGATCAGCCCATCATGGAGATCTGGAGGTGTTCTCATGGCTTTGTATTTTATTCAACCTGCCAATTTTTTAACGGTAAATTACACATCTTGTCCGAACATTTTAAGAAGTCCTCTGGATGGCAATAACATTTCAGTCTCTTCAAATTGCCCTTGTGAAAGGATGGCGTGTTCACTCGCGTAACATGCATTCAGAAAAAATGAAAATGAATGTTTGTTTTGTTTTTTTCATTCTAAGGCCGTGAGTGTGGACTCGCTGTTTTGTTTCCCTAATGGGTTTTCATGGATAGTGGACTGTTGACAACAGGTGGGCGGCTTGCAGAAAGAGCCTTCAAAGATAGAATAGAATAAAATAGAATAATCATTTGATCACCCCACAGTGGGGAAATTTCAACCACTCACAGTAAAGCAAGAAAAATAGAAAAAATAAAAATAAACAATAAACAGTGTTACAATATATATGAACAAGAAGAGATTGTATTAACAAGCTGCACCTAAACGGTATAACAATATATAAACACTATAAACATGTGCAGAAGTTGCAACTTGCAGTGTTAGCAGCACAGTAGTAACACCTATGGTGTCCAGGTGAGTGGATGTGTCAGATAGTGAATGGACACTAGAGTAGATGAATGAAAGAGTGAATGAAAAATAAGTCTATTGAGCACAGCTGAGTGTTAAACAGTCATAAAGCAGCTGGCATGAAGGACCTGCGGAATCTCTCCTTCACACATTTGGAGTGAAGGAGTCTGTCGCTGAAGGAGCTGCTCAGTACCGTTATGATGTTTTGCATGGGAGACATTGTTCATCAGAGATGATAGCTTAGCTTCCACCCTCCTCACCACCTGCAGTGTGTCCACGGGACCACCCAAGACAGAACGAACCTTCCTCAGCAGTTTGTCAATCTTCTAACCGTAAGCCGCTGATAGGCTGCTGCCCCAGCGGACTACTCCAAAGAAAACGGCTGATGCCACTACAGCATAGGTGTCAAACTCTTGCACGCGGGCCAAATTTGGCCCGTACCGTAATCATATTTGGCCCGCAAAGCCATACCAAATGACTATTAGAGCTGTCCCGCCAGGATAGTCTACAGTGCATGAATCGCTAATTCTACAAATCTCAGAATTTTCTGCTGGTGTTTTGGCACGATAATCACAACAAGACCCATAAACTCCCTCTCTTCTGTGTACAGTAGTCATAGCGACCTTATGCTAATATTGGCACCCTGCTACTTGGGCAGAAAACAGGATTTTGCAGACTTCAGCCAGGTTTCCATTCTGTGTGTTTACATGTTCTCCTCATGTCTGTGTGCATTAGTTCTAGGTTCTCCAGTTTCCTCCCTCAGTCCAGAAACATAGGTTACATCGGAGACCCTAATTTGTCCAGACATGTGAGTGAAAGAATGAATGGTCGCACAGTATGTCTCCATATGTTGCCCTGCAATCGGCACTTGACAGATCCAGGTATAATGAACGTTTTGTTATAATTAATGAACAAACATATTTTTATTATTATTTTATTGTTTCTTTTATATCTCTATTTAGTGCCAAGTAGGGCGGCTTAGATAAAATGTATTATTATTATCCAACCATCCATCCTTTGCTGCTTATCCTGCCCTCGAAGGAGATGCTGGAGCCTATCTCAGCTGTCATTGGGGGAGAAGCGGGGCCCCCAGTCAACCGCAGGGCCACATAAACAGACAGACAACCATTCACTCAGTCATTTAGTGCAATTTTTCCCAATTTCCTTCTCATTAATCTGCTGCATGTTTTGGTAATATGGGAGGAAACCCAAAGGAAACCCACGCAGACACGAGGAGAACATGCAAACTCAACACAGAAAGGTCAGAATGGAACCAGCGTCCTTTGTGCTGCGAGGCCAAAGTGCTAACAACTGCGCTACTGTGTCGCTCTATTATTATTATACATATTAAAAAGCATATAAAAATATTGCTTTGCAAGTTTGTGAATATTTTTATTCAAGAAATTAAATCTTCATGGCATCATCACCCTATAGCATGTGTTTGTTTTATTCTTGTGTTTTCTCCATAAGGGGAAAATCTAATTTCTCGTGTCTTTCTGTTGTCTACCCTTTTCAGATTGTGTACAACTTCTGTTTGCGCATCAGATTCATGAGCAAGAGGCGAGACGGAGAAATAAATCCTTTATTTTTTTTCCCTGGCACATCTCTATCTCTTATGCTATCAATGACTCGAGTGATGTTCTTGTGCAGGAGCCTTCAGTAGGAGCTGGCCTATTGATGCCATCAATAGGAAGAGTCCAAAAAAAAAAAGAGAATGAGAATAATGAAAGCATACCGAGACCGCAAGGATGAATTAAAATCAAATAATTTATAAAGCACTTCAAAAACAGCAACAGCTGATTGTGGGATGGAGCTATATTTAATAAATAATTCATTAAACTTCCAAACAAGGAATTAAAGAAGAAAAAAAAAAAAATCAAAGAAAAGATACGCAAACAGCCAAACATGACACTCATCTGTAATATTCAGGCTGGCACTTAGATAAGCAGCCTAGAGTAAATTAACACATCATATCGACAAATTGCACATGCTCCGGGTGGCTAAAATGTCTGGTATGTTTTTCCAGCTGAGACTTGAAAGTGAAAGCAGACGGGACATGTGATCTCTTACCTCTGAGTTTCAGATAAGAGTGAGGGAAAGATGATTAGAAGGACCCTGAAGGTATCGTACGAGCGACAGAGAGCTGTCATATAAAAGGAGGGGACAGTAAAGCCTTCAATAAAACCCAGGATGTTGGTGAGAAGGGGCTGTCATGGATCCCGGGGGAGGAGAAAAACTTCTGACTTTCTTTCATTCAAGGGGAAAACTAGATAATTTTGACACATAGTTCTTCTAGTTTGTCTTCAAGGCATTTTCAAAGATTTCTTTTTTTACCCATAAAGGCCAATTATCATATTTATGTCACTTTGTTTACATCTAGTTAAGTGAATTTCAGTCTTGCCTGACAATTTACAGTGCATTAAAGGATGTAACGCCTCCTGCCTCTACGAACAGAAGCTCCTCCATCTAATACTACAGCAGCGTGTCTTGTATTTCACAGTTTGACCAACTCTTTGCAAAAAAGAATTTTATTTGATTTAAAATCATGCAATTCTTTTTTTTTTAACTAACTTTTGGTAACCTTCACTTGGCAAGCCACTTTTGCATGTCTCTCTGTAGCAAGTGATCTCTTCCACAAACCTACTAAAAATAACAAACAAACTGCACTCTTTAAATCGAATTTAATTTAATTTAGCTTTATTCTATTTTATTATTTCAGATGGGATCAAATGTTGCTCCGTTGTCTTGGACAAACACCATTGGCCTGTAAGTGGTGGATAAACAGTACAAATGCATCGGGCTGTGGTTTGTTAATTTACAAAGAAACAACTCCAGCAAGAAAGGAGAATTAAGTTAAAACTAAGAATCACAGCAAATTATCACTGCAACTTATGAGTCAATGAAATTAGAAGGTCTTTCAGACAAAAGAAAACACTCCACTCTGGAGGCTAATGGTGAAAGATCTTTGAAAGGTCTAAGAGTTTAACTTATTGTGTCACCTTATTTGTAATTCCTAACCCTCTCTTAGCAGGGGTAACACCAAAAAGCTCTTCTTTAAGCTTTTTATTTGCTGATAGAATTTTTGTTTCCAAACTGCTGAGCGCGCTCTTCCAATCACCAAGGTCGCCCATCCAATTATCCCACTGTAGAGACAGGCGGTGAATTTAGAAATTATTCGATTTTGTTTAAACGTCAAAGCGTATTGAGGCGTACGCAACTAGAAGGGTAGGCTATTTCTGAGATGCCACAAATTATCACGGTACCTGCTGATGGTGTCTTGGGCGTATCTCAATGAAATATTGATGATGGAACATGTGTCTGTTTGATAAGAGCACTGATTAATGTTCTCCTCCAGCCGGCATTTTTAGATTAGGCGCTGCTCACCTTGGTCGTGCAGATCTCTATCTGCTGTCCTTTTTCTGAACCGGGTTGAAGCAAACGGCTTGCGGTACAACACATTTCTTCATAATTCCAAAATAAACACAAAGGTAAAAATGGAATAAAAACAACAGGAACCAATAGGATACAATTCATCATATCTGTTTTTTTTTTTTTTCTTTGTGCCTGGAGTTAATTTCAGCCCAAACCGTATGACTCACCCTCCGTATCCCTGACGAAAAATAAAAATAATTTAAAAAAAATAAGATTAGCACATGCGTCTTTGTGTCCCCTGCAATCACGATGATAAGAGATGGAGCGCCGTGCCCGTGGGCGAGCAACGCTCCACATCACTGGGTAAATTCCCGAATGAACAGATGTGCCCAGGAATCCTGCTTACTTTGCAAAACAGATAGCAAAGATAGCGTCTCGGAAAAAAGGTAATAACTGAGTGTGTCAAACACATGTCTCAATTCAGAATCACTGTTGTGTGCTGGATTTGCTCGTCGTAGAGCACATTTTGTCTGTGGCAACATGTATAACCAAGTTTCAGGGGGCACATCAGTCATTTACACAGGGTAGTTGTGCCTTGGAGTGAAAATTGAATTTGCGTTTAATGGGACATGAAGAAGTCCAACATTGATACTGGATATATATCACTAGCTCTGCAATGGTTTTTTACTTTTTGCAGGAACACACATGACGGGGGTACACACAAGTTACGTGGGCACATAGACAATAGCCTCTGCTTTTCAATAATGCTTTTTGCATTAAAGGTGGAAAAAAAATCGGGTTCATGGCCTTTTTTTTTTTTTTTTTTTTTTTTAACAGCTCAGAATGAACTTTTACAGCCAATAGAATTTGATTGTGCGACGAACTGAAAAGCAGCAAATAAAAAAAGGTGCTTGAGCGTGAAAAATCCTTTGATCGCGGCTTCAGAGTTGATCACAATTTGATGTGCAGAGTGAATCTATGGCTCACAATGTTGTTTTTGTTATAGTATTTTATTCGCTGCACTGCGGTGTAATCTTTTCTCAAAGCTTTGTAGGAGATTTAACACTTCATTCCGACAGAAAATCGTACGTGGCACATAACGTAAAGATGGTATATTCAGTAAAACAGTCTTCTGTCATCCCTAAAAGCTGAATGTTAATTTGTCACAATTGTTCTCCTCTTACCTTTCGTACAAATTATAAATATATTACAGTGAAAAGTATACAGTATAGTGAACAAGTCTACATATATTTAGATGTCGAGATGTTTTTTTTTTCACTTTCACATTTTAGCAAAAGACCAATGTTACAATTTTTAACAATGACAATGGCCTGATTTAAAGCTTTTGTCTTAGTAAAGCATATTTTTATCAGAGAGCCTATACTTATTTCACTCTATGTTAATAAATGCCTTACTGTCTGCATTCTGCTGTTATAATTACATTTATTGAAAATCCCTTATGCAGTTTTCATCGGTCAAATGCACTAGCCTTTGTTTGGAAATAATTTGAATTATTTAACATTTTTAATCAACAATGGAATGAAGTTGCACACTTTGTGAAATTCTTAATAAAAGTGTTAAGAAAAATACTCCTAACATACTTTATAGGTTGTTATTATTAGTAGTAGTAGAAGTAGTTGCTGCAGAGAAGAGGGTTAAGATGGAAGAGGTTGATTCACCATGGCGGCCCCTGAAGGGAAAAGAAGAAGAAGATAATAATAATTATTATTATTTTATCGTTGTTGAGAAAGTTGATTCGCTGTGGTGACCCCTGAAGGGAAAAGCCAAAGGAGAGGAAGAAGATTATTTTATTGTTGTTGTTGTTTCATTATCATTATTATCATGAATATCTGACATGGTATTTTCTTTAATAGTCCTGCATGTGTTTACATTTTCACAGGTTCGTTGTCATCTGTTCAGTTAGCTCTTCTGTTCGTGGATATTTTTCTGTTGCAATTCAGGTGGGTACAGTACAAAATGATTTGACAACTTAAAGGATAATGGGCATCTTGGGAAATATTGATTTATCAGAAACTTGATAGTGACCGTGATGAATATAAGTTGTTTTGATGTGATATTTAGATAAACTCCACAGCATCACAGATGGCTTCCCTCTATATTTGACGTACATATGACATAACATATGTATTGTCAGAGCCAGCACAAGTAGTACAGCTTTTCTCTTATGTGTTTTCTTGTCTCTGCTCTGCTGTCCTTTAACTACGGGCCAGTGGACGGGGCGACGCCGAGTCCCTCCTATAGGTCGAGGGAAAGCGCAGAGAATTGTGACTGATTACATTTCAAACACAGCAAAGCGAGAGCGGTGCGCTGACCAAGTCTCGCCGTGGGAATTCACAACGCAGAGGAGTCAGGAAAGGATGGTTGGAATGGAAGAAGCTGCAGAAAAAGATAAATAAATGATTGTTCTGCAAAAATCTGGTGAGTCCCCCCCCCCCCCCCCCAACCCTGTTTTTGTTTTAATTAATTAACACGACACTCTTGTATATTTATGCTTATTTGGTAAAAAGAAAATGAGAAGGAATACCAATATTTACTATTTGGGTGAATGCAGCCTATGAGTAACTGCCTTCTTAAGAATAAGACATTTCATGTCGTGTGTGTGTGTGTGTGTGTGTGTGTGGAAAAAAACAAGACGAGCGTTTTCCATCACCTAAATTGGCTGAGACAGATTCAGCTGATCCGCATCAAAGTATTGAATCTCACCATCAGTGTGTTATAGCTCGGCCCTCTCCTCCTCATCCTCCATTCACCCGTTCCAATCTGCTGTCAGAACACGAGGACAAACTCAATCTGCTTCTAATGATTGCTTTATTGACGAGGCGGGGGTCTATTCACTCACGCAGGCTCGCAACAACTACCGGCCAAATCAGGTGGAGATGGCGACTGGGGGCGCGGGGGGGGGGGAATTTGAGTCATATTTACCCTGCGATAAGTCACAACAAATGTACTCAAGCTTCTATTCTTTGACTATCCATGACAAAATGCAACATCTCAAACCATCATGAAACTTGGTACGTCTTTAGCTACCAATAGATGAGAGCTCTTTTTGTGTGTTTTTCATATTTTTAAATATTTCCACCAAGAATTTCCACATGCTGGTTAGTAGCGTATGGAATATTAATTCCAATAACATAACTGTAACAAGCAAGTAGTCCAAAATAAAAGCCAATTCTCTCAGAAACGTTATCAGTTTGTGCACACATTTCAGGATAAATTTCATGACTTGAACATCAAAGTTTGAACTAGAACTTCTACTTCCTCTTCTTCTTTCAGCTTTTCTCTTTAGGGTTCGTCACAGCAAATCAACCCTCTCCATCTAACCCTATTCTCTGTATCCTCCTCTCTCACACCAACTACCTTCATATCCTCTCTCACTACGTCCATAAATCTTCTCTTTGGTCTTACTCGAGACCTCCTGCCTGGCAGCTCTAATATATTCACTATCCCTCCTCTGTACATGACTCAACCATCTCTGGCTTTCTCTGACCTTCTCTCCAAAACATCTAACATGTGCTGTTCCTCTGATAGACTCATTCCTGATCCCATCCATCCTGGTCACTCCCAAAGAGAACCTCAGCATCTTCATCTCTGCAACCTGCAGCTCTGCCTCCTGTCTTTTCGTCATTGGAACTGTTTCTAGGTCACACAGCATCGCTGGTCTCACCACTGTCTTGTGCACTTTTCCTTTCATTCTGGCCGATAGTCTTCTATCACATAGCGCCTCGACACTTTTCTCCACCCATTCCAACTTGCTTGAAACCAACTCTTCACCTCTTTTCCACACTCTCCGTTGCTCTGGACTGTTGACCCCAAGTACCTGAAAACCTCCAACTTCTGGATCTCCACTCCCTGTAGTCTCACCGTTCCACCCGAATTCTTTTCATTCACACACATATATTCTGTCTTGCTGCAGCTAAAGTTTGAACTGGAACACCAGTGTCAAAATGACAACAATCTGGGAGGCATTATTGTTTTTACTATGTTGATGCAAACAATACTATCACATACCAAGAATGTCGCCGTTGTTTGCTATTACAGTGCCAACACAGTACAGAAATCTGATTCAACCCGTAATCATTCCACTTTATCAGAAAAAAGCACTTTGATTTGTTTGTATTTTTCTATATCGGTGATAATTCTGGGCAGGGACTAAACCTGTGATTCAGAGGCCGGGGCCTTGCAACATTCCACTGGTTGTTATATGCATGATGAGAAAAGAACGTGATTTATAATCTCTATTTTACAGAATATCGCGTTTTCATTTCCTTTCGCCCTGTTATTAGAAGGTCAAGCATAGCAGCGGCAAGTGTTTCCCGGAACGAAAGGAGCAGCCATAATTTGTGATAGATTATAAACTGGCGCACAGTATGCAACTTGAAGGATCACAGTGTCATGCCAGATGTTATTATTGATGAACCCGTTGCCGCGAGTAACAGCTCTTGGGAGCGGTATTTAAGCCTACTTTTTGATCATGACCAATCCTGCTCCAGTCCCTGATCATTTAAGTGATGACAGTTTCCTCTGCTGCTCCATCCATGCATAAAATTATTACTAGCCTCCGAGATCAGAGGCTGCGGATGAAACATGCAGTTCACTCCTGCTGCCTTTTGATGACAACAGGTGTTTAATCAACAGTACAGCAAAAAAAAAAAAAAAATCAGATGTTACACAAGTTGTTGTGGGGAAACTCATTCATCAGTCTAATATGAGTATCGACCTCAGAACATAAGGTCACTGAGTCTAATTCGTATGTAATATGAACTGTGCCATTACTGAGAACTCTTCTTTAAAACTGGGTGGTCTTTCAGTTATGAAGCGAGTTTGCAATTAAGAGGTGGTGTGTGCTGGGTTCAAGGCCAAAACTATTTTGTTGACATATTGCAGAGCTTAGAGTAAATGGCAAATGCAAATCACGGGCAGTTTTAATTTTTTTTTTGCCCTTTTGCTTCTTAAGCAAGTCATGTGTGAAACGTCAAATAAAGTCACTGTTCGCGCAAGACAATACCAACAAGTATCTGTTACCTTTTCAATATGTGCTGTCATTACATATATATAACCCATACATAATGACTGAAAGCAAAACAAAACTTGAACTTAATTGCCGGATGGAAAAATACACTGATAAACTATTGAGACACACCAGAAAGAAGAATCCGTTCGGTAATATCATAAACACTTCCTTCGCATCTTCCCAGAGCATGGTGTCAAGGCCACTGCAGTTGTTAATAGAGAAAAAACAAAATAGTTTGGAACGTTGCAAAGACAGAAGCACACCGAGGTGGTAAAAAACTAGAATGGAAAATCGTGTACTTGGAAAACTGACACTGCATCGCCAGCCTTACATTGTGTTGTTTTGGTGCTCTGTATGACTCCTTGCAAGTAAAACCATTTTGAAGCTTTCTCCAGTCTCTGGTCTCTTATCTCGCAAACAGGATTCTTTCTTCCAACATCTTGGTCTTTGAAGCCGGATCCCACCAATCTCTCTCCACGATCGAGGATCTAGGATTCAGGAAGTTGAAAAACACAGGGCCCTGACATCCCCGTCTGATCAAAATCCTCCAGTTGAATCGTTGTAAACAGAGGCCAACTTTCTACTTGGTTGAGGAGGAGTGACTGGATGATCAAGAGAAATTGACCAAGAACGGGAGAATCGATGCAAAGGGGATAGGTGAGAATAATATGTATGGTGTATTGATGAACGTATTACTTGAGAAAAATACATAACGCCTACGCAGTGACACTTAAAAGTGCAAATGTATTGCCAATACTGATATATGTATATATATATATATATATGTGTGTGTGCATGTGTGTGTGTGTAGAGATTCAAGTTAGCAGTGCGTGTCGATGCAGCGGCCCCTCGCTCACTCAAACGTAAGGTGATTTATTATAGTTCTTATGTATTTCACGCTTTTCGCGTTCGTCCTGTTTGTCTTTTGCACCAGATTACAAGTAAAGTCGACAAGCTCTGCGAGACATCTACAGAAGCCAGCCTCACGACATCATGGATTCCTTTCAAACCGAGATAATCAAAGCTCCATCGTACTTGACCACATCCTCTCAACCGGAAAAGGAAGCGCTGCAAGAAGCGTGAGAGGAAGCAGAAGAGAGGGAAGCATGGAGGTATCTGTGCAAGGCTACCTGCCTAGGCTACCTACCTGGCCAGCCATACCATCCATCCTTCTGGCAAGCGTACAATCCTTGGACAATAATGGATCACAAAAGGCTTCTAAGGCCAGCAAATCAAAATGTGAGTAACTGCTATGTGCCTGTCTTCGCTGAAATGTGGCTAAATGACAACACTCCAGAATCTGCGGTACAAGTGGAGCTGCTAACATGCTACCAAGCGGACACAGCAGTTGTAAACGGAGGAAAGACTCGGGGCGGTGGAGTCGGTGTTTACATCGTGGTACTGGGGCGCTGTGGTGATATGCAAACACTGTCCACTACTGGCAGAGTTTATGATCATTAAGTGCTGTCCTTTCTACCTGCCAAGGGAACTCCCTGGGATTCTGCTAGTTGCAGTTTACCAGCATGTCGATCTCCCAACAAGAGGAGAAAACACCTTGGACTTGGTCTACACCACCCACAACGGAGCATACAAGGCCTCACTCACCCTGGACTCTCTGTCCACATCACTGTTATGCTAACGCAGGATTACATACCCAGGGTGAAAGTCACTAGACGGGTTCGGAGGCAGATAGGGTTGTGGCGAGATGGGGCCACCTCTGCTCTACAGGACTGCTTCGACAGGACCGACTGGGAAATGTTCCAGCAGGTGGCCACCTATAACGGCCACATGAACATTGAGGAGTATACAGACACTGTTGCTTCTTACATTGGCAAATGCCTTTATTATGTAATCCACATCAAAACCGTTATCATCTGAGCAAACCACAAGCCATGGTTAACAGGGGTTGTCCACTGGGCAGAGGGCCAGAGACAAAGCCTTCATAGCCAGGGGCTCACACTGGCCTAAAAACAGTGTGAGCCAACCTGTCATGTAGCATCAGGAAAGCCAAACGCAAATACACAAGCAAGATAACCCGCTAATTCAAGGACAGCAGAGAAGCGCGGGGCCTGTTGCAGGGCATCCAGGCCCTCAAAGACAACAAACTTGGGCCACAGCCCTGCAACGACAACATCTCTCTGCTCTCTGCTCTGCTCAACTGCTTCATCGCACAGCTTGAGGCTAAAAACAACATTCTTCCTTCCCCCCACGACCGAACCCTGATTATGTAGCACTGACCACCATCATCATGAAGTGCTTTGAACAACTTGTCACGGCACATATCAAATCCATGCGCCCTACCAGTTTGCATACCAGAGCCAAACACTCCACAGAGGATGCATTCTGCTCAGCTCTCCGACCAGCCCTCACCCACCTAGACACCAAAGACTATTATGTGAGAATGCTATTCCTGGACTTCAGCTCAGCGTTAAACACCATAATCCCAGAACAGCTGATCACCAAACTACAACAGCTGGGGCTCAACACCTCCCTTTGCAACTGGCTGCTGGACTTCCTCTGTGAGAGGCCACATACAGTACGAGTCGGCGACAACATCTCGAGCGGCATCACATTCAGCACAGGGCCCCCGCAGGGCTGCGTGTTCAGTCCCCTGCTCTTCACCCTGCTGACTCATGACTGCAAACCTACCTACAGTGCCAAACACATGGTGAAGTTTAGGGACGACACAACTCTGGTGGGTCTCATCACCGAGGACGACGAGAGCCACTATTGCTCTGCTGCTCAATACGTCATTCCCAATCTATCAGTCGATTGCGAAGGTAATACTGGTAGATCGTATGACATTAAAAAAAATAGACGTCAGCCTATCATCCATCATCCATCCCGTCACTTGATTGATATACAGGGCAGCCGGTCAGAGGACATCTGATTTTTTTCTGACACTGAGGTCACTGCACATGCACAAACAACGGTGCGAAGAGCAGCAAAACTCACAAGCTAGTCAGCAAGCTACCTCCAATTTTATAGCCCTCGTTTTTTCCTCTTAAACTTAAGAAAGGGTATAAAAATGAGTGGGGGAGCTGGACCAAGTCGGAAGACAAAAACTTATCGCTTTCATACGAAATGGGAGGAGGACTTTTTTTTCCACTATGACATTTTCCACGTGCGTTTGCCTCATCTGCCAGTCTGCCATCCCAATACCAAAGAAGGGTAATGTGGAGCGGCATTTTGGGACTGTTCGTGGAAAATACAACCCGGACGTCCCGCCGAAAAGCGAGCAGAGAAAGAGAAAGGTGAAGGAACTGAAATCTCAGTTGTCCCGACAGCAGTCACTTTTCACACAACATACTTCAAAAGCGAAAGCCGCGACCGAAACATCGTTCCAGGTGAGTCACGTCACGGTTAATAAGGCTGGCTGTAAGCAACTACTGCCCGGACTGTGCACCCATGGCTGATTCAATTCAGTGCAAGTCATCAGAATGAACGTGGGCAATGACAAAAGAATATGCATAATTATTTTGTGCAATATTGGCTCATGCGGTTATGCAAGGTACATCAACATAAATTGTACATATAAAGAATGTTATGCATTTTTGTTGTGGGTAGATCTTTTGATCATTTTATAAGAAGCTTGCATGCTGAAAACGTGTGAGCACCCCTTGCACTACAGGAAGGAGGTCCACCTTCTAACTACGAGGTGCAGAGAAAACAACCTCCTGCTGAACATCAGCAAGACCAAGGAGATTGTTGTTGACTTCTGGAGAGGCCACACCAAGCATCAACGGCGCTGCCTTGGAGAGAGTGAGCAGCACCAACTTCCTGGGAGTGCACATCAGTGAGGACCTCTCCTGGACCACTAACACCACATCATTGCCGAAGAAGGCACAGCAACTGAACCGAACTGCTCCGACGCACCCGGACGCTGATCTAGCTCCCCAGTCTATATTGGACTCTGATAAGGAACCTTTTTTCTTTTGCACTAATGCTACTTTGTACTGAGAAAAACATCATGTTGCTATTGTACCACATACCATTATGGTACTACTTGTTGACCATTGCACTAAACTGCACACAAAAAAGCCCTTCGCTACTCTTTCATTCACGATTCAGAGATTCACATTTATTTTCATATGTACAGTGTGGAAATGTATTTTGTCATACAATGAAATTCTTACTTTGTTGTCAAACATTAGTCTGTTTCTGCGTGAGTCTGATGTTTACTGTTTAATCTAACGGTGCACGTTACTACGAATTTGCACGCAATTATTATAATCATATCGTCAATTCTACTGCACCGTGGGATTATGAGAAACTTTCTCGATTCTTCCGTTTCTTCCGTATGTCCTGTACATGCGGGCGATAAAGCTGACCTAGATATATACAGACATATTAACTGTGTTCTGGGGCCAAAGTTTTAGAGAAGTCTATCTTCAATTTGTTGGACTGTTGTTTTTCCCCAGTGAGCATCCGTAGCTCCGTTAGTTTCTTTGCCCTTCCCAAAGTTCCAAATCTTCTGTCTCTAAGGTTTGCACTCAGTAAATTGAGCAGGTTAGCGAAGTGTTATCCCTTGCTGGTTTTGTACTTGGAGGACCCTATTGGGGCAAATTCAATAGGTTTTGTGCAATTGTGTCTGTTTGTATCCTCAGCGCATGTTTGAACATAGAACATCGGGTTGGCCCGTGGTTGTGTTTTTCCTGCATGTCAGCTTGTAAGATATGGGTGAATTTAATCCATGAACGGTTTTGAATCCTCCAGGTTTTGAGCCACTATTGGGAGACGTCTTTCTTTCTTCATCAATGAAGTCGACATCTGCAAATGCCATGTTCAGTGGCGTACCCAGGGAGGAAGCTGGTAGGAGCATCTGGATATTGACAGCAGCATGGCAGCAAGGTAAAGGGGCAACGTAATGGGGAAAGACTGTCTCCTTGTGGGAACGCAGCTGTTGTTTAAAAGTCAGCCGCATTTCACGTGAACGTTCAGCCTTGTTCGGCCAGCAATAGGCTTGTCAGTCGCCATTTATCATATTCGGAACCCGACAAATCCAGAACTTTGAAGACATTTGACCCCTTGATATTGTTACGTCAAGTCAGATCTTATTTACATGGTGCCGAATGATAATGCAGCTTTCCATGTGGAACAGGTCTGGACCGCACTCTTTGAAATA
The DNA here is from genome assembly GCF_037954325.1 of Fistularia commersonii. NCBI lineage: Eukaryota > Metazoa > Chordata > Actinopteri > Syngnathiformes > Fistulariidae > Fistularia > Fistularia commersonii. The sequence continues at coordinate 5,635,210 of NC_141303.1, forward strand.
ACTTACAAAAACCAAACATTACCTGATGAGCAAGGAAAGCAAGGAAACAATGCGCTTTACGGGACAGAAATATTTGACGGATCCAAGTTCAATGTGGGCGATCATCTGTCTCGATCGGTTGGGGTAAAAAGAGCGAAAACAATAAGGCAGGACAGAAAGGTAGAAAGAGAGTAATAGCAACAGGGGCTATTAGGTTTGGGAAGGACAGACTAACGTGAAGGTGGAAGGAAGCTGGGACATGTTTATGGCTATTTTATTAAAGTCCCAGTGTTTGGACAGAACTACCGGGACAAAGACCATACAATGTCCACATTGCTGCGTCCCCTCTCAAATCCACTCTCACAGGGCCCAGTGAAAGTCTTCGATTTTATCCCTTACGCAACGACGCAGGGACGGGATTATGCGGATTTATCTCAATTAACCGAACAAACTTGTACTACGGCTCGAGTTATTTCGGATACTCAAATGAGCCCTATGTCTGCGAAACATGTTAAATTTTCATTTTGTTCACTTCCTTCTCATATCCAATCAAAGTGAAGAGTAAAGTAATTGAAACAAAGTCAAGTCGGTTATTAATGTTCAGAGTCTGCACAGCAAGCGGCAGTGATTCACGGCACTTGTGAAGCATAGACAGAGCTGCCGCCACGGCGCCATACCTTTTCACACAGCTCAACATAAACACTTTTGCTCGGTTCCCCGTGAAACAACAGACAGACAAAGAAAATTACACAGGAGACTCGGGGAGCTGAGATGGAATCAGGGGGTAAATAAGACCTGTCATTGTGGTCATTTCACTCAAGCTTCAAGTTACTCTGTGTATCATACTTAAAAGCATTTTTGGGGGATTTTATATGGCGGACTGTTCCTCAGAGAAATCTGTCACCATCTCTTTGATTCCGTTGAGACGTTGCTATTCGAGCCACCTTCTGTACGGTGCGTCTCTTTTTTGACATCTTTATTTTTGCGATCCCCTGAGATCATTTCCGAGCCTGGACAATTTCTCACGAGGATTTCTTTTTATATATATGTATACGCGGTCTCGGTGTTAGCCGGCCGTGATTATCATATCTAAGAATACTTCATGACAGCTGGCTTCATCTCAAGGTGGCCCTGACAAGATTAACACTCCACGCGGTGCCAGTTGAATTGAACCAAAAACAAGATATAGCTACCAATGCTTCACTCGGATAAGGCTTAAGTGCTGTGTCTCCTTAAAAGCACAACAGTATCTTGACAGATCTGCGTATTCACATTTTGGGAAACATTACACCGTCTTTGCCATCAGGGCTTCCACACGCTCCAAACGGTGAGCCAGCAGGGAAGACAACTTTCTTTAAAATTGATTGAATGTAACTTTTGAAAGGAGCAAAATATTTCAAAGATAACATAAGTCTAGCACACAGAATATACAACATTAATGGTTATTAAAAAAAAAGTTGATCACAATGACACTGCTGGTACTACGAACGTTAATCACTAGTTCACGAATGTATCTTGAGACGTGTTCCAGGCTTTTTTACAAATCCACCGAGCAAACTGTGTTTGATTTTTAAGGTTTGAATAATAATGAAAACTGAAATGAAGCTCAAACAAAAAACAATTCCGAACCATTTGATCCCTGCGTTTCTAAAAAGCTCAAAGATCAGACATCAACCATCTGGTCTGAAATAAAGTGAGGGAAAAATAAACGTGTATTTATCTCTTAGTTGCTCCCCCATATGGAGAAAAATGCAAACGGAGGGGACCCGTGAATGAACTGCAGGTGGGAGACAAACTGCATTGCAGTTCATTAAAATGCATTTTGCAGTGCTACTCAAGTGGCAAAGGTCAAAATGCAGATAGAATCAACTAAATACTTAGTCACAGATCAAGAGATGCCGCTGAAGATATTTATGCCTCGGTTGTTTATGCAGCCATAGCTTGCGCTTTTGAAAAGTTACCAAAAAAAAAGCTGATTATAATCATTCTGTATTGTCTCTGAGTACCATTTTTCTGCAAATGACATGCTGCAATCATATTCAGGCTATTTAATGTCCCTTCCAGCTGAGACATGATGCCAAGACTGCATATTGTCTGCGAGGATCTGAGGGAAAAGCTACACCAGAGTGTGAGTGTGTGTGTGTGTGTGTGTGTGTGTGTGTGTGTGTGTGTGTGTGCGCGTGTCCTCCGCTGCAGACCTCAGAGGAGAGAAAGGATGGAGTTGCTGACTAGTTTTGCAGCAGGCTCTGTAAATACCCTTTCATTCCCTTCATCCACCCGCTACCTCCTCTTTGTCTCATTTCATATAAGTGTGACACTTCGAGAGGGGAACACCGATTAGGAGTGTATGCGCTGTATCAAACATCTGAATGCATTTGATTATGTCTGGAACGCAGTCTGAGAGAACACAGTTGTGAAATAAATGTTTTTGTGTGCTAGGTGTGTGTGTGCATGTCTGTGTGTGCGTGGAGCGTGCTATTCCTTGTGGCATTTCACTTGAGCAAATAAAGCCTCCATGCATGTTGTTGTGCTGCGTGGGTCTATTCGGTATTTTGTAAAAGCAAGGGGATAACATATTTCTCTCTAAAGCTTCCTTACCTCTCCTCCGTCGCGGTCCCATTTTAATGCCCAATGCCAGCGAAGCAAACATATTCTCTTTGTACCGTACGTCTTTGTGCAGAGACCCTCACTCTTTGCTCGCACATTACTTGTTAATTTCAGCGCTCTGCGTCAGACTCGTTTGTCCAAATTCAATAAATGAACCCTGTGTTTTTGTGCTATAAATGTCTGGCCGACATCAACCGCTGAAATTAAATTTAACAAAATGCATCATAAAATGGTGAAGAAAAGTGAGCCATCAATTTCTAAGAGAACAGCTTTTTACTGCCTCTTGGCAGATTTCACAAGGTCTATGGGCAGCACCGGAATAAACACCATTTCTTTTCAAATCATTCACTCTCAAATCGTGTTTTGATGAAGAACCCCCCGCTTCAAGTCCTCCGATGGGGTTTTTTTTAAACACCCGATGCAGTGATGGAAAACCACAGTACGGTTCGGATTACTTTTACCGTAGCTGACCTCAGCAAGCTTCCTGTTCTCACGTCATATTGTAAATCAGTTGGGACAGTATGTTATCGGAGGGTTCATGTATCCTTCATGTCCATGTTGAAGGGCGAAGTATTTCAGATAATGATTCCATTAATGCAGGTACACACCTTCTGGCACTCCGAGACCACCCAGAGATTCTTAATGGCCCACTGTCACCTCATCGAGGAACCATGTTGTCCCCGTATTAATCCGTCAGATACGGTCGCTCACAAGTACACAAGCAGACTCATAGAAACGAGCTCTTTTGTCATTTTTCAGGTGCTGAAGATTTTTCGCCCGATGAAAACAACATATTTGATCAAGCATCCAACTGGTGGTGGGCTGACATGCAGTTTAGTTGTGTAAGTGTTTTGATGTTAAAAGGCACGTGATTGAAAAGACCAACATCTTTCGGACAGGTCCCTTGAAACAGTGTTTGTCTGCGTTGAATGTTGGAAAACACTCAGTTAGTTTTTTTTTTTTTTTTTTTGTGCACTAAGAAACAATCTTCTGTCGAAGCGTTGAATCAATCAAATTTCATTATCTCATCCAAGGATGTTTTGTTTTCAACTACATTAGTTGGATTTATTGTCCGTCAACACAGGCTTCACTTTTAACTGAACTTAGTGGCGGAGATCAACATGGAACCACTTCAGGACAACACATGTTTTCAAGACAACGTGCTTGACTTAAGAAAAAGTCGCATTTTTTTCTTTACACGTGTATAGTGTTTTCAGATTCCCGCTGGTTTGGGTTTGTACGTAATGCATGACCCTGTAGTGAAAGTATTCCACTCATTTCTACAACTGCGAGACTGTTAAAGATGTTTAATAATGGAGAGTGAGATTAATTTTGAAATCTGCTAAGTTGCCGAGTGTGCATCCCTGGACATTTAGGAAGTGGTTTGCGTATGCGTGCAGTGTGTGTGCGTTTATTTATCACAGCTAACTAAACCTTCTTGATTATTGCTTCTAATGTCCAGAAAACAATTTGTCCAGAAATGGATACATCTTAAGGGATGATGAGGCACTCCCCTACCCTCCGGTGCATGAATAAGAAGGAGAGAGGGAAGTACTTGACGTATCCATCAAAACATTGGCTTTTGTTTTCATTTAGGTTTCTTCGGGGATGAAGAATGAACCGCACCAGGTTGGCTGAACACCAAAAGAAAAAAAAATGGGCCCTGGATTCGTGTGAGTACATGAAGACTAATGAGGTATCAGAGATATCCTGGTTGTGCACTGGCCATAAAGATTCTCTCTGCAGACTGTTTGTGTACCAACGGTTTGAAAGACATGAAACGTACATAAGTACGGTATGTTTCGTGTCAGTACAACGTAAGTACAACGTAAACAATGCTACCCCCCCCCCCCCCCGTGGTTTCTGATGCGCTTTATCGGATTGGCCTTGCTGCTGCATTGCTGAGGGGCGGACTTTGTTCAGAGGGAATGACAGCATGCACTTATCACAAGTCTCTGCAAATTAGCATGCTAGCGTGCATGGAGCTGCCAGTGTTTGCTCCAGGGGCACCTGAGTTGTTATTTTGCATTGAGTGAAGGCATTATCACTGGCCTGACTTGCCGCTCTGACACGGGCTGGGGCTAATCATCCCCTGCAGGGGAATCAATAACCAGGACAATTCACAGGGAAGGTGCGGGGAGAGAAGAAAGCAAAACGAGAGGAGGATGAAACGGGATTCGGCACCGAGGCGTTATTAATTTCACAAACTGATGGTTTTCAACCAGTCACTGCAAATTACATAATTACAGTAAAAAATAAAAAAAAAACAACCCTCATCTAAATAGCACATATCAAAAGAAAATAAGCAAATCATTCACAAAGAACACATAAAAAGGCATAAAAACACTTAAAGCATACAAGGACTGATAGAGCATCATAAAAAATTCAAAATGCTAGAACCCATAAAACAGAATATATAGTGTGTTCATGAGCAACTGGTAAGTGGGTGAGTGATGGTTTTCTGAGGTGGGAGAAAACAGGGCACGTCATTTGTATCCCTTTGGTGTTTTCTGTTAAAGAACATTGAAGAAAGAAAGAAAGAAAAAAAGAAAGGTATTATTCATCCAGTTTTTGGCTGCTTTATCACTCTATAATTCATCACAAATTTTGAAAAGCATATGAGATAATCTCTTCACTAATCTATATCTTTCTTTCAAATCAATATGGATCATTACCTTTGATTGGACTGTTATTATTTGTGATGCACAAGACAAGTGAAACACCAGCTGACCTTTGACCCCATCTGATGACTGCCGCTAACACCTCAAACACAACTGTCACCCGCCGACAGCCATGCCGTAAAACTGCAAACATTGCGACACCAGTCCACCAACAAGTTAGAAGCTCAGAAACTCAAAAATAATTCCAAAAAGCAGATTTTCATCATCGAACCGCTTAACAATGTTTCCCCATTGCAGAAGCGCGAGAACAAATTCCAGCTTTACTCCGTAGTGTGTCAATATGCAATAAATGTAATAAATTAATCCGTTGATGGGTAAAACAATGCGTAATCACGCGCGGTTATGTGTATACACGGGTAATTACAGAATGACAGAATTCACCACTGTGACCTTTAAAGTGAAAAACAAGCAAAAACAATATTTCAGATACGAGAGGGGAAAAAGGGCATCGAAACTCCTCGACTCTGCTTCTCCACTGATGTCTTTTCTCCTGCTGACGCGAGACGTACATTTGCACTGACAAGAGAAAAGAAAAGACATGACAACTCATAGATCACAGATATTAAGAGTGAAAATTCCCAGTGGAAAAAGTACAAGAAAGCTCTCTTTGAGTCATCGGTAACAGTTTTATATCCTTGTGTTTTTTTTTGTTTGTGATTGCATTATAATCTTTTTTTTTTTGCAGTTAGATCCGTATTTAAATGTGTAGTTTTTCGCACGGTGCTACATATCTGTCAGGATTGATAAAAAAAGAAAAGGCCAACAGCGGTAAATCAAACTGGATGGCCGCTCCGTGCTAATGTTCCCTCGACCACCGAGCATGTGAACAACCCCAAAAACGGGGGGGGATATATTGTACTTTTCGTGTTTATACACCTGTGCTGTCAGGGAGGCGACGGGGTCAAACGTTCTCGCTGAAAAATGTGGCGCCTCTACGACTCGGTGAGCGGGAGATTGAACGCGGGATTGCCTCCTCTCCCTGCACAGGTGCGCTGCATTAGTGGATAATTAGCAGTCATTAACGGCCTCCGTGTGCGATCCCATTTGACCCCCCCCCCCAACCAACGCGCACACACACACACACACACACACACACACACACACACACATGCATGCACGCAAAACAGTGCATCGCTCCGATCCGCCCATGCTGCAGTTAAATTATGTAATTTCTGGACTAGAAGCATCTACTTTTTTCACACGCTTTGAACACTGCGGCTTAAACAATTGTGTAGCTAATTTTTTGAATATATAGAGATGAATATAGATATTTATAGATATAACAAGCTCAATGCCGGCAAGACATTTAGCCTCGTCACATCGGACCGATGTAATTACCGTTAAACTCTGAGGTTGTTTAATTCCAACACCGAAAAAGACAACATTAATGGTGTTAGTGCCGACGAGGAAGGAGTAGGACAAAGCGGGGATTGAAAATGGACGGATGGATGGACTTTTCCTTGCATTATTTATTATAAATTTTTTTCATCAGCCATGTTACCAACACTGTTGTATTTGTGGATGTTACATGTATGTATTTCATTAAAAGTAAATTAAAATTCATTGCGACATCTTTCTTTGTGAATACCTCATATTACAACATTGACACCTGCGGCTTACAGACAAGTGCGGCCTATATATGTGCACTTATATGATTGATTGATTGATTTATTTTCAGCCGGCGTGCCTTAGATCCATGTGCGCTCAGTAGTCCAGAAATTACATTACATTTATTGCTTCAACTTACAATGAAAGAATGTTCACAACATTTAGCCATGACTGATTTCCAAGTACTGCTGCTACCAGTTGACACGGGACCTTCGCCCCAAACAAGGCTGACACGTCAGGACCAACGGTTATTTACGCTCACCAGGCTCCTGAACTCATCTGATTTAGATGTTTGGTCTGTAACATTCACTCTTTCATTCGCACGTCACAGAGATATACGACCGTTGGTGCGACTGCACATCTCTGGGAAATTTTCCGGTCTCCAGTAAACCCACAGCATGTTTTTGGACCGGCCCCTCTGTCTGAATTGAACCATATTAGGAAATGTGAGTAAAATAAAAGTGACAGAAATATCCAAAATTGTAACAGCTGTTTCTAGGAGTGAACTACTGATTGCTAACAGTCACTTTACAAAATCTCAACATTTTGAGATGGAGGCTTTAACTTGGATGACTTGAATTTGAATTGGATTTAAGCTTCATATAGTGTGTAATTTATATTCACTTGGCCTTTTGCTTTTACTTCTCGACAACAGGTTGGATCCCAAACATTTTCTGGAATGTTATCACTAGGCAATTTTTGTGTCTTAACTTTTTTTTTTTTTTTTTTTTTTTTTTTAACTATTAATGAAAACTTTTAAAACTATCTATCGGTCACTCCGTGGGTTTTTTTTTTTTTTTATCAGTGAATTATTGGGCCAGAATTAAAACGCAATGGGCTGGCTAAAGGAGGAACAGTCACATGGTGAGACACATGCCAAAAAAACACTGCAACACAGACAATTCGCTCCCTCTCCGTCTAACTGCACTTGGGCAGAGAGCCTGAACTAAAGCAAATTAATTAGGCAAACAAAGTGCATACCAGGGGAGAATTAGACCTCGGTTTCTGTGCAACATTCATCATCGACGCCTTTGTCTGTCTGCTCCGGGTACGGTTCTGTTGTTTGATGTTACAAGCAACAGCCTCACCTCAGGGGAACCCGGAAACAGTTCACTTACGTGGCGGCTATGCTTTGCTCGGGCCTCATCGGTGCGTCCCGGACATCTAAACGCGCAAAAACGTTTGTTGTGTCGCTCTCACCGGTGGGCCCCAGGAATCTGGCACCCGACACCTGTACCCAACCCCTAAAAAGATAACACGCGGACAAATACAGCTTGCCATTTTGCTTTTGTCTCACATGCGTCGGGTGCATTTTCCGCATGGATAATGGGAACGCCGCATTATCGGCGTGGGTAATGGATAGCTTAACACGGAAATAATGGGAGCAACACCATGAGATTGTTTCATTTCTCAAGAAATAATTGACTGTATTGAAAAGCACCCGGTGTATAGCGGACAAAAAAAATTGATAAACTAAAAAAGGCAAAGCTGTATCGATTGTACATGCACATTTAAATCTTTTTATAACGCCGTCTATGATTAAAATCGCCATATTAATGATGAGCCTTGCCGGTATGTGTATGTAAACGCGCGTTGGTGTTTTTGTTAGCATAATAGAGACTGGGATCATTTTAATGACCGGCTGTTTATTCCGGTAAACACGCTGGGAACCATAGCATTAAAATAAAAATGAAATTACAAAATATATATGAAAAATGAGGACAGAGATTATCATGGAGACAGACTGTTTTGACTCCTCGTAGAAGAACGGAGCTGCTGTTGTAGCAATAAAACTTATTCGGGCAGCCTCTTGTTCTGCCCCCCGTCACACATTTGACAACTGGATTTTAAATGGTCCCCATTTATATAGCAGTTTAATCACCTTGCAGTTCCAAAGCGCTTCGCACTCGATCATATTCACCCATTCACACACACAAACACACACACACTCGCACTCACACATCAATAAGCTGCCTTTTTTTTTTTTCCAAAACTAGCTAAACACAATGCAAATGTTTATTTTCGCTGCATCTACATATAAGCTCATGCTGTTTATCATAAACATGAGGTCATAGCCAAAAAATTATAGATAACCATTTGTATGCCATGACACTTTCTAGTTGTCTGTGATAATAATCTTATCATCAATGGTATCCTGTATCATACACCAAAAGCTTTTTTTTCCCTTCACCCTTCAACACACACCAATACACACACGTGCGTGTCGGTGGAAAAGGTGTGACAGAGCAAATAGCGAAAGCGAGGGCTTATAGAAAGCTCCCATATTTGAGTGAAGACATTTCGTTGATCCCAGTTCAGACCGGCAGCACTCAGGCAGACCGGGCAGCCTGAGTTCTCATGTCAATATTGGAATAGAATGTACAAAGGTGATAGGATGCATACGCAGTAATGTTATTACGCTGTATTATTCTAACCACAATTCTACCCAATGACATCTCTGTGAGTTCTGGTTTTTCTTTGAATCTGTGTGATATCTACAGTGCATGCTGGGCCGGTGAGTGATACCAGTCTTACACCCTTGACAATCGATCATCCACCGGCTCACGCCACAAATCCCGATCACGGTAAGATGAGTGAGTTAAGCCGAACGGCGCTTTACACGTCTGAAATGGCGGGACGCTAAATTTGCGTTGACTTTCCCCCGGACCTCTGTACGCCCAGATGCAAATGCAATCCAGACGGCCTTCGCGCTCAAATCCTGAGAGGCAATTAGAAGAGAAGCAAGACGCTCATGTTGGGTGATAAAAGAAATGGGGGGTGGGAAGGGTTGCTGCTTTTTGCCCAACACATTTAAGCACATATACAGCCGTTGCATGTCGTGTTCACCTATTTTCCAAGTTATTTCAGCTGCTTAATGAATGACCTACAACATCACCAAAAGACGTGGCAAGGATTTGGGCACCTTTAGTTGCAAAACTACTCACAAAATCCAAAATTCACAGGACTTTGCCAGCAAGGTCAGACAGATCGAGCTGGACCCGCATGAAAACATGGTGTCATTTGATGTGACCTCACTGTTCATGTGTATTCCCGCAACGAATACAATCACAGCAGTGAGGGAATACCTAACAGAGGACAACGAAACTTTCCACATACCACATCTGCACCTCTCTGGACCTGTGCCTACAAGCCACATACTCTCAGTACAACAGCGGTTTCTATCGCCAAAAAGATGGATGTGCCACGGGCTTGCCCGTATTCCCCACTGTGGCAAACTTATACATGGAGGAAGTGGAGAGAAAAGCCCTTGTTTCCTTCAGGGGCTCATTCATAGCAACTGGTCCAGTGATGTGGATGATACATGGGTCAAGATTAAGAAGAAAGAGGTGGAAGCATTAACCACGCACCTCAACATGATCGACACCCACATCAAATTCACTAAGGTCAACGTCACTGGTGACCAACTTCCTATCTGGCTGTTTAACCGGACAGGAACCTTGATACCGAGATTTAACAAACACATACTGGTCAATATTTGCTCTTCGACTCTCATCGCCCCCTTGAATACACACTAAGGGGTTGTCAAACTTCTCCACCACAATGCAAACAACATATTAGGAAAGTCCTTAAATCCTGTCATTACCCTAATTAGGCCTTTGCCAACCACAGAACCGGCGGAGGACGGTAACAAACATAAAGATGTCATACTGTATGTTGCTGGCGGAAAAACTGGGAAGGACTTTCAATAATTGCCAAAAGCCAGTACAGTTCATACTCCATGATACCCTGAGACAAACACTGGTGCACCCCAAGGGCAAAACACCCAGGCACAAGATCAAATATGTGTTGTATGCTCACACCTGCACTAGGGATCGTGACGGCGTCTACATCGGGGGGACAAAACAACCTTGACACAAACAGGCGGCCCGATACAGGAGAGCTACCAATCCAGGAGGGGACTCGTTAGTCCATCTACACTTGAAGGACAAGGGCCACTCCAATGAAGACACCAATGTCTGCATTCTGGCCAGAGACGACAGATGGTTCGAGAGAGGATTCAAAAAATCGTCTCTGAACAGAGGAGGGGGTCTTAGGCACAACCTTTCGCTCAATTACAACTCCGTACCGGGATAAATTACAAGACAGATTATCTTACACCGACCGGGCCTATATGCCCCCTCCAAACCACCCAGGATGATCCGACACCAGAACCTAACCCTAGTTATTACAACCTGAGCCTCATTCCATGTGATCCAACTGGTTTCTCTCCTATACATCACATTCTGAGAATTTTGGCTTCACCTTTTCAAATTTTAATCCAGGTAAGTCCCCAAAAGTTGTACCTTTGTTCCTACCTCACAGGACCCCCCATTAACATGACAACCTCCCTCAACATAGTTTCTACACAAGAACTCTCCCATCTACAAAACAAGCCATTGCAACAAGACCGGCTCTCAACCCCTTGGGGTCATATTCAGAAATTCTCCAGTCCGTTTGAACTAAAGGGGGGGTCAAACGTCTTCGAGGGAAGAAAATGAAGCCCAGTTGCCAGGAGAAGAAGATTTAGACAAGAATTAACCATGACCTGGATGACTGAGAACCTCCACAGACACACTTACACATAAGTCGCCAATGCACCTCCTTGTTTTAGCAACTTATTGCCCAGAATTTTTCCCCCAATCTCTGTACCCTCCTCTTAAGTCACCAAAAAAAAATAACACCGCGTTAAGCCAGTCCGGTATCATGTGATGGACACACTATGATCATGCAATTTTTTTCAGAATGTTAGATGCGTAACCAAAAATGCTGCTATTAAAAGGAGAGAATTTGTTTAACCTATAGTTTTGCATTCTGTTGCTGCATCGGAAATAAAGTTTAGATTTATTTACCGTGATAAAATCATCGTTTTGCGTCCCTACCTCCCGCCCGGATAGTAAACTTATCCGAGCTACCGGGGCTTTAACGTTCACACCTTTCTAAAGTTTTTGGCAGCAAAGTTTTTCCTCCTCGGGTGTAGAAAGATGTGACTCTCCCCCCATAAAACCAACTCATGTGCCGTGAATCTGTAAGATGCACATAAAAACATCACATCCATAGACTTCAAAACGATAATGTCAGAACAAAGTCTCGTTGCAGTCGAGAATCCAAGTCAGTACATTTATTTTTATTAGAGCCCCTTAAGCTAAAAAAAAAAAAAAATCAGTCCACTCTCTTTTACGTTGATTATATTCCATAAATGAATGTGTGTGTGCATGATAAAGGTGGTGATTTTAGACAGAAACCAGGGGTGTGTGGATTAGAGGTTCCTGAAGTTTGTACCATTAACGTTACAGCACACTCCGCGAAATTAAAAGACATTAAAACTAAAATACTGTTTCCATCCGGCCATTATCTATACTACTTCCTAATTTATCTAATATTCGCAGTATGGTGAAAATTGAGATTTTTATTCCATTTAGTGGGAGATAATCATTTCAAATGTTTCTTTACTGCAGAGAAGCGTCAGTGGTATTGCCAGTGGAGCATCTGAGCATTTCTCTTTCTCCAGACACTAAACATATTAAGTTACATGAAAAGCCACCCCTCATATACACACAGCGGCCTGCACGTCTCTATATTACCAGCGAGCATATGAATTATGAAACACTCAGCAGATGTAATGGGCCCATCCTGGCATTCATCATAATTAGAGTGGGATCAGTGGCAAAATTCACATAAAATATATAGCCACAAAATTAATTTAGATAATGTCGACGGGAAGAGCGAGGCTACCGATTAATGACGTAAACAGCAGGGAGACGCATGACTCTACATTACCGGAAAAAGAAAGAAAGAAAGAAAAATACACAGGTCTACTTATCTCAAAAGAACACCTTGAAGCCCCTTGAGTGAGGAGAAAAAAACAAAATGTCTGTAGCAAGTGGCAGCACTGATAGCCAGTTGTAAGCTCTTTTACTTCCTTGATAAAAAAAAAAAAAAAATAAAAAAAAAACAGGATGAGCTATAATAGCCTGCCATATTAAGCGCGGGGTGACAACTTTAACTTTGGGGAGCTTTTTGTGACAAACAGAGCAGAATTATAGGTAAATGTGAATTCACAAAATATCAAAGCAGAAACATCAGGAGGCTAATAACTTCTGTGTAATAACAGCCTCTGATGCCAAATTTGATGGCAAGCAGATGTTCTGCAGTTGATAGAGACTCTGTACTGAAGTTTTGCGTGCATTTTTTTTTTAATTTTATTTTTTCGTCGTCGTTACTCGCGCAGGCAATTTTCTACTAAAAGCCCAACGCTGCGCCTCCCTTGCTGGGGGTGTAAGTGCGACCGGCGGCAAAACGCCATCACGATGAGGCAAATGCAAGATCAAGAAGCAGGACAGAAGATGAAAGGGGCAATAAGACGGGCGGCCGTCGGATGTGTTCCTGTTTACTTTTCAGCACAACGGAGGCATTACCTTCTTTTTGACTTCACCGTCTTTCACTGGAGCCGCGGCGGCTTCTGTCTGATGTTTTTCAAAGACCAGAGTGGGTGCAAAAGTGTCTTCATTTCCTCCCGAACGCAGCACATGGAATAGCAAATTTTATTGTACTGCAAGTCAAATTTGTCAAATTTTCGGATAAATGTGCGGGGCTAATGAGGATCATTGTTTTATCTCACAAAACGGGCTGCCCTTAAGGTCCGTGTTGAGATTGTTTTAGATTCACAAATTGCCTGAATTAAGGAAGCTTATCTGAGTGACATCCTTTATGAATGCCAAGTAACCACAGGATACAGAATAGCTTCGGATTTTTGAAATTATTCATCTCTCGCTCTCTTTCTCTCTCTCAAAGGTGCTTCTACTCAAAACTTGCCTGATTCCCTTGTTAAGCAGAACCAAACGTGCTTTATTTTAAAACGATCAAGACACTCCAAACTCTGAAACAGGTCAGGCCACTTTTCTTAGAAAAAGATAAAATGAACGCTTACTTTACCATGAAGATACGACAAGAACGAGAGATGGCACGGTAATTTTATTTACAATGTACATATTTATCACTCACCTTGACGAATGTCAAAATGAAGTGGTCACGCAATAAAATTAAGATTCCTGATGAACAAATTTGATAATTACATCCGAAGTGACTAAGAGCAGTCGCTGCGGTAACCACTTTTTTACTGAGTGTTTTTTTTTTTTTTTTTAAGACAAGATTTAATTAGCAAAGCATGAATATAGTTTACCCTCCTCTGTTAGTCCTTATCACTTGCTTTGTGGGTTTATATTGTAAACAACGATCACTGTCAGCGCCGCAGATGCACTAATGATCCCGTATGTGTAGAAGGAAAAAAAAGAAAAACAAAGTTTGGATGTTGAAACAGACTGGAAAACCCTGAAATGAATTATGTCGCATGCCATTCATAAATGCAAAAGATGGCATGAAAAGTTTTCGTAGGGTATTTAGTCAGCCGCTGAGAAATTATGACACAGATTAATCTTAATTCCGGTTCGATACAATCAGTGATAATGGCTTGTAGCACACCTGGCATACATCTGCTGCAACATTTGCAGGTGTTGTCTTGTGAAGTTATTTCTATTTATATAAGAATTTATAGCTCTGTGCACAGAGATGCAAAAAAACCTGATGTTTTCCAATGTGGTTCATCTATAGACTAATTCTATCACTCTAATCAATTCTATCGTTGAGAGTAGTCTCATATTGCCATGGTATTGCGTATTATAAATAAAGCAAAAATTCCTTACTGTCTCTGTTCGACTTTGATCGCACCAACAGGAACATTTTCTTCTGGGTCTCATCTCCTCTTGCCTAAATAAAAATAAAAGAGGAAGAAAGAGTCCCTTAAGTAATGACAATCATAACACACAATCCGTTATTGATCCACGCTGGGAAAATTCTCTTTCAGCTAAACCCCTTGCCATGGGCTATCCTGCAGCCTGTAGTCGACGAAAAGTGAGGAGAATAAATGCAAAGGCGGAACATCGTATTCTCTCCCTACAAGGCCTTAGATGACACGGAGACGCTCAGTATTCAATCGGAGACACTCAGCAGGAAGGACCTGGAGATTATGTTTTGTTTTTTTTTTTGGTTTGGTGTTTTTTATTAGCCGTTTGGGTCCAAGTTTGAAGTAAAGTGAGGGTGACACGTGGCGATTGTTTCTTTCTTTGGGAGTACAAGTCGGTTCCTCCACAGAGCAACTTTATGAGAAATACAGTATAGAAATGCTGTTTGTTCTCTGTGTAATCGCAGTTCTCGGGGTGTTTAATATGATAGCAGCCATTTATTTTCAGGGTGGCACGCACCAACTGGGGGTGGCTTCATGCATTACTGTGTATATCAGCTTGCCTAAGTGCCTCTACTTGTGTGTGTATGAGCATTTTGTGAGGTATAATTAAGATGCACTTTAGATTCACTTAGATTTACAAATTGCCGCAAGGTGAGACTTGTGTGTTACTTTGGCGAGTTAGGTGTGAAAACCCATCCCGTCACTCAATTCATTTCCTTTTCACGAAGAGAATGGTGCAGAACTCAATAATGACAATATGCAAAAGCCCCGGAATCTAATTTCTACTCTATCCATCTGAATTACAATGCTGTCATTATTATTCCAATGTTGGAATTATACACTCCATCGGCTGGAATAAGCAGTTTCTACAATGAGCTGACTTTGTGTCTGCATAGTGCCCTTGTTGAAACTATGTGAGAATGTGATCATTTGTGGGTGTGGGTGTGTGTGTGTGTGTGTGCGTGTTTGTTTGTCGCACACGCATGCTTCTGTGCGTGCTTGCGTGTCATGTTTATGAGGCAAAACATAAACAGAGGCCTCCATGCACAGACACGTAAAACCACATTAAAAGGTTAATTTTTTGAGCGAGGCGGTTACTGCCTTTGTCAAAATGCAACTACCTCAAGAATCAGTAACTGTGACATTTTGTGCATGTGTGCGTGTGTGCGCGTGTGTGTGTGTGTGTGTGTACGTGCCATACAGTGATTACTGAACATCACAAATGTGATGGATTTCCCTTTGAAAGTGAGTGTTTGTTCATCACTTTCACATCCATCTACATTAACTTGAATCAACTCAAATTAAACTAAAGCTGGACGCCCCTCGGTTTCCATCTCCGGTCAACAAAGGGCATTGACTGACACAGTTGTATGGAAGGTTATGAAAAGGGTGTTTTTTTTCAGTAAAGCTGCTGATATAGGAATTGCTCCGGACATTGCTTTTAAAAGGCGCGTCCAAGGCACGTTAACATCACTGCTTAGAGATGCATTGAAATCATATTTCAGCGGACAGAAGTGACAAGTATTGTTGTCTCCAACTCTAATTGGCAGAAATGACGAACACAGCACTGCAGCTATTTCCGCCTAGTTTCCTGCAGCATTAATGCTTAGGATTCTATAATATCAACACACGATTTCCATACATCTTTTTTCATGCATTGCTCAGTAATTTAATATTGTAAACAGGCTACTTCTGTTTTCTTGTGAATTGATTTCTGTCGCCTTCCCGATGCTAATCTTAAAACACCAGGATAAGAGAATAGAATTAATTTAGAGTTTTTTCTTCTTTTTTTTTCCACCCATCAACAATGAAATATATACACAGGCTTATCATTTCCGAAGAAGGAAATGTGACTTTCTGCCGCAGTATTAGTTATGTGAGTGACATATTACAAAAATAGAGAATGCAAAACTGGCCATGTGTTAAATGCCTGGGATGGAGGTCCTTGAGCTGGGTGATAGCAGCTGGAGGCTGTTTATTCATTTATTATTTATTTTCTGTTGTGATTTGGGGGGAAAAAAAAAGAAAAAAGGAGATCTCTTTGGCAAGTCAGTACTGCATAAAGAATTATAATACTGGGGCTGTTCTAATGGCTAAAAAAGAAAACTGGAAAGGGAACAAAAAAAAAAGGAAAAATATAGCTGAATATTCTCAAACTCATAGCATACCATTGGTCGCGATTCAAGAATATTGTCCAAAATGTAAAAAATGTGACGCACATTCAGACAGACTGCAGAACAGATAGCCCGATAATTAAGTTTAAAAAAGAACTTGCATTTGGAATTTTTATTTTTTGATAAAAATCTGAAGTCCTATTGTACGCCTCCTGTATTTTCAAATCTCCTATGCATCAATTAATGTCTGTCATCTAACAGCTACAGTGACTGTTTTGAGCACCTCTGCGAAAGAGTTTCTCAGACATTAGTGCCAAAGCCAGCTGATAGTGTGTGAACACTATACAACTCACACAAAAGCAAACACAGAACCGTGATTACAGTGATCAAATCAGATGATAAATATGTTTACAGGTTCAAACTGCAGCCAGCTGGCAAAAATCCACTTTTGACTGCTAATGGCGGATTTGGTTTGGTATAGTCTATATATTCATAGGCTTTCAAAGGAAGGTGCAGATGGTGCTCTAGTGTGTGTGTGTGTGTGTGTGTGTGTGTGAGAGAGTGAGAGAGAGAGTCTGTAGTCACAGCAAATTGTCCTTTGCATTTTGTGTAGTACTTATCCACACATCTCCTGAATAGGCACTGTGCGTGATCAGGACCTTCAAGCGCAAGTTTAACATAAACCTTCCATGAGCCTTGGTTTCGGTCTGAGACGCTGCTGATCAAGTCTGACGTCCAGGAGCAATGAATCTGTACAGACCACAGACATGGCTGACAAAAGCATTTAAATATGTTGACAATGACAACATCAGAAATCGGAGCAGAGAGCCGGCAATCACATTCTGCTGACTCTCTGAAATACTGCATGGATAAGTGTCTTGTGTGTGCCTTTATTATTGTGGTCTCATATAGCAGACATCACGGGTGGAATGAGAAAAAGAAACCTAAAGACCAAATTAACTTATCCAGATATCATAATCTTAATTTCAGTTGTTTCAGTCTTGACTTTTTCTTCATATAGTACCATTGTGTTACAGTGCGTAAGACAGTATAACCATCATTCCATTGTCACAAAGGGCCATGCATCACAAGAAAAGTGATTAGTTTGTACAACTTGGTGTTGGTGTATTGACAAAAAAATCCAACGATTATGCAATAGTTTGGCATTAACAATAGTTTGTTAATGCCATCCAGTGCAACATCCTTTACTCGTGCTGGGATTGCACTTCCAATTTAAAATTTTTGTTTTTGTTTGTTTTTATCAATTTATACAACTGTTTTGGTTGACATATGAATCGGAGGAAATCGATGCTTTGCAAAGTTTTATTTAGGAAACCTTTGTGATAGTAAAAAAAAAAAAAATGTAATAAAATGAGAGGGTTGGCTGACTCATCTGTCCCTCGCTAGGCAGACTTTGGCAATCCGCAATAATGTCTAACAATTTTGCTCCCGGTGGTTTCAGAGTGAAGACACAGAAACTCTTCCTTGATTTTACTCAAAGCACGCAGATGCACACCAAGACTGATGTAAAATGTCCTTTCATCTTGTAGCACTGTCAAAGAAAACTGGTGGTAAAGACTTAAGGTTTGCAAAATTTTTTCATTTCTTGTTATCATCTAGCACATTTGCAGACTTTGAAATCTTAATCTTTCCCGGCCTTTTTTAAATGTAGTACCCAAATGTGAAACTTGGTCTTGACATCTTTATACCGAGGAGTGTGAACTTGTGATCCTTTGAGGATCTTCAGTATTTCCATAGTTGTTTATAATTTACAATGTCGCTAATGTCATTTTTTTTCTATTTATCTGGAAAACAGTGACAACGGTTTTCATCGAAAAAGAACAGTGAATGAGTAAATGGTGGTATGTCTCCAAATAATATAAGGTGAATGAGAGAGTGAATGGTTGGTTGTCTCTATATGTGGGCCTATTGGGGACAGACAACCGGTCCAGGGTGGACCCTGCCTCTCGCCCAGTGATAGCCGGGATGGCCTCCCTGCAACCCCAATGGCAGGATAAGCACTATAGATATTGAATGAATGAACCAATATGCGGTAGAGTTGGAGATTAAGCTTTTACACAATAATTGTAATCATAAGCAGTATAGAGAATGAATGAGTGAAATCAAATTTGCAGCGTAGCTGTTGTCCACACAGTGAGGCATTAAAAGATTAGGATCACCCAAATCAAATTCTTGTTATCTCACTTTCATGTGCGTCACAACAAGACACAGCATTTTGTGTACACCGAGCCGTGACAAGGTGTGTAAAGCGTGTTGGTGTTGAAGGACATTCTGTCTTTACGCAACACTAAAAGCATGTGGCTGTCCGAATGCTTTTACCTCATAACCGAAGAGTGTAAACAAAAAACAGTCGCTTGATTGTCCAGATTGTCCGTGTGTACTTAGAACCGAAGCCAATAGACGGGGAGGATGTGAGTGGGGCGGACAGCTTTTACCATTACTGTATCTAGCTTAATGCCACATCTGTCATTAATTTGGTGCTTTCATCCATTGGAACATCTTGAGTGCATCCTTTTAGTGGGAAATGAAGCTCTAACTTGACAGGTCAACCAATAGCGCACTGTGGCCATTTCAAAACCTCTGAACAGCAGAGTGACAAACAAAAGTTAATGCTACTTTGAGCAAATAAGTTTCTTTTGGCTTCTTCCTCCTGTATGTGCAACCAGCTGGACTAAACCATTTATAAAGCATTCGTAAGTTGTATCGAAAAACTAACTATCGTTGATTGGCTACAACACTGTGCTGAAAAGAGTAGTGAAACAATTCTGATGCCTTACCAATCGGCACTGCTTTTTGGATAACACTGGAACAGCAATATAATATTATACATTAACCACCCAAAAAGTTTTGACAGCTGATGTCCAGTTGGTTCACCATGTTTGTAGTTTATAGTTTTTACAATAATTATTAACTGTTGCTGAGTTACAAAGATACATTGATACATTTGAAATAAATCTAAGAGATTGAAATTCAGGACAACTGTCATAAAATAGGCAGCATCCTGGGCATCTTCTGGCATGTGATTGGCCAAGTAGAAGTTTGTTTGTTTGGTTTTTTTTTTAATGCAATACGTGTTATTCACCTGTGTCGTTTTTTGAGTTGCGATCTTCTTGTCAGATGGTAGTCTAGTTTAATAGTGGGCTTCGGACACTGTCCTGCGCATGGTATGCATTCAAAATAAAAAACTGATCAAAGCACTTGTCATCGCGACCAGAGGCTAACATCATAATCTAAAAATAAACTGAATACTCACAAAAAAAAATGCATTCACATTATACTTCTGGCCAGTGTAACCTGTCATTTTTGCTATTTTCCATTTGCATGAAATGATGTGGCATTAATTTTAGAGCAGCAGCAAGGTTATACATCAATGCTGCCTTTAAAACGAAATGTTCTGAAGGCCGTCGAAAAGCATCTCAGATGACGGCAAATAGATTTTCAATATCTTTCGAAGGTCCTTGATAAGCTCAGCACAGCTCAACTTGGGAAAGGTCCTGCATATTTACAAAAGCCGAGCAAATTAAGAAAAGAAATCATTATCACGTCGTCAAAACACAAAAGATTTAGAAAAGATGCAGAAATTTACACAACACAATTTAAGAAATATGAATGAATGAGATAAAATAACAGTTTTTGTATTTGCGGAAGAAAAGTGATGAACATGTCAAGGTCCTTTTTTTCATTTCTTGCATGTTTCATACTTTTCATGAAATTATTGTTTGTAACAATCTGTGGGGAAAAAAGGCCAGATGTGTTCATTACTATTCAGTAGCATCAGAACAACATTCCAGCCTCTTCTGATGGGAAGGGTAGAGATTCACACCTTTATCATGTTGTGTTGTCTGTCTTTATGCTGTGCTTTTATTTGCAACACATTTTCTTCATGCTGATTTATGGGTTGTAAAAATGATTGATATATTTTCTTAATTTCCTTTTTGTAAGTAACCACGTGCAATGTGCCATCATATTTATGGTTCCTTGCTGGAGAAACCATCGTAACGCAACATGTGGCTGCTGGAACAATTTCACATGCAAAATGAACACATAAATAGTTTACTGTTGATCCATAAAGCACTATGATATTGATTTTTTTTTTTTTTGTTTACAAAAGCATTTCAGAAGATTCAGCTCTTTGCTTCTAAAGCAAATTGTTCATAACTCAAAAAGAAATAGTTAAAAGTCACAATTGGATGTGCCTACAGTTGTGAGCATGATGATAATGAAATCTCACAAAATTTCGCTGGATGCAAAGGTGTTGCTGCTGAATCCCTTGAGATAAACACTCCCTGGGAAACAGGCTTGGATCAAAAAAAAACATGAAACCCAGTCACATAATGATTTAAATGTAAATCTTTGCAGCGTATTAGTCCAGACCAGGGGGCTGAACACTCTGAGATGTGATCCCAGCCATCCATAAACACTCAATTGTGGTTGAGTTGTATTGGATTGAAACTGGAGTGGTTGGATGATGGTGTGTGTGTGTGTGTGTGTGTGTGTGTGTGTGTGTGTGTGTGTGTGTGTGTGTGTGTGTGTGTGTGTGTGTCCAGGTTTGTTTATTCTCATATAATATTTATGTCTGTTTGAGTATGAAAAGCATTAGGGATAGGTATGTTTTTCTGCTCTATTACCCATTAATGCGCACTCAGCTCTATCCTGTGTAGGAACAAGCTGACTGAATATTAGCCAGGCTAGAGATCGGCATTGCGCTTGTTTTGGAGTTTTTTGCAAACATTTCTGGTGCCTTATTATTCGTTGCACTGGCGTTCTGGCACCAGATTTTCAAAAGGACTATTTGTAAAGCACAGTAATTGGCAGACGCTGTTCATTTTCTCTCTCCTCCCACTGTCCTCTGTAAATCTCTTTCACATCTTTGTTCACCTCTGTTTCTCGATTCATCCTGCTGTTTTCAGTCACTCAATAGCCGGAGGGCAGGATCACACATCCAGAAACCCAATCAGGGTGCTTATTAAACATAACACCTACTGAGCACACTCAATGAAGGAGAAGGACATTGGCTCTGAGGTCTATGTGCCAATTAGCAATATCAGATCAATCATAGCAGGTAACATGAACTCTTTCCTGCCTTCCGCTGCCGTCGCTGTTTGCCTCCTTTTCAAATCACCTTCCGTAGTTCCTACTCTTCTCGCCTGCTTTGAAAAATGTTTCACAGCTTTTTCCCCGCTGCTGTTACACACAGTCACCCGCAGCTTGTTACAAAATAAACAGGGAAATAGACAGCTGCCATCCATGTGCATGCACACACACGCACACACACACATTACACAAAGCCAGCTATTCATCAGAATTTAGCAACAGCATTAGACAGTGTGTCAGTACAGCACATTCCCCAGAACACCAGCCGGATACACAAACAACTGCACACTCCCCCTACCATGATCGTTTCCTCTCCATTTGTCATCACACACTTGGTCTTTTTAATTCACGCTAAGCTGTCTGTCATCCCATTTTTTTTTCCCCCACCTCTTTAAAAAAACTAGGCTACGCCATTCAAGGGAATTTTACAGATGAAGTCAGTGAAAGGGATAGGTCTAAAAATTATAGTTCATGTAAAGTGTGACTATATTATGAAATAAAGCTGCAATACATGTATAGACTTCAATGTATTTATGTTTGTATGTCTTTTTTCTTCCATTTTCATTATTTTCAGACAAGCTCTCTCAATTGATGCCAAATTATATGGAGCCTCATATATTTATAAACAAGCCTACAGGCAATAGCATGACTTTCTTCTTCCTCCATGCATCAAGTTCCTTCGCCGTCCCTAAAAGATTACTTGTGAATGTTTATCAGGTAAGTGTGAGTGCAATACGCAAACAGGATGTTTGCTGCAAAAAAAGGCTGACCTGACTTTGTCGAAGCACTTTTCCATTACTTTGATAAAAGCAAGATCTAGAACTATCTTGCAATGACTTGAAAGAATTGCTCAAATATAGATAAATAAACCCCTGCTTAAAAGTTGAGTTTTTCTTGTGAAGCACGACAGGCTGATAAAGCTATTGGAATACTGAAAGAAAAAGCATTCTTTGGTTTTGCTGTGCACTTATACCTTATACAGCTGAAAATGCTCAGTTCTGTGAACTATAATGGAGATTAAGCTCAGATAAAGACTTAAACTTATTTATTCTCCTCCTGAACCTTTGGCAAGGTCTTTCTCTTCCAGCCACCGCTGGAGTGACACGGGGAAAGGGACTTCTCGAGGCTTTGCCAAATGCCTATTGAGGGATAATAAAAGGTCTTTTGGTCAAGTGACGATAAGAGATGAGGAATCTGCTTACAATGACTAATTTGAAAGCCAGCAACAATGCCTGATGTACTGAAGTACACCAGCACCACCCACAGATAGCTAGTTGTAAGTACAGCTACAAGTCAATCCAGGAAAAGCGAACACAACAAAACTCAGTTGAAGTTCCAATAAGACTGCATTTACCAGGGTGATCATGCTCAGGGAACTTGACTTGACCACACGACGGCTTCGAAAGTTGCGCGCTCTGAAGCTTGACACTTATTTAAATAAACGTCCTTCTTGATCTAACATTATCACTTCATCTTTAAAATCTGCATGAGAGCTCTGTGTCTGATAAGAACTGAAGATGGAGTTGAATCATTAAACTTGTCTAAAAATCCATAGTTTCTATTAGATATTTTGTTTTTTTTTTTACTAGACTGTATTCTCACTTACATCCAGCAGGTGTTAACTCATTGAAAGAAAAGCAGCAATTTCCACCTTGAGGTGTTTAGGTCTAACAGCTGCATCCACTGCTTTTTTTTTCATTCTTTTAACTGACACTCATAATAAACCTACAGAGGCACAATACGCATATTTCAAAAGCCTTACGTGTTTGTTCTCATTTGATAGGCTGACCAGAATTAATATCAGACATCGATAACTTTGCTTCTACGGTTCACATTTTGGCAACTGTATATCATTTGGTACAGCAGGTGTCGCTTCCTCTAAAAATATTCAAAGATGACATTGAGTTTCTATATAGCAGAAACTATAATTATTACATTTGCTAGTCTTCCTCTTTCATCTGTTAATATTACACTGTCAGGAAAATGTGTGCAGTGTACAGTGTCTTGATTACTATGCAGCTCTTCAACGTCAATCACCTGCCAACTGTGGTGTACAAATGATATGGTCTGTTTTTCCCCATGCTGTGATGAAGGCCACTAGGCTGGAACATTTGGTGTTTGTTGACAAGACCTGGAATAATTCACGAGAACAGTCATCACAGTGTGAAGGGCTGTGTGTGTGTGTGTGTGTGTGTGTGTAGTTGTGCATTGGTTGCTCAACATGAAACCAATTCCTCAGCCCTGGGGAGACTTATCCTCTTAAACATCTGATATTCTGTAGTATAGTATTTATCCTGAGCTCATTTGAATTCATATCCTCTGAGCTTTTTAAACATACACATATATTTTGAAAATCATGAAATAAATAAACAGATTCATGATGGAGGTATAACAAATTCTGTAAAAGTATGACTGGCAGATGATGTCACTCGAGAAGCCGTCAAACTCAGATATAAATTAATGTCACAAGCAATCCAGTTCGGGATTTAACACTCTAGAGGCTAACTGAGCAAAGATTATTATACAGTCAGTAATATAATGGTACAGATGAACATTATGGAACATTTCCTACTCAAATGCAAATTTAAAAACACCGGAATCAAGCGGGAAAAAATCTATAAATTGCTATTCGCAAAGTTATAATGTGAAATGCATGAGAGAAAAAAAAAAAATCAATGTATGAGACTCTTGTTATTCATTTAGTTATAAAAGAAATGATTGAATGAAGACCAGAGTAGCCTAATATGGTGTCAGAATAAACGAAGACCAGAAACAAAAAGAGGTTTTAAGGGGAACTGGGCAGGATAAATTATCTATCTCTTCGTTCTCTGGGTTGAACATGGCTATTTGTAGGGTTTGCCGAGTTGCATTTTGAAAGAGTGAAACAAAGCAGATGAACAGTCCTAGCAAACCAGTTACGCCGCAATTTAAGCTTACACATACAGCTCTCATACAACTAAGAAGAGGGACACAAATGGTGACAGCCAGGGCATTTGTAGCACTTTCCAAAATACAGTTAATGGATATTCCCACTGAAAGGACAGAGGAGTGCGGTGCCATCAGGTACTTGGGGTTTATAACACGGATAGAAGAGCTTTCAGAAAGTCCTCTAGTCCTCCTTGTTGATGTTTGAGTCACCTCGGACATGTGGAAACTTGTAAGGATCGAGAGTAATGATTTTCTGAACAATAATTTGGCGAGAAACATGAAAAACCCAATAATTTATTTGACCACATGAGAAACAAATATAACCTGAGACATGATAAGGTCTGAATGCTATTTTGGCCAGAACACCAACTATAATCTTGGTGTTTAAAACATCTGGCTGGAGACTGACGTTCCACAGATCGAAGATAATATCACATGGACCGAAGACAACACCGAGGAAGGTGCAATAGGACAGAGTGCACACACACGCAGACGTCCACCCCCCACTCCACTGTGGCTGACAAAGAAAGTCCAGCATCCAACCTCAGAGCAGGCCGAGGCGATTCCCAAGCAGTCCATCCCAGACCTGGCAGAAAAGAAACCAAGACACAAGGAGAGTTAGCCTCCGCGGTCACAACAGCTTACACATTGGGGTCACAACTGATGTCAGGTTGAGAAAACTTCAATCAAAGACAACCAATGTTAATCTGTGACAGTGTCCTATTTACAACAACTGCAATATAATTTGCAACGGGTTTTCAAATGCAGTTTCCTAGACTTTAATGTAAAAATACATTTACAACCAGGGCACATTTAAGCAGCAAGAAAAAGAAAATCATTTTACTATTTGACATAATAGTTATTAAAGAGGTGAGAGTCTAGCTCTAGTATTTTTTGTTTGTTAGAAGTAGTAGTTTTTATCACTTTTAGAATATCTACTTGTCAGTTTTATGTTAATCATTTTTTCAAAAACAGTATATCTGACTATGATACAATTCATTTGTATATCCTAAGCCTCCTGGCAAAAAAAGTTGTTTGCATGTTAAGCATGGAAACATATTCTGGAAGACAGTAAGGTTGTTGGGTGGGACAGAGGGGTAACAAAAGAGTGCAATTGTGTGGAAGATAAAATACAATTTTGGAAGACTTCTGTTCTTTGACTGAAAAAACAGGGGGAAAGGGAAGCTGGGGGGAAAAGGGCAACAGGCAACAAAAAGAATTGGACAAAAGCAGGACAGGGAAATTACAGAAATTCTTACACCAGTGCAGGTGATATTGGCACTGGATAATTTTTTTAATAAAATACAATTTTTGGGTCATATTTTAGGGGGCCTAAAGAAAGATTAAGACAAGGGATTCTCATAACAAACCTTGCTTGATTCATTAAAAGAAAAAACACGTTGATTGAAATTCAAATACAAAAGGGCTCACCATAATATTTATATATCCATCTTATTTTGTATATATGTGGATAGATAGATGGATAGATGGATAGATAGATAGATAGATAGATAGATAGATCTATTTGCTACCTTTTATAATCTGTGAATGCACCTGGTTGCTAATCATCAGTAATCAGACAGGGGTTTGAAATCTAGTATTCAACTTTGTATGTATGTAACACAAAATAGTTAAGGATTATTTTCTAAATATCCCACTTCAAATACTTCCACTGAAGCAGAATCCCTTTCTATACTAAAGTTTATGTAACCCTTTAAGAGTGTTCACCGCATGCTGGTGAATCTGGTGGATTGTTAGCTAAAAATTTGAGTCACTGTCAATAACTATCCGCGCCAACATGTCAGTCAAGTTACCGTTCAAGCCAAGTCCAGCTTCTTCTGAGTTTCAGACAGTTTGTCCTGGAGACGTTTCTTCCTCCAGTCGAGAAACTTCCTCCTCATTCTGTTGGCCTGCCAACCCGCGACGAATCCGGCCGCGAAGGACACGATGACGGCCACCTGAACCGATCTGTCCGCTAGGTCTGCCATGTTCACCTCTGCCTGCCAGATGTCTGTGTATGTCCGCCCCCCGACCTCGGGTCGCGTGCGCTCCTTAGACTGGCTCAAACAGGAAGTGAATCCCACGTATTCCCGCGATACTTCAGCGTCTCTCTTCTCGCGGGTTTCAGAGTAAGAGTTGAGACGTTTTCGAAGACTATTTTAATGTTGATGTAAACCAATAGATTTATCTACTGAAAGTGACAAATAATAGTTATTTGAGCTTTTTTTTTTTCAAACCTTGCTGAAAATTATGTCAATGCATTTACATGAATTATTGCTATTTTTTTTCTTTCTGTCAAGGCATGTGTTCAAATCTTTAGAGCTTAAATAAATAAATTCACAAATATCCTGAAGATTGGTATTGTTGCATTTGTTTTTTGCACTTTGCACAGTGGATAGATAAAAGTGTAAGACTTAACATACAGAGGAAAAAAAACATAATCAATATAGAATGTGAGAATGTGTAAAAAAAATAAACCATTCAATCATATATTATCTGGTTGTTTTATTAAATGAACCACATACTGTCAGCAGTAAATCATTACTGAATTTAAAAAGAGTTATTGGAAAACATTGCAAACGGTATGAAGGTTGCATGGCCACAGTTTTGGGAATACAAGCTGGAAATGTGTTTCAAAGAAAAAACACTGATAAATAATGCTCAATACATCTTATCAGACATTTTGACAGTTTTTACAATTCAAGGCTGCTGCTTCATTATTTGACCAAAAAAAAGAAATGGAAGATTTCAAAGTTTTGAGGAGGTACCGATAACTGTCAAATATTGTCAAAAAAGTGACAGGGTTATGGATAAAGTATGAGCAAGCCATATTCCATGGACTTGCTACATATTGCATGCACTTACACCAGTGTGTCAGACTTGCAAAATTGTCTGCAAACAAAATGCGTTGTTTTAGATGACATCCCATACAATTCATGGTATACCAATGTAAAAAAATAAGTCTCTATGTCCTGTTATGTATGATCATTATCTGATATTAACCTAAGACAAACAAAAAAAGGAAATACTCCTGAGGAAAAGAATAATCATCTGCAGCTCCACATGGGCAATATCAAACAAAATCCATTGAAATCTAGGGTAAGGGATGAGATTCATACGTGTGTGCAGTTACAATGACTGTTTGGGTTATCTTTTTCCTTAACATAGGGAGTAACATTTCATTTTCACATTTATTCAGATTTCTTTTCAATTAAACTAACCCTTTAAATAATAAGGAGGCAAGGTATGATGTAGGATTTTGTTTTTTGTTTTTTTTTTCAAATGAAAGCTTCAGATATTTTTCATTCTTGTTTCCTGGTCATTGTCCTCTGATTGTTTGTAAATGATAAAAGTACTTGGTGATTTTCTTTATGCTAAATGTCCCCGTAATAAAAAAAAAATAGTTAAATAAACATTACGCATTTCCCTCATTGATGTCATTCCCAGTAATCACAATATATACATGTGCACACACATGTATTGTATGTGTACGTATGTATTCATGTAATACCCAAACCAGGCATTGGTTTCCCTTTTTATACCTGGATCCAATTTGTAGTTTACAAAAAATGAAGTCTTTGAAAAATGTGCCATGACGTGTTCAAGTCACAACTTCATTAGATTAAAATAATAAACAAATAATTATAATATAAATATGAGGTATAGCACCATAAATTATAGTAATAGGGTCCAAGGTTCAGATCCTCACCAGAGAGTTGGATCCTATCAATCATGTGCAGAAAGTCAACTTTCATTTTATGCAGTAGCTGCCAAAGCTGTGCTGTTTATAGTCTGCGGGAACCCCAGGGGGGTACTTTCGATGCAGTCGTGAAAGTACACAAACCTGATCCAATGCATCATTATCATTGCTGATAGCTGAGAACTGACGTGTTAGCGAACTTCAGTGAGATCTTTTGTTAAAGCAGATCGAGCAAGCCAAGGTTCGAAGCCCCTGAAGCAAATCATTATCGATTTTGTTTGAGCCTGTCTATGTAGTAACAAAGTTTGAGTGCTGGTCCGAGCTTCAGTCCCAGATATTTCATCATCATCTCGCATTTCAGCAGAA
Organism: Fistularia commersonii; assembly: GCF_037954325.1. NCBI lineage: Eukaryota > Metazoa > Chordata > Actinopteri > Syngnathiformes > Fistulariidae > Fistularia > Fistularia commersonii. Next base: position 5,664,049 of record NC_141303.1, read on the forward strand.
GCAGCGCGTCTCCATCTATCTCCTGGAATATAACATTCAAACAGAAAAATTACAAGTAATATTAAAAATACACATTGGCTAAAAGGTCAAGCACTACTACATGAAAACCTGGCAAATAGTTAGGCTACTATTCAGAGACTGGAACAATTGTTTTTATGATTATTAATGATAATCACATTCTGAAATCAGATGGATTTCATAACAAATGTAATAATTGTTATTTTTATGGCTAATTTTTCAGAAAAAAGGAAATTGAAATCAATCTTGTTACAGAAATGCTTGTTTTTTTTGTGAAAATAAACAATTTCACAACAAGCGATGACACTAGATTACTTATCTCTGTAAGTGTACAGTAGATAATGGTCAAACGTCTACTTTCTGTGATCCCCAGGTGGTTTAGTGAGCTCCCTATACTTGTAAATACTCCACATAAAGCTCCGATATAATGTCAGCCCGACTCACATGCTTTCTGAAGGCCTCAGCATGAGGTCCGAGGGCCTGGGGATCTGCATCTTTGATGAACCAGACCACCTCCTCCACTCCCCAGCTGGATGGATCTTTACCAGCGGGACGCTTGCAGTTGCCATCTACTGGGCCGTAAGCTTGGAAACAAACAGAGAAAGAGACACAGGAATATGTTGAATACCCAATTCTGACACAGCAGGCAACACTTGCAAGAAAATGTTTATTCCCAATATCATAACTTGTCCTTAGTGCCACATTAACCTCTTTCATTGTGGCAAATTGGACTTCGTGGTGTGTGTGGTGTTGTGTTGACCAGATTTGACGTGAATGATGAGGAATATTGCATCAGCAGCAGCAGGCTGTCTGCCTTCTCTATAAAGCTTTTATTCTTATTTATATCTCCTGAGTTTTTCACATATTGTCTGGTTTCACAACCAGCTGTTTTTCCCCATATTAACGCCTGTCCTTAGCACCCCCGCCCCTCAGTATAACTATCAATATTAAAATAATCACATTCTCTATTCCTTATACATATCCCATTGTCTTCTTTGCATAACATTTTAACTGGTCTCTCAATGTGTCATGGCCATTATGTCCATGATTTATGACTGATTGTATTTCTCCCTGTGTTCCCTCGTATCTTTTACTATCTTCCTGTGTTTCATGTACAAGCTGCAAAAACAAATTGCATCTGGAGGGATTCATAAAGTTCTTATTTATTGTTCTTGTGTAAAGTTCTTGTAGAATGTTAATTATCAAAGGGTTTGATTTCAATGATTACAGCCATTTGAAGAAATTTCTTGATATTTCTAGTTAACTTTGCATTTCTTAACTTGATAATAAGGATCCAGAGAGTATTTTCATTTGGTTGTTTGTTTGTTTTGTTTTGTTTTTCATTGCAATGTAACTGACTGGAAATCTGCCCAGACTGAGAAGAACTGATTGGAATTCAATAACAGCAGACCATTTTCTGAGCATCCCCATAAGAACTGTAAAGTATTAGTCAATCAAGAACAAAATGGTCTCATTAGTTTAATAAGTTAAAACACTGCTATGGGACCAGATTTGGGGCTTTTAAACAATATGATGTAGTGTTTTGGTGGTTTAAAAGCTGAAGCTGTTTTTCTAAAACTGCCTGAAAATGGGAGGCTTGCAGAGCATACACCTCTTCAAAAACCATGTCTTACAAAAGATTTTTATCCAATTTAGCATACACACATATTGCCTGCATGTCGTTTTACTGTTTGGTATTCATTCTCATTGTGTGGGCTTTACATTTCATTTCTTGATTTCGTTAAGTCTTTTGGTTATTTTCCTATATTAATCTTATCGTGAAAAGCGGTGCTCAAGTAAATGCTTATTATTTCTATTGTGATCATTATAATTATTATAATTAACATTCACAGCCTCCCTGACAGAGGATGTCATACTGCAAAGAGGTTGAAAGCCCTAAAAGAGGAAATTTCATTTTTTGATTGAAACTTGACTCGACCTGGAGAATAATAAAACCATAGAATTGTAGCATTTGTTTACTGTTAGTGTGTTTGCACCACAGGTGTGTGAGAACAACCATTAATAAACTGCAACCTCACCATTCCTGTTTCCTTCTGGGAAACTCCCTGTACTCAGCGCTTGTCTGCACAAGCCCATTGGGATCAAGCTGCTGCTGCTGCTGCTGCTGCTGCCACGGTAACTGTAGGACAGTTTTCTCGGGATCTGCGATGCCTTGACACCAAAGGCAGAGTCACTGGGGTTGACAGCGTAACGCTTGGAGTCCACAAAAGAGTCACATGGGAAGTCACCGGGCATCGATGTTTCTGCTGCAGAGGAAATGTGAAAATATTGTCCGATTTTCTTTAATATCGATACAGAAAGACCGTGAGGGTTCAGCTAGTGTCTGCTGCGGTTTAATTCTCCTTACAGAAATGAACTGATATGTGAAATTGAACAACTGATCATTGACTAGACATCCAAAGAGAACATTTTATGGCCTTAGCATGTCAAAATACTAATTTATTTACAAATTTCCCATCTCAGTGTAACAGCATGATATACACACACCTATATTTATCAGTATGCACCCACTTTACCAGCTATTCCATTCATTCATGCATTGCATTTACTAATTTCTGAACTGCAATACTATTATCTATCATCTATCTATCATTATATCATAATACAATACTAGTACATTCAGTCTACAAGATTAAATGGAATCATTCAATTTTCCAGACAGACTGTGTACACTGTAACTTCAACCATATCTGGTGATTTGCCAGAACAATAGAGTAACCGCTGATCCTTGGCCCTTCCACCTAACAACCCACTGGAGGTTATCTTCACATATTTGCTTATTCAGAGTGAGAAAGACAGGAAGCGAAAAAAAAAAGAAAAGAAACAAACAAATACACTCATATACTGTATACTAAAAACGCTGTGGCATAAGAGCGGGACGGAATACCAACACCTTGGGAAAGACTCTGAACTGAAGTGAAAGGCTAAGAATATTCCACATTTAATGCATCCAAACATCCATCACCACAGACATTAGTGTTGATTTCATTCAACATGTATAAATGTCTAATATTTGACATCTAAAAGCATTTCTCCCCACAAAGAACCAGTCTTTTGTTACTTACACAGCAAGAAAGATAAGAGTCGCTGTCAGTGCAAGATAACAAGGGGAGAAAAAAAAATTAAAAAATATCACAACAAAAGACAGGAAGGAAAGGCACTATATACCAAAGATGCAAAAATATATCACAAATGTCCCTTAGAGTACTAAAGGTCCATCATAAAAAAAGTTTCATTGGGCCAATTTCTCAATTTCCGCCATTCATTTTGAAACATGTCTATGCCGTTACATCAAAATATGTGTGTGTGTGTGTATGTGTGTGTGCATGCAAGCAAGCGGGAGAAAGAGGAAGTGCATGTCTGTATGTATGTCTTTCCTGCTACCTGTGAGGATCTGGGATGTAGCCGGGTGTGGAACAGCAGCATCTTGTGGGATGGAGCCCATCTCAGGTTCTGGTGTATTCGCAGGTGAGTTTGCCAGTGGGCATGTCACCATCCTGGGCTTCAGCTACACACACACACAAAGAAAACACACACGCACTCATGCAAGTAAGTTACCATAAGGGTAAAAGAATTGCGTTAGCTTTCCCATTTTCTCCCGGGGGATGAGATTACATCAGGAACAGGAAGAAGTAATGGGGATGTCGCGTATTCCTATTTGAAAATTGGATGGATTCGGCTGATGTAACATACACATGAAATGTATCATCTTTTGTATTTTTAAGGCAAGAATATATACCGTTTTATCATATAATTTGCATTTGCATATATATTTTTTAGATAGATAGATAGATAGATAGATAGATAGATAGATAGATAGATAGATAGATAGATAGATAGATAGATAGATAGATAGATAGATAGATAGATAGATAGATAGATACTGTTATCGTCTAATAAGGAAGTGATCTAAATCTGTTGCACTACAAATTACACTTGTTTTGATAAATGTATTTAAAAGATTCAATGAAGCGATAATCCAGGGTAATTATCAAAACTGTGTAAATTAGTTATTTTAGGAAATGCTTTTTCCCATGAAATAATTGGGAGACTGACCTTGACACCTGGTTTTCTGCCTCTCCTTTTGGGGATCTTGAGTGGTGACAAAGTTTCAGTGTAATCCTGAAACTTAAACTTCCGTATCGGAGGGCGTCCTCTCTTCCTGCCAGGTAGCTTTCCCGTGGGTCCTGCCGTGAACTGGGGGCCAAGAACCGGCGTCTGCATCTCGGAGGCGACAGACGGGGTACTCATCAGATCTGAGAGAGACGGAGACATTTTGATTACAGACAAAACAGGAAGTGGAAGTTTCAAACTGCCCCACCTAAATGAAATGGAAAATAACATGTGAGAGACAACCCCCAAACACCCCTTCCCCCCTCCACATGCATTTATTCAAACACATAAAAAACTATAGGAAATACTGGAAACAAAAGCCGCATGATGCTTTGTACTTTACAACACCCTCCCCCCTCATCTCCTGCAGCAAAGATTGCAATAAATATCATTAGAGCACGGAGAGAGACACAAAGACTCATATGCACACACACATTCGACTCGCACAGAGGAAGTGAGAGCAGAGCCAATTTACCCAAAACACCCACGCAGTTAAGCAATCAATCAGGTGAGCGTTCACACACAAAAACACACAAACACAGGCAGCGCTTTCCGGTTCTGTTGATATCATTCATCCAGTTTGCCACGACTCTACACGGCTCTCTAAGATAAAACCTCCAACATCTAATTTAGGCAACACAGTCTATTACTTGACATGGCCATTCCATCAAAAGTTAATTCAATCTGCACTAAAAAACTGTGCTGTATAAACGTCTGACTCCTAAACCTGTTAGTTAAAGCCATACTTTATAGGGCTGTTCAATATATCCATTTTATTAAGTAGCAAAAAATGTGGTCTGTATACAGTTCACTCCTTCAAAGTTAATTCACTGCCATAAATTCAAATAAATCGTTTTGGCAAAACAGAGCAAAAAAATCCAAATTGGAAAAAGTTATGCTAAAATCTTCAAGAAATAATCTAAAATATGCACAAATCAGCACCAGCTGAGAATCTCATTAAAGTCAGCAGAACATTACCTGTATCTGCAAAGATATCTATTGGAACAATGAACCAATTTTAAATGTGTATTATAATGAAATTAGAAAAGCTAAGATAGTTTCAGACACTCAATGACAAATAAAAGTGGAGTAAAAACTCCCCCAAAAGTGTGTTTTCTTTTCTTTTTCTCCCCTTTACGCCCAACAACTGATGAAGAGCAACAAATTTTCTGTAATAAGAAACTACCGCAGAAAAGTCGAACCCGCGCAGAGAGACGACATAAATATTCATTCCACCTCCTTGCTCTTAAGTAAAAGCTTCAAAAACAATGTTCTTAGCATTGCCTACCGAACACCCGGTCGTCTGGTAATTGCTGTCTGCGTGACGCCTCCCACCCTCTTCCTCCACCCCTCCCTCCGGATCGGCTCCCCCAGTATTCCGGTAAAAGGCCTACTGGCTGTCTCTCCGGCCGTCTGTCTGCACTGTCAAGACAGCAGCCGCTGAGTGTGTCTCGATCCCCGGCCACCTCTCTCTCTGAAACAACCCTGATCTTTCCTCCTCCGTTTTTCTCTTCAGCACTAACTCACTCCCTCTGTGCCGTCCCCCCCCCCCCAGGTTGCCATAGCAACAGGCCTCTAACATCCCGTGGATGTTAGAGGCGAGCCGACAAGCCGACAGATGTGCTGCTGTGCTCAAAGTGATGTGTGTGTGTGTGTGTGTTTGTGTGTGTGTGTGTGTGTGTGGAAGGGGGACTGTAATGTAATTACAGTTGCCACAGCTTGGGGTTTCTTTCTTTTCTTTCTTCAAAAGGGGCTCGGAGCGTGCGACTTGGGATTCAAACTGTGCAGCATTGAATTGTGACACGCGCCAAGGTTAGAAATCATAATCTTGATTTAAATATTAAACGGAATTTCTACATGGACAAAAAAGCTTCATCAAAGGCAGAGATAAATGGGACAAAAAAACAAATCAAATTCCACTTTTTCAGTCATTTCTCAATTACTTTCTTATTTTTTCAATTAATTTCTTAAGAAGTGTCAGATTCTTGTTCATTTTCTCAGGAAGCAAAAAATGAGAGAAAAAATGTTTTATTAGTTATATCACAACTAGCAAAGATAAAATATGATTTACATATTTTTTTTAATTATTATATATTGCATACATATTATTGTTATTTATACAAATGACTTGAGTGTGTCTTAATGTGGACACTCAAGTTGGATGTCACTTGATTTGCTCCAAAAAAATGACATTGCGCTATTGTTAATCTTGATACTATCATTTATATCAGTTTATAATTTTTCTTATTTACTTTGAGTTGCAATGCATCATCTGTAATCTAATTATTATCAAAATTCCACAAACATTGGTTGAGGACAATATCATTATTACTACCACATTGTTTCTGATTCTGATCAACTGTTAGACAATATTTCAGTTCTCAGCCCTACAAGTAACAGTCAAAATAAAACATCATTTTCTCAGAAACATAAAATTGATATTTCTGTTTAATGAAAATCTTAATGCTGTTTGACTAAGATTTTCCAAATCAGTCTTTTATTTCAATTTTCAATAAAAAGTAAATAAATAAATAAATAAAGTCAGATGTGAAAAACCATAGTGTTGCTAAAAAGATTTTTGGCCCCCATGAATGAATGAATGAATATCTTTATTCTGTCCTTACAGTGGCATCATTCAGAGTGGAAAAATAATACAGCTCTAAAAAATAAAACTATAAAAAATTAGAGGAGAAAAAAAAAATGTAAAGCTCAACCGTCAGAGATATCTTTTAGGCAAAGCTTTGAGTCAGACTTATTTTTGCCTTGGTCCCTATTCATGTACGGAACAACTGTTTGGGATTTAATAAGTGACAAAATTTGGAGGAAAGAAAAATTAGCACAAAGAGAAGGTTGTGGAGCAGACATGAAAATCCCTGAAATCTTGATTCTCCGTTATGGGTTACAAGTGTATCTTACAGTTTAAGCTTTGCCCCCTTCAACTCCATGTATCGATTAGTCACACTCGGGTCGCGGGGCTGGTTCCCATTTGCAATCAAAGAAACCGCATTGCTGGGTGGGATTTAAGGTTCAATCAAAATCACGTTAACCTTTCAACAGTGGGATCAAAACACCGGCGTGCCCTTGCTCAGAAGTACAGCCGCCTTCCTGCATGTCAAGAGATTTGTCCTGACTCGTCTCTTCAGGAGCCTTTTTAATTCTGGATGTGACAGGCAGGACAAAAGGTGATGCGTTACTTCCACGAAATCAGGCAAAGTTATTTAAAACGGGACAATAAACAGGGCAATATAGCTACAATACCTTGATTGCTGTATGTTCACATACTTGTTTTTTTTTATGCATGATGATATTCTGTGTGTGCATGTGTGTGTGTAAAAAAAAAAAACCAACACATATATCTTGAAAGTAATTACAACGAGAGATCAATCCTGATGTCTCTTCTCAATCGGTCCTGTTCAATTTACAAGCGCATCACATTACTGCTCCAGACTTAATGAGAGAAGAGATAAGCATCTTTTTATTTTAAAAGAGAAATCACCGGCTGTCTTTAGCACTGAGTAAACACTGGTTTTGCAGGCAAGGCAAAGGTTTGCATCATTCCACCGGATCCAGAAGCGATGGTTTGGGACCACAGTCGAATATGTTTATGGGTAATTAGTAGTAACTAATAGTGACTACTAGATTGCCTAAGTAGTCAGTCCTTTTACTTTTTTGAAGGGATGGCATTTCTGTATGGAAGTCCGATGTTAAAAGAGAAGCGTTTGATAGCTGTTAGAGCCTGCTGTTACGGCAAAGGCAGCGCGGCAATGATCAGCAACGATTAGCATAACTTAATCAGTGGCTTCAGGGGATGAAGATTTATATCTGCTTTCACATCAGCAGTGGTAACTGAAACGAAGTGAGTCATCGAAACACCCCCGACAAAGTGCTCACCTGAACACATATCTCAATGCATGTGTGCACACCCACAAATGCGTGCACTGAATTGAATTTTCACCAAAAACAATATGCTTTGCACTGAGATTAGTGTGTGTGTGTGTGTGTGTGTGTGTGTGTGTGTGTGTGTGTGTGTGTGTGTGTGTGTGTGCAGGCATGCGTGTCTGGGTGCTGTGAATCAATGTAGCAAGGTAACAAACCAACTGAATTTATTTACAGCTCAGGCAGGGCATCACCATGGTAACAGACAGTGAAATCGGATCCCGGGCCAGAGTCATGCGATATGGTGGGAATAAATAAATGGATAAACAACAACGTGCACACACACACGGTCACATCTACATAGTCAGAAGAATATGACCACAGACAAACTGCCCCTGCTTATCTCCTTTGAGCTCATTCAAAGCACAGTATAATGCAGAGGCGAGGGATGAGTCCTCACCAGCAGAGGGTCAGGGGGTAGATTTGATAAGTGACAGTCAGGAATACATTCAATACTGAGGCCATATAATAGCATTTTCAGAGTATATCTATGGAAGGTATTTCACTAAATTATTCTCATCTTACTCTACTCATAAATTCCTATTCATTTCATGGGGGACACGCTTTACTGCATTTATCTGCCTGGTGCTTTTTCTTTTTTTTTTTTTTTTGCACAAAAATTCAATAATGGCATATAGAAAACATTTTTGAAATGAGACTACAAACTGTACAGGTTTCCCATGCAGCCTGTTCACTTCATTCATCATGCAAACATGAAAAACATTAGCACACACATTTGATCAGATGATCTTTTGACACTTGGTGCCTAAAAACAACAACTGTGGCCCGTGTGGTTTAAACAATGTATGTTTATATGTATGTATGTATGTATGTATGTATGTATATACGTACATGTGTATTTATTTATTTTGCAATTGTTGCCCCAGACTCTTTCATGCTTTATCATGTTTTATCTGTCTTCCTATTAAGTTATGGCTCCCCTGCCTTTGCCTTTTCCTATCTGTTGAGCTGTAAAGAGCTTTAATTTAACCTTAGGGATATTTCCAAAAATCTCTGACTTTGGACTAAAAATAAATCCTTTTTTTTTTCTTTTTTTTTTTTTTTACTTTTCCTTGACATTTTCAATTATGCTTTCTGAAAATGTAAATCAAAATAACAGGGGAGTGAAGCAGAAAAAGAAATCAGGCAGAATGTTTCATTGAGTTTTCTGACCCATTGGTCACTCTTATTTTCATGAAAATCAGTTATTTTTATACAATGATATAATGAGTAATAACATAATGATGGGGAAGTTTTTTAAGCATTTCTGCATGATGCATACACACAGAAAGCCCTTCTAAAATGTAACAATCAGTCAAATTCTAGCAGGTGCAGATTTGAGATCTATTTAAATCAGTCTTACCCCGAGGACAGGAATCAGACCCCCGATTCTTCAGTGTCTGCCCAACCAGTTGGGTCTCTGTCTCCAAGTCCACCAGGTGCCAGCAGTCACGCCCTTGGTTGTCACGGCGATCCAGACGCAAACGCAGGCGCACGCCCTTGCTGAGGACACCAGGTATCGGTAACCAGGCTACATGAGGGGTCTTGGTTGCGTCATGCTGTGAGTCAGGGTTGAAATCCCGGCCTCCTCGCAGTCTCATTCCCACACTGCCCAACAGGGAAGGATGGGCTGCATTACACTCAATCCACAAAAAAAAAAAAATTACATTAAAATTGAAAATACACTGAAATATACATTTATCTGCACCTTAAAAAACAGTTTGTACTTGTGATTCATACTAAGCCTTATTTGCTCATGATCCAGTGCTCAACCACAATTCTGTGGGTAAATATTAATCACATTCTCGTCAAATTAATTTCAGAGCTTTCAACCCTCACAGGGAATTAAGTGTGGAAATTACAAAAAAAAGAAAGAAAAAAAAAGCTGTCAGAGTGAAGGAAGATAGGAGCCGTTTTAAAGCAGGGAATAGATTCATGTACACCGCCGCATAATTACTTCAGTGTGCTAGGGGTCAAAGAAATAATCTGGAGGCTAATAAGACAATGTGCCTCTGCCAACGCGTGAGGGGAAGAGGAAAGTGTGTCGTTTGTGATGTAAAATTAAAGTGAGAGAAAAAATTGGCCTCCGGTACGATAAGGGAAGACAAGCGGTTTCGATTTATATTTCTAATTATTAGTCCCTTCGGTAATTGCCACTAATTGCACCCCCATCATTATTTACCAGCATTAGATGGAGAGCAGGGCTTCCTCTCCTTCTTCTTCTGTTTTTTTTTCCTTTCGACTGCTGCATTCAGAGGTCGCCACAGTGAATCGACCTCCTCCGTCTGACAACATTCTCTGTATCCACTTCTCTCACATCAACTAACTTCAATTCCTCCTTCACTCTATCCATAAATCTTCTCTTTGGTCTTCCTCCTGCCTGACAATTCCAACCACAGCATACTTCTACCAATATATTCACTATACCTCCTCTGAAAATGACCAAACCATCTCTGTCTGGCTTCTCCGACCATGTCAGCCGTCGCTCCTCCGCATAGAGAGGAGTCAGACCAGGTGGTTCGGGCAGGATGGTGCAGAAGGGCAGGATGAGCGGTAGAAGACAAATGGATGTGGCTGTATTTTATTGCAGAACTGCTGGAAGTTCGTTGTCTATTTTTGCGGAAACAAATTTGATAATTTGTCAAATTTTAATAAATACACACACACACGTTCATGATGCATTGGCCCATACAATATGCCACAATATTTCTATATCCCAAGCTGGATGGTCAAAGTGGACCACAGAACTTCCCTTCAGAGGTCGCCACAGCGAATCAACCTTCTCCATCTAAACCAGACATGGGCATTTTACGGCCCGTGGGCTGCCAAACTATTTTCTTTGAATATTTTAAAAAGTATTTTCAATCAATATTAAATTTAGAATCTCCTTATTTTTTCCTTTTGTTTAATTTTGTATTGATGATTACATACAAATAATGTCGGCACATTTATATGATCATTAATTATTTCAAAGTTGAAATAAAATACCAAAAAATTAAATATTTAAATTTGATTTTTTTTTTTTTATTTCCTTCAATTTACATGATGCTTAGTGTGCCCGCACATAAAACTTAAATACAAAATGTGGCCCGCCAGCTAAAATAATTGCCAGACCCTGGATCTAACCCTATTCTCTGTATCCTCCTCACTCACACCAACTACTTTCATATCTTCTCTCACTACATCCATGAATCTTCTCCTTGGTCTTCCTCTAGACCTCCTGCTTGGCAGCTCCAATTCCAGGATCCGTCGACCACTATCACTATCCCTCCTATGTACATGATCACACCATCTCAGTCTGGCTCCTCTGACCTTCTCTCCAAAACATCTTACATGTGCTGTCCATCCTCGTCACTCCCAAAGAGAACCTCAACATCTTCATCTCTGCTGCCTCCAGCTGTGCTTCCTGCCTTTTCCTCATTACCATTGTCTCCAAACCATAAATACAACATTGTTGGTCTGACCACTGTCTTTAGCAGTGAGGTGTGGTGAGGTTCATGGCTGGTGAGGCACTGACTTCAACGAGGCAGGGGACCTTTGTGGTTCACTTAGTGACTCTTCACAACTGTTTTACGATCGCTCAGCACAAAAAACTAGTAACACACATGTAGTTGTTGACAAAAAAACACTTTGCATTGGAAATGCAGTTTAGATAGCAAAAGCGTTTCAACATTTTTATAGCGACATACAGAGAGACAGCAATACGGTCTTTGTGCAGAGCATGCCAGCAGTCAGTTGTCATTGCACAATCTACATTGAGGCTCAACAGTCTGCAGCCTCACCGCACATCTCTTGTTAGTCTTTGAACAGTAAATGTGAAAATGCAGTGATTTTGAATTACAAAAAATCTAAAACAGGTGAAGTTAAATGAAAAATACCTTTCTAGTGCAAATCATTGATAAATATAACCATTTGATTATTTTTTTCATTTTACATTTTTTTCTTTCCAACTTTGGTAAGTGAGGCACAGCCTCTCCTGCCTCGTCTGACTCCACGTCACTGGTCTTGTGCACTTTTCCTTTCATTCTTGCTGCTACTCTTTCATCACACATTACCTCTGACACTTTTCTCCAACCCTCCCAACCTGCTTGAAAACACTTTTACCTTTTTCCCCACTCTGTCGTCACAGCCAGTGGCTCAATCACGCCACACCTTTGCACGCATGACTTTTCCACTTCACTAGATTTGCTCAGGACTAATCTAGATCTGAAGAATAATAAAAAAAAAAATCAATTTTTTTTTTTTTTTTTGCTCTCGTGCGTGTACGTACACATGTTACATCATTGACATTATGCACATCAATGCCAAATCTGTGGAGCCTCTTGAGATGCTTCGGTTGAAGTGATCAGAAGTTGATGTCAGCAAAAAAAGGGATGTTCAGTGGATGTCAGTCACTTCTTTACCAACAGTCGTGAACTGGCTTGAAATCCACGCGAAATTCGTGTAAAATAGAAAAATGATGTCTTACAGCGGTGGCTCCTGGATGTCCGGGGCCGCCTGTCTGTCACCTGTCTCCCGGCGGAGGCTGCAGCCTTTCGGCTGGAGTTTGCGGTCAAAACTCTTGGGGGATTATTATGCAAATATTTTCTTATTAAATCTAAAAAAAAAAAAAAAAAAAAAACATCGTCCGCGCCACGTAGCTCTACCTGTCTGCGATGGGGGTGAGGTAACGGAGGCGATCCATCCCGGAGCGGAGACGCGAATCAGCGGCGTCTCGGCGTGGATCCGCCTGGGTTCCGCCCCTGTGAATGCGGCAGGGGGAAGGAGCGGCGGGCGGCGGGCGGCGGCCGGTGCGGAGCCTGCCGGCCGCCGCTTCCACCTGGACCGCTCGGATCCTGGAGATGTGACATCCTCGGAAATATAAAATCGAAGATCAGTGGTATTTTAATGCGAATATTTTTTTATATATATTAAAAGTATTTTTTTTATATATTTGTTTTGAAGTTGCTTTGAAAGAAGGGAACAAATAAGATAGCACCAGCAAGTGTCAGAGATGGGGTGCTGCTTATTTGTGATTTAATTCACCTATTCATAATTCATTTAGGCGTGTAATCCGCAATGGACAGGAATAATCCGAGAAGGAAACTCTAGAAAAAATAAATAAATATATAAAAATAGACCTGTAGACTGTGAATTCCTCCTGTTACCAGCCCAATTTAAAATGTGCATAATGTGAAATCCAAGAAAATATATTGCCTGGAAACCAAGAAAACATACTAACTTTGGGGAAATAAGATGCAACACCTCAACATTTCCTCTTAGGTGTACCTTGAACAAAATGAAATAATAATAATAAATGGACTAATCTGGCATTGGATCTTTCCCATCAAACAACATAGTTCAAGAACCCCATGTACTGTCCGTAGTATATACAGTGTATATGCGCTACAGAAACACAAACTAATTTAAAACTTTTTTTATTTGAAATGATTTTAAATACAAATAATATATTTTTTAATTCCATTTACAATGACAGTTCCTTTGTAAACAAATGTGGCAGATAGTCATTGGGTAGTTTGTCCAAACTGAGGCGGCCTGCTGGCCAATTGCCTGGAAGAGGTCTGTCGTGGGAGAGATGGTTTAGTATTTAACCTCACTGCAGTTTGTTTTTTTTTTTCCTTTTTTTTTGTACTGTTTTTCCACACAGCATAAATCACTGACGCTACATTCTATTGCAGAGCGATATATACTCAAGAGTACAAGATTACCTGTTAGCATACACCTGCTTTGACATTATGTGAGAGAGTGCACGCAAGTGAGCTTGTACGTGGGCATGAGTGAGAATGTGGTGTGAGGAGAGCATGCCCACCTAAAACCGAACCTTGTTCTCTCCCACACAGATGTTACACACTCGCATATAAACAGTTAACTTGAGTGTGTGAATAGTATGATGCGAGAATATTTGTTTCAAAAAAAAAAAAAAAATTTAAAGACATGTCAAAGACATAGTGTCAGCCCAAAAAAACGTACATGGAAGCTCTAATTTCCTTTATTCCCCCCAGCACGTAAATTGTAAATTCAATGGTTAGAATGTACTAAAACACAATTAGGCATAATGTGTTACATTTATTATAACTACAGTTTAACCGAAAAAAAAAAGAACTCATTTTTAAAGAGGTTCTTATGGTTGGGCAGATCTCTTCGGTATTCATAGGACAGAATAAATACAGGAGGGAAAAAAAAACTGAGAGGAACCTTTCATTTTGAATGGCAGTCAGAATTAGAAAAATAAGCTTGCTTTGCTCAGAAGACTAAAGAGTAAAGGTGCTGGACAGAATTTTAAGTCATTCACTCAAAATTACTCTCACCATATTGTTGTTCAAAGACAGTTTCACAATTTCTGTGTGAGTCTGTGAACTTAAACACTAATCACTTTAACACTGGCTCACTGGGCTAAAACCATCAACCACCAATCAGTCACACTCCACATTTGACTGATCCCTACCTAGGCAGAAAACTGCTTTTTTTTTTTTTTTTTTAGAGGCTTTGTCCTGGCAGGATCAGTGATATGTATCCCGAGACCGAGTTATAGGTTACTATTAAAGAGACCAAACCTTAAGTGAAACAAAAGAAAAAAAAAAAAAATTTTTTTACAAATAAAACACCTATTTTCAGTTTTCCCCCCCAAATCACTGGTGCATAGCACCGAAGGACTATTATATTGTGGTATTTCAGTTGTATTCATAAGGCCTTTTTTGGACAATGAGTAGAGATTGGAATGTGCTACAGCTCTTATAAATGGATGAAAAGGAACTTTTTTTAAAAAAAATCATGTACATATTCTTTATATATATACTGTATATAAGTATTTGAGCCCCTTGAAGACTGAAAAACTCACAACCTTGTTGGAGAATATGGAAAAAAAAAAAAAGAATAATCATGCATGTTGTTGATATTTCTCCCCCATTATACTGTGGGTCAAAATTCATTTTAAGATCTGTTTGCTTTTGACTTAAGTTTGCCCTTCAGAAAAAAAATTAACATGGATTAATAAGTCAGAACAGACATTAACTAACTGGGATAAGCAGCTGTGAATTTACTACATCCTTCAGCGCACAGTGAGTACAAGAAATGACTGGCAGGTTCGGCAGTTGGGGAAAACAAAACAAAACAAACAAAAAAAAAAAAAAATCAAAAATAACGACGCCCCCTGAATGTGCCCTCAGGATCCAAGAAGAGTCAGCGTTCCAATGGTTCTGAACTGACGAGGGAGGCCGAAGATGACACGTCTGCAGTTTAAGAGTACAATAGAAAGTATCATAGGCGAGGAAAACATTGGTGGGGACTGATTCTGAAATTTGAAACAAGAGTAGAGTTAAGATTTCCGTGTGGAGGTCGTGTTTGTGTTAATTTTGCAAACTGAATCGACGGTTCTACTTCCCCTCCCCTCTTGAGAGACGAAGAAAAAAAAGCCCAGGTAATAGGTCCTCCAGTCCATAGTGTGTCAAACGTTCATACCTGTACAAACACTTGCAAGGTAACACACACACACATTTTACACTCACACTGTAGTGCGCACACTCACACGCAAACATACACACATATGGGCCTGGGTGTGTATTCACAGAATTTTCTTCCACAAGCAGTGGAACATGAATGAAGAAGTCTTTGTAGAAAAGGGGAAATGAACGGGCGAGGAAGAGTGTAAAAACTGTCCTGTGGTCTTTCGTGCATTTGATGGGCACGGCTTCACTGCTCCTCCTCCGCTACTCTTGAGTGCTGTTGTGAGGGGGTGGGTGACCTGTCCATGGGGGTGGCTGACCGCGTGTGTGAGTTTGTAATTCAGTCGTTGTCCTCGTCATCTTCTTCGCTCTCCTCTATGCCGTCGCTGTCCTCCTGCTCTTCGTCCTCCTCCTCCGTGTCAGGGATGTCCCACTGTGGGTGGTTATCTAGCATGGCTTTGGCCTCATGAACCTCCAGCTAGAAAAACACACAATGCCCAGAGTGGTAAAGCACAGAGCTGTAGGTTTTCAGTGGCAGGGGAAGATTTTTTTAATTCAGTTGTAGGTATGGATGCTGCTCTCATCCCAAACTGATTTCTTGGACGACTGTGGAGGCCTGAACCCAGTGGTTTGTGAGTAGAGGACTAACAATTATGAAACTCCAACTGTTACTTTTTTATGCTAATACATGGCATACATGAAGTTGAGCATTGTCGTCATCTTCTTCTTTCAGCTTTTCCCTTCTGGGGTCGCCACAGCGAATCAACTCTCTCCATCTGACCCTATAGTCTGTATTCTCCTCTCTTCATCTCTGCAACCTCTAGTTCTGCCTCCTGTCTTTTCGTCACTGTGACTGTGTCTAGGCCATACAGCATCACTGGTCTCACCACTGTCTTGTACACCGTTCCTTCTGTTCTGGCCGACAGTCTTCTATCACAAAGTACCCTTGACACTTTTCTCCACCCATCCCAGCCTGCTTGGACCCGTCTCTTCACCTCTTTTCCACACTCTCCGGTGCTCTGGACTGTTAACCCCAAGTACCTGAACTCCAACTTCTTGGTCTCCACTCCCTGTAGCCTCAGCGTTCCCCCCCGAGTTCCTCTCATTCCCACACATATATTCTGTCTTGCTGCGACTGACTTTCATTCCTCTCCTTTCCAGTGCATACCTCCACCTCTCTAGATCTTCCTCTACTTGTTTTCTGCTCTCACTACAGATCACAATGTCATCTGCAAACACCATGGTCCATGGAGATTCCTGTCTAGCCTCATCTGTCAGCCTGTCCATCACCACTGCAGACAAGAAGGGGCTCAGAGCTGATCCCTGTTGGAGTCACACCTCTCTGTTACCCCCACAGCACACCGTACCACTGTCTCACAGCTAGCATACATGTCCTGCACCAGTTTAACATACTTCTCTGCCACTCCAGACTTCCTAATACAATACCAGAGCTCCTCTCTTGGCACCCTATCATATGCTTTTTCTAGGTCTACAAACACACAATGCAGCTCCCTCTGGCCTTCTCTGTATCCCTCTATTGGCATTCTCAACGCAAATACTGCATCTGTAGTACTCTTTCTAGGCATGAAGCCATTCTGCTATTTACAAATGCTGACTTCTGCTCTCAGTCTAGTTTCCACTACTCTTTCCCATAACTTCATTGTAAGGCTCATCAACTTTATCCCTCTATAGTTGCCGCAATTCTGAACATCCCCTTTATTCTTAAGAATAGGCACCATCACACTTCGTCTCCATTCTTCAGGCATCTTCTCACTCTCTAAGATCCTGTTGAATAATCTAGTCAGAAAATCTACCGCTGCCTCTCCTAGACACTTCCACACCTCGACGGGTATATCATCAGGACCAACTGCTTTTCCACTCTTCATCCTCTTCAATGCCTTCCTCACTTCACTTTCACTAATTTGTGCTAATTTGTGGTCTACTATAATCACGTCTTCTACCCTTGCCTCTCTTTCATTTTCCACATTCATCAGCTCTTCAAACTACTCTTGATCTTCCACCTTCCTTTTCTGCATCATGTCAACCAACTCTACCTTTTCCTGTCATAGTCCCGATATTCAAAGTCCCTACTCTCAGTCCCAGGGTCTCTCCTTTCCTCTTCCCTCTCTGCTTCCGAATACACCTTCCTCCTCTCCTTCTTTGACGTGGGCTTGAGCATTGTGATATTTTCAAATTGAAATGTATGTTTCCTGGCCCCAACATGATTGGTGTTTAAACTGTAAATGGTCTCTCAGAGATAATATACCTAAAATGCAACTACTATATCAATTTCAATCTGTATGTGTACAGTATCTGACAGCATTGGCAAGAATGTTGACTTTGAAAATTAAACATATTATATAAGTTTTAGCGTTACCTTGAGTGGTTTGATCTGGTCTAGTCCCAGGTAGGAATCAGAGCGCAGGATAACAGAATATTGGTAGTTCCCTGTTTTGGAAGGAGCTGGAAACTTCAACTCTACCTGGAGATCAAAAGACACAGAAGACCATCAATACATCTGGCCAAAGTTGCACCATTCTATGGTAAAGACTCGTGTTTTGGAAATTAGTGGTATGATTTCTGGATAATTTAACATCAAATAAAGTAATACACTAACACATACACTAACATATTGCAGGAAACATGAATACTGTGGATGCCAAAGTAACAGCTGCCACCATAAATATCACAGGGCTCCCTTCAATGTCTGTCAAAAATTCAACACTGTAGGCAGTGGTTTATTCTGTTGCTGTCAAAATCCAAGTATATGTATTGGACCAGCAACCCTTATGGCGTGATAAACAATGCATAATTACACATGGAAAACATCTAATTATCGGAAAAATTAAGCAAATATTATTCAGTGTGTAAATGGTGAATGGACTGTGAACGCTGAGGCAATTAAGGCTTCGCCTTGTTTATGAAAGCAGCTTTTCATATCTCCCCAAAAGCCATGTCTGTCTCACACAGCAGCTACAAAACACTAACCACGAAAGGAGCTATTTATTTAACAAACGAATAGATTGCTGGTCACTGAAATAGAACACGTACGTATGTTTATACACACACACATATATATATATATATACACACACACACATATATATAGACATATCCACCCACCCACACACACACACACACACATATATATATATATATATATATATAAAATAATTATAAGATGCCATGGAGTTTTCATCAGTATTTTCATTTCATCAAAGAAATTGTTTGATGAAATCAATGAAGAAAAATAATAAAACAAAATCTGGTGATGATATCTCACCTCCTCTGTGTCTTTGAGTGTGCAGACATGGTAGGGCATGGAGACCAGAGTTTGGTCTCGTCGATCAGCAATGTAGAGCCACCACCACTCCTGTTTCTCCTCTGGAAAGTAGAGGCTATAGACCGGGTGGGTGACCTTTGACTTGGTCTCCAGCAAGGCCCGTTCTCTTCGCTGGATGCTTTGTTGCAACGCCTCCCACTCCTGTGTGCAAAAAAGGATTACAGGACTGGTGATGACGGAAAACTGTCACGACAGGAAGTCCTCGGTTTACAACGTCCTTGACCTACAGCGTTTTGTAGTTACATTATGTCCAATTTATTCATTGAGAAGGTCTTGTTGGTCGTAATGAGATATTAAGATATGTCTCCAGGCAGTGCTTCACAAGGCTTTGTTTACATTTACACGTGGTACTTCCATTTTTGTTTGTGTTAATTGTTTTTTTTTTTTTCGACTTTTATGGCGAAAACCGCGGCACATTGCTCCACAGGAAAGGACGGCCGATGTAAGTTGTGGGCCTCCTGTATTTGTTTTTTTAAAATGTACATACAGTGGAAAATAAATAGAATTGTTATCATGTTCTTTGGTTGTGACTGAAACAAGTGAACACACTGATTGAAAACTGCATCGAACTCTAAGGCTGAAACTTATTTCATGAGAGGACAACAGTTAGCATGCCATTTCTAAATGATACTAACAGAAATAGTGAAATCACTCACCTCCTCATCGTCACCAGCCATCTCATCTACTTCTGTGTCACTCTGTTTGTCGCTGTCCTCATCCCTCTCGCTGGGAGAATCTTTGTTGGCCTCGCCCTCATCAGACTCACTACCTTTGTCTGAGGCCTCTTCCTCTTCCTCCTTCGATACTGCTGCCGTTACAACCTCCTTTGAGAGTGTTGAGATTAAATCAGTGATTTTTTTTCCTAACACATAAACCCAGCTGAATAGTTATGAAAATCATTAAAGAGAAGCTCAGCTTGATCCTTACATTTCCTGCCACATTGCCATTAGCCTGCTTGGCTTTGACAGGTGCCGGTGTGGCTTTCTTTTTGGTTAATTTTTTCTTCTTGGACTTTGCTGTCTTCTTAGCCCCTTTACTCTTGTTTTGCCACACTTTAGTCTTGACTTTACTTGAATCTGTTTGCTTTAGATATAAACGACAAATATGTTTAGATGGACTCTACACAACATCACCGATCAACTGGCATGTTCTGTCAAAAAGCTGTGTGCACGGTGTATGATGGGTATTCGGAGGACACAAGAACAGGAATTGTTTTCCTTACTGCCTCCTCTGTGTTGGCAGCCTCATCTCCAGGACAAGGTGTGGACTCCTGCTCTTTTTCAAACACCTCCTACACATACAGTACAGTTTGTTTTCATTTCAGTGGTCAATCATTGAATTATTGTAAAAAGGACACACTCTAGTGGTCATTAGTAAAATTGCTTGTCCAAAGAAGTATTTCTCTTTGGATTTTGCGTCATTGTTTTTCTGAACACCACAATGCCTTACCGCCATCCGTTTTCTGGTTAATGTGACTGTGACTGTAACAATAGAGCCCGCTGTGATGTTATTGCTGTCTTCATCATCAAGTACTATGAAAATAAGAGAAGAATCTACATTGACTATCCAAGCTAATCGTGTGAAACAGAAATATATCAAATTTGAAATGATATTGAAATGCAATTATTTTCAAAATATGTGACAGAATCTTGTGAAATTCATTGTTAAATATCAAAGTAATTGAAAGCTGAAATATTGAATAGTGATCTCTATTCATTGACAATATGTTCTAAGTTTGAAATGTTCCCAGTTTTCTTTCCTTTAAATGACTAAACTTTTGTCCTCCATCAGAAATGTTAGCAAGAGGGAGGACACAGATTTGACTCTTTATCTGGTTTTAGACATCAGGTTAGAATAAGTTAAAGGTCATTATATCAAACATGGTAATTTATGATTTCATTTAAGATAAGATAAACTTTATTGATCTCGATAGGGGAAATTCCTTTGTCACAGCAGTGTAACAATTATTATGTAAGAGGAAAAAAAAAGGAAATAAATATGAGTATAAATAATTTTTGTATACATTTCAGGACTGACCTTGCAGTTTGGTATCCATGGTGATGTGAGGAAAGCTGCCAAGCACAGCCATGACCTCATCGTACTTTTCCTCCCCTAAGAAACGCAGCATGCTGCGCCTGTCCGAGTCTTTGAGACTCACCAGGTCCTGCAGGCTCCGGACCTTGTACTACACAAGAGAGTGGGTGTAGAAGAAAGACCAGCTAAGTATAATCATTTTCTGTGTTTTTCTACCTTTTCAGTTCCTTGATAGGGTATCCCAGATGTGTGCTTATACAGACAAAACAGCTACCTTCTTTGAGATGCAGTAGCGGAGATGCTCTTCCTCAAAGTGGGGCAGTTGCAGCAATGGTGACTTTGACTCCTGCAAACCCTGCACTATCATCTGGGTCAGCTTCATACAATTTTCTATGGTTACCAGCCGTGGCGCATGGAAACCTGGACAAAGGTACAGCAGTTTGCACGCATCAGCATTCTTTGTAACAATATCAAGGTACAATGATTTCTGTTCAAAAATAATGCTCAAGAGAACTGATGTTCCAGAAATGTGTGAGTGTGTGCGTGTGTGTGTACACAATTTAAATAGACAATTTTCCTCTTTTTATACATTCAATATCTAACATGGCATACTTATTTTCTATAAAAATATTTTTTTGAAGCCCAAATCCTTTATGTGTAAAATTGCTTACATTTTATGAAAAGCTATTCTCCTGCACACAATACAGTTTGGCAGGAAACAACTGGGCACAGGATCAAATCTGGTCTAAGTGTGTATGTTCACCTCCTCTGCTGTTGGCCATCATGGTAAGCTGACAGCCCACATTGATCATTTCTTGAAGTAGAGCTGGACTTTTCCTCACCACAAACCTCTGATCTGGGGAGAAAAAAAAAATTAACCATTCTTTTGCGGCTTTAAAGTAAGTCTCTGAATTTGAAATTCGATTACGAAATGGCATTATTTTGAATATCGATATATAGCATTTCAATGAAAATTTACTTACAAGTCATCCAATCATAAATTTCAAAAAGTCAAACACAGGATTAATTCAAAGGATAGCACTCCATGATTCACAAAAAATACTATAAATATTGGATGTCTTCATTTTCAGTCTTATCTTTGTTTCCCAAAGGCCAGATGGCAGCTGAGAAAAAGAAAAACTTTGCTCTAACAGGGGCTTTTTAGTACTGTTAAGTCAAATTACATTTTAAACCATGACTTCCTCAGTCCCATGCCAGATAAAAACACTGGGGAGGTTTGTGTTTGGCTCCCACTCACCAAATCCCAGGTGGCCAGAAATATATTGGTTCCCCCCCCAACAGTTACAAGAAAAAAGACGTCAACAGACCAAACAGTTTGCCCTATGTGTGTATATACATCGCTTAAGTGTGGGAGAGGCGATATACAGATGGGAAAGTGTTGAAGGTTCTGAAAACCTTGTGTTTAACAGCCACTAGAGCAGCTTTAGTTGATCTGACGCAGGCTGTTGAGCCGCTACAGTTACATTGCCATTTCCCCATATGTTCACATCCAGGAAAAAAAGTAGATTTAAAAAAATTGTGAAAATTACACGCACTTGGAACTCAATCCAAATTAATTAATACTCATGACTTTTCAAAACATATTTTAATTTTTTTTTTTTTTTTGCTATAAAGTGACAAAAAATAAATTCTGATCATATCTCTGGAAATGTAAAGCATATTTGTGTCGTAAAATCGGAAAACAATTCCACTTTATTGGTTGAGCCAAGTATTATTTCAGTACACTGATATGAATGAGGACTGATTCACTATATGGAGAAAAATTGAGTATTAAAAAAATCTACATTGATTAAGATCACTTGAAGAAAATTAGTTCATAGAAAACTACTTCATTTGCAGAAATGGTCCTGAAAAATGTAGGCAATACTTTAACAATATATTTCAATGTTTTAGACAGCCTTACACATCTCAATTTTCAACAAACATACAAAAAACAAATTCCAGTATTATGCCTCTAAGATATATATAAAATATTCCAAGCACAAATCATTTATAGTTGGTGTTAATAATTTACACATTAGAGAAGTTTTACCTTCCTCTAACTCTTCAGACACATCCATGCGCGCCAGGTGAGAAAGCACGAGTACCCTGGCCTTTAAACTGTAGGGGTAGCAGAACGGGGGCTCTTTCTTCTTCACGTTGATATTTCCCAACTCGCGGATCAACTGCAAGAGGCCAAGAAGACATCTTTCAAGTTTCATCTACAAATTTTGTGTCCAAACTCACAGATTAGAATCTAAACATTCATGAGAACACATTTATACATTTCCTCCCAAATGGGGCGGATCTCATTTATTTAATCTTTTAGTAATAATGCTTGTAGTGACCTGCGGAACTTCAATGTTGTCTGTTGGTCGTATGGTGGCTTCTTTATTGCTGCGAGGATCAAATTCGAATGCTGCTGTCAACACCATGGCTAGGCCTGGAAGACAGAATCCATTGGTTATGTTTTAATTGAGAGGAGATTCGTCAGGGAAAGAAAAAAAAAACATTCCACAAGCTGTCAGTATCTTGATAAAGCTGCTTGAAAAATTAAACAGATCCGTCTCTCAACATGAAACTCCTGAAAAGTGAACATTATATTGTACAATCATTATACATTCTAACAACAAGGGTTACTGTAGTTTCAGAAGGTAAACTCACGTTTCATGTTCATGTTGGGTGTCTTATACATGAAATGCATGAAAAGCTGGGTTGTGTTGATGAGGATCTGATCTCCACTGTACCTAATGGACCGGTACCACCAAGTGCCCTAAGTTAAAAGAAACAATATTAAACCAGGGTACAAGAGAGAGAATAGTTAGACATAAAGCTAATAATAAAAAGGAGACAGAGACAGTGTTTAAAGCAGTGTTTAGAACAGACTGACTGCTTACCACAACAACAGGAAGGATGACCATAAAGGCTAGTCCATATACCAACAGCACCTACAGAGGAAAAGAAAAAAATATACAGCATAAACATAAAATATGTTTGAATCTTGAGGCAATTCTAAGTGAATTATGTTCTCAAGACATTTTTTCCCCATTCTTCAACACCAAGATTCCTGCTTAGTTATGGTTCACTAGTCACTCTTCTATATATTCACTTGGCTATAGTTAATGCTAGTATTTTAAGGAAAGTCTTTCTGTTACTCATTCATTCATTATCTACACCACTTATCCTGCAGTTGGAGGTCAAGGTGGGGCTGTTGCCAGTCAACCACAGGACCGGATATGGAGACATACAACCATTCACTCATTCACACATCTAACCAATTTAGGGTCTTCAATGAGTCTACTGCATGTGGGAGGAAACCGGAGAACCTGGAGGAAGCCTACCCGGGCCCCCAGTGGGAATTGAATAGGGACCTTCTTACTGTGAGACTAACCACTGCACCACTGTGCCATCCGTTTTCTGCGGTGTGTGATGAAAATTTCTCAAATAAGCATTGCATACTTTCACAATTGAAAAAAAAAACAATTAAAAAGATGAACAAAGAAATGAGGTCGAAGGTGACTAGGAATTTATATTGTTATTTCAGATATCAAAAAATTCCACAATGCCATATCAAACTGATTTCTTATAAAAAAAAGGTATGTTGAACAACACTACAACAAATGCAAGTGCAATAGATACATACCAACATTGAGTTTTTCTGGTCAACGATCCAGGCAGGCAGGGCAATACCGAAGCTGGTTGCTACATGACAAGAGAAGCAGAAGATTCAAATAACAAAATGTATTTTCACAAACCAGGTAAGCTTGCAACATGAGACAAAGCATGGTGATTTCATGGTTCTGACTCTTTTCTTCAAATTATTTGACACAACTTTTCAGGGACATTCGAGCTGCTGAAATTGAGCATTTGAGCTGCATTTGAGCTCTGAAAAGCCACCAAATCTAGCAACATAATCAATTGGAAACACTGCTCTGAGGAAGCAAACAAATTTGATTATCAAAACTAGTCAGATTTTTATTTATATAGCGCCAAGTCAAAACACAGTTGTCTCATGACACTTAACATGAAGAGCAGGTCTGGAATACACACTATAAAACTATTTGCAGAAACAACCTTTCACCATGTGCAAGCACTAAGGTAGTAGCATCACTCGACCACTACAAAGCAGGGAAGCGCTGTACCTAAATGTTGCCCATTGACGACAGTGACAACATGACATGCATGCACTTAATTTTTAACCCATTGTGTTCACTCACAAAGCAGAAGGAGGAGAAAATTATCCAGTCCAATTTTAGCTTTTCAAGAACATCAAGAACCTCTTTTTCATATGTGTTTTCTGTGACTGGAAAATTGATCAATCATTTTCCACGTTTTTCAAGGACACCTAGGAACCCTGAAGACCTATGAATCACCAAAAAGCATGGGACCCAGACAATATTCTAGTGCTAGGTTAATTTAATTAATCATTTTGAGTGAAACAGTTCAGTGAATTCAGTGAATTCAGTTAAAAAGCTCACCTCCAGGGCCATCTGGGTTCCCGTAGAGTTCCCAGTTCTGCCGCGATTGTTCATTGGTGAGACTGTGGACAGAGAGGAGGAAAGGTCAGGTAGATTCTGTGGCAGTCATGGGACAGGACCATCCTTAATACTATGATCATCATGCAGTTGTGAAAATACATTTCATTTCACTTACGCAGCATAGGCTTTGGCAATTCTCATAAATGTTGCCTCATCTCCACCTTTGTCAGGGTGAAACTTTAGTGATAGGACACGGTATTGCTTCTTGATTTCAGACAATGATGCGCCCTGGAGATGGAAATATAATTATAGTAATCCTTTAACACACAGCAGTGTACAAACTAGAGACTCAATTAAGTCTGGTGTGCAAATATGTGCATCATATGTGTGTATTTACTGGGTCTAAATTGAGGACTTCATAAGGATTATACTCCTGGTACTCTCTGTCCAACTTGGACACCTTGTACGCAAGCAACAAGAACACAGCCCATCCAAATAACAAGGCTGCTTTCCTGAAAAATGAAAAAACACAAATATTAAAAGCATGCATACACTCTGAATAATTGCCCGGCAGTTCTTATTTCAACAGCAACTGAAAGTCCAATGTGTCAGTGTGACATCACATCATATTTTTTATGTAATGAAATACGTTATTTTAATGTTGATATCCAGACGCTGATTACTGTCTGGGTGTAGATAGTAAAATCGTGTATAAATCCAATTTACTTGTTTTGAAAAAAAAAGTGTAATGTGTAAATATTTTGCTAATTTGTTAAGCTAATGTAAAGATTTTCTAAATCCTATGAAACTTTTGCAAGTAAGAGCCAATTAGTCAAATGTAAAAAGCCAGTAGGAAATCAACTACAAATCAAGGCCAAGACCATCCAAAACATCACATTTTCAGGTCAAAAAATTACTACCCCTACTGTATAAGTGCACACTGACATAGATGCAATAAAATATCACATTTGAAAATATCGTACCATTCATTTGCATTTAATTATGTTTGCCTCGCAATTAATCAATTCAGCCATGCAAACTTAACATACTTATTTTAGCTGAAAATACAGATCTTGTTAGTAGTAGCAGGTGCATTTCGAAAGTCTGCATGCAAGAAGAAATGCAGAACAGGTTGTTGTTACTGTTGTCTGGCATTTATGCATGTATGTTTAACTTGTTTCCATGACAATGGCAAGCCCTGGTGGTCTGCTCAGCAGCATCTGTTGCCATGACAACCCCTCACCAGCCTGAGGTGTCACAGTCTCTCAACCAAATGAAAAAAAAAAAAAAGATTCCTATAATAAAAGAGTTGTGATGATACTCTCATGACACTACTGGGGCTGTGAAGAGCAAACACACACAATTCTGAGCAACAGGCTTGGCCCCATCATTCACCATAAGAAACACATTTCTTACTAATGAGCAAAATGATAATTCGCTCAGCATGCAGTTTGAAGGATGTAAAAGGAAAGTGGAAGTGAGATGTCAAATGGAGATGAGAAAGCAGAGTCGAGACAAAGAAACTGGGAAAAGTGAGAGAAAATAGCAATCATGCTGAAGAGCACTTAAAGGAACACATATACTGATGTAAAGAGAGAAGAGTTCCAAGATAAACAGTGCGACACAGTGTTTACGTAAACAGCTGGTTTGTACATGAAAGCAAAAACATTACTGCTTAAAATACACCAAGAGACAAACTTGCAACACTGAGTACAAGATGTCATATGCCTAATTTTTATACCGTAGCTTCAAACTCCCTGTCCATCTGGAAATAGACACAGGACTGATAACAGAGTGACACAGGATTCCTAAATGCAAGCAGCTGAAACAAGTCACACCCAAACAAGAACTGCGTAACGAAATGACAAAACCTCTTATGTCCTCCCATCCACCTCAAACTACGCAATCTACGGAATAAATAAATCCAGATCATAAACAAACAGAAATAGGTTGTCTAATTCCGAAGAAACTACCAGAAGAACAATCAACTTTCAGAGTTGATAGCACATGTAATGAAATTGTTTCTTCACACACGGTATTAGGTCATCTAATCACTTGCAGGTCAAAAATCAATCAATCAACCAGATATTGGATTTTTGTACAACTTTTTTATTTTAGTAAGACATGTAAAATCAGAGGACTTACTTAAGTGTTGGGACAATGCTCTGCTGTGACTTCATAAGCCGGAGTCGGTACCATAGACACCTGCCATGTACCCTCCGTAGACTTTTCAGTCGCAGTTGTTCTGAGGGAAGAATAAGAGAGGTTATTTTCAAGAATAGCCGAATGAGTCACAAGCATTAGCACTGATATGAAGTTGTTATGAACTGGACTATGAATCAATCAAGTGCAAGTCAACACTTTATCTCTTCAATTAGAGTGAATATACCAGCAAAGTTTGTCAATAGTGGAACGCCGTTGCAACATTTTAACCGGTCAGTACCAGATCATACACGCATCCTGATCCCACATCTCTGGTAAGTTGTATGTATTCCACTCTCACAAATGTTGGGAAAGGTTAGTGACGTTTACTGGGTAATGTAACATAAATAATTTTGCTGTTGTTTTCGGAACGATAACCACGTTAGGATGAGGACTTTACAGCGTAAGGTCGATGAAGTCATTGATACAAGGCTGAGCTCCTTGGAGAGTGACGCTGACTTTCAGTCCTGGAGCTTTAGCTTGACGAGTTAGCAAGTATATTCAAGTTTACTCACACGAACAACCGTTATTTTAAAAGGAATAAATGCCAAATTGATTGTCGCTTTGCAAACCTGGCAGGAAATCTGTCATATCAGTGGTTAACACTGACTTCTGATACGCTTGTACACTAAACGTTAATGTATTTTTTCCCACAAACGTCTGTTAGCCCATTACATTTAACGGCTAATGTTAAGTTTAATGTGCCATTAACTTGGGCTACACAAGCCGAATCCTCCAACAAGCGGGGCAGCCAAACGTGTAAAGTGTTATCAAATCAAAATACTGACTGAACACTTCACGTTACTCAAGCTTGGGTAGGCTAAGTTAGCACTGAGCCAGACATCGGGGCCTTACCAGCATTCTGATCCCGGGGCCAGAGGTAATATGTGGCTGGGATCACAATAAGTCCAACGAAGGAGGTGAGGAAATAGAAAAATGTATTGCCACTGTCATCGTACTGGAACTGTTGGCCGGCCATTTCGTAGCCGCGCTTGGGTCGCGCTTCTTCTCCACCGCCGCGCTTCCCCCTTCTGACCCAATGTGTGCGACTTGACAGAGCGTTAGCTAGCTAGCTAGCATCCGGCCAAGACAGCGCCGATCATCGGTGTACGTGGTGTACGCCTGCGCAATGTGACACTTCTTCTTCTTCAACTTCCAAGTTGTCACATCGGCTATACTGACTACTCCAGTTTTCCAAGGGAAATGGAAAAGCCGAGTGGAAATCTAATTTCTAAACAACATAAATCTGAAATATATGTCAAGAAAGGCTGACGATTGAACGCTTTTTAGACTATAGTCTTATATGTTTTTAACATCCACAAATTATTTGCAGTTTTTTTGAATTTGAGTATGCACAGTGGTTGGTAGGGCAGCCTTCTGAAATAACATACTCAGGTGAGTTTACATCTACTAAGGTGGACAAAAAAATATCAGCAATATTTGTGATTTTAAAAAAGAAAAAAATCCATTACTATAAACATTTTCTATAAAATTATAATTCAAGAATGTTTACGTGAAATGTTAATATTTTAAGACAGACATATCCTGTGACATACAATATATTAAAAACACAATGTCGTTGTTTGCATTTTGGGGCTTTCAATAATGACGAGTGATGTCACCTCAGGATCAAAATGACTGTTTATTGGATTCACCAGCTGCTGCAGTCGAATACAACAATAGAATGTTTGAACCTGTTTAAATATGAATATATCAGAATATGATTCAAATGTTCTACTATTTTTGTCTGACTGGTTTTTCAATAAAGCCAACTACAATATAATTTGATATATTAGTTGAATAACTGGCTTACAATAAACAGATCATTTGGGTGTTCTTGCAAATTATTTTCCCTGCATACTGACTGTCTCACATGTGCAGCATGATATCCTCTAGGGGTTTACGTTTCAAGTCAGGCACAGTTGCATCCGATGCAGGATAACCTACAGGAAGAAGCAGTAGCAGCTTCTCATTGGCAGGCCGTTTGAGCAGCAGCCTGAGCTGAGGGCCACAGTTGAGGGGTGTTGATGTCACTGTAACAAGACCCACATTCTGGGGAGAAAATTGAAAGAAAGGAATTACATTTCTTCATACGCCTTTATTCATTCCCCGTCATATTTACAGCCGTGCTCTCATCCTTTACCTGCAGTGCAGCCAACAGAATCCCACAGGATATAGAAACACTGATTTCATTGTAGTAGTGTGTCTTTTTCTTGCCGTTTGTCAGTATCCCATAGGTCTGCTTGAAGATGAGGATCAAGTATGGAGCTATATCCAGGTACTCCTTAATCCAGTTTGTTCTGCAGGAGAAAAACATTGAAAAAGAGGTATGTACGTGGGAAAATAAAGCTGTAGTTTTTTATTTTGTTTTTTTTGAAGCGATTGACATCGATGTGAAAATCAAAGAGTAGGATTTCAAAATGTTGGATGAAAAATTAGACAGAAATTGCCAAGCAAAGTCAGAAAAAATGAAACATGTAAAATGGGAAAGATATTACTAAAAATTAGCTTTGATAACTTGGAAAATGATGATAAAAATCCTTTGAAAAACTTAAATGCTCTTAAAATTAAGTTTGCTAATGTGATCTTGGTATCAAAACGGTAACAAGAAAACTATGAATGAAGAAGACAAAAAAGAAAGATACATATAAAAACAAATTTAAGTTAAAAGCATTCCGTAATACGAGGAGATATTTATCTACGTATTGCCAATCTCATAAGTCAAACTATAACTATATTGCGTACAGTGTAATTACTTGTTACAGCATGAGAACTGTTGAGTGTGTGTGCTTGTAAGAAAGGTACTGCACACCTTAATTTGGCCAAATCATTGACCCACTTGTCTCCCATCCTTTGTCGGTAGTTGACCTCCTCTTCCTCCTCCACTATTAGTCTGATTTGATGCTTCAGCTTCAGATCTGACACCACGACAAATGTCCAGGGCTCCGTGTGCGCTCCACTGGGAGCAGTACCTAGCCACAAGAATGTGCACACAGAAAAAAAAGGATTCCAGGGCATGCAACCCAAAGCCAAAGATATTCAGAACTAATGTTAAAAGGAGATCTGACAGCTCATACAGTACTTTTAAGTTCAGTACCTTGAACCGTTGATACTTTCACTTCCATTTATGCCAGTGTTAACACTAGGATGGCACAGCCTGGTGTCAATAAACCTAACATTTCTTTTTCATTGCTGAACTCTATTTCCATACCTGCAGTCCGGATGACATTATCAATAACCTCTCGTGGAACTGGATCCGGGCTGATCATTCGGACGCTCCTCCGCTGGTCCATCAGAGTGTAGAAATCCTTAGATCTTTGGAGCATCTTCTCCTCAGGGTAACGTGTAGGTGAGTAGGTCACGTGCGAACACTCTTCCTCCTCCTCATCATTGTCCTCCCAGTCACCATCTTCTAAACGGATGGCAAAACAACCCAAAAGGCCAGCAAGCAGTTTACATGATAGTGAATGATATTCTAAGGATTATTCTAGAGAGTACAACCTGATTGTAAGTGCTGGACTGAAAGCATCTCCTACGCCACTAAAAAGTCTATTCAAAGAATTTGTGACCCTGGAGCATTTGAAGGCTTCCATGAGATATCAGCTAAATATTTAATATTTATATCCTCTCAGAGGATAAAATCAGATATTCAAAAGAGCACAGATAAAATTCACATGGTCATAAAGTATTGTAGCGTTTTAGTCGGATGGTAAAACATCTGTCAAATGAGCAACAGCGGTTGTTGGCCACAGCCACGCCACACAAGCCTGCGGTACAATTAACTGGTCCTGCTCAATTTCAGGTAAAAAAAAAAAAAACAGAATTTATTGCACCCCAAACCACACCCATAAAATTCCCAGCAAACCCAAAATCACACTGAAAACAAGCATCAACATAAACCCCAACATTCGTGACTCGCTACAATATTGTTAAAACAGCCATAAAATATAAAACTCTTCACAAACAAAGAGACTCAATTTTTGACTGTAATAACATTAAATAGACATTATGATTTTGGGGAGACTTACAGATAAGGTTACATTGATTTAACACCGCAGATTGGTTCAAGGATAAGCAGAGGTTCAAAGCACTCGGAAAGCAAACACACAATGCAGCTGTGTAATAACAAAAAAACAGAAAAACTTCAAAAAAACCCCAACATTTTTCTTTGTACTGTAACTAAAGTGTTGTCATATTTTTCACTGCTCATTTCAGTATTTCATTGAAACTATTTCATAAAGATGGAAAGCAGGCCAGAAGCTGAACTCGCCAATGGTGACTTACAATCAAATTCATGACTGTTGAGACACTCATAGTTTTGACTCTCCTAGATTTACAAATATATACAGTGAATCAAACATAGTCGCTTCTTCCCCATTCAACAGGCAGCGTGGCATTGTTTTATATATCAGATCAATGTGTGGCCAAGAAACAACCTTACATTTCCAACTGTTCGTGGGGAGACTATGGTCTCTGCACTTTACATGTGTCCTACACCTTTACCACTCAAAGAGCCATTTGGACCTGATTCCTCACATTAAAGAAAACACCGGGAGCCACACAACCCTTTTGATTTTTTTTTTAATCAATCAATTGCCTCTCGGGAACATATAAAACAAAAAAAAATTTGTTGCGAAAAAAGACGTTGGGTTGAGGGTAACTTTCAAGCAAAATACTAAGTGCCTATTGAGTCCTTCGTGTATTTACGAAGAAGAAAAAAAACAACCGGATTTAAATTTACCACCGGGAGCAAACCAAAAATGTCGTCCTCTCTCTGTGTGCTGTCATTCCACAAAAATATTTGAACATGTTTTATTTAGATGTAACAAGATCGCCATGATAATCATATTTAAAATCACATTTTAAAAATGAACGAACTAAAATAAAAATACATTTTAATTAAATACTTGTTAATTATTTTCAAAAGCCACAGGGAGCCGCATCAGAGGGCCCCAGAGCCACGGGTTGCCGACCCCTGATCTACATTCTCCAAGTTCCATCACTATTTATTTATTTGGTTTTCATGATGGCAGGTGAGGCAACTTCCCCCTGACCTTCGATCAAATATCAATCGATCGGACGATCGAGTCTCACCGTCCTTCTTTGCCGGGATGTCCGTGTTGTCCTGAAGATCCTGGTCCACCCAAGGTCTGTTTTCCTCTTCGGATCGGGTCTTCACCCTCCCCGGGGGCCCGGGCTCCTGGTCCCGGGCTCTCCCCCAAACCAGGACTATAACCAGGCACAGGACCGCCAGCAGGACGGGCGTGAATTCGGACAGGAACACCATGACTCCAGGAACGCGTAAGAGTGTGTGACCGAGTCTGTTTGTGTGCGTGTTCGTGTGCGTGTGCTCACCGGTCCACTCGATAAGAG
Organism: Fistularia commersonii; assembly: GCF_037954325.1. Taxonomy (NCBI): domain Eukaryota; kingdom Metazoa; phylum Chordata; class Actinopteri; order Syngnathiformes; family Fistulariidae; genus Fistularia; species Fistularia commersonii. Next base: position 5,697,009 of record NC_141303.1, read on the forward strand.
CATCACATTTTTCAACCCAGTTCTCCTTTTGTGAAAACTGGACATAGTGTTGCGCTGCGTCAAATGGATCACTATCTTATCTTCTTTTATGTTACATAAATTTTTCCCGATGATAAGATAAAGACAGATAAACACACACAGTCATCAGCTCGGTATGAACGGAAAGTCAAAGTTGCAAGTGCAGTGGGAGTTTCCAACACGAGTGGGGTGTAGTGGGTATCAAGCTGAAAACAACGTTGGACTTTTGGACATCTTAGGCGTTTACAGTTTCACTTTGCAGATCAGTTTGTTTTGCAAAACTGAAAAAAAAAAACAGTTTAACCAACAGGGGGCGCATTCCATGTGACGTTTTAGGTCTGGAAACCCAGACACAGCTTTCTGTGCGCGTCTGTGCACCGAATCTTTGCACGCAAGACAGCCAGGCAGGGCTCATATTTCAAATAAATAAATGTGAATATCTCTGAGGGCGGTGGGTGAAGGGCCGCAGCTGAGGCTGCATGTTCGCGCACCTGCTTTGCTCCTCGATGCGCGCTCTCGCACAGATAAGCACCATTGAGGGAATTTTGGCGAGCACGCTGCAAAAAGTGCAGGCGTTTTTTTTTTTTTTTTTTTTTTTTTTTTTTAATTTTGGCCGGTGGGCAACATAACAATCTTTGGTTTACATGCACTTCACTTCACACCGAAGTTCGTGCCGGTTATTTTTTTCCCAGCACTGCTCAACGTCACACGCATAATCGGATATCTTGTTTTAATCTACCATGGTGTGAATATATATTTTAATTTTTGCACTCAAAAGCGGCTGGGCTGCTCTTTTTTTTTTTCTTGCAGCGTTCGCTCCTCCTCCTCCGCCGTCTGCAGCGCTGCGCTTTAAATAGCAGCTGTTTAAAAGCCCGGGCCAGTCTCCCGAAGCTCCCCGCACCGCAAAGCACCGCACCGCACCGCATCGCAACGCACCGCCAACACGCACCTGCCTCCTGTCACACGTCGTCCCCATCCCGCGATGTCCGCCGCCAGCACCGAGACAAGCGCGCCGCTGCCAACCGCCGGCAGCCGGGTCTTCTTCCAGTCCGCGCCCGGCGTGGGTTGCGTGGGCTCCGGTCCCATCGCCGGTGACGACCCGGTGCAGAAGAAACAGGGCAAAGTGACGGTGAAGTACGACCGGAAAGAGCTGCGGAAAAGACTCGTCTTGGAGGAGTGGATCATCGAGCAGCTCAGCGAGCTGTACGACTGCGAGGTAAGAGTGGAGCCGCACCTGTTTAAACTCACCTGGGTGCGGGTTCGAGGGGTTTCTCTGCACTGTGGGAATCATCTTAATCCACGCAAGCCTCCCCCCTTTCCTTAAAAATCGAGCAGGGTGCATTGATCCGCAGAAAGTCTGTGTTGCAGTCGTGGGGGCCACGCATCGCACTGAGGGCCGGCGGCAGGAGGGGGGGGGGGGTCTCTCTTTGTCCTCCCGACAGCTCTCTTTCTGCAGTGGATGATGGACCGGGAGCACCTGGTACCGCTTTGTACCTCGATAACTCGGCCTGTCAGTCGAAAATGCACCGACTGGAGACACAGTGCGTGGCGGGGGAGGTTCTGAAAGGGCAGACACCGCACCCGGTGCGCCTTTTTTACGCGCCTCGGTCCACTTCCCGGGACGCACCGCGAGTTTCAATTTCGGTGCATGTCATTTAATTCTTTTGGTCGGTTTTGGATTTATCTGCGTTTACCTAGTGTTAGATAATCCTGACCATTTTTAAGGCCCCCCTTTCACCTGTCGTGGGGGATTTGTCACCAGACTGTTTGGACAGCTGGTTCCTTTTGCGCCCTCACGGTCAGAAGCAGCATTTCCATTCAACATTCAAGACAGAAGGGGGGATTTGCGTGCATCCATGTGTATATGTGTGTGTGTATGTGTGTGTGTGTGGGTGTGTGGGTGGGTGCCCCCTTGCCCACGGCCGTGCAGGGGGAGGGGATGGAGAGGAGGAAAGAAGGGCAGTAGGTTAAGGATGTGCTGATGCTGTGACTCCCTTCGCCAGCCAATCAACTCCTCTGACTCTGACCCCCTTCCGCACAACCAGAGGGTTTGCACAAACACGCATATGCAACGGGAGCGCGCGCGTACACACACACACACACACACACACACACACACACACACACACACACACACACACACACACACACACACACAAAATGGATCCTGTCATCTCAGCCAATCATATGTGCAAGATGCTGCGAGCGTGGCAGACTGACGCGTGCACGTCCGCATGAACCCGCCACGGTGCTTCGTGGGGATGAGCTGGAAAATGCCCGTGCGCAAATTGCCATCTCTCACGCAGTGACTGGAGATCGCGCGCTGTGTGCGCGTTTTTTCGCAATGGCAGGCAAACGAGCCAAATCACAGCTAGATCCTGAATGTCAGCGTCAAAGCATTATTGTCTTTGGGTTTGTCCAACTGTGTACAAAGCTTTTGCAATATAAATAATTCCTCCTCAAAAGAATAAATAAATGGGCTTTCAGTACTACGAGTATAGTTTTCTGTCAATCCAAAACTGCAGGCCTATAGGCCTTGAATATAATAAAATTTAATGGTTCCAGAGCCAAGCTACTATTTTTTTTTCTCCCCTTTTTGTGACCGCTGTCTTGTTTGCAAGCCACCTCTCTCTTTATAGTCCTGCTGTGGAGTTGAAAAGCACAGTACTTCCTGTCTGAGAAGTGGTTTACATTTCAAAGCTGGCTGAGCTCTAGGCTGGGTGTCTTTCTGTTGTCAGCATGTGGGCTCCAGCTTTATGCTGCGAAATGCTTTCACGCAGATAGATTGTTTGATGTATCCGGGGTTTGCTCACGTGAACCGACCCAAGACGGTCTCGCCTCTCTTTTCCACGGGACGACGTTTGTATTTCACCTCTGATTTGTGCAATGCGAAGATTATGCACAAATGAAGTAGCCTTTCGCAAATGACGGATGACCGCCCCCTAGAAATAACTTGTATGTATCGTTATCACCCTGCAGTTTGGCATTTATTTTCATTTACCTTTGTAGAAAAAGGAATATCGGCTATTCAGTGGATTTTATATTCTCAGCGTTGCCGCTTTCCCGCTGGGACTTAAAGTGTTTACTGACAACTGGCTGGAATCTGTCAGGAGTTCAGCTTTTGCTAAGGATGGCAGGCGATGAAACTAGCATGTCATTACTCTGACACCTTGTCACTCTGTAGTATATTGCTAAGGCTTACCCTCATCTGTGCGTCGGTCTGTTCACCTAGGAATAGCTGGATGATGACAGATTGAGCAGGTGGACTTTACTGATGTTTGATCACGAGGCTGTAAACAGGAAGTCGCACTGCCATCATGGCTGTTTGCACTTCAATAGCCAGTCCTAAGTTAGCAAAATGTGTGTGTGTGTGTTTTCTGAAACAATCTCAAAGGGCAACTTTTAGTTTTTCTGTCACATTAAAGGGTTAAAGCTCATTTTCACTTTAGTATTTAAATGATTAGCAACAGTGGAATAAATTTGCATTTTTTTCAAATTAATAAATCAATCTTCCTGCTCACCCAGTCATATAGAGTCCTTTTTGTTCTTGACTTTCAGCAGAAGAATATACGAATAAAAGATGAGCCATTCTTTTTAGAACAATACCGTTGTGTTTAAGAACATAAATTAGGGTCTGGGTTAGTTATATAACATTTAAATATTCAAATGTGCACAACCAACATTTGGAAGTTATATCATGAACCACATAACATGATGCCTATCATGTGATAATTTACGGCACATGTTTATTCTCAGCTGTCATTCAGTGAGGGTAAAGTCTGGATGTCATAGATGTGATGGTGAGGTTCAAGACAGGGGGCTAATAAATCTCCTATCAATGAATTTCTCTGCTGTGTTAGCTGTACAAATGTGTGTGAGTGGGTGTAGTAGGGGTTTCGGCAGGCTACTGATTTAGCCGCCTGGTCCGGTTTAAAGGTCAGACTCTGTATCAGTTTCAAACGACAACCCGATAGTAGAGAACATCATGACGTGTGTTTGAGTGTGAAGTGGCGAGCAGCAACTTATGATGGAGATGGAGATTAAAAAAAAAGGTTTGAATTTGATGCCAGTAATTTGATCATCAGTTCATACAATCATCAATCGATTTTTAAAACCATTCTATGATTGATCAGTTTGGTCTGATGACTTTGGAAACAGCAGAGGTGACATCGAATTTAATAATTATATCCCCCATTCAAGCTAGATAGGGGAGCTTAGCTGGGGGAAGTATCCCTTCCACATGCTCTATTATTGGCCGCACAATGTCGAAGCTTCATGTCTCACTGAGCAGACCAATAAAAAATGAATGGGACCCCCTTTCGAATCTTATTTTCCAGCACTCCTAATACACCCTTGTGAAGAACGCAGCAACAAACGACATGGCAGCCATTCAGTCTTACAAGCATTGTAAGATGTCGAAAAAGCTCGATATGGTTTTTAAATGAGCTAGAAACTCTTGAATTTGTAAGGACGACGGGTATCTGTCAAAGTAAGGCACATTTTACTGTTTACTTTTTACGATTAGCCGGGCAACCCTTTGCCCGACAAACTGGCCGCTGTTGATATTTGATCAGTCTTGTGCTCATCAAGAAATGAAAACAAACAAGATATTTGAATTAAACCAACTCAATCAATCTTCCATTGAGAAGGTGGTTTAGCAGTCTTCATCATTTAGCAGTCTCCATCCCCCACCCCACCCCCTCCGCTCAAGGCTATAGGATAACAGAAGGTGAATTCTATCAGACCCCCCCCCTCGCTCTCACGGGAGATGCTACCTCTGTTCATATTGCTTTGCAGGACAAGAGAGGAGAGAGCAGAGGAAGCAAAAAGGAGGGGGTTACCGAATGAGGGTAAGGAATGAGGAAAGACAGCAAAAAAAAACACGTATCTAAAACGCAGCGCTTCTTGCAGCAAAGGACCACATTATCCAACCTCAATTTGTCATTTTCTTCTGTCACTGCCCTCGGTCATAAACAAGAATGTTTTTCCTGTGTTTGTTTCACAACCCAAATTAAGGTAATACTTAGCAAAAGCTTTTATATTGACGCGTGTTTTCGCTATCAGTCACGACAAGTGTGAAACAACAGCAATCCCACATATGTCTCAGGGCTGGAATTGACAATTATTATCTTGCCGAGGAGACACAAACATCTGTTTTCTTTTGTTTTTCCATGTTGCTGAATTACACACAAAAGGCTTAGAGGGTGACTTAGCACAGACAAGGGAACAAGCCAGTAATAATTTACATAACAAATACCATTTTATCACAGTAACATAGTGGATATATGCAACTTCCAAATATCATCTTTGTATCATATTATTGATCAAGGTGATGATGAAATACTGATATATTTTATAATGCCCAAGGAGATCACTGAACTGCAAATTTTGTCTAGAGAACTTTCCAGGACAGCAACAGCAACTAAAGATATTTGATTAACTTTGGAAAAAACACAATTTAATATTTCTATCTGCACTTCAGGAAATGTTTTTACATTCATGTTCTGCCTAAATCTGATGATATCAGAACTCTGCTTGTCAACTCTAATCCTGACTTTTATTGTCCAAATGAAACACAGCTGCAAAATAATTTAAACGAGCAAAAGTGATGAATACAAACCATGAATGGACAGCTATCATCATCATCCACTATCAGTAAGTGCATGTCTAATGTTTCTGAATGCGCGTACAAATACAACAGCTAACTATAGACGACTACAGCAGTAAATTTTCTCTCTGCAACAGTCACTGCTCAGGCAGTTCCTTTTTCGAACTTTGAGTATTTTAGTCTGAGATTTCTTCTCCTGTTTGACCACCTTTTAGAGACTACATATCATCAACCAGTTTTTCTCATGGCACTCTAAGCCTAGAGCGCGCTCTGTCTGCTTTGACTGAAATACACACAATGTCAACTCCACCTGACATCAGCGTGAGCCTTTGGTAAAAGGCACGTAAACTCATCCCTTTCATGCCGCTGTAGGAATTGATCGTAAAAAAAAAAAAAAACAACCTCACCGGGCAAATACTTGGAAATGAATGGCTCAAAATACGATGTGATCGACTGCAGTCATTTTAGTCCCTGTCGTTCATTGTTGCTCCTGCACTTTTGGAGAAACAGATAGCTGGTAGAAATACCATAATTTCTCTTTAGGCATTGCTGGACTGTGCTCTGGAGAGATCTGGTGGTGCCTTCCACCACCCATCTCCTCCTTTATGATGTTGTACACACCATCCCTTCCTCCATCTCCATGCTCCCTTTGTCTACTCTGACCTTGTAAATACCATTTCTCCCCACTCAGCTTTCATTTTTTTTCCTCAAAGAGGAGAGCAACTATGCGTCATGTGAACCTCACATGGTAGCGCGGGATGGTGAAACAGTGCAATTCAAGCCAAGTCATTAGCACTGGTCAATAGACTTTGGAAGAGCGAGCTGGACCTTATTACACAGGAACTGACAGAGGAATAGGCACAATATTACCAAAATGTTGACTGGAAGCGTTGTGGATACAGTTACTCATTATTTTGGGGTCTAGTTGCTCTTATGCTGTAGGTTTGTTTATGTCTTGGTTATTTTGTAAATAAAGTATGGGTTCAGCCTCCCCTGACATTTAACCTGCTCCATAATGAAAAATATTTACCTCGTCTTATTGAACATGATTCAGTCCGGCTGAAGAAAATTGGCTAAGCTTGATAACCTCCTCATTTTGAGAATGATTGCTATCAGTTTCAGTTCTGAGTCCATGATGCTGCAATCTAATATGTTTTAGAAAAAAAAATAACGGTGGGTTACGCAGGATGACAACCGTATCAAACCGCTTGAGCTTCTCCAAGGGATGAGAAAGTCCAACCTAATTTACTGTGGGCTCAGCCCAGTCAACTGCGCCTTCATCTACAGTTTAAATAAGAGGGAATATGCTCTCATTATTTATAGAATAATGAATAACAAAGAAAAATATTCATTTGTTTTCCACCTCATTTAGTTGCTCCTTGTAACCTTCATTTACACCTCTGTATCTTCCATTTTATGGAGCCTTGCAGTGTAATGATACAGCCCTCTCATAAATCACTTTGAATGCAATGAAAAGTTTTTAGGGTTCTATATAATTATGATACACATATATGAAGAAATAACAAAAACAAATGCAGCTCCTTAGTTTTAATATATGGATGTCAGTGAGTGTTTCCCTTTTAACGCAAACAATAAACCGCGGGGTCGGGAACATTACGGATGGGTAAAAGTGAGAACGCAAAGCATCCTGTTTGTGTTCCAAGAATTGTGATGCAATTAAACTTTGTGGCAGTTCTTCAGCGTCACCATGCAACTTGTCACAAGTGACTAAATATTAGTGACACCCATTAACCTAAAGCGGATCTCTTCATAAATCTTACGGGGAAGGTCATTGTTGTATTGCCCCTTGGAAAGAAAGATATGTATGTAGTTGTCATTAAAACTGCAGCAACACCAACTTGCATAGTTTTCTCTCTTTCTATTTCTCGCCGTTTGTGCGTATATGAGCATCGGTTGAAATATTTCATCAGGCACCTGCAGAAATGTGCATCTGCTGCAATAACAAATCAGGGGTGCTGACACAAAGGCCTTTTAGTGAGCAGATAACCAACAGCTGTTGAAACAGTTATAAAGCCACTCCACAGAAAGGTGTCAAATATCTATCTCAAATGCAAAGCCAAGTGCAAAGGTTACAGTGTGTGTGTTCCTCTTTTTGTCATCTCTCTATCCTGCTCTCCTTCATTTCCGTCCACGTCACTGCTGATACATCGGGTCATATACTGTACCTATCCGGTTTTTATTTCTCCTATTTCTGGATTCTTTTTTGAGGATCTGTATCCTGCTGGAATCAGTTTTTTTCTTTTTTGGATGAAACACTAAGAGGTCACAAATTTTATAAATGTTATTAATATACGGCTGCTTAGGTTTCTGATTTTTTATTTACTTTTACATAAAAAAAACATAACTGATACGTTAATCATATGAGGTGTGATTGTTTGAATTACTGCATTCATGAATGTGATTAATGATGTCATTATTGCAAAATACTTACCTTTAAGGTGTTCAACATATCATTATCTTCAAAAATGATCAAAATTCAACTAAGAGTTTTAAGAAACTGAGCCATCATCAGATCAAATACGTTCATCTCGACAAACAAACGCTTGAGATGATATTGACTGCTACCTTTGCGAGCTGAGTTGTTTTTAACTCTATCGTCCACATTGAGTAACTTAGCAATAAACACGTAATATTTTGGTGTTGTTGAAGATGTATCCAGCAGACATATTTCAACATGGATAGTGCAAAAAGAGAAGAGAGCAAGCAAAAGATGCGCGTCATTAACCCAAATTAGGTTTTGCAAACGCAACCCACATATTCTTTCCCTGTCCAAAAGTCAAAATGCCACGGCTTTCTATTTCCATGGTTTGAATTTCTCTCAAATCAATTTATGATTTTGATATAATTACACCAATATAATTTATCCTTTATTAATCCCCGTGGGGAAATTCATTCTCTGTAATTAACCCATCATGGATGAACCGTGAGCAGTAGGCTACCGTCCACAGGCGGCAGGGGAGCAGTTAGGGGTTCGGCGTCTTGCTCAACAACACTTCGACACACGAGGAGGAGCCGGCGATCGAACGAGGAATGTTCGGTTCCAAAGACGATTGCTCTACCTCCTGCGCCACGCCGCCCCAATTTAGACTTGCTGCTTAAATGTACATTCATTTTCTCATTCAGAATTAATTTGCATTAATCTTGTGAATTGGTCAAATAGGCTTGAGCCTATCGGACACAAGTGACTGAAGATTGATTGTAAAGGGGGAGAAGCAGCTGCATGAGCATATAATTGGAGTTGGAGCAAGCCTTGAAAGGCACGGAGATACTAAAAGGAAGTAATGTTGACTTTTCACACCAAGACACTGACTTCCTTGTGCCTCCAATGACATCTCCTCCCATCTAGAGATGATCCAGTTAATCAGTGGTTTCACTGTCAGTGGCCCCGCACAAGTTATCCACAGGCTGCGTAAAAACACTGACTCGCTGTGTTTTGGTTGAGTCCACTGTCAGAAAATGAAAAACACTGTCGTTATTCACACGTGTCTGAGTATGAACGAGGAGACAGCCAAGAGACTCTACTTTCAAAGTCAGCAGAGTATGTTCACACGCATATTTATATTCATATGTGCTAAATGAATACACATTAACTTATTGGATCTTTGTGGTAAGAAAACTCACTAATAGTTTTTTGTTTTGGGTGACTGAAATGGTGTTACATCATTAATTATCCCAGATTTTGTGACGGCAAAGAGCTTCTAATTAACTTGAATTTAAATAAACCCATTAAGATCGGCTGTGCTGACAACAGGTAACCCTGATGCTATTGATGTTTTCAATTCAGTCTGGCTGGAGGCTTTGCTTTGCAATGAGGGCAAAGGTCCAGTTGGGCCCCTGCTGTCGATACTTAGTGCCTCAGGGAGGATCTGCCTGCATAGTAAATACAGAAAAAAAGAATCGTTTGCTCCTCAACCATGAAACTGTAAAATACAGTCAAAAGACAGATGGTAGTATTTTCAAGGATGAATGAACAACAATAATTATTCTAAGCTGTAAACCAGGGCTGAGAAAACAAAGCCTGCCCTTCATGTGAGTTAGAGATCAACACATCCTCAGAAATCCTCCACGCTGTAGGTCATTTGTATACAATCATGACTGAAACAATCCAGTTATAGGAATGACCCCCAGTGTTGCTTACTGTGCCTCAAGTTACTAATCTGAATTTAACTAGTAAATGAATGTAAGTTTTTGTCATTTGGCTTAGCTGTTGCCCACAGGATCTATTCATAGCTGACTGGTTGTCCAATTGGAGAAAATGTGACCTCTCTAGAGTGGCATCTCTAGCCCTTTTCACTATGTGAATGAAGTTCCAATTGGAATAAGCTTCTTAATTTGATGTGCATAAACATGATTCTGACTGATCGTCATCAGAGAATATTAGCTTCTTTCTCAGCATGTTCTTCTCTGTTATATGCAATGTCCTTTGGAGAGCGGCTGAATCAGCATAGTAAAAAGGTTCTGCTGCCGCAGCTACCTTTTTCCTGTAAATTCACAATGTTAGGTTTCAGCAAATTGCATCACTGGAGGGACCTGAATGAGGTAGTTTTTTTTTTTGTTTGTGTGTTTGTTTTGTTTTCACACCCCCTATCTGACCAACCGTCGTGGGAAATCCTCACGGGTTCAATCCTCAGTCTTATACTTTCCCTTTGTTCTTTCAGCTTCTGCCTTTGTCCTCTTACTCACCTTCACCGGCTTCCCAGCTGTTTTTATTGCCCTGTATTCATTCTATAATCTTTGCTGTGCATTGGATTTTCTCTCTGTTCCCCCTTCCCCCCCTCTCTCGTGTCAGTAGATTCATAAGATGAATATATCCCACCTTGAGCTCCTCCTCACTTTGATGCGACACTGCACGGCACTGTAGCGAGAGGAAAACTGCGGAGCTGTGAAGGCTTGTCTGTTGAACAGTCCTCCTATTCGTTCCTCTGTCTCATCATCATAGTGACCCACTTATCTGCACACTTCCTATTTCCCTGGATCTTACTTTTATACGGTCATGCAGTCTTAGTACAGCAGTAAGCGTAAGCACAAAACGTTTATTTACGTTTACCAAAAAGGTTTGGTTTTAGATGACCATGGTGTCAGACAGGAAACTAACTAAATGCAAAAATGATTTTTTTGAATTGCATGGGAATAGCAGTCGTTAGCAGTCGTTCTATGGGTTTATTCAACAGATCTAGAATGCCCATGTTAAGGCCTTTGACAGTGTCAGTACGTCTTTGTGTGTATCACTGAGTCAATGCCTTCAGCAATACATCAGAATATTATGAATGTACTCACACAATCGCATGTCCATAAAAATTCCACATGATGAAAAATATTCATCCCCCGATGTCACCATCTGACTTGACAGCAGTAATGATTTCCCAGGCAATTTTCATTTTAGACTCAAGCTTGTTATTTGAACTACCAGGGTCACAGTAACAGTATAAATAATATGAGAAAGTTCACACTTGATGTGTTCTCAAATGTCCATAGTATAGAAATCTCATATGTATGTCAATATATTCCTCACATTATAATCCGCATTATGTTTCTGATGGATCTGCAAAGAAAAACGTCGTTTTTTTATACATTGTGATGAACACAGTGGACATCCATGCAGCCAGCTTGTATGGAAAATTTCCAGAACAGCATCTGCTAAATTAGCGTCAAGTTTGGTCTGTGATTGCCAGTAATTTAGTGTTTACTTTTTCATAGGTGTAATTTTCTTTCTTCACAGACGTCTTTTGTAGACCATCTGGTCCGAAACTGTCTGAACTAGCAATCAGTCAACTAAACCACTTCTGAAACGTTGCCAATATTTATTTTTGGTGAGTGACTTCAACAGAACTTTTGTTTGACACAGATGTTGTATTTAGTTTCCCCAACAGTATGATATCATACATTCAGATTAAACTTACTTTTAAATCTTAAACGGTAAAAATTTGACAGTGATTATTTTCTAGCACCATAGGTAAAATGTGATCACAGCTAGAAAGCCCTTGTTGTTTTAGCCCTAGTTTGTTAAGACATGCTCCATAGATGTTATTACACAACATAGATTATAGAGATTAGGGGGAAAAAACTGAATCCAAATTATTTTGACCTCAATAGCAGTACTTGCAATTTTTCATAAGCACTTAATAAAATTACTATTTGTTTAAAACTGTTGAAATAACAACCCTTTGACCTTTGATAGCGAGGACTATTTCACGTTACTGTCCAGTCACAGTCAACCTCTTTGAAATGCACCTGATGATAAAAATCAGAGATAGACTCAAATCGGATATAATACACTATTAACATTTTCACAGTTTATGCAAAGTTTCACTGTTAGATTATTGTTCCATAAGTCACCCAGGCAATTGTCATGTTTTTACCATTTTTTTTACCTGAGCAATAACAATTCAAGCTTTTACGATGTAACCCCTTAGCAGTTTCAGTGCGACCCGCAGTCTAATGGGATGTAAATGGGTGAAATCATCAAGCACGTGACCAAGTGAGGAGAATCTCAATGACAAGGAGTTTGACTCTTTGTTCATGGAAAGTGAGTCAGAGGGCCGGGCCTTTGCACTCCATCAGACAAACCAGACGGAAAACGCTGCCGGCTGCTTGGCTGTCTGTGGAAGGATGTCCGATACACAAACCCACAGTCTCTCAACAAAACAAACATGGCTGCCGGCTGTTTTGTCCCCTTTCTCTCTCCAACTCTCCTTATCTTCCTTTCAGTCAAACACATCACATTTAACACAGAGGTCCCTTCATTTTATAAATGCACCCCTTTGTTTTCTCCCCAGCACAGGATCAACGCATTAGGCAATCTCTTATCTTCGTATTCTTTCACTGCTCTGGCTCGTAAATAAGTGTTAATCCAATAAATACACAGGAGTTGTCCAATGAAATTCTTTACCTTGTACATAATATGTTTTTATAGTACATCAAGAATTAATCTTACAGTCTTCAATTGAATGTGACTCTTAAAGTATTTATCTTTTTCTGTTATATTTTTCCAATTGTGTCCAATTGAAATTATGCAAAAGTTTGATTTGCTTACCAGTACACTCGTATGTGCACTTCATTTATTTATTGATTTTGCTGTGCGATCATTGGAAAATACATTACTGCCTCGGAACATTTACTTTGTCAGTCACTCCTCTAAACTATAAAACATGAACATTCTCTATACACATTCATTGTATTGGTCGGATGAACCACTGTAAAATATCTCCACATTACTTTAATTTACTCCATCTAACTGATGTAACATACTGTGAAAAATATCCTTTCCATTCCAAAGGAGTTTTGCCTGTGGCAGTGCTCAACAGCTTCCTGTGCAGTCTTAGACTACTATTTTAGAGTGATGAATTTCAATTAATTTCCTGTATGTAATGTCAGTCAGAGATAACACATATAGCAGAGCAAAGAGGAGCAGTAGCTGTCATGTTAATGGTATCATATAGGTGCGTTATTTAACATACTGACACCGATACAGATTTTCAACCAGTATTAGAGGGAACTCTGCTCAAAACAGGCAGATGTTGTACGTAGTTGGGAGCTGACTGGCTTAGTCTCCATCTGGTTCACTCCCCTGCTGTAAAAAATATTGAGGTTGTCTTTTTCTGCCCAGTTTGGTGTTCCTTGTGCTGACTGAGATCACATTCGCATCACGGTCATTATAGCATCTCTTGCAAAATAGCTCTTTTAGGAGCGATATTTTCAACTTATGCTTTTATCCACTGCCATAAACAATCAGCAGTTTGCATGGCAGCTTTGTCATTTTGTCAGCCTTTCCCTGTTGGCAAGATGAAAGTGGTTTTCCCAGTAGTCAAGCAGCCGCTGGCATTCAGTCACCAGCACAACAACAACTCCAATGTTTATCTGTATGTTGAGTGTTTTTCATTATTGTCTCTGCATACAGTATATTTTACACACATGGGTACTTTCCCATGAGCTCAGCTGGGACCCAAACTCCTGTGGTGAGCGTTTCTCCACAGACAATTAAACCATTGAATTGTGTGTGCTTGTGTCTGGGTGGTGGCCTGCAGTCAGGCTTCAAATATGGATCATGTTTTCCATAGTCATCACCCATCACTGTGACAGAGAGAAGGACGGCATGCTGACAGCTGTAATACTCTGGGATACACATGGATAGATAGATAGATAGATAGATAGATAGATAGATAGATAGATAGATAGATAGATAGATAGATAGATAGATAGATAGATAGATAGATAGATAGATAGATAGATAGATAGATAGATAGATAGATAATTGTTGAGAACTGAGTTTTTATATTTAGGTCAATGCCATAAAGTATTTGTTTCAAAGGCAGAGGAATGAAAACGTTTTTCCAAAGACAGGGTGTATAGAAATAGAAGACAAAGACATGCTCACCTACCATGATTTAACATCATTAAATTATGTGAATTATGTGAGTTGGATGAGCTCTGCTGGCATGGATGCTTTCACTACTTTGTGTATGCTAATTTTGGAAAGCATAAGCAAGAAGTTGAATTAAAAACAAAAGAGTTTTCAACCACTAGAAATAAGGTAATTTATGTGTTTTGCTTTTCATCATCCTATGTGGTCTCAACTTTAAAAAGGAGCTTGAATTAATCATCTTTGTCCTTTGGCATTCGGTTTTATTTAAACTACTTGATCATTAACATGTATGTACCCCTCGCTTTCCTTCTACAGTCTTTATCCCTCTCCTCAGTTTGAAAAAGCTTATCTCCTGCAAAGTCTGCATTTGCATACATCCTCTCAGGTGCACATACAGTATCACACTAATAAATGACAGACTTTGATATGCTCCGCCACATTCCCTCAACTCGCCGTCTCTCTTTTCTGTTTCATTAACAAGGGATATTTCAGAGTCATGCCCACTCACTAAAGAGCAGAGAGACTTCTATGAAACAGGTAGAGGGGATGCTTGTTTTAGAGGCTGAAATGCTTAAAATGCTGCCTGTGTAAATGCTTCTTAACAGCTCAGGGATGTGAATGAAGTCAGTGAGGGCCTGTGATGAGATGTAAAAAAAAACACGTAGAAGCTAAATGTGAATAATAAATGTAAATATAAATGTAAATATTCACTGTATTATGGATCTTGCTGCATCTAGATTCACCTATGCAGTCATTGTTTTTTGTTAAACCCCAGGAACAGCAACTCAAATAATTGCACATAGACCACATCATTTTGAACAATTAGAGCTCTATTTTTTTGTTTTTGTTATTTTGAAATTGTGGGCTAATTCCAACATTCCACCCACACATAAAGTCAAATGACAGAGCCTGAGCTTCAAGACTGGGAGCAAAAATCAGAGCTGTCCTTCTATTCTCGCTGTTGCTGCATCTTAATACCAGTGTATGCTTCAGGCAAACACACAGGAGTCTTAAGAGAGACTGACATTCACACACACACACACACATTTGTGTTTCCATCACTTCAGAAGACATCACATTTATGTACATGTATTTCATGAACATCCTCACCATTTTCTTGAATCACAATGAACTAGCTCAGTGGAGCACTTTTCGTACAGATACTTTCAACTATCCACCCTTGAGATTAGACTCACTGAAATTTAAACTGATGACAGAAAATCTGAAGAAACACTGATGGCAGGACACATAAAAAATACAAAATAAATAAAAATGGTTGAATCAGAGGTTATACAACAGGAAGGAATGTAGAAATAAAGGTTTAATGATATTTAAATTTCTACATAAAAAGAAAGAAGACGAAAATGACTACACAAAGGACAAGAGGCAAGACCTTAATTTTGCTTTTAGTGATAATGTACATAATGGTAAAACATTGCCCAAAAATGTTATATTTGTATATTTATGTTACATTTTCTACAATATTCAGAAAATGTAAATCTGGAAATGCCTTTTGCATTGTTTTTCATCTTAATGCAAAATATAAATATTTTATATGATAACTTATATGGTAGTTGCTATTTAGAAATGAGAAAGTCAGCTCATGTACATAGTTTTAATGAGTTACGGCTTTTTAGATGATCGATAAGAAGTAAATACAGTATACGCATTAAAAGCTATCGACTTAAAACTGGTCAGAATTAGCAAAAAAAGTTATTTTTTGCTACAATGACAAGGATTAGGAAACAGAACAGCGGTAGAACAACTTTTAAATGAAGAAGCAGCACTTGTACATGACTAGTATGGATTTAGTTCTCTGAACAAAGTTTTGATGATACATCAGGCAAAAGCAGGAGCCCAGGGCTTGCTCCTCTCTGCATGCCTCATTTGCAGGAGCCTTGTGGGGAAATAAAATGAAGCTGAGGAAAACAGGACCTTTTGAAGTGGCGCTGAGCAGAATGCAGCCTCTAACCACTTTGCCAGAAAGCAGCCCAACCCTGACAACGACATTTCCATATGATGTCTTTTCCTCATAGGCAAATACTGTGCATTGTGGCTGCTCGAGGCACAGAGGACAAAATGGGAAGTGATTTGAATAGAGATAAGGGATTTTGTTTCAAGAGATGAACTGAAGTTGGAGTTGACGACCATGTGTCAGATTATGAAAGCGAAGAAATGTAATGAGTTTTAATGCTTTAAGAAAATGACACTAATGAACAATTGCTCCTATACTGATATATTCCCTTTACATCCATTCTCCATTTGAGTGTTTGACCTACAACAGCTGCATTCATACACTAATCACTACTGTGTTTGTGTTTTAAGGAGGAAGAGATGCCGGAGGTGGAGATAGACATTGATGACCTGCTGGAGGTCAACAGTGATGACGAAAGAGCTAGCAAACTGCAGGTATGTGACTGTGTGTGTGTGTCTAAGCTTGAAGTAAGAAATCTATTTTAAACACCCACTGTTGTGTGTGCTATAAACTGATCATTGGTAGTTGATTTAAAGGGGAGTTGAAAGACATCTGCAGCATTCTGTGATGCTCTGTACTTTTGTGTAATAGCACTGGATCAAGGCTACACCCTAAAAATAAAATATGTCATCCCCCGATGTGATACATTTTTTGACTCAAGTTTTTATTGAAATTTTGCTTTAAATAAACAGCATAACATTTCAGTATGAGCAAATATAACCGTTAGCATATAAACATAGCACAGCCAGCCAACCAGCTGATACTGGAGGACTTATCCCATAAGTCCTGCTGAAGGGTTGTACACAGAGTGAACCCCCTCTCCTCGTATTGCAGACCTCCATTCCTGCAAAGTTTGGAGTTCAAAAAGTTGTCCTCCAAATTGGTCAATATTTCCTTTTATACTCATTAGGTCCGAGCCATTATCAACTGATTGCAGGCATTGTCAGACAACGACTTAACCCAATCTGTGTGTTTTGGCTGGTCCCACACTTCTAACGGCAAAGAATAATTCTCGCTATGTTACCAAAGCCAGAAGCTTCGCAACCAAATTGAACTTCAGATATTGCAATTGGAAACGTTGGAAACGTTGATCTATCTCCTATTATCCTGTGTGTCTTCCATCTATTTCCTGGAACGGTCATAATTTGTCATAAAGTCCCACGTCCCATAAAGTTACCCCATGGATAATTTACCAGCATTCTTTAAGAGGTTGACAATTATATGACCAGAGATGTTCACTTTGTCCACATGGATACTCTAAATTACAAAATAATTTCCCCGTGTCCAACAGATACGATTTACTAAAAACTGGCATTGCTATATTTACCACATTCAGCATACTATATACTATATATCAGTGTATTGGAGCAGTTTTATTTGCTACTATGAGGAAAAAGAAACGTCAACATTGTATTATTTATTCATTTAATTATTGTATCATTTAATTTAATTTAGTGAAAAAATAATTAAATGGTTTCCAAATGGTTTTAACAATAAGAAGGAATATTTAATCAATAACTTTTTTATTCACTCTTGATTCATTCTCTCATGCTGTATATTGTCCATCCCTTCCACGAATAAGTCTGTTTTCTGGTCTCTCTCCTGCCCTTCACACAGGAATCATTAATAGACTGCTACAAACCAACAGAGGTAAGTGTCTTTCATACTCTTTCAGTGACCCAGACGCTTGTAAGTAGATAGACATTATTGATCCTCACACCAACTATTCGATTTGTAGAGTACTGGCAGTTGTACTTTTTCCATGTCCTAGATTTATTTTATTTTCTGATGACAAGCACACACACACGCACACACAGTCAGTCAGTTTGTAAATCAAGACAATAGTAAAGAAAGAATTGTGTGTGTGTGTGTGTGTGTGTGTGTGTGTGTGTGTGTGTGTGTGTGTGTGTGTGTATGTGTGTGTGTGTGCGTGTGTGTGTGTGTGTATCTCTGTAGAGGTGTTAAGTCTTTGGGTTTGGTTGAGTTGGGGTTAAGCCATTTTGGTGATTAAAGGTTGTACAGGCCAATCACATTACCTCTTCATACAGCAATCTCAACCAGCCTAAACATCCCATCTGTCATCTTGTATGTGTGTGTGTGTGTGTTGTCAAGAGTGTGGCATTAGGTCA
The DNA here is from genome assembly GCF_037954325.1 of Fistularia commersonii. Lineage (NCBI taxonomy): Eukaryota > Metazoa > Chordata > Actinopteri > Syngnathiformes > Fistulariidae > Fistularia > Fistularia commersonii. The sequence goes on from NC_141303.1 coordinate 5,715,122, forward strand.
GTCTATCACAACAAATGCAAGGTCACTGATGACTCAAACCGCAGTGTCCAGCCAGGTTGACAGCAGCTGATGTGTGTAAAACCAATACACACACACACACAAACAAATGCGCCGTAATCCCCTGAGAATGGAGAAGCACAGATGCCACTTTGAACACAATCCCAACAAAGAAGGCAGACAGTGGACAGAATAGATGAACAAGAGAATAAGTGAGATGGGATGAGAGAAAGCAGGATGCAAAAAGCATGGAGGGAGGATGAAAGGGAAAATAAGCACAGTTGTGCAACACTTTGGGAAAGTGGCAGGACTGAGAAAGTGAAGGCGAAAGGCCTTTACAAGAGAATGTTAAAAGCTTCATGCACAGGAGTTAAATGAGGGAAACAGGACAGGTACAGCGAGGAGAGAGGACGCTTAGCTTGCAGTAATTAGGTCATGAGAAGTGTCACCGTGGTATATTAATGAGGGGGATTATTTTCCTGCATACTCCTCAGGCACCATCCCAGACCCTTTTCTCAGCCCCCACCTTAAACTGAAGATTAAGAATCACTACTTCCTACTTCCTTTCCACTATTTCTAATTTCACTGAAAGTCAAAGAGACGTATTATACTACAACGGCCTTTACACGAGCGTCACGTTCACTTAGGGTACAACTTAGGTTGTGGTACAAAAATACGCACACTGTTTGTGAACTGGGAGGACATTTTCAGCATTTTCAACGCATCTTGTCTGCCCCTAATAATATACTAATAAAATGTTATATGGTTTTACTTCATACACATGTACATATACAACAGTCTTTTAACAGTCTTTGTGTTTTTTCTCATTTTAAAAGAATGTCTGGTAATATAAACTGAATTATAACATTTAGTTATACAGCACATGATTAATCCTATATCTGCATTCATGAGACCATGTGTTTTTCTTAAAAAGTGGTCATTTTTTTGACCATCCGGTTCATGCTAATTCAAACAAACTTGAGCCACAAATATCAGCAAGAAGCATGACTTCCAAAGGACTGCACTCCTGAAACTGCGGTCAACTTGTTTGAAGCGACCAAATATAGCTGTGAATGATTATTGAGTGCTTTCTCACAAAATGCTGTAGTTTCTCACTAAAAGAATACCGCTGCGTTGATATTATTAACGTTCAACACGAAAAGAACCAAGCTGCTTTACTCAGATTGCTTAAATCTTTCACCAGAGGTAATCTCCTTTGGAAATAGCATGATATGAAGGAAGACTTGGAAAACCTTTGGTCTTTGAGATGTATTTTCACAGAATGAGCTTTTTTGCTTGCAGCTGTCTGATGACTTCTCCTCTCTTCCCTTTCCAGGACTTTGTCCGTGAGTTGCTGGGAAGGATAAGGGGAATGAGAAAACTAAGTGCACCATCCAAGAAGGGTCTATAATGTCATGTCAACATCCCCTCAGCTTCATCAAGTTAAACCGCTGAACATGGACTCATCACAAGGAATAACTCATTCAAAGATACAAGTGTTAATAACTCTAAAAACCCACACCGTGACATGCATACATAAAGCACTCTAGTCATTATGTCACTGTCACATACAATATCAAGGTGTATTACAATACTTGACTGTTGGAATTTTCATAAATAAACTTAAAAACAAAGGCGCTAATGTTTAAATAGCATACGGCCACAATAATGTCAAGACCTAAACTGAAACTGTGCTTTCGCACCTGTACTATCTAATTCCACATGTCCGAGCCATGTTTGAACTTTTCAAGATGCTACCATATTCTCAAAAGCCCTTTAGGCTACCACACCGACAAATCTCAAAAAGGGAGATGGTTAAAAATATTTATACTGCGGTATGTGTGAAATTAGTTGTAGCACTATGTAAACACAGTGCTTCATGATTTTTTACTGAGGTGTTTTACTGTTACTTCTTTGAAAAAAATAACTCAAGTGTTGCCATTTATTGTTAATGTGGTTGAAGTGTGGTCCTAGACGGTTTTTGTTTTTGTCCTGCTTTAAAGTCAACCCCATTTTCCTTATACCTTACTCTGCTTGTAAATGAGCTCTGTAGTTTTATTTCAGAGTCAATTTATAACCACAGAGTGTTGATATGTCAATCCTGTCATAATCTGGTGTGTTAACACTGGAAAGAGTGTGGGTCGATTTCATAAAACAGGCCAAAATTGTATGATTATTTCCACCATCCACCCGCTCCTCTGGTATGCGTTTCAGCAAGGCATGATGGGTGTTGCAGTTCTCTGCGTGAGACTACAAAACCTGAATGATTGGCAGCCTGTCACTTTCATGCTGTGTTTTCATTGCTCTTCTTTGAACTACACTCTCTAAATACATATCAGTTGGTTGTTTTGGTTTAAGCACAAAGCCCCGATATTGCAGTTGTCTCTCACACCCGGGTTCACTTAACTCCACTCAGTCACCTTTATAATAATGGCTGATGTTGCCTTTAAGGACATTCAGGATAAGTTCACCTACTGTATATCTCAGCACTAAACCTTAAGTACTGACAGCCTAAAAGCAAATGAGGTTTAGTCATAACCTGAAAGCAACTTGAAACTAGGGACACTTAAATTTTTCGGGTCCTTTGAGAGAGGGTTTGTCAAAGCTGGGCATGTTATATATGTAATGTCATACATCATGAAGGCATTAGTGTGACGCAGCAATTTCAGTATTTAACCTTGTTACATATATTCAGGTGGTTACATAATTCTAGCTTAAAATTGTAACTTTCCAGGTCGCAGAAATGACTCGCAGATTTCCATCTTTAAGAGTTGGATTAAGTTATTTATTGTTGTGCATCAACATATTCACAAACCTGTAAGCTGCGGTACAATCATGTCTCTGTTATGCGGTTGGGCCCAGTTTCACTTCAGTGCGTTCAATCCTGAACCAGCTGGAATAAAGTGGACCCAAATCTGCCATGTGATAAATCCTCAGCTGCCAAAGACAGAAGCAGGGCAATGTTTAATTTCAACATAACACTTGCAAAGCACCACTCCTGCATGCAGAGAAAAAGAGTATAGATTTAATGAACTTATTATTAAGCAAAAAAAAAAATAGTTTTTTGACTTAGGTACCATGTATGATTTTTTTTAGAACTTTTATTTTAAAACAACGTGGTAACACGTTGGAGAAAATCCAGGATAATCTAATAATGGTGCTGTTTATGATGCCCTACCCAGGTTTTTGTTGCATAAAGGTATTTGTAAGAAATGCCTCTGGAGTGTGCGTACGTCTAAAGTGGCATCCTCTTTGCAACTGTACTGGTTGGGTGTCACCTGACGTTTGATATGGTATATTGAAAAAGATCACGTGTTTGTGGATCAATGAACTGGAAGAAAAAGTTCCATAGTAAGCCATTACAAGCAACCGAAGACTTGTGTTGCAGTATAGGATTTTCTCTTCCAAGAAACAGTTCAGGGGCAATAGGTTGATATTTTATAATTTATGGGACTTCAAGCGGAGAGTATTTTGAAAGTGTCCATTCTAGAACGCTTTTCGTTTGCATGTATTTTTAAAATTAGCATGTTGAGGGAACCTTTTGTCGGCCCAAAGGTTTTTATTTCACTAAATATACACTTTCCTTTTTATACCTTTATTAAAACTAGAAATTCTGTTTTTTTTTTCAGCTGCAGTTCTGTTTTTCTGTACATCCACAATAATCAATCTTGTTTTTAAAATGTAATGTGGTGTGTGTTTGTTTTTGCTGATAATAAAAATGCAGAATGACTCTGTACTGTTTAAACAGATGACTCCTATGTCTCTTTTTCTACTATGTCTATCAGTGTGCTGTTATTCAGACTTTGTGTGTGTGTGTGTGTGTTCCATTAGAGCATTATGGTCACCAATGTGTTCCCACTCAGCACCATACACAGAGCAGCAGTAGTTTAGTGGGACAGTCCTGTCTGATTCTGATGGGAGTTCATCAGGGTATGACATTATTGCTCAATATGCGCATGAGTAGTCTTTCTCCGTTGCATGTCTAGCCCCATATGGGCTACCCTACTGGCCTACTGTACATTGTTGCTAGGTAGAGAATGTTCATTAGTGTTTGCAAATCATGAAGTGCCAATTGCATGGGTGCTAAGAAAGAACAATCTCAGTCAAGATACATGATCATAGATCTGAGAGGAAACAAGTCAAAGATAATACATTTGTATTCGTAAAAGGAAGTAATGTGGAACGTTATAGACCGGTTTACAGTCAGTGATCGTGCCCGTTCTTTTATCCCCACAGAGGATGCGATAATGAATGTCCTCTGATTCACTGACACATATTCCCCAACACCCTTGTAGATTTCACTGCGGGAAACTGAATTGCACATCAACTGATGCTGCGTGTTGGCAAGGGAGAAAAAAAGCAGGGAACAGTACAATGCAACCACACAGTGTGTGTGCCTTTAAATTCCATGACCCACTTTTTACAGCTGGGTCTGGCTGGCAGGGGGGGGGGGGGCTCGTGCATGCCGCCTTGAATAATTGGGACTGCAAGGTGAATGTGAGGAGAATAGTTAAGGATGGGAGCTTCCCCCTGCCAGCATGCCGGATTCAGTCAGCTGGCTGCACACCAGCAAATCTCACACCAGCACAGTCACTGTTGTTCGTTTACACCACGGTGCTCTGGAACATCACGTGGAGACGGTTATCTGACCATTTTTTTAATGAAATGAAATTGCCGAAAGTGATGGAGAAATGTATATATTTCGTACCCACTGTAAAATTCCGGCAATCCCTATTTTGAATCTAATGGCCTCCCATCCCCCTCCATCTTTCGTCTATTCCTCTGGATCCTCTATGTTCTTTTTCTCCTTCAATTTCTTTTCTTCCCCCCTCTCCCCGATGGATACAGATCCATCATACCTCAGAGGGATGGGGATGGAGATCGAGTGAGAGCAGACAGAGAATAGAAAAAGACAGGCAGTACATGCTGGGCGGTAAGAGGAGATGAGAGACGGGATGACGGCAACAGCATCTCCATTCCATTTTCTGTTCTCTTCAACTGGAACGTAGATCCCATTATGTCTCCACTGTTGTGGAACCCAAATGTGGCATCGGACAAATGTTGGGATGATGTGTCACACTTTGGTAGCCTGCTCGTTCATTCACATGACATGCACTTCAGCCTTACAACACCACTTAGCCCACTGACCAGATAGAGAGAGCGAGATAAGGAGAAGGGGCAATGCTCTCTGCCGTCAACTCCATGGCACTGGACTGGAAACATGACCTCCTGCTTGGAGGCTATCTCAGTGGGAGATCTGGGGACAGCATAAATCAAAATATATATGTTAATTTAAGGGTAATCGCTTCCCAGTAGTCTTTTGGGTAGTTTGGCTAAATTTTTTATTCTACTTCCAAGTGGATCTAAATCCATGTGAACAACCTCCTGCCAAGATTTTATAAATACTGTATGTGGATGTGTTCTACTTACAAAGCTTGCAGATGCGTGTGCATGTGTAGCAAAATCTGAAGTTAATTTCACTACAGTGACTCCATTTATTTTTCCATCTATAAATGTTACAACTCCTGCACCTCATGTATAAAAAAAGAGATCTCACAGACTTTGCTGCCAGCCACTTCAACTGTTACTATCATAACTACTAGTAGTACTATTACTCCTACTACTGGTAAGGAAGCAACTCATATTTGTAATATGCAATTGCTTGAAGTTTGTTAAAATGTTTTACACAGTTAGAGTAATATATTGAATGATAGATGTACAAGAGTAGGAGACACAAGGCTGACCATTGAGATATTGGTACAGTGGGGGGCATTAGGATTTGAATGGTGTCATTTTATAAACATTTTTCTAAAAAAAAAAACAATATTTCACCCCCAAAAGTGACAAAATTATTTTCTGTGTATAGTTATATACTGTGTATGTGTGTATAGACACTGTGTGTCAAAATACATCAAAATATATCAAATCAGACTGATATATCTGGTGTGTACAGTGTATAGTTACGTCTTTTTCAGTTAAATTCCAATTGACATTAAAACAATTATATTAAATTAAAACAATAAATGATTAAAGACACATTCTATTCTATTCTAGTCTATACATATCTAGTGGCTGGGATATAATGATAGATTACAGTGGATCATTAAAATTGATCAATTTTATCTCCATTTTGTTGCTTTTTGTAACGATACGTAATTACCAAATTTCAGGAATGAAAGGGAGCAATAATCTAATCCTGTTTGTCAATTCATCATGCTTTATATAGCTGATAATAACAGTAGTTAGCTGTACATACAAAGCTTACAAGCTTTGTAACTACAATATTCCTTGCCATTCATATTATGCAAGTATATTATCATACTGGAGGAAAAATAACACGAGTAATGGTGCAGTACATACAGTCTGAACCTTATAAATTGTCTGCCATGTAGTTCATCTCCATAAATCCCTAACATAAGACAGTAAACACTAATGCTGTGGAAGAGTGGAGACAATAACCCCCCCCCGCCGCCACCTACCCCCTGGGGTTTAATAGTAGGGATTTAGAATTAATAGCACTATTTACTTGGGTTATATAGCCATATGTCTGCTGGCTTGTTTGTGGATGTATTACTTATTCTTGAGGTTTATTTTCTGTATTATGAGCGGAGAATTTTGAAGTATTTTTGCAGGATGATGCTGACTGTAAAATGCCTTGTACCATGATGTAACATACATAAAGCCTATTAATGTGTGCCAAAGATTGAAAATGTATTCAGATGAAGACGAGTCAGAAGCCGGATCTTTCTGTCTGCGGGGGGGGGAGTTCAGCTCATTTCCTTTAATGCCATCTGTGTGTTGTGAATTATGTAGACAGTTGAAGAGGTTATTAATAATATGTGACCAAAACAAAACAGACACATGCCTAGACACTTCTGATAGCACAAACAACCAGTTGAAAAAGGAGAGAAAGGGGCTGTTATTCCTTCTTCTTTTCCTTTTGGCTTTTCCCGTCAGAGGTTGCCACAGCAAATCAGCCTTCCCCATCTAACGCAATTCTCTGTATCCTCCTCTCTCATACCAACTACATTCATATCCTTTCTCACTATATTCATGAATCTTCACTTTGGTCTTCTTCTAGACCTCCTGCCTGGCAGCTCCAATTCCAGCATCCGTCTACCAATATATTCAATATCCCTCCTCTGTGCATGACCGAAGCATCTCAGTCTGGCTTCTCTGACCTTCTCTCCAAAACATCTAACATGTGCTGTCCCTCTGATGGACTCATTCCTGATCCTATCCTATCCATCCCCGTCACTCCCAAAGAGAACCTCAACATCTTCTTCATCTCTGCGAGATCTCCAGCTCTCCTACCTGTCTTTTTGTCAGTGTCACTGTTTCTAAAGCATACAAGATTGCTGGTCTCACCACTGTCTTGTACACCTTTCCTCTCATTCTGGCTGATAGTCTTCTATTGCATAGTACCCCCGATGCTTTTCTCAACCCATTCCAACCTGGTTGAACATGTTTCTTTATGTCGTTTCCACACTCTCCTTTGATGTGAACTGTTGATCCTAAGTACTTGAAAACCTCCAACTTCCTGATCTCCCCGCCCTGCAACCTCACCGTTCCACCTGTGTTCCTCTTATTCACACATATATTCTGTCTTGTAGTGACTAACCTTCATTCCTCTCCTTTCCAGAGCATACCTCCACCTCTCTAGATTTTTCTCAACCTGTTCCCTGCTCGCACAAGAAATCACAATGTCATCTGCAAACATCATGGGCCATAGAGATTGCTGTCTCACTTCAAACAAGAAAGGGCCCAGAGCTGATCCCTGATGAAGTTCCACCTCCACCATGACCTTCTCTGTTACACATACATCACACCTCACCACTGTCTCACAGCTAGCATACATGTCCTGCACCAGTCTAACAAACATCTCTGCCACTCAAAACATCTCTGTACAATATCAGAGTTCCTCTCTCGGCACCCTGTAATATACTTTTTCTAGGTCTACAAAAGCGCAATGCAGCTCCTTCAGACCTTCTCTGTACTACTCTCGTAGCATTCTGAAAGCAAATACTGCATCTGTAGTACTCTTTCCTGTCTCCCTGATCACATTAGCTATACTTGTCCTGTCATCTGGAAGCTCTCCCTGACCACCCAGAGCCTTTCTCAACTCCTCCCTGAAAACTATAAAACACTCCTCCCTTTTAAGCTTCCACAACTTTGTCCACTGCTCTGCCTTAGTCCTCTTGATCTCTCTTGTCAGCAATCATCCTACAAACCACCATCCTGTGCCATCTGGCTACACTTGTCTATAACTTGTCTATACAAGATGTAGTCTACCTGTGTGCTCCTACCTCCGCTCTTATAAGTTACCCTATGTTCCTTTCTGTTCTAGAAAAAAGCCATTTCCATCCGTTTTGCAAAATCTACCACCACCTGTCTCTCTGTGTTCCTATCCTGGATACCAAACCTGCCCATCACTTCTTCATCACCTCTATTGCCTGCAGCAACATGTCGATTGAAGTCCGCACCAATACCACTCTCTCATCTCTGGGAATATTCTTCACTACTTCATCTAACTCATTCCAGAACTTCTCCTTCTCTTCTAACTCACATCCCACCTGTGGGGCATAGGCACTAACAACAGTGAGCATCACACCTTCAATTTCCAATTTCAGACTCCTGAGTGTATCTGACATTCTTTTCACCTCCAGAACATTCCTCACAAACTTCTCAAACTCAATAACTCAATAACTCAAACTCCATTTCTCCTCCTATCAGTACAATGATAGCACAACTTAAAACCTGCTCCTAAGATTCTAGCCTTACTACCTTTCCACCTGGTCTCTCGAACACACAGTATATCCACCCTTCTTCTCTGTATCATGTCAACCAACTCTTTACCTTTTCGTGTCATCATCCCAATAGTTCCCACTCTCATTACCAGATTCTTGCTTTTCCTCTTCTGTACCTGCTTCCAAACACGTCTTCGGTACCAATGGCGGTCGTCGTACACCCGGGCCTCGACCGATCCGGTATGAGTTCTTTAGGTTTGATTCGCATATTTTGTTTTGGCACAAATTTTATACCCTGATGCCCTTCCTGACACAACCCTCTACATTTATCCGGTCTTGGGACCGGCTCAGGGAGACACTGGCCTGTGCCCCCCTGAGGCTGCATCGGAGAAAGGGACTGTTATTATAAGTCATTTTTAAAATTCTACAAATTTGACATCAAATCAATAATGGGAGAATTATCCCTAAAAAAATGATGAGGGAAAAAAAAATTTTTGACTTAGAAATATATCTGGCCCTGCGATTGACTGGCAATCACTCCAGGGTGTACCCTGCCTCTCGCCCGATGACAGTTGGGATAGGCTCCAGCAGAACAAGCGGAAGAAGATGGATGGATGTTCAGGTTATAAATAGCATTGAAGGAGGCGCAATACAGGTAATAATTCACATCTCTGGTTTAATAATTAGTCATTTTAATATTGCTTCCATTGTATGTTTGTTCCTATATATAACACTGGATGCAAAGTCTCATGAAAATTATTGTTTTGCAGGATTTGAATGTGAGGCAAAACTGTTCTCAGTTCTACTACCTCAGTGGTGGAACAAACTCCCAGAAGCAACAAGACTAGCATCATCTCTCTCAACCTTCAAGAAACAGGTAAAAACGTTTCTCTTTCAGGACTTTTTACTGCGCTGATGCCCCAGATCAGGTTGGCAGCAAGTTAGGCTATGCTGTGTGTGTTTGTACGTTTGTGTGTCTCTGTCCATTAAAAAAAAAAAAAAAAAAAAAAAAATCCCTCACTAACCCAAGCTTACTGTTCTGTATATTTCCTGTGCATCGTGTATTTGCAAGTGTATTTGCAGTCCCTATGTCCTCTATTGTAAGTCGCTTTGGATAAAAGCGTCTACCAAATGCAATGTAATGTAATGTAATGTAATGTAATGTAATGAATATCCACTGTATAATGCTGACAGTGGTATACAAATCAGTAAGAAAGCCGTCCCACAATTCAAACATGACTTAGTAAAAAATAAATAAAGAATAAGCCAAAACAAAGCATGAAATACAACTTTGCTCATTTAGCCAATGATATTGATATCATAACAGAAGAGCCGCACTGTATACGGCCCCAACGTAGATGCTCCTTTAATAACAGATCCCTCAAAAATGTAATTTAGCTCTTCCAGTGCTGTTATGGTACAACCAACCAGTTTAATGTAACCTACATGAGCTTTCTTTGATTGTTGCTGGCCCAGGCACTGACTCAAATTTAAAAAAAAAAGAACAAAAACAAGTCATCGAAGAGAAAAGAGGGTACAAGTCCTCAAAATCAACCAGTTCCTCGATCTGCTTATTTTCCAGCAGCCCCTGACCCCTTGTTGATTGAGCTTGCAGTAAACAACAGTGGATCAGCATCCCAAAGTGGAATTTTCTGTCATCCATTCCCTCTGAGTCTTAAACACATGCAAGTCAACTAAACATGTGATGATTTAGTGGGTTCTTTGTTTGAGGGCTGCCAGTATTATGAGCAATGATGTTCAGTTACTCAGGGTATGTGTTTTTTTTTAATTTATGGATAAGCTGTCAAAGCTCTACTTCAGTGTAGGGAGGATCCCATGATCATAATCCCCAGGGCACCAATTACGGACAGTTTGAAGAGGCTTTTATCATGAACATTGGAAAACGCAAAACCCAACCCTCAACCTCTTCCCTAGCCTTCAACAGCAACCGCAGATTCATCACTGCGCCTAAATCTCCTCTGCTTTACATAGATGTCAAACAAAGATAATAACCCTAAGAGAAAATAAATCCAAAAAGATACTGATAAAAAGATATAGTGGATGGTGGCTACATAGACGCAGAGGTTCGGGCCCTTTTTCATTCAACCATTTCCTTGTCAGACATCACACAGTACACAGAAGATAGATCTAAAGGCTAGTATCTCCTCTCTCAACCTCCTCTGTCGCTTGAATTGCCAAACAGCTGGTTGCTATGGTTTCAATTTTCTTTGCGCCAATCAGTACACATTTTACTCGGGGTTGAAGGGGGAGTAAGCCTACACAGTCTAGCCAATAGCATTGATACGAGAGGAGATTAGCATACATTCAGCCAGGAACAGTAAATCCTCCCTCAAATACCCCTGGGTTAGTAGAAATAACACGGGTCATTTTTCTTTTAGTTGTTTTAAAGGATATGTTTATTGGACAGAAGCTGCAAAGTAAAATACATATTTTGAAAATGATCAATATTCATTTAATACTGATGGTAAGCATATTTAAATGGGAGTTTTGTTGACCTTCGTGGTCACTCTATCGTGTGCAGTAAACATGAATTTATTGTGATAGAACTAATAGGTATAGTAGATTTATCTTATTTGTGTATGGCCAATGAACACTTCCTAATTAATTTTCTGTCAGTTTTTAGAAAACGAAAGCAAAAGAGAGAAGCAGTGAGCCCCCACATTAGTGGTGTACTTGCTTTTGATTTACTGACGACATGACATGAATTGTCGGGAGGTTGCTCCCTCTGCTGGCCAAGATGAAGAACAACAACGCATCTACAGAAGGTGCATTTAATCAATGGGTTATCCCAGGGGTCGCCAACCTTTGACATCCAAAGAGCCATTTGGACCCGGTTGCCACTGAAAAGAAAACATTGGGGGGCGCACTTACTTTTCGACGTCTAAAATAAAGGAACCACTGTATATATTGCTTTTTTCATATTTTGCCTACCTGGGGTTGAAAGTCTTGACAAATTGACGGCGTCTTGGCTAGTATATTTTGAATGACGAAAAAATAATAAAAATAATTTTATTTCAATATTTCAAAATCTCAACAATCTTCCAATTTAGAACTAAAATTAAAAAAAAGGAACTAACACAAATAAAATGCACTTTGATTACATACTTATAATCTATTTTCCCAAGCAACTCAGAGCCACAATGTAAGAATGAAAGAGCTGCAAACGGAACAAAATTGAACAAAATTAAATACGAGCAAATTATGCTTTGCAGTTCAAAAGGTGTGAAAAAAATGTAGCCACTTATATGTATTTAAAAGAGGAAGATTACTTGAAAAGTTTCCAAATAATTACATGTCAGCTCCTATGTGTTGACGCTTCTGCAGAGGCCACGTCAAACACCCGTGATACATTCTTCTATTCAACTATATCTTTTAAGGGGCGGTTCGCCTCAAATATGTGCATATATAAGACAACATTATTCATATTGTTCTTAATGGCCTTTGGGGGTAAAACGTATTCTTTTAAGGGTTATCTTTCGCCGGTAGATGTCAGCGTAACACCACATTGGGCTCTATCACCTTTAACGCTGATTTTGTTTACATCGTAAATTTTTTGCTAATAGTTTGCAAATTGATGTCCCACAACTGCTCCTTGGACCGGGTCGGTGTCCAGTGTGCGTGTTTGCGTTTGTATGTTTGTGTTTGCGTGTGTGTGTGCGTGTGTTTGCGTGCGTGTGTGTGCGTGTATAGCCCCACCTGTCCGGAGGAGGGTTGTCTGGCTCTCCCGCAGGTCCTCTGAGTTCGTGTCGCTGATCCCTCTCAGCTGACGTCAGGAGAAATGGCGGACCAGGATGGCAGCGACACATCTCCTCCCGAGTCCCAAGGTGAGTAATAAACGGCGTGAAACTTTTAACAAATTTCGGTGGAACGAAATAAATGTTTGCCGAGAGGCGACGTGGAAACGAACCGAGGGTATGCGGTCGGTTTTTGTCGCGACTTGAACGCTTAAATTAAAGCGAAGTAGTCCGAGCCGCCCGTCACGGGAGTGGGATTAGCTCACCCGACCGGCCGGTTTATTAATACACAACTCGGTTTCTGAACTCCTGGGGCGATTTGGGTTTAAATTCTCGCTCCTTGCCACCATTGGCAGGGTTTCTCTTTTTGTTTTTTGTTTTGTTTTCCCGTCTGGCACTAGTTGACACCTGTTGCTGACATCTTCTCAGCCTGCTTTTTTTTTTTTTTTTTTTAGTACCGGAGACGTGACAGGTGAATTCATGATAATAGGCTAATGCTTCCAATGGGACGAGCCGCTTTCAGTCCCAAAGTCTTTTCTGTGACTTTCAGTTGTTGTATTTTCTTTAATTGCGCAACTTTTCTGTAATAACAAACTTTTTTTTTTCGTTTTCCACAAAAGGTTAACTCATCATAGCAGCCCTTTTTCATTATTACAACAAGTGGCCTTTCGGGCATGCTAATGGATGCTAATCTTTGGCGTTAATTTAACGGCATATGAAGAACAAAATAAATAAGCAGGTTTAGAGTCTGATCATTCCGAAAGCAATGACGGTATATCACCGCAGGTGTCGCCAAAGTGAAGCCCCTCGTTTAGCTCGTCCAATCCACTTGTTCGCTCCTCAACAGGTGCCGTCGATCCTCTGTTACATGCAAAACAGTCAGCGTGACGGTGGCCGGTATGCAGTCGGTGCAGTCTAACATGGTGAAGGAAGAAATATGCATGTCTTATAGTTAATACCTGAAATTGATGTGTTTTTTTGTCGAATTATAAAAAACAAAACAAAGCTTTATGCAGTTTGGAATTATTTAAAAACAATAGCAGTCACATGGTGGAACTGTTCATATCCAGACATGAGTCATTGTCAAAATATATTTTTTGAAAATTTCATAAATGATATGCAAATTTGATTTTTTTTCCTTAGTTGAATCACCCATTTAACAAAACCACTGGAAAATGTGCCACATGAAAACACTCCCACTCCCTCCTTCTCTCTCAGCCTCTCCCTCTTTCAAAAACACACAGCTTTTCACAATTTTCTGTTTAGTTTTGCTCACCTTTTAAAACTTACAAATCCTTGGGATTTGTTTGTATACAGTAATCTTCGGTTGAAATTGGAACAACAAAGTGAATGTACAGATAACAGCGTACAGAATGTTAGGCTGTCAGAGAAATTCGGGCCTTGCAGCTCCTAAGCCCAAAGCCTCTTTCAGCAATAGGAACATTACAGCTAATAATGAAGCCAGATGCTCCTCATTAAACCAGGACAGGCAGAGAAAGAACTGCAAAGGGCACAGAGACAAACATGGCCATTAACACCCACCTTCTCTTGCAATGAAGAAATTGGGAGTCACGTACAGCTATTAAAAGTAGACTGAATTTGTGTAAATTGTTGGTTTCTTTTCTTTTTTCTTTTTTCCAGTAAAATGCAATTTAATAACGACCCAAACTGTCTGTCTTCATCTTAAATTTTCACATAATGTGTAGCTTGGGTTAATTTTGATTGATACTAAGTTGTTGGTGATTTGCACAATATTTTCATATAAAGAATCAGTGATGTTCATCAGTGCATTCTTTTTTGCATTTGCAAAAATGGAAAACTTGTGTTTAAAATCACCTCATAAATAACAATTTCTAGTGTCTTTGACAAACAGAGGCAAACAGTGCATTCATTCACTAATGGTGGCTAATCAGCAAAAAGGCCAAGGTAATGCGACTGGTTCTTTGCTTCTTTTTCATTAACATTTATGCTGTTAAATAGGGTTCAATGATCACGTATGGTTTAAAATAGCTACTATCAAACAAGTAAGATTGATAAAGTGAAAGCTGAAGAGCAAAACCTTTATATATGAACAACTTTAGATGGTTAGAAAATTGTTTGCAACTGGTCCAAATGTTTTTATTGTTAAAAATGCTTCAGTATATAACGTTTGTCACGTTGGATAGCTTCTGGGACTGAAGATGTATAACCCCGCTAATCTAAACAGTGTGAAACATACACACATCGATATTATGACCGCATACAGCCACCCAGGTGTTTTTTTTTTTTTGTATTGTCTTCAATTTTCCTATGAGCCCACAGCTAGAAAGGTTTGTTGTGATTCTCCTGAAAGCTTTCGACATGTATTTTGTGCTGTGTAGTGTAATCAATTTTCCCAGCCCTTCCACTAACTTAGAATTTATTAACATCTTTCAAATTGCTCATTGCCACTTTGTGGTGATTGCTTCATTCAAAATAATCCATTGCACCTTGAACAGTGACTCTGGGTTCAATTTTCTGATTGCTCTACCCCATGGGATTATCAGATGTTCTATGTTTTAGGTCCTACTACTAAAGAGCTCTCCTACCTGCCTATCCTGACCCTGAACAAGTTTAAATATCTCTTTTTGTATCAGCTTACAAGTTATCATGGAGTAACACTCACACATCCTATAGTTTCTGTTCTTTCTTAAACTTACCTGTAGTCATCAGATTTGTTCTCTCCTTTGCCAAGAGACTTTTTTCATTCATGCACCTGTCCAGTTACATAGTATACTGCACAAGTTATTATCACAGCAATCTGTCAATGGCACATTGGCAACAACATTATCTGGTGGTCTTGGTGGACTGTTACAGTGTGGGCTATATATATATATCACATTTTGTAATCACGAAAATTGTGTAGCATTTTTATAACACTAGAAATGCCATATATCTAGTGAGCTGCAAGGGGGCATGTTAATTACTGCTGTTTACCACAAAACAATATTCTTAATTTTGGTATTCCACATTGTACATTCTCATTTGGTGTGTAAGGGGTGTGTAGCCTGTCTTATCAGGTTAAAGTCTGAGTGTAGGATTACGGACTTACTCTTTCCTTCAGGGACAAAGATCAGATTCCCCTTTCATGAAATTGTGTGTTAGCACAACTTGTGCTCCTAAGTTGATGGCATTCTTGCTTGGATTCCTTCCTTTTATCAATATAAGAAGAACTAATGAAGACAGCTATTTCATACAAGTACTGTGCTGATATACTGTATATATACAACTAAGTAAAATTCCTTAATGAGGCAATATTTAGCAGTCCAGGGGTTGGCAGTCAGATGACTGTGAATGCTTGTTTTTCATAATTTATCATTGTAAAGTTACTGTGTTGAATTACATCAAATATGTGGCATTTTGATTTTTTTTCCAATCTTTGTGTGTATCTGGCAGAGCTTTTAATTCATACATATGTCTATACAAATGTTTCATATTCGAAGAGGTGTGATTGGACTGGCCGATTGTAATTTGGATTTAATAACTCAATGAAATTGTATTAATTTCTCTTCCCAAATGATCACACTGTGCACTTGGTATTTTTTCTTAGCCCCACTCACTTCTTCCGTTGAATATTCTACTTGTGTTTGCATGAAAAAGACACTCACTGGAGGCACAGCTACAGTGAGACAACAATAATCCTGCTCAAATATAAATATTGACTGTGCTTATTCCTTTCTGTCTATCCCAGATCCTGTAGCCAAATAACATGTTTTCAACTTCTATAGAGCCAAGTTATATCTACCATCTAATGGTTCTTTAAGTGGAACTTTGGGCAGGGCAGAATACCATGTGCAAAATGAACCCACCCCTTTAAAGAAGCAGCTCTAGTACTGCAATGTTTAGTTTAGTGTGGTGTGTGTACATTGTGTGAGTGATATAAATGAGTACTTCTTACTCTCTCTGCTGTCAAAGTAGCCCTGTACTTGAATTGGCTCACTCCCAACCATTGGATTCGGGGTGAATATTTTAAGTGGGTTATTATTGCAGGCCCAAGAGTGCACACACCGCCTGTGTGTGTGTGTGTGTCTGTGTGTGTGTGTGTGAGACAAGTTCTTCAATGAACAAATGAAGAAATGCAGCAGCAGAACTGAATCAGAAACCTCAGTCCTTGGAATCATGAGGCGAAGAGTTTATTTAGCTCTGAACCAAGCCAGTCATGTGGATTAAGTCTTCATTTCTAAGCCAGACTATGAGAGCTCATCCTTAGTGTGTCTCTCTCTCTCTCTCTCTCTCTCTCTCTCTCTCTCTCATCCCCCCCCCTACCGCCCATCTCTATATGCTTGGCATAGCTGTTGTGTGCAATATGGGTTAGCGTAGTTATCGTCTCTGTCTCACATCATGTACTCTTTACTCACCCTCTTTACCCTTTTACCCATCTTCTTAATTCTGCTTTTCATGCTGTGTCATTTCCTTCTCTCCTCCTTTCTCATCTTTCTGCTGCCTCAGACATGTGCAGCGGGGACAAATTGCAGTTAGCCTTAGCTTTTTGCTCTCTAAGCTTTTAGTAAGACGAAGGCTTCGAGGGGTGACCCTGTCTACTTCCATCCTCTGGCATCAACTGCTGCCCCCCCCCCCCCCCCCCCGCTCATCAGCCCCTCACCCACCCACCTATGCACTGTGTGATGGGCAAGAGTTTTGTTAGCTAGCAAGAGGCTTGAGGGTTTGCAATAGGGCAGGCGATGCCAGATAGAAACACAGGACAAGGAAGAGGTGGGGGCAAATGCTCAGGGGGCACACGGAGACTAAGGAAGGAAGGCAGCCGTTCAGCAATCCCTGCTCTCTTTACCATTGCTGAGGAAGAAGAGGTACAGAGACGAAGAGATGCTGTCAGCAGGAAGAAAAAAGGTATGAGGGGAATGATTGGAGCGACAAGACAGGGCAATACAGTGGGTGGTGGATACTTTGAATGTACAGTTAGTGTGTGTGTGCCCACTCATGTGTGTGTTCATTTCTGACTTCTGACTACTGGTACTTCAGATCTTTGGTAACTGAACTGCACCTCTTGTAAGTTGCTTTGGATAAAAGTGTCTGCCAAATGACTGAAATGTAGTGTGTGTGCGTGTGTGTGCGTGTGAGTGAGACAAAGAGGAGGAAATCCAGTGTAGGCATTAATATTTGGGACAGGGGTTACTGCAGCGTGTCCTTGAAGTTGCAAAAATATGCAAAGAAAAAAGTCAAATTGTGATTATCCACGTTTGAGTAATCTACGCAATTTTGAGTTTTTGTTAATAGGACAAGCCATCTGAAGATTGGTGGCTGATGTAGATCAAATGAGTTGCCAGATTTTGTGTGCAGATACCAAATGACATAGTATCCGGGTCAATGGGAGGGCAGCATGTCCGATTCAAAGCACAATTTAATTCATACTTGTTCGTGCTAATAATGCATCTGCACGCAGAGCAGTCAGTCAACTGGAGAACATGTATAAACAATCAATCGAGGTACAGACATGCCACACTCAATTAAGTTTTACCCTATACTTTTTACCATGGAATGCTACCTAACATCCATCTGTCCATCCATCCATCTTCGAGCTTAGGAGTCAGGTCGTGGGTGCAGCGGTCAGAACAGTGTAGCTCAGACTTCACTCTCCCCCGCCACATGGTTTAGCTCCTCTAGGGGGACCCCACGGTGTTCACAGGCCAGCCTAGAGACATAGTCTCCTCCAGTGTGTCCTGGATCTTCCCAGCGGTCTCCTCCTAGAAGGACATGCCTGGAATACCTCCCTCAGGAGGTGTCCATGAGGCATCCTGACCAGATGCCCAAGTCACCTCATCTGACTCCTCTCTATATGGAAGTGTAAGCGTCTCTACTCCGAGTTTCTCCTGGATGACCAAACTTTTCACCCTTTCTCGAAGGAAAAGTCCATCTACCTTGCGGAGAAAACTAATTTCGGTTGCTTGTATCTGCGATCTCAGTCCTTCGGTCACTACCCACATCTCGTGGCCATAGATGAGGGTGGAAAGGTAGATCAACCAGTAAATTGTGAGCTTTGCCTTCTGGCTCAGCACCCTCTTCACCACAACAGACCGGTACAGAGACCGCATCACTGCAGACGCCTCACTGGTCCGCCTGTCCCATCTCCTGCTCCATCCTTCCCTCACTCTTGAATAAGACCCTGAGATACTTGAACCCCGCCACTTGGGACAGGACCTCTTCCCCAACCCAGAGCGGGCATTCCACCCGTTTCCAATTGAGTACCATGGTCTCGGATTTGGAGGTGCTGATCCTCATCCTGGCTGTATCACACTTGGCTGTGAACCACTCCAGTGAGAGCTGGAGATCATGCCCTGATAAGGCCAACAGAACCACATCATCTGCAAACAGCAGAGACTCGATCCTGCGGCGCCCAAACTGAATCCCCTCGATGCCCTGGCTGCGCCGAGAAATTCTGTCCATAAAAGTTATGAACAGAATTGGTGACAAACGGCAGCCCTGGTAGACTCCAACTCTCACCAGAAATGGGTCCGACTTACAACCTGAAATGCTGACCAAGCACCAGCACCGATCATACAGGGACCGAACAGCCCGTAAAACGGGGTTCGGTAGCCCATACCTCCAGAGCACCCCCCACAGGATTGCCCTCGGGACACGGTTGAATTCCCTCTACAGATCCACCAAATACATGCAGACTGGTTGGGCAAACTCTCATGTTCCCTTGAGGACCTTTCTGAGGGTATAGAGCTGGTCCAATGTTTCACGACAAAGACAAAAACCACACTGCTCCTCCTAGAAACGAGGTTGAACGACTTGGTGGATCCGGTTCTCCAGCACCACTGAATAGACCTTACCAGGGAGGTTGGTTGTGTTCCCCCTGTAGTTGGAGCACACCCTCCGATCCCCCCTTTTAAAAATAGGGATCACCAACCCGGTCTGCCAGTCCAGCAACACTGTCCCCAACAACCACGCAATGTGGCAGAGGCATGTCAGCCAGGACAGCCCTACAGCATCCAGAGCCTTGAGGAACCCAGGGCGGACCTCATCCATGCTTGGGGCCCTGCTACTGGAGACCTTTTCGACTGCTTGAGCAACTTCAGCCCCGAAATAGGTTTGTCAGCTCCAGAGTTCCCGCGGCTCTGCTTCCTCATTGGAAGGTGTTTCAACAGGGTTTAAGAGGTCTTAGAAGTATTCCTGGCACCAATCTACAACGTCTCGATTTGAGGTCAGCAGCGCCCCGTTCCCACTGTATAGTGTTGACGGAGCACTGCTTCCCCCTCTTCAGTGGCTGGATGGTGGACCAGAATCTCCTTGACGTCCACCAGAAATCAATCTCCGTGGTCTCCCCGAATTCCTCCCATGTCTGAGTTTTTTCCCTCGCCAACCACTGAAGCCACATGCTATTTGGCCTGCTGGTACCTGGTAGCTGCCTCCGGAGCCCCACAGGCCAGAAAGGCCCAATAGTACTCCTTCAGTTTGATGGTATCCCTCACTCCTGGGGTCCACCAGTAGGTGTTGCCAACCCAGCAGACATTTACAGCCTTATGGCCGCAGCTCCGGTCTGCCGCCTCGACAATAGAAGCATGGAATATGACCAATTCAGACTCAATGTCCCCAGACTCAATGTGCTTTAGGTTTCATCTTTCTTTTATTAATATTACCAATTTTTCTAATCAAAGCATTTTATTAGCTTGATATTATTTACACGGCGGGAAACCACATGTGTATCTGCTACCAATTTTTCCTCTGATATAATAGTACAATGTATAAAAAATGTTTTATGAACCATTGGTAGGGCTGGAAATGAATGGTTCCATTGTCAGTGACTGGATTGATCATTTTGGCCAACATAAAATTAAAATTATCATTAATTGCGATGAAATCTGTTAACCTGGATGGCAGTGACCAGTACAAAAATGCACTAGTTATAAAGAGTGCAAGTATGCATTACTTGGTAGTTCACTTGTTCATGATTTTTTTGATCTACTTATTCCTGGCCCCATTATCATGTATAAAGCTAAAACTGGATTACTGCAACTATTCCTCCAATCATCTGAGCTCCAACTGCAACATGCAATGTACAGTTAATTAAGGGATAGACTATGGATTTTGAATTAGCAAGCTTCCGTTTTGGAAACTGCTTTCAGACCTTATGGTTGTCTTGGCACTGGGGAGAAAGACTGTTTTCCCACCTTACCTCTCTGTTGGCTGGAATTCAGTGTTTAGCTTAGCATTGGCCATAGCTAATCCTCTCAGTCTACAGGAGAGGCAGAAGCCACACAGTGTGCTTGCCTGCTACCCACTGGCCCGGACAGCAAGGCACTAATCGCTAACTCTGACCATTTAATCTGACTGCCAATGTATGCAGATAGATTGGGGGTGGGGAGTACATGCACGCATTCTCACACACACAAACAAATACACACACACACACACACTGAAACACTGAAAACAGCTTTAACAGAGGGAGGGGCAGATTAAACAGTCACTCTCTCACTGTGTATCACTCTCTGTCTCATTTACACACACATACATACGCAGCCATGGACAAAAGGATGGGGTTTGGATTGTTGCCACAACCTTTCTAACACAAGTTGACTCCCATCAACAGTGTTACCAGACAAAACTGACCCCTTTCTTGCTCCTTGCCGTGCTTCTTTATTACGATAAATGCGTACTGGAAATGCCTCCTTTTTCAGTGGTTTTGAATTTCTTCCGATAGCTTTTTCTGTCATTCCCTTCACTGCACTCTGGACTTTGGATTTGGTCTATCTTCATCTATGGAGGATGTTTTCAGGAAGTAGGAACATTGATTCTGGGCCTCCTATCTGACGAATAACAGCAGGAGACTAACCAGGGGTTCAGCAGGTGCCAACCTGCATTCACTACCCTGGAATAATGAATCAGAATCCAGGTAATTTTAGAATTATGCAGCTTCTCCCCCTTCATAATATGAGTATCTAGGTTGTTCTGCAGTGACGCTGAAAGCCATGGCTCAAATGATTAAGTGAAATGTTGATGTGAGGTTAATCTCAATGTTTATGGTTGCAATTCAAGGTTATCAACACAGGCGGCAGAGGCAAATGTTTTAAATACTTCCAAAAGTTGAAGTCCACAATTAAATCCTAGAGGTACTGCTTCCTAAGTCCATTGTTATAAAGATGTAAAAAAGTGTTTCAGAGCTAATGTATAAAAATCATGTATCTTTTTACCCTTACTCTCTAATGGAGTATTTGCCTTCATCCAGTTTTCACCACCAGTCACATTTGTGGTACGTAATTTGTGTTGCAACCTCTGCCCTTGGATCCCAAGTGCTATTGTTGTTAATTTTTTTTTTTTAATATACAGTACAGTACAGTACTGAAGTGGTCTAATAAATTACTGTATGTCTCCTTGGTAGTTTGTGCTGACCAGAAATGGATTGATAGTCTTCTCAGCATGTTTGGAAAGGGTGTTAATTTAACAGCTGTTACAACCTAGTTCATATATAGACATTTGATGGTCATTTGAGGTGTGTTCATGTGATGAACTCAACAACAGATGGACGAGCTCTTACGTGCAGTGCAATGAATCAGCTTATGGCTTTGTGATATGACCAAAATCCCTCACTGATGTAGGTCATATCATATCTGTTTAACGATGTGCATCACAATATGATACACTTTAGGTAAATAATGTTGGTGAAGTATAGGCACTTGAGCCTGTTGTTCACACTGGTGCTGAATAATTGGTGGATTGTTTTTCCCTTTTCTTTTTCTTTCTCTCCAGTCCAAGTCACACATTTCATGCTAAACGATACGTTTACCTCTTAACTTTTACATCAGATTTATATTTCTATGATGGTTTGAAGGGCAGCACAGTGGTTCATGCTTCCACCTCAACACTAAAATCTTTCTGTATCGATTTTGACTGTTTGCATGTTGAAAGCGTAGTTTGCATGTCCGTGCGTGTGCGTGGGTTACCTCTAGGCTCTGTGGTTTTCTTCCAACGATCCATTAACATACTTTATGTTAATTGGGGACCCAAAATTAGCCAGATATGTAAATGAGGTGGTGGGGTCGAATGTCTCAATGTATGGCCCTGTGATTCACTGGCGACCCTGCCTCTTACCTAACTGCAGCTTGGATAAGCTCTAGTCCCTCATGACCCTGACTGCAAGATAAGGAGTATTGATGATTAGATGAGATAAACATTATCGATCCTCATAGTGGAACTTCTTTTGTAACAGAAGAAATGAATGATGGATGAATAAGATAAATGCAAATTTGCTAATGGCATCTGTGTTTTGTGGAAGGATAAGTAGCATTTTTTCATGGCATACTATTGCCATATATAATACAGCATACACTGAAAAATTTTGTTTTTTTTCTGTATCAAAAGTATGTCCATCTGTAGTGATGTGCTATAAGTAGGGCTGAGTGGTGATAGTAAACTATTCACCAATGAAGTAAATAAATATGACTGGAGTGTGTTTTTTTCACATTGTGTTTTATTTGTAATGTATATGAAATAGAACGTGTCTGAAGCATATTCTGTATGTCTGTGAGGAGGACAGAATTATTTGTATAAAAAAATCTCTGCTTTCATAGGTTTATATAAGAAGGGGGAATTAAATTCCTTTTGTGTCCTCTTGATGTGTTATTGAATAAGATGTCCTTACATTTATAAAGTTCTGGTTTTGGTGCTTTTATTTTTTAAATTTTAAGTGATGCCATGTGGGACAATGCTTTCAAGTCATTGTTCACTCATAAGTCTTTAGATGTTTTTATCTAAAGCCAGAGATGTAATCAGATTACATGTAATGTCTTGGCCAGCTCTGACTTTTTTTAATCAACAAATGTACATTAAACAAAAATAGTTTGTGTTTTTTTTTCAGTGAGAGATTCTTTAATGACTTTATACAAAATCTGAACTATATGTTAATAATGGGACTTATGAAACAATACCGAGAAAAATAGAGAGAAACTATGGAGTGTCACGTGGTGGCGGCAGTAACAGTCGGGCCCTTTCACCCCAAGTACATTATCAAGTCCTGATGGTCGGATTTACGTTAACATCTGCATACCTTATGCAATGAGCAGGGTTGTGATAGTCTGGGATGCTTAAGAGGTAAAGAGGGACAAGGTTTTTCAAAACTTTATCAGTAGGCACTGAAGGTCATGTAGAATCAGGAAGATATTGCCTAAAATAGAGGGGTAGATGAGCAAGGGAACAGCACTATTTAGGATCATATGAGCTCTTACAATACTTATCCTGCAGAGATGTCATAAAACAATGAATGAACAGGAGATTCGGAGACAAGCAATGGTGAAAGCACAATGCTTTTATGACCTGGTGTACGGTGAAAAAGGAATGAGGATGGGGCCGAGGATTACACCCGGGTAACCGGTGTGAATTGAGAGTTTTACAGTGGCGTCTTTGTTTCATAGAAAACTCCTGGACGGCAGTATGGATTGATTCCTTTCGAGTCATAGTTGCACAGTTTCAAGACGATTATCCAGGCTTGGTATTCGTGGGGCAGGTAGTCAGGATGAAATGAATGGTTGAAGTTATGGGTTTGGTATTGAGGTATATTGAGTAATGAAACCAGAAGCCACTGTGGCATAGAATCTGTCAAAACTGAGAGGATATGGAAGAGTAAGAGGAAGAGGCTGAATAATTAAACAATTGTGATTTGATGAATGATGTGGATGGAAAGTGGGGAACTTATCCTTGGTAATGGGGGAGATAATAGGCTCTAGGATGCCACTAGATGTAGTTACAATATTATTAGTGGTATATTGCAGCTGGAAGTATGCCTTGTGAGGATAGCTGATTGACACAAAGCCACATGATGTTGCGGTAGTGATCGGTTCAGCCGCGAGACTGGATGGAGTGGAACAAATGGTCAGATTGCATATCAGTGAACTTTTTTCATTGAGTTTTTACTTTGAAGCTGCTTGGTTGGTGTTAAATGGCATATCAGACTCATGATTCACTCTCTCCAGTTAGTATAACTTTTCACAGCTTAAAGCCAGGAGTGTGAAATATGAGCTAAGAATCAGTTTAAAGGTGGCAATATGATGGACTTCGACTTTCTTGACTCCGTATTTAAACATCAGTCTCAATAGTTTTTTTTTTTAATGGAATCAACAAAGAAAGCCTGGTAATAGTGATTTAAATGGTCTCTAAAATGTGTTTTTCATCACCCCTTGAGGGGGTTTAACTGCAACAGGTTGTCAATTGAAGTCTTTACATTTTTGACACAAAAGCGCCCTGTAGTACACTGCTATTCACAATTTTCAGTTCATTCTGATGTTGCAGGGCATTAGTTTCAGTTACTTTGCTGGCCTTTTGCTTGCAGAAAGGTGGTTTAGAGGAAAATACATTGAATAGCAATAATTGCAACCTGATCTGACTGATGACCTAGTTTACAAATATCCATATTGAAACCAGTTACAAGGCCATTGCACTTGAGGCACAAGATGTTTCATACTGGGATATTTTATAACGCCACTGCTATGATGTTATAACTTTTGTCTACTATACTGTTCTGGAAATTAAAATTCTCAAGTTGTTTGGTATGATTCGAGGGGTATCACGTCCTGAAGCATACAAAAAAAAGTCATCCGAACTAAAAGTTAGTCCATACATCATGGGTTAATTTTATCAGAAATGTACAAATGTGTGATGCTGTATTTGAAGTTTCATATAGTAAGTGCATTTGAATTTGGTCACTGAAACTTAAGAAGCAGTCCAACTTGTTGCATTGAATACCGTATGTCATTGGTAGTTTCTACCTTTCATCCCTGGACATAATTTTCCTGACCAAGCAACCATTTTGAATTGTGGAGATTAATCAGTAGGAAAAGATCAAGAAACTGGCACTGTGAATAGAATATTTTAGATGCAGTCCATGTCTTGAGTCAGGGGGACTGTTCTAATTTGATCTACCACTTTCTGGGACAAGCTGGTCCCCTGGCACTTGTCTCTTTTTCCTCCCCACACAATGTGTTACTTTGCAAATGTTTTGCTTGAAAAACCTATGATTTTGATTTTGTCTCTCCTCCTGTAACTGGCAGACCTTCATTTATCAAACAACAGCAAATTGTCTCAATGTTTGGCACACCCTAATATTTGCTTGGGCTTGTTTAACATTAAGCATGCTCCCTTATTTATTTATTTCTCTCTCTCTCTCTCTCTCTCTCTCTCTCTCACACACACACACTCACTCTTACTGTCATATATACATATATATATTATCAGAATAAGAATTGCTTTAATTGCCAAGTAATTTTACAACTACAAGAAATGTTCTTATATTAACGGTGTTAAACAGGCATAACACACATTAAACGTGTTACAGGCAATGAATAGATAAACAAATTAAGAATGAAATCAGAGTGATGTTGGTTGATGGTGCAAAGTGGCAAGTTGTGCAAAGCAGTGCAAAGTTGTGCCATAGAGCAGTGGTCCCCAACCCCCGGGTTGCAGACCGGTACCAGTCCAGACAGTAGAAGAGCCTACAACTTCCAAGAAAATGAAAAATTGTAACAGACGATACCAGGAGTTCTACTTATAATGCGGATTTATTGTAACAAGTGATTGCCACAGACCAAGCTGCTATGCATCATATGTGGCAATGAAGCCTTAATCATACTAATTTTATGTTGTTGGCACAATGTTACGAGGAAGCTGCTAATAAAGTTGCATACGAGTACACAGTGGTTTCACGTTTATTATTATAGTAGCAATATAAACGATCTATGTGGTGAATAAAGAACTGTTGGAGCCAAATATTAAAATTGTTCAACTGAAGGGATCAAATACTTATTTGACCCCTGTAATTTACAAATAAATTGTTAAAAAAAATCAGACAGTGTTATTTCCGATTTTTATTTATTTATTTTTCATTCTGTTTTTCACCGTGGAAATGCACCAACAATGACAGTTTTAGACCCTGCCAAGTGGGCGACCTTGCAGTATTACAGGGGGATCAAATTCTTATGTGTGTGTGTCTGTGTGCATGTGCCTGCACGGATGTGTACATATACTTGTATATATACATGCATATATTTGTGTGTGTATGTATATATGTATTTGTGTGTGTATGTTTATATATGTATACATACACACACACGTGTGTGTGCGTGTGTGTGTGTGTGTGTGTGTGAGTGTGAGAATTTATAATTCATGTATTTCAAGACATACATACCTGTAAATACCAGGACATGAACCTTTGTCCAGAAGAAGACTGGCCCGAAGGTGTTGAGTCACTTTAAGCCTGATGGGGCTTTTAATCATTAGCTTAACTTGGATGTGGCTGGATTCATGACAACCAGTGTCCAGACTTAAATGTGTTGTACCTCTGAATTTCATTTTAATACGCTGAGACACAGAACGCTAACTAAAACATATCAAAAATAGCATGTTTAATATTCCAATGTTATTTAATGTTAGGGAGTTTAAAAATTCCAATGCATCATTTTGCTGACATGGATTTATTCACAAGTGCCATAAATTCATATCCTATATTTTCTTCAGTAATAAAGTTGATCAAATGACAAACATAAAAGGATGGAAAGCACAGAAATACACACACACTTGAAAAAGTGCAACTGATATAGAAAGAAGCACAGATTACGTAAATAGTAGTTTCACTGTCTATCTTAAGCGTCTGTCCTTAAATGAATACTTACATTTCAAGCCAAATTTCCATTGTCTACTCAACTCCTTCACTAATTTGAAAACAGACCTCTGGACAATGACAGAGGCAGCATTATTAGGTTTTACTTTATTATTTCCATTTAAGTCACTTTTTTATGACTTCTGTCCTTAACTTGACACATTTTTTCATTCTAGTCCTCGAATGAACATACTACTACTGAAAACTAAGAAAGCAGTCATCATATCGAGTGCTTAACAATGCAAATATAGGAGTACCGGTAATAACTTCTCATTAGAGTAAGACACACATTGCAAATGGTTTTGCACTGATGCTCATTGTCTTTCATTTCAGTGTCCTATTGCCAGTATAAATCAGAGGATGGCAGATCATCTTCAGCTGCATGGCCCAGCTCTTCAGCATCAGGACAAACCTACACTCCCATCACAACTCCAGCAACCACACCAACGCCAACTTTCACAACCACCAGCAACAGCCCCAATAACAATGCTGCCACCAAAACAGGCAAGAAAAAAGTACAAATTACAGTTTCATGTCGGGATGTTCTGGTATGTAATTGAAAAAGTGAAGTTTCCTCACTAGTATCCATTAGTATCCTAATGTTTTTGCCTTTGTTTAACTGTTGTGTGTGTGTGTACTGCAGAGTCAATCATTTTCAACAAAATTGATGAGAGGCTAAGGTTGGCTCGAGAGCGCCGAGAGGAGCGTGAGAAACAGAATGGTGTGTATTTTTTCTTTTTTCCTTCTGTGAATGTTTTATCAGTGTGAATTGAGCTTAATAGTCTCACTTTTCTCTTTGGCCTGTTCTGTATCCATCCAGAACTTGGTTGGTAGCTGTTGCAAACTGCCAGTTTTGCTTGTTGTTACATAAAGTCTAGGCAAAAGCCAGGCACCCCTGTTGTCATGGCACCCATGTTACATAATGTGTAGGCCATGGGAATGGGTTTAGAGAGGAAAGTGTTTTGGATGAGTCTGAGTGAGGTACCACAACAGATGGATTAGTGTTTATACAGTTTTGGCACCAAAGTATGTATTTATATATTTGTTGTCATAATATTGAAGAGTGGTCATACAACTACCCTTGGTCAGGGGCTAAGGGATTTACAGTATGTTGGGTTGAGAGCCTAAGCCTCATCACATGATCCACAGCTGACACATCATAATGCTCCTATAAAGCGCGTGTGTGTGTGTTATTTGTCCATGTGTTTGTGTAAATAATGTTGTACAGTTACATATTTTTGTTAAAATATGAGAGAAAAAACACTTGGACAAATGCTTCCAGTCCTTGTTAACTGTGTGTACTCCATATCCCAGCTGTTAAGGAGGCCCAATGGCAAGCACGAGAGGAGCGTGCCAGACAGCACTATGAGAAGCACTTGGAGGAGAGGAGGAGAAGGCTAGAGGAGCAAAGAGTCAAAGAGGAAAAGAGAAGAGCTGCTGTGGAAGAGAAACGGCGGCAGAAACTGGAGGATGACAGGGTAATGACACATGTCATTTTATGTTGTGAGCTCCTGTTTATCACGAGCAAACGGATAGGTGCCTCTCAACACAAGACACAAGTTCACCATAACTTTTTTTGCTCACAAATAATTCATTATTTAATAATTTTACCTAATTGATACCAAACTGTTCCCTAATCTATAATTTCTGTTTCAGTTGTGTGTGTGTGTTCATTCTATTCACCAGCTCAGTGTTTACCATACATTATAGAAAGATTTACTGTCTGTGTGTCTTGATTCCACCTCTAGTTTTCTGACAGGATGCAATAAAAGCTCCAATCTGGGTATGCTTCTGGCTGAATTAATTGCACAGCTGATGCTGTTTTTCTTTTTTGTTTTTTTTTTTTAATTGGCCAAGGCCCCTATGAATTGTATCAAAATCATAGAGCACAGCCTCCCCAATATTCTCATTCAATTTTGTAGTGAGAGATTTCTTACATTAACTGGAAAATATTTAGCTTATTTTGAAAAAAAAAAAAATCTGTTTTGCCTTTTACAGTGTTTTCTTGATATGGGTAATGTGCTCATGTTTATGCAACACATCATTCATTTGCTAAATTAGTCTGACAAACTGACAAGTATACCCTGTGCAATAACATAAAATAACAAATATATATTTTAATGAATATAACCATCTTAGTCCTCCCTCAGCAGTTTGCATTATTATTACCATTTTGAATGCCATTGACTTAACTTTGAATTCCTTAACATTTGAATTTCACACAACTAAAATGGACTACTGCCCACTGAGAAGAAAAAATATCCCAGCATTGCTGCCATATTTGCGTGTAGGATGGCTGTACTGCTAATTGATGTCTTTGTAAATAAAGGTTCGTCATGAGGCAGTAATGCGACGGACTCTGGAGCGTTGCCAGGGAACCCGACAGAAACCCAACCGCTGGTCCTGGGGTGGGGCACTGCAAACAAACTCTCCCAGCACACCCACCGGTAATTTTGAATGTCACTGCACCCTAACACAGTCACAATAGTTTATTGATATGGATTCTATGGCTGTCTCCTAGTAATTGTATTCCATTTTCTTCCTTTTTTATATGGCACAAATCTGACATCTATCATAAATGTATATGCATGAAAAAAACACATTGAATTCTATATCATTAGAGATCTTTAGGTCACATTGGAGTGTTAATATAAATCTGATGTTAATCAGAAATTTGTCTGTGGAACAGTCACTTTTATTCCACTGCTAGATGGTTTACCATTTGACTTCTTCTGATTCATCTTGTGTCATTTTGTTTGCTTCAGAGTATGAGGTTTTGTTATTCCAACTCTCATACATGCATGTGGCTCGTTTTCAAGTATTGCAGCAATGATATATGCAGATATCGCATATGACCGTCCACATTTATGCTTTAGGCAATTTTTCCTGTTGTCAGATTGTGTCCCATGTTGGATTATCAATATAAATATTCCTTTATTCTTAGTGTCATCCTTGTGTAAACATGCCTGATAATCACATGCTTCTGTCTGTCAGTATTTTCTCTGCTGTTTTCATTTGAATTCCACATATCTGCTGCTCTCTGTTGTTACTGCTGACTCACAGCCTACTCTGCCTCTCTCTGTCCATCTTTCCTTTTCTCTCATTCATTTACTCAAACTCAACCACTGTGACTCTGTCTCTCTCTCTCTTTTTCTCTCTCTTAACCTGGTAACCTGGCTCTCAACCTCCCTGTACCCCCCCTCTGCTCTTTGTTTCTCGACTATTGTGCTTCCCCCTCCTGGTCCAGGTTTTGTTGAGTCGGCTTTCCTCTATCCACTCGACCTTGCTGGACTGGAGCACATGCAGAGTGCTTTCAGTCTCTACCGCAGATATGGAATGACCTCCCAATGTGAATATTATAGTACTGCGTCATTTAGCCAGCTAGCATTAGCATGCTGGCTGTAGACCCGTTACTGCCATTAACTATAACTGTTTAGGACACAGATATTAGTGTAGATGTTGGCCCCATGGCTACTTTTTTTTTGCACGTAGCAGTCTAGTTTGTGTTTTTTACTTGTGCCTCAGGGAACAGGGTCATTTTCCTTCAAACCTTTAATTTACTTTAGATTATGTGAATCCTTTTGTTTACTAATTCACTATAATTTTCCCTAGTTTTAAATACCTAACCTGACTGGACATAAACTGTTGGGCTGTAGTCCTTCAATTGGTTGCTTCCAGAGTTCTCAAATTTATATTACATTACAGTCATTTGGCAGACGCTTTTATCCAAAGCGACTTGCAAAAAGTGCAATTGAGAATTTAGATTTAAGTAGATATAAGTAGCATATTCATTGGAGATGTACTTCAGAATATATCAATCTAATTTGGCTGTTTTCTTTAGGGGATTTATTATTGCATATGCATTTTTTCACCTTTTAAGACTCCAAACCCTGTGTTGCTTTGGGGACATTTGTTGTGAAAACTGTTCACATGGGACAAGAATTACCTGAGGAAATTAAAGATCTGAGGGTCCTCTTTATTCTCAACCCAGTGTGAACCCTCTACGCATTTAAAAAGTATACATTTCATCACAAGTGATCTAACTTACATTATAAAAGTAGTGTGCAGATTTATTTCCCTGAGCAATTACTCCCTGTCTGTTGCTGACCTGGAGGTTCAATTGCTTTTAACAGTTTTTGTGGGATAGGAATCAATAGCTGCTTTCTCAAATCTTAGAAAATGTGCTTCATCCCTTCTAATTGTTAGAGCATTATTTAGATTTATCTCTGCCTTTTTGTCTGACTACAGCCCTACAAAACTTGTAGATTAATCCCAGAGAGAAACCTTTGACTCTCTTTTTTTGGTCTTTCATGTTCCGACTTTTCTATCTGTACCTTAAAATTTCTTTGTTTTTAGATGCTGACAGGCGGTCAGTGTCCACGATGAATTTATCAAAACATGCAGACCCTGTCATCACCAAGCGCCTATCCTCTTCCTCTGCTACACTCCTACATTCACCTGACCGAGGTGATGAAAATAACATTTCTAATATTGTTTACAATGTATTTCTTCTGATGCAGTCTGTGTGGTTTTGTCTTTGTTTTAAGCTAGATTCTTGAATTTATACAGGAATTGTTTTCCCTTGCTGTCTAAATGAACACAGTTTCATGTAGTCAATATCATCAAGGTAATAGTATGGAAAAAGATAAACAGCAATGTGCTAACACATAGAGTAAAGAATGTTTGCAACAGATTTAAATAGTACAAGATGTAAGTATTTTATCATGACTTTTGCAAGAGAGTTATGTCCAAAGAAAAACACATTTTTTGGAATACATATTGCTGTGTTTGACATGAAATCTCCTTAGAAACTTCTGACTTTACTACAGAGTTGTAACAATTGAGGATGCATGTTTTGATGTTCATATGTTGCTGACAGGCATACAGATGAGAACTGTCTCCTCCCCTGCCATAAACAAAGCTCAATCCAAATCCCACCTTCACCAGGGAAAGACCACCCACCAAAAAAACACAGGTGTTTTCTGGGAACATTTTGCAGTTTAATCGCTTTTTATTATAGGCAACACACAATGAAGTGGACTAAAAGATCATGAGCTGGAAACTGTCGAGAGCTTGAGCATAATTGTAATTTTCCTTAGAAGTGTCTCTAAATATTAGGAAATCATTGATTGAGAGTGTTTTCTGATTATTATTGTAAAATATTCTACATCTTTATGGCTCTTGAATTAATCTGTAGACATCATACAATGTTTAGTTGGACTTAGTGTTTAAAAATGTATTTATCAAATCAAATTTTTACAAAATTTCAGTCCAGAAAGTGTTGTATACATTTGAAAACAACACCCCTTTCCCTTTGTTTGACCCCTTTCCCCCCTAATCCTCCAGAATATAATCTTTTGTTTTTAAAGGAAACACTGGTTTTATCCTGGTTGGAAAAAAAATCAATCGTTACTTCACTGCTAGATTGTGTGTGTGTGTGTGCGTGTGCGCGTGCGTGCGTGCATGCTTGACTGTAACTGCAGCATACCAAGTATTTAACAAACATGACATACGTCCTTTAACTGTTACATAGAAAATTGTATCTAAAAAAAAAAATCACAAAATGAATGAAAGTTTGAAATTTCTCTGTATAGTTTCCAGTTCGTTTGTGTCTTTGTGTCTGCTCCCCTGGGCTTGTTATTGATCCAAGCTGGCAATGCTGCATGTTATATCTGATCAGTTTCGTTTGTCTTTCTCAATTAGTGAATCAGAATTTGCCATCATTACTTGTTGATTTGTATTACACAATCTGTTTGGCAATACTCAAGCTGGGCACAAAGAACCACTTGGCTGTTCCGTGTAAGCTTTCAGTGCATTTATAATTTATTGTAATTTTTTTGCGATAGTATAAAACACCCTTTTCTCCTTTAGGATTTTTATCTGTATATTTTATTGCATGTGTTTGCCCGTCACTCAAGGCTGTTTGCTTGGTCTCCCAATGAAAATGCATGCTGGTGCAGGTGCAGCTTGGAAGCCATGTGCCTGGTCATCACTTACCCTCAAAGTTTCACTTTAGAGAGAGGGTTTATTCATATATAATATGTTATGACTGAGGCAATCAAGGATTTTTGTTATTACTAAACTGTATGTGTGTGTTGGTGTGTGGGTGTGTGTGTTTAGGCCTGCGTCGTCTTCCCCTGACACCATGGGAAACTAATGTGGTGAACCGCCTGCAGCAACCGACACACTCCTATCTAGCCCGTAGCCGCAGTGCCATGAGTCTGTCTGGAGAACACATAGGTAACAAGAACAGTCTCTTCTTCTTTTGATCAGCAACTGAATGAGGCAGAGGCTGGATATGATTACTCGCTGCTTCTCTGAATAAAATACCTTGTTACTAGAAGTATTTTACCGTTTTTATATGTGTCTCTTGACCAGAACAGTTTGGCTGTTAATCAGATTTGGCTTAAAGCATTACACTGTCTGAAACTTCCTTCACCAGCCTGTATCAGGCACTCAAAGCTCAAACACACACTAATCTAAACAAGTAAGTTGTTCAGGATGAAATTCCCCTCCGATAAAACGCCTAGTTTCCTTGTCTGGTTATCACAGCTACAGCCTTCATTCTTAATATTTCTGTTTATGTTTTAGTGTGTTTTGAAATGAAGGAACCTGTTGAATTCTTATCCTTTTTACGGTATTCTATTGATGCAAAGCAAATCAGCCCCAATTTCTGCTTGTTTTCTTCCCTTGTAGATTCTTGTATATCTCCGCTCTGTTTTTTTTTTTCTTGCCACAACTTCTTCTCATATGATGTGTGCAAAGAAGAGACTATTTTTTTTCCTTCTCTTTGTCTGCACTCAGCTACAAATATTACTCTTACTCTTTGTATGAAAGAGCAGGCTTCGCAAGACTTATTTTCTACTTGTGCTTTTCCTCTGTGTAGTTTTAGTTTGAACATGTCTACTTAATTCTAGGTGACCTTTGATTGGTTAGAAATGTTTCTACCATATAGAATTAAGCAATCTAGCTGAGAGAGAAATTGTGTTCTTTAGAAACAAAATACAAAGCAAGCAAGGTGTTTGAATATTATATTCTATCATGGACTTCGTCGCCAAAAAATGTTGTCTTCTTTTCTCTCCACTTAAAAATCAGCTTTGCTAAATACTTAGTAATAATTAACAGTGCCTGAGTAATGATCTTCCAGTAATTAACTCTAATCCTTTTCCTTTTTCCTTGTTTCATTCTTACATTTTCTTTTAATTCCTCCCACTTTCCTTTTCCGACTTTCCTCACAATGCTACCGCTTCTATTCCTGAATGTATCCAACATACATCTCATTCCCTCCTCCCATTCTTTTTCTTTGGCTCTGTGCTCCCACTAATACAATCCTTTTAAAATCATTTTACCCCGATCTTTACCTCCTCCAAATCCCCCGCAATGTACAATACCTTAGCCATGCCTGTGTGTCCTCGCTCAGTGTCCTGCCATCCCATGGGCACCATGTCATTCAAAGCCCTGCAGGTCCAGCCACTACCTCACTGCCGCAGCCATGACCGAAGCTTAGGCAGAGAAACAGCCTCCTCTTCATCCACCACTGTCCGGAGGAGAACCACTGGAACAGCAAAGGTTTGTTATATCATCACATCACTGCTATCTTGAGCAGTAAGCAAGACAACATAGAAGATACACATTAACACATTGTATGTATTCAGATGATGCAAGGAAAGAAAAGTAATTTCACTTTTACAAATATAAGTCTGAAAAGATCTATGTAAGTCCCCATTATCTGTCCATTATTTTTAATGCTGTATTCTTTTATGACAATTTTTTTATGTACAGACCTAGACATTGCTTAACATGAGTATATAACGCCAGCTGTCCAAGTGAACACTACAGGAAATTATCTGGTTTATGTGATCTTATAAATGAGTATAGACTGAATCAGGTACACACTTTGTAGTTAGATATAAAGCATCCTATGTGGGAGAAAAACCCCTCCCTTCAGACGTCTTTGTAATGAAGGTAATGAATCCTGACTCACTTTTCAGGGAACCATATGATTGACACCTTTACAAAATTCTCAACTTTAGGCACTTGGAGTTGATGCATACAAAAGTGATGTGCTCAATAAATATAATGGCTGCTGTGCCTTTTCTGAAGTCGGAAAACAGGCCGTGGCAACTGTGATGGTACAAGCCCTTCTGTCAAAATGAGAAATATTCATAATAACGCCATACTGCGTGTTGGTCTGTCTGCTGTCATGAAGGCATCTTCAATGTAAATCCCATGATCCTATCTAGTACAAAAATTTTAGCTATTTTAACTTCCCCTTTTCTGACACCTACCCTCACCTCAAGTGTTAAATGGGTATGACTGCAATTTTGTTGCTGTAGTATGAACAATAAGATGTGATG
The DNA here is from genome assembly GCF_037954325.1 of Fistularia commersonii. Taxonomy (NCBI): domain Eukaryota; kingdom Metazoa; phylum Chordata; class Actinopteri; order Syngnathiformes; family Fistulariidae; genus Fistularia; species Fistularia commersonii. The sequence goes on from NC_141303.1 coordinate 5,750,601, forward strand.
GTGTGAAACATAATTAAGTGGCTTGTGACAATGACAGTGTAGGGTATAATAAGTCAATTTTCTTTCAGTTGACTAATGTCCTTAGTCTTGAGAAAATACTTGTGTAGCGAGGATGATAAAGATTTTCCATGTTGATGACACAGCTCAGTGTTGCTTCTGATGCAGGGTTAGGTTGTCTGAGTCTAATCTTGTTACTTCTGAGCTGTCAGTGGGGCACCTGGACCTTGGCACTGTCTGTGCCACTTGAATAAGATATTTATGCCTGGTCACAGTTTGTGGCGGGGTTCAGTTAAAGTTTACTGGCTTATTTTAGAAAGCATTGCTCTCTGTCAGCACTGACCATAATTATACTTTTGTCTTCTTCCACTTCTGTTCTCCTGGGCAAACAGCAGCAGAACCGTGACTTTGTCAGGAAGTCTTGGAGCAACCTCTCTCTCCCTTTGACACCCATCTTTACCTTACCTCCGAACAAACATTCTGCCTCTGCAGGCAAAAGGAACAGCAAAGTAATCGCTCCCTCTCCTGGCAGGTACGAGAATTGTGATGGAAATGTGATGTGGTCAAATGGAAACTGAGGATAATTTAAATTTGAAGGTATTATAGAGGCGCTAGAGACAAAATGTCCACTTCCTGGTTAAGAAAGTAATTTCGTAGTAATATATAAAGCGGCATCTGATGCAGATGTTGCAATACCAAAATCATTCAAGGTTCTAATTTTAGAGATACATATTAAATGGGTTCTACCTCGCTGGTATGTTCCTGATTTCCCTTTTTCTTTTTTCTGAACAAAGGCCTCCACAGAAGACAACAGCTCGACCCCCGACCCCCAAGCTCCTAAAGTCTCCCGGGACAGATGACCCTGGAAATCTTAGGCCTGCCAAGATCTCACCCGAAACACACAGCCCAGAGACACCAGTCTTGTCTCAAGCGGAAGAGGAAGAGCAGTTGCTCAATCCCACTCAGCCCAGCTGTCTGAAACATGGCCAAAGCAAAACCAGCAGTGATGCAACATCAGCACCAGCTGCAGCCAGTGGTCAGTCACAGTCCACTAGACTAGACAACATTTCAGATTGTCAGAAACATTGTCGGCATCTTTCACACTGATACATAACCCTGAGACTTTCTTGTGCTTTTGCTCGATTCCACCTTTACACTGGAGATAAGATTGTTCAATCTTTGGCAGATTTTTTCATAATGTCAATTTCGATGCATCATAGAGAGTGTAAGCAGTCCTCCAGCCCACAAGCCTTCAGCTGGCACAACCAATCCCGAAGAGGCAAGCCGCATTTTATCTGAGAACCGCCGCCTGGCCCGTGAGCAGAGAGAGCGGGAGGAAGAGGAGCGCAAGCAGCAGGAGGAGCAGGCAAGGTAAGCTGTGCTAGAAATGACAGTACATATGTAACTTAGGGATCCATCCCTCCTTTGCCTGGGGCTTATCCTGCGCTCAGGTTCACGGTATCCCAGCGGTCATCGGGCAAGAGCCGGGGTACGCCAGTCAGTCGCAGGGAGGACCACGTGTTCAGACAAACAATTATTCACTGACTCTTTCATTCGGAGCAATTTTTTCAATTTTCTTCCAATTAACGTGCTGCATGTTTATGGACTGTGGGAGGAAACCGGAGAACCCAGAGGAAAACCAACACAGACACGGGGAGAACATGTAAACTCCACACAGAAAAGTCCCCTTGTCCCCCTGTGAAGCTGAAATGCTGACCACTGCGCCGCCGTGCTGCCCTCCACTTAGGGATATTGTATGTAAATTGTCCCTCACTGCACTACAGACTAGCCAAGGAGGAGATGGCTCGACGCAAGGCAGAGGAGCGAGCAAGGAGAGAGGAGGAGGCCCAGCGTCAGGCAGAAGAGAGGAGAATGAAGGAAGAAGAGGCAAGAAAGATAGAGGAAGAGAGATTGCAGAAAGAGAGAGAGGAGGCAGAGAGAATCCAAAAACAGGTTGGAAATCACGAGGCCATGAAATCGTCCAAGACATCTTCAGAGATCCCGAAGTAAAACTCTGTCCCTGTTGCTCAGAAAGAGGAGGAAGAGTCTCGACAGAAGGAGGAAGCAGACCGACTGAGGCAGGAGCGGGAGAAGCACTTTCAGAAAGAGGAGGCTGAACGCCTAGAAAGAAAGAAGGTGACACATTTTTGACCTTTAGTGTAACATTGAATACATTTTCTTGTTGAATAGCTTTCACCAGCTTTTTTTTTTTTCTTGAACCATTAAGCGCCTGGAGGAGATTATGAAGAGAACCAGACGTTCAGACACGGCAGAGAAGGTATTAAGAAAAGAGAACATTTGACACATGTCTATATAAATGCAGTATGTTTTTATTTTTAACAGCTCTTTGTTTTCACGATCCTTTTCTAGAAAGTTGAGCCCACCAGGAACAGGGACCACCCAGGTAACTCTCTTTATATTTGGAACCCTGTTAATACATTAATGATAAAACTGATGTACATACCTGTGATTTCCCTGATAGGCTACAAATTGAAAGGGTTATTATGGTGTTATCATGACAGCCGTGTCATCGTCTCTGCTGGCTGCTCGGATTCTGTGTCTGATGTGCTGTTTTGTTGTTTTCTCCTGGCGTCATTAGCAGCTGCGTCCCCGGGCCCATCTGCTGAGACCGAATCACCGACTCGCCATAGCAATGGCAACAGTCGCCAAGCCGACTTTGACCCAAATGCCAGCACCACCGCACAGAGCCATTCTGATCAGAGGTAGATTGAGTTTTGAATAGGGGATATTAGATTACATAATATTATTTTTAAACCATTATATTTTGAGACCATGCTGATTTGTTTCATGGTCCCTGCTGTGTCTCTTCTTTTCTCAGGGAGAATGGCGATTTTGAGGAGGTGATCGTGTTGCCGTCACATTTAACTTTGCCTCGTGAAGGAGAAGAGGAGCAACAGCGGCCGGAGCAGGAGGAAAGAGTTCCTGTTATTGCATTTAGAGAGAATGGACTCCTAAAGCCTCTGAGTGGCATTGGAGACATATCAGCCCAGCAGGGACCAGGTCAGAAAACATCTTCTCTCTACTTTTCTTCCTTTATTTTTGCTCTCTGGTGATACTCTCTATGACCAAGAATACATACAATGTGTTTTTTTTTTTTTTTATTATTATTATTCACATTTTTATGCTTAATATTGAAACCCATAATACAGCAGCACACAGAGCTACACAAATAGTTTGTTTTAAAACATTCTAAAGCTTTAATTACAGCAACCAGATGATAATTTTTTAGATTGACTCTTTCCAAATACGTAATTTTGATTGCCTGCCAAAGGGTTCAATTCTCTATAAAATCAGATAAAATGATTTCTAAAGAAGACAGGAAGAGCATGTCTGCATTTTGCAAAATTTACAATATTGAAAGTGTTTTTTTAACTATGTGGTATTTTTTTTTTTCTTGTCAATACTCGAGTGTCCATCACGTTAAAATAACATCTGCTATTTTCACACACTTTCACTTTTTGAACACACACCACCTTTCTCTTTCCTCTTACTATGCCTATTATCACCGCATTAACTGCTGAAATGGCCATTGGACTTTATGTAAATGTATGTTTGTAATCAAAGGCTGATGGAAAAGAATGGTTAATAACCAGACCAGGTGTAAATAAGATTGCTCAGATGATTCAGCTCATTACAGTATTAAACTCAACAGTGTTAACAGATGAAAGCTATTTCTACAACAGGTTTCCTCTGCCCTAATTTAGCATATTTTAATGGACTGCACAAAACAAATTCAGGGTAAAAGCTCAAAAATTGTATTGAAAGGTACAAAAGCTTAATGCTAAATCATAATGTTGTCTCTTGACCACAACAAATAGACAGAACTGTTTCTATCATTATATATCAGACTTCAAATGAAAATAAGATACAAATGAGTCGCAAAAAACCTGAGGGAAGCTCTAATTGGTCTCTTTTGGAGGCCCATAAAAAATTGATTATATGGATTGTGGTCATTCTTCTTCGGTTTTACAGATACATTGAAGTCTCCCTCAGAAATAATAGTCGTTTGTTTATATCCTTGAAAATTAGATGTTGCCTGATGCTCGGCCAGGACGTGAGATATTTCACACACAGGAGATCCAAGAGGAAGGATAGAGGGGTGGAGAAACACGCGGCCGAAGGTAATCAAAGGACGGATTCAAGTACGATGGAGGTGACCTTCCAGAGGATGACTTTCCCTCCTTCCAATGACCCCAGCTGACTAACAAGCACTACGGCCATTTTCCAAAGATGGTACTTCCAAAGATCTCTTTAAAGCATCTTCAGAGGGAACTTAGGTTTCCCTCAAAAACCTGAGGGGGGCAGACTGTCTTGCTGTAAGACCATGATTACACATGGCTTACAGTGTCTGTTTGCTGCCTTCAAACAACCTGATTGAGATAAATGTTCCAGGATCACTGGGCCACCATTAAAGATCTACTCTATCTCATCACTGGTTGTGTGTATATTCATATGAATGATAAATTAACATTAATGTTAACGGAGATCAATTGTAAGCTCTTTAATTATGATACTTGAAGAGATGTTTTTTTTTTTCTTTTCTGTAGAAATTGACCAAATCGGCAATGTGATGTCATTATTGGATCTTGCACAAACTTAGAAATACAAGGTTTTGACCTTAACCTTGTAATTCTAATGTCTCAATGTTTTCTAAAAATGTTACAGAATGAAGGGCAAAAAAGAAGGATAGTTATATGTTGACAACAGGTGTTGGAAAGTTATACATTATATATTTTTGCTGTATCTATAGTGTTAAAAGCTAGAGGTTATTATTGGATTGAGCCTTCAGCTTGGAGTTGAAGTTGATTGATGGCAAAATGAAAATACACTTTTCAGAATATTGAGAAATATGTAAATTACAGATTTTTTTGTTTAGATATATTTAATTAATGTATATAATTAAAGGTGACTAAATGATTTTTCTTTTTTAATGTCTTTATTCTGTCACCCATTACTGTTCAACTATGAAAAAAAAATGCTTTGACTTAAGATCCTGTTTTCCCTTTTGACTCAATAAGTTTAAGTTGTCAAAGCTGCATCCTGTCACTGAGCCAATGATCATTGTATTGGGAGGATCCACCTATTGCTGGTATACCTCATGTTGAAAATCTCATCTCAGTCAAAGAAACATAAAACTGATTAAAACTTTAACTACTAAACATCTGTTGCTGGAAGTTTTGATTTGATCTTCTTGATGAGAAATTTAAGTATGTATGCTGCTAAATGTGATGCTCCTTTGCCTTACTGCATGACTTGCAAAACGAGATAATGCAGGACTTGGCTATACAACTGGAAATTCATATGTGCTCCCACTCTGAGCACTGACATTCTGGCCATTTTTTAACTTGATGGCATCCTTTTCCTGATTTATTTTCATGCAGGAACATCATTGATTAAATGCAGTCAGCTTTATGTCTAAAAATAACCAATCACAGGAAACTCCTGATTTTTTCTTTCCGCTGTTTTCTGCACCATTAGTGCTTCTATCTGGGATTTGCTTCTGCGTCATCTTCACTTCCTTTCCTAATTCTCATCTTTGCAGTATCACCATAATGGAAACCTGGTTTAGAAATCTCATCTTTTATCTTCTAGTGATACACAGCATCTGGTTTTCAAACTTTGCAACTTGGCAAACACTATGCTTTTCAGAAGAATTCCTACCTGTACAGTTCAGTCGAAATGAGTACCTTATGAATTACAAATGAAACAGTATATTTTACATAAAATGACAGCAGGCTTGAAAAATGCAAAGATCCTTTAAAGAGGAAAAGTGCTATGTAAGGAGTTCTTTGAAATAGTGTAAAACTGAAATCTTTGTACAACTAAATGTATTTGGTGAGTAAATAAATGTTTGACTTGGCTCCCTATTCAACTGTGTCTTGCAATTACTGCATTGTGGCGAAACTTTAATGATGGAGAGAGACACACCAAAACTGAAATATGGAATAGTTGTAAGCGTTGAGGACAATATAAAATTTTTTCCAGCAGAAAATACAGCAATCAAAAAATGCCGAACATGAAGAGATGGCCTGGAAAGAAACAAATGTAAAGAAAATATTTACATTTCAAGTGAACACTGGACAGAGGACAATTACAAGAGAAATCATTTTCCCGTAGTCTGTGGCTTCCCATTCATCAGGAAAGAGAAAGCCTAAATTCCAATATCAGAAGACATTTTCATGAGGCCACAATCACCTAAATCAAAAATTGATGCCAAGCCGATGAAGTAACAGCCAATGAGGTCCACTCCAGTAAAACACACACACACCACGAGGAAAGAGTTCCACTTTCACCAATAGAAGGTCTTGGTAAGGAAACTGGCTGCAGTATTAAGCCAGCTCCCATTTGTGTCTTCCTTGGCTGCACTGCGAGAAATAGCACGGCTGGACTCCTTTTCTGGGCTCTCCTCTTCTGGGAGGTAGTCTGGCAGAGCTGAGGTCTGTTGTACCTGTATTCCAGATGGGTTCAGAGGGATGAAAACCTGTGGACAGAAGTAGAAATACAGTTTGGATTCAGCACTATTCTCAGCTGACTGACCAAAACAACGATGCCACAAGTCATTTGAATTTCAAAAGGAGTTCTGGTAGCCCACTTCTCACCTCCTCTCCTGCCTCATTTTTCAATACCTGCTGCGCAGATAACACATTGGTGGATGCGATGGCTGAGGCCAGGCTCTGTGAGGGGAGAGACATAGGAGAAGTATATAACTGGATTTAGATTCCTATTCAAAACATTTGAAAAATTGAACAAAGGAAAGGTTTAGGGTGTTCACCTCAGTGGATAGATCTGAACGAACACGAACAGTGCATCTCTTGGAGGCCATCTGAAAAGTAAAGCTGATCACTCCTTTGACCTTCAGAAGAGCCTCCTCGCACAGGCCTCGCTGATTCTTGATAAAAGAGAAACTGCATTTATTACCTCACTACTAAAAAAAAACCAAAACAGTGGTGTATCGGCCAACAGTCCTACTCACAGCATTGTCCAATCCTTGTATATGCAGAGTGATAAACTTTGCTTTCCTGTTGGAGGAGTTAATGAAGAACTGCGATTTCCTTCTCCTTTCCCTCTCAGATGTGTTGTGGACAGGATTAGCGGGCACATTTAGAAGGCCATACACCTCCTGGGCTAAGGCTGTTATATCAACGGACAGGCCCACTCTGTTTGAATAAATATTATTTGATTAATTTAGTGCAAATCATCAGATTGTACGTGACAGTAATTAATGATGAAAACAGAAAAAGACAAATGATTCATGTAATAAATGAGGCAGAATGTTTCAAGTTGAGAAAATAGCATTTTAAAATCACTTGGCAAAGTGATTTTGCCACTTAAAATCACTAAGAGAACAAAAAGACCATGACTTCAGACCAAAATAAATGAAAGAAAATGAAAAAATCTCACCTTCCCATGACTTTTTTCAAGCTCAGGATCAACCCAAGTTCCTTCTTCATAGTGGGAATGTTGGGAGACCACTCAGCTAAGTAGCGCAGGGTCTGGCGATAGATATATTATGATAGACATCTTCAATCAACATCTCGGCGTCAAGTGTTTTCCCAGAGTTTTGCAGAGTTACTCCATGTTTTCACTTCAGTATTTTTAAATAAATGTTTTTTGTTTTTTTTTTAAACTTGAATGCCTTTAGTGTGTTAAAACTTATGAAGTGGGATAAAACACATTCAAAGAGGCCAAAGTGCCGCCCCTGTTATCTAGAGCAGTCAACAATTTGTTGCCCTCTTTGTTCTAATTGTTTTGCCTTATTGAACGACATCGGTCATTTATTTTGCAACAAAATGTGTATGACCTGATTATGATACACAGATAGTCAGAAAAAGAAAGTTTGCTTTTTGCAATTTGTTCCTTAGAACAACACGTTTAAGTAGCACACTTTATGTTGCAACAGGTGTTGAAGATGCCCACGGACCTGAATACAAACCCAAGGAGGAAAAGATAAAGAAACGATTCATTTACATCTACAACGTGATAATGTCAAAATTGAATAACTTGGTTAGTGATATAATATTGTGTTAAGTCTACTGAATAGATTAGACTAAACTAATTGTAGAGCTAAAACATCTTAAACGACAAACCATTGCATTACTTGACGTGATAACAAATAGAGCTGTAGCTTATTATCTTGTGTCAAAGTTTGCACCAGTCAGGCCTTAACAAACCTGCAGCGTGGCGAGCACCACCTCTGGGGTCTGGTTGTCCAGGAAGAGAACCAGGCCGGGCAGGCAGCCCTGGTCCTGCACGATCGCCTCTCTATTTTGCGGTTCAGAAGCGAGATCCCGCAACTGACTCACCACCGATAGTGCGTCCATCATCTTTAACTTTACCAGACCTGAAAAGTAAATTAGGCAGTTAGTTCGTCGATTCAGTGTCAGTAGTTATTTGTAGATCGGACATTACTCGGTTGCATTTATGCTGTGTCACAACAAACCCGACACGCGGAAGAAGTTTGGCACGGAATATGACTGGCACGGAATATGCCGAAAAAAAATTAACAAAATGCTTTCATTTTGTTTATTTTCATCGTTTATAAACAAAATGTGTTGATAATGCATAAAATTAAGAAAAGGGCAGTTTAATAGTACGATAATTATGGTTATTTCGGTTTTTGTTGTCTTACCGCGGAGAAGGAAGTTCGTGGACGCAAATACAAATTTAGTGTCACACAGTTTCAAGACACACGATTGGTTCGTTCCCTTCCACCGGCTCTGCCCTAACGCTTAATTCTATCGGCTGCTGTGCCCTCGACCAATCAGCGATCACTTTACTGAAGCTGTTTGATTTGACTTTGGGGTTTGCTGTTGAATGAACGCGTGAGCAAGGAAGCTGAGTTTACATTTACCTCTTCTTTTGAGTCAGTTTTAGTCATTTTTTAATCGAAAAGACGATGTTGCGCTGATCTAACTGTTAGTGCACGTTTCGACAAGTAGAGTCCACGGTAAGTGCTCGTATTTTCTGCATCCTTCTTGTTTGTCCGCACGTCGGATTACATGAAGGTTTTAAAGACAGACGCAGTGCGGTGCAGTTGCAGCACCGTCACCTCTGTCATCACAAACTCATGTTTCGGGAATAAAATAAAATGGATATTATATTCCCCCATTTGGAAAAGTCACAGGAGAATCTTAATATTGCCTAAATAACTGGATTAAACTACATTTGTTGTTATTGATAGATGAGTTAAATGTTTATTTGCCACGTGCACAGTTATACACAGTGCAGTGTATAGTAGTTATAATGCAAATTAGAAAGGAAAAGACCCTTCATTTCATGTTTCTATGCTTTTCAGTTGTAATGTCTGTGACTGAGTGCAATATGTTTGTTGGTCTCCAGCGGTTCAATTGCAGATATCAGCAGTTTCACCAGAAAGTCCTCCGATGTCTCTGCTGGAGGATGTTCAGTTTGTGCTGCGTATGGTGTTTGATTATTTTGGAGTGCCTCCAGAGATGGTGAGTGCAGAAATATTTATGCCCATATTCAGATTTCCTTATGTTATTGTGGGGCTTAATGGGTAAATATCCAGTGTTTTCTCGCCTGCAGCTGATTCCGGTGTGGGACAGCCAACTCTGCGGCCAGTATCGGAGCATTGTGCGAATGATTGGGACAAATCTGCCCCTGACACCTCCACCACGCATCCACATTCAGGTTTTATCTTAGGAGGGCCCTACTTGCTCTAATGTGAAACAAAATATTTTCTCTCAGGTTTGCAGCATTGAAAATGTGTTCAATTATGACAATTCTGATCCGTCTTATCATCTGTCTGCTTAAGTCGACCTTGATATCTACTTACACTTAATAAAACATGTTATTACAGACCTGATCCAAATGTAATTTGCATTTATGTTGTCACTGGTGGATTACAGTTTTTTTTTTTAGTGATGATCACTGATAACATGAATCACTGTCCTGAATGTTTCTTCACCTCATGTCTTACGGCCTGTCCTCAGATCCCGCTGCTCATCTATCGTCCCCATGATCATTTAGACATTACTATGGATGCACGTGCCGTTCCATCATTTGCGGATGTTGCGTGGGTTTTTGAGGATGAAGGCGAGAGCTTTGCCAAGACCAGGTGAGAAAGCATGTACTTAGTCCCAGAATTTGATTCAGCACAATTTGAGGCATGGCATGATTTCAATACCCACAGCTTCTTCAGAGACTGCGTGTTTTGGGAAAAACCTCATTGCTGTTTTTTCCTATTGAGGCTCTTTTTTTACTACTATTTAATTTTTGGTGCATAAGATATATGCTAATTAGCAGGTGATGTCATAATTGCCCAAAACCTTTCCTTTTAATTTTTTTTAATGTTTTTTTTTTTTTTTTTTTTTTTTTTTAGTAACTCCTTGCTAAATCTGGCCTGATATCCTCCATGTGATTTTGAGAATAGTCATGTGACTTATTGTTCAAAAGCACAATGAGCAAATTAAATGAAAATGAATCCTCGTCATGCAATACACCAGTCAGATCATGTTCAAGATGTTATTTTTCACCTCAATGACTAACCAGGATTTTGCAGGAATTAAATTGATTAAAAATCAAACTAATTCGAATGATTACTCGTACATACATTGTCTTTTTCGTAGTAACAAATTCAGCCAGAAATGGTTGTGCTATATAAATACTGATGGATTGTTTCCATAATAGGAACCATATACCTCCAAAGAAGCTCAGACGTGTGAATAGGGATGTGATAAGACACCCAGGACAGACTCTGAGTAGAGCCAGTAAAGGAGGCGGTGGGTCTTTAGGACAGAATGCTGAACCAGAAGCCATGAAGAAGATCACGGCGCTGGAAAGAGAGCTGATGAAACTACGAACTCAGATCGCAATGATTGTTACTGAAGCTCCTATCTCAGGTACAGGGTTTTCAATGAAATGCATCTTTTTTTTTTTTTTTTTTTTTTTTGAAGTCAAACTTTTTAAAACTTCTCAACATCTTCTAGGTCTGACAGAGTGCCAGAGTACCCCAGGACCTCCATTGATGTCTCCTAATCTGACACCAGGTCGAACCTCCACACCTCGTTGTGAGGCTCCTCCACCTCCACCTCCACCACCACCACCACCACTATGTCTTCTTACACCGCCCAATAAGAACTCTGTATTGGAGTTGATTCAACAGCGCAGGAGTAAGGCAAAAGATCCTGTCAAGGGTCAGCTCAGACCCAAAACCTCAGGCTCTGGTCAGGGTTCAGGTACTAAAAGCATCCCTTCCATGCTGGAAGTCCTCAAGGACTTGAATCAAGTTAAGCTACGCACAGTTGAGAGGTAGGCATTGCAATGATGTATTTTTCTCAGTTTTACTGGCGTATCTACTTTTAAGTTCAGATACTAAGTCAATATTATGAATATTTAAATACTTGTACAGCAGAATATGTGTACATTCACTGGCATTCTCCTGTCAGAGAACTTTTCTCTGTGCATTTTGTTTATATTTCTGCTATACTTTTGATATATCTTGTCACAATAGTTTCTTTCACTTTCTTTCTAGATCCCCAGGGGGCACACCAGTCAGGAGGAGACGGAGTAAAGGGGGGACAGCTTTGCTTAATGACCCGGCAGCTCTTATAGCTCAAGCTCTAAAGCAAAAGTTTTTACAGTGTCACCATAACACGTCTTCTGATAAAGAGAATTCGCTTGAATTGTCACCGTTCGGCAGTCCAGAAACACCCAAGGTTTGTTTTCAGGGACACAAGACATTCATTTATAGTGTGTGCATCTCTGATTCAGTAATTTCTTAGTTTTTACTGGGGAAAACTCCCCAAAAGTTAAAAGTAGTCACCTCTACAGATGCCGTTTGCAGCATCCTCTTTGAACCACTTCTTTATGTTACCAGGTTTAAGTGAAAAAAAAAAAAATCAAAAAATCAAAAATTTGATGTTTTCCAAAGTATCCACTACTCTATGCTTATGTTATAGGTGATGTTTTAGTTTTATATTCCAGCAATGTTTAAAATCCACCACTCTTCCAAGAAACCTCTGGCCTTTTCCTTTTCATTGTTTATGGTCTTCTATCAAAATAGATGTAATAGTTGACAGTTTATCACAGGTATTTCATCATTGCAGTGATTTATGTTTACATTGACATTAACACACATGAAAATATATTCTGAAAAAGCACCTAATAATTTTGTCAAAGGAACTAGTTTTTATTTTAAACTGTTACAGCATTAGCGGGGATGCAGCCTTCATCAGCGGTTAATTCTTTTCAAGATCACCACTGATATTACTTCCATAATTAACATATCTTTTCTAAGTTAACAAAATATCTTTTCTTCATTGTGGACTTGACAGTGCCCCCTTTTTTTGTTAAAAAAGAAAACCTGAAGGATTAAAGGAGGATGCTATCTGCAGGGTAAATAATCTGTTATTATTGTTTCAGATTTCTCTGCACACCAGACGGAGCCAGGGACGCCTCCCCCGGTAACATCCATCGCAGCTTAAGTTATTGGTTGGCTTTTGCTTCTCTGTTGTTGCTTGACTGTACTCTTACCCCTTTTCCATTTTTTTCCTCACTAAAAGATTTGTTTTGGGTTTTTTTTGTGTTTGTTGGGAGGTCTGAATGTACTTTATATGGTCATTTGGTCGAGATTGCTGTAAATACGTTTCTTTATGTTTTTGAAGTGTCAGTAACTGCTGTTTTTTTTGCGCAGAGCTTGTTTTCCAAAAGTAAATAATGTGATATTTTCCTAAGGCAGGTATGCACTCAAGCTAAGTGAGCATAAAAGCAGGAAAGGGCTTTTCTAATTTCCTTTCAGTGAATTTAAAGAATTGATTTTACTGCCTGACAAGAACAATTCTTAAAAGTTACAATCTGTACACTCACTTTTTAATGCTAAATGAGAATATTGTTTATATACAGTTGAAATGGGGGAATTGATATAATATTAATATGATTGCAGACTTGGCTTATGTTTTGCATTGTTTCATTTTACAAGAATGTCTTTAGCCTATTACTGTAACATCCCTGCCTTAATCTAACCTCTTTAACGTCATTGTGATGCCTTGATTCTTACCTCAACTCAGTCGAAAGAGAAATGGCTTTGAGATTCACATATTTCTATGCAACTGCTGCTTATTTTTATTAAAATGTTCGAATGCACTGATCTTTTTTTTTTTTTGTCTTGTGTATTGTGCCCAAAAATTATGGTCACATTTAAAGTCCATTCCATGTCAATATTCCAAACATTAAATACTGAATTCCATGAAATCTAAGTCATAAATAGTACAGTATATCTATTTGCTTATATCCCTTTGAATAAGCTGCAAAAATGGAAACGAGAGAAAACGAAATCAAATTGAATTAGGAAAAATAACAAAAAAAAAAATCACATTGCATTTAAAAAAAAAGGGAAAGTATGATGAGACTTTATAATTTCTCTTATCTTTGGCACTGAACCTTAAAATTCAACATGTATTTCTGTTATTCAACCCAATATCTTTACGCTATTATAAGAACATCCGTTCCGATCCAGTAGGGGGCAGGTCCGCCTTCTTAATGCGTCAGTTCTCAGCTCTCACTTGCCACTTGTACGCCAAGGTAGTAATAAACTGGTGAGCGCCTTTAATACAAACACAAAATATTTTGTAAAAATAAAGAAGAAAATATACATAACAAAAAGGCAAAGGTGTTTTTTTTTTGTTTTTAATGTTGCGCTATTGTATTTCGTATGTAAATAAAAAATAAAATGAAAAAGGGAAAAGCCATTTAATGGAGGAATTTACATCAACTATCCTGAAATAGTAATCCAGATCATTCGGATGTACTTAATGCTTACATTTTTATTCATTGTTGTTTTTTCTGCATGCAACGGTGTTAACACGTGGTTCATTAACGTATTTAATTTTAGGGGTTGATAGGTCGAAATACTAGGTCAAGTTTTCTCCCATTTTATTGGGATGACACTTGCATGTATCTGCGTGAAGGGAGTTACATGACCGGACTCTGGGCGCGTCTGTCTCGTCACGGATCCTTTTAAACTTTTACTCCAGTCAAGGCCGCCAATCACGTCAAAGCGCGTGAGCTCAGAGAGAATCTCGACGCGGATTGGTCCGTCCCTCATGCCATCTTCCCACTCGCCCCGCCCCCTCCCCCTGCAGCTAGCCGTTTCGTCCGGCTGCTTCACCTGCGCCTCGCTCTCCCTGGTAGACGAGGTTGAAGTTAAGATAGTTTTTTTTTAAATATAAATATATATACAAATATATATTAAATTTAGATGTCGGTTCGGACACAGTTACCGGCGTCCCGTGTAATTATCCTGTCGCATTCACCTTTGAAACGCTATGATGCTTAAATGTCCTGTTTAATGGTCGAGGTACGTAGAAGGACTTTATGGATTTCAAACAACACACACACCGGCTTCCACAAACACACTTTCGAGCTAAACTTCAGCCTAGTTGCACTCTTAAAAGGGTCTGTATAGGGTTTTGTTTACCATTTTTCTTATTCTTCAGTACATAAATAATTTTATTTTGTTTTTCCAAGAGAAAAACAAGAATGTCAGGAGACTTTTTTATTGTCATTCGTGCATGTTAGAGTTTGTGAAGCTGTCCTGTAAATACAGTTCTCAAATATAAATCTTTAAAATAACAGTGATATAAGATGAGTTATTAATTATAAGTTCTTATTGTTTTGTCAGAGTACCACACAACACAACATAATTATTGTCATCAAAATTTAGTGTAAACAGACAGACACAGTCCTTTTCAGATGTTGTGATTTTATGTTGGCTGATGTAATAAATAAAAATAAACAATGATGTTAGTATCTTACTAAAGCAGTCAATAAAATAAGTAATAGTAAAAAAAATCATCACGTAAAATGCTTTATTAGTATTTTATTCATCATAAATGTTTCGTAGCAATGACCTTGTTTTTGTACAACAGCTAATTTCTACAGAACACTGTTGGAAAAACCCATTTGTTTTTGCACATGGATTTAACACAGAACTATTAATTGGATATTCTTAAGACATAACATTTAAGTCAAAAAAATCAGGTTGATTTTGTTATTTCAAGTCAGACATCAAACTCAATCACCGGTTATGAAATGAACTAAAATTAAGATTATAAAAATTCCATGTTGCGAAGATATTGTCTTAATGACTTGGAAGACTAGGTTTTATTTAGTTAATGATATCCTCAAACGAAGGAATATCCATATCTACTGTTTGATATTAATCCCTAAATATGCCCTGAAACTGCATGATTTCTTTGAATCTGTTTTATTTGGTTCTGTCCAGCATCCCATCTTTCCTCAGCACTTATTCCTTAATTTACGCTGTATGTATTCAGTGAGTGTTATTGCAGGGAACATTTGTGCATAGATTTTTGACTGCACTGTATCTGAATATTACACATGCTCCAATGTAAAAGGTATTAGAGTGACAGAACTAGCCACCCTGTTTGCGATGAATAATAATGTGACCCCGTAGCTAGATTTTCTGGAAAAAATTGTCGGTGAGCATCCTGTAAGCATGGAATAACCACGTGGGCTGGATGAGCAAACCGTCATTGCCTCTGGTTCATCTCCATCCACCCATTTCCTGTCAGGCAATAAACAGCAATGTTCTTATTTAGATGTTAATCCTCCTACTCAGTGTACACTCATGACTACTTTGCTCCAGATTTTGAACACCATTCATCTTTATCTTTTAAGGCTATGTGCTTTCAATAATGCGATGACGTAGCTGTTATGTTATTCACTAACTTGTTATACTGTAAACACATTCATATTTCATTTTCTCGGTGAAATTACAGAAAAGAGCACATTTTGTCAATCACTGTTAACATAAGTAATTCAACTAATTCAGTTAGATATTTGGGGATGCACAGTACATTCCTGTTTTTACTTTCACAAGTTCTGACATTGTTCTGTAAATGTAGGAATAAAATGAGGTTCTGCATCAACTGCCACCTGAAACTTCAGTATAGAAATTCAAAGATATGCATTTAATACTTGATGAAGTCTTCTGAGCTTCCAATGGGCATTATGCTCAATGTTGAATTGTCATTGGAATTTATGGAGTTGTGATTGTACATTGTAATTATATGTAAAAGTGAGTATTCAAGGGTTTTATTTGCAATAGATAGCCAGCAGCTTAGTAAACAGCAAGGTCCGGAAGAATTACATGATGGATTGAGCTTTCAGCTTACCCTCCGTCCTAATGGCCCACAAGTATTTTTAGTGATTGACTGTGGTACAAGCAGAGGAATGAATATTTGAATGAAAAATGATTTACTTATTTTGCAGGACATGGTCAGGTCTGTGGTACCATGGTGTTTGCTTTTAGTAAATCAAGTTCTTTTCAGTGTCCTTGGCACCTGTTTTTGTTAGGAAAACCAAATGGTGTAATTCAGGTCTATATGTTGCAGGAGTTTTTTCTAACTTTCTAATTCTATTTTCTAACTATTTGTGCTGCTGCTTGGCAGTGGTTGTGTCCTGCAAACCGTCTCCAAAATCCAAAACACCAAATTGAAATTGAATATAAGACACTGGTTCTACAGTATGTGATACAATCTCTGCTTTTGTGGCAGTGGTCTGATGACAAACTGAAAGGGACACTGTCAAGTAGAATTTGGAGACCTTTTGGACTTGGTTGACACAGGGGTCTGTTGAAACTGGAGATGACTATCAAGAGATCAAAAGGGTGGAAGTCCTGTTGGCTGCAAAAGCCAGGTTTGTAGGTGTCCAGGAGCAGGACTTTCAGGTACCATTGAACAGGTTGTGATAAATACCTGGTAACACATGAAGGAGATGCAGGATTCAGAACAGACTTTTTATTGCAGGGCAGGACATCGGTTGAACTTTTATCATGGACTTGTCAAATGTTGAAAGGTCCCTGGTGTTGGACCCCAAGGTACTTCATAAGCTGATGTGCATGGTGCATAACTATTGCAGGCAGTACCTATTGACTGTAAGACTTTGATGGTAGTTCCTGTTTCTATGCTAGAGCATCGTGGAGAGGTGATGTCAGCACTCCGGAGAATTTTTATTTTTCTGGAGTACTAGGAGGCTCCAGATGATTTGGAGGGGTAATGTCAGATCTGTCCTAGTTATTGAGCAGTGGGCTAGCTTTTCACCAAGCCAGGCTGTTTGTGGTTGTATGCTTATCCGGCCTGCACGTGTTTTGTGGCCCTCAGGGTAGTGGTGTTGGGGGTGTTATGGGTGTACCAGTACCAATGTTCTTGTGAGGAGCCATATTCAAAATTATGGATTCAAAGTGTTTCTTGTCATATATACAGTGTGAAAACATGTTTCCCCTGTACAATGAAATTCTTGCTTTGCTGTCCACTGTGGATTTGTATTTGTATTGACAATAAGTAGGTAGTGTTAACATTATCATAAATATGAACTGTGTTGGCAGTGCAAAGTAAACATTGAGTGCAGCTTGGTGTGCAACTCACAAAGAGCAGGTGCAACGATGAGCACGGTTTAAATGGTAGTCGTTTCATGTGCAGTACTGCATTTAAAGTGAGATCCAGGTGAGGTTGAGATCCTCGTTTATGTGGAAACCCAGGTATTTAAAGCTGCTCAACCTCAAGACCTTGGAGGAACAGTGGTTGATGAGATCTTCTCTCCCTCCTTGTGTCCACTATCATCTCATTGTTTCTTGTCTGTGTTGACATGGGAGGCGACATATTTGCGGGGGAACTGGGTGTAGAAGATGGGGCAGACTGGGGTCTGCCAGTCAGGAAGTGCGGCAGCCAGTCACTTAAGGTGGGGCACAGGCCAAGGGTGGACATTTTGTTTGTGAGTTTGTGGGGTATGACCGTGTTGAATACGGAGCTGTAGTCCACAATGAGCATCCTGATGTAGGAGTCTTTGTTTTCTAGGTGGGAGAGGGAGTAGTGGAGGATGGCAGCTGTGATGCTGAGGTGAACCTGTTGGGCTGGTGTGCAAATTGCATGTATATATAAGCGTTTTCAAATAATGATTTTGAATTCACCCTCAGTGGGTATTGAACTCTGTCCGAACTGCATGTTCCTATAGATTCCATTCATGATCATTATTGTCAAGTTCACTGCAGGTAGCTACGGGTAGGACAGTGTTCTACACTGACCTCAGAGTTGCCTCCATTTTTTTTGGGGGTGCTTCCTTTGTTTTTTGCCCTGTCAAAATATGACCTCCAGCCGAACCTTTTTTTTAAGTTGCTTTGGATAAAAGCGTCTGCCAAATGACTGTAATGTAATGTAATGTAATGTAACCTCATGCAGTTTGCTGTTGAATGTGGAGCAGCTTAGATGAGAGTCAGCACCTCCCAGTCAGAGTCTATGGCTCTCTGTTTGGATATGGCGTGATGCTCTCTCTGAGTTGAAGGAGACTTGCTGCCCCCAGTGAAAGAGTTCAAGTGTCTTGTTGTCATACTCGTCGAGTAAAATGAAGCACGCATAACAAAGGTAGGTCAGTCACTTACATTCAATTGTGACAGAAAATTTGGTCAAAGGTAAAAAGCAGTTGAAATGGGTTTACTCCATGGGTGCCAGGATTTAGACCGAGAGATAGGCTGCAGAGCTCAGATATCTGCAGAGAACCTATTGTATTGCTTCTGTTGCTGTGCATCGAAAGGTGTCAGATGAGGTGGTTCAGGCCTCTTCTCAAAGGTGTCCCAGACTTGTCACAGAGAACACACCAGAGGATTAAAACTCTTGACTGACCTGGGAAAACCCAAAGACCCCTCAAGTAAAGCAGCACTGCATTATTGGGGACGGAGAAATGTTGATCAACCTCAGTTGCTTTGCAGTGAGATGCAATGGACGAAAGGATTGGCCATTCTTGCATTCATCTGCCCTGCTAAAAGCCAATATTTCAGTAGGGCTGTTATAATGAGTAACTAAAGAAGTCTGCCTGAAATTTATCCACTGGTTAGTATCAGGGCTCAGGAGTCCCAGTCCAAGGTCTGGGTGTATCACTGAATTACCAGAACCAAACTTCTGAGGAAAAGCAGATGTGATTTGCATTCATTTTAATCACAAGAAATTGTAAAGTAGATGCACAAAATCAGCATTATTGTTTATTAAAAATAAGCAAACAAACATAAGAATCAAAACAATGGTTTATAGACTTGATTGCTTAACTGCAGGATGTCAAACCTTGTCCATTGTTCTCAAATAGGAAAATAGCACAAATCAATTATTAAAACTCCCTCTAAGAAAAAAAAAACAACTTCCAGCAATAATGCAATTTTTGTACTCAAGTCACACGATTTTAAGGAATAGCATGAATACAGCCTGTGAGTTGTATCTATGTGTGCAGTGTATGATGAAACAACGATGACCTAAAACAAACACAGCTTTATAGAGACCATGATAACCGCAAGCCATGTGGAAGCATGTGATTTTAGTACAATTCATTGCCAGTTAATGCCAGTATGCAGTGTGACCCACTTTCTCAGCGTTGTCCAGTACGCACATTACTGCACTACAAGAACATCAGGTGGCACTGTTGCTGAGCCTACACACTGACACATGCTAGAATAAAGAATCATAAGGTTAAATTATCAATATCATGATTAGGAGTTTGCTGTAAAACCAAAGGTGAGGCAGTGAAATATATACAGAAATCATAAATAATAACATGAAAGAAGAGGAGTGTATTATTGCTATTTAAAATGCTAACAAATGGACAAAGTGCTTGTCTTAGACAGAGGGTTAGAGGTTTTGTCAAATGTTCATTGGGCAAAACACAAAGCTCTGATTAGGTTGTTAGTTAAAGCTATAAATTGAAGAACTGAAGCATTCTGCTTTTACCTAGACATCATTCAATAATGATGTCCCTACAACATCTTTCTTTATACTATTTCATGTTATAATTAACCCTTTTTAAAGTCTAGAAAAAGAACACGTGTTGGATGTCTTGAATGTTTGTGTTAAAACTGCCTGTCAGAGAAATGTTGCTGCATCTTTGAGTATTTCTCATGGTGAATGACTTTTAGCAAAGTTTATAATTATTTTTGAAGCTTTTCATTCTCTCTCTTTCACAGATGTGCGGAGCAGTCAAGTTCAAGAACTTGGAGCAGAACCCCACACAAGTTCATTTACTGGGTAAGAATAATTCAATCAAAAATTTCGTCATATTGCCCAATAAAAACTGCCATTGCAGAAAGTCTACTCATATTTAGAATGTCAGGATTTCACTAACCTTAACCTGCTACATTTAGCAGGTTTGTCACAAGCATATTTCTACTATCTCTGTATTGGATCTGCTCTGGATAGTCTTAAGACAAATCAGTATATAAATCTCAACATTCAAAATGGCTGAGCACAAGTAAGGCAAGAGAATGGTAATTTCTGGAAATACAGCAATTTACTAGAGGGATTCTCATTTAGTGGCCGAACAGTAGACAGTAATATGTCTTGATTTATTGTATGATTTATCAGTTCTTGAATTACGTCCAACGCTGAATTAAACATTATTCAGATGTTTCCCAAAACTGCTCAATGTTGTGTTCTTAGTGTTGTAATAATGTGAATTAACCCCTAATCTCATAATATGGAGTGTAAGTTATTGTGCACGCATGCACGCATTTGCAGACTTGCATGTGTGGTCATGCATAAACACAAACTCTTGCCACTGTTTGCTTTACACTAGCCATTTCTTTCTCTGGCTGACCCACTTCTCGACAGCAACCTGCCAGGAAATGTGACAAGTAGAATCATGAAAAAGAATGGAGGAATTAGACTTTCTCACTCACACACTCATAGAGCCGCGAGAGGGAGTGCGTACGCATGAGTTTGGTGTTTGTGAGAAGTAGACGTGGATCATTCGGAGTAAGCGATCCACTGTCTGACTCCCAAGTTTACTCATCAAGACTCTAGTTGACCTTGTCATCTCTCTGCTATCTTTGTCCCTCAAATTATATTCAAGTATCACTGCTTCTTGGCTTCTGTCAAGTGTCCTCTTCTTATAGTCTTAGAGTCAAGTTATCTCTTGGATTCTATGTAGCTTGTGTCTCTTATTCAGTTCATAATTTTTATTACCGTAACCTTTGTAAAAAAAAAAAAAAACAGCTCTTTTAAGTATTTACCTTTTGTGGGCCTATTTATATATCATTTTAGTATTGTTCATTGTTATATCCATTAGTATTGCCAATTGTTAGTACTGGGATTTGCCATTTCCTCAGTGTGCTCAAATTATGAATGGTAGATGACAGTGCAGCAGTTGATTTTACTGCTGGAAGGGATGCATACTTGCAATCTACACTTTTGTGTACACTTTTTGCACCACAGAACACCACAGGAGGTCCTTTCTACTGTGCCCATCAAACTATGTATCTCTGCCCCTTTCAGCAGGAAGGAAATCACCATCAGTACCATGGACTATAGTAAAACCAATATCATGTGCAATATATTTCTTTATTATATCATGGAAAGTCAGGTTTTTATGCAATGTGCAATATTACTCTTTGCTTTTCAATTTTGGAGCCATTTGGCACAAGAATTTCTTTCGGGACGAATAAAGTTTTACCGTATTTTATCCGTCATCTAGTTGCTATCATTCTCACAGCTGAAGTAGCATTGTTCAATATGTGGGTCCCCAGCAATTGACTGAGAAAATAGTTATGATATTCAGTTAATTACTGAATGTTATTAACAAACAATTCCAGAAACTGCCACTAGACTTTTTTTGTACGATTGGACGATTTTGGAAAAGAAAAATTTCACAAAAGGCCCCTTTTGAGAACTTTGTGTACTGTGATACACACTTGGATCAAGTCTATTACATGTTGAATAAACCTATCAGTCTTCATCATATTGGTCTTGAATGCTGATGTTAAACATGTTGTAATTGTTATGGAAATTATTTTCTGAAGAATTCAACTCACTTCTTCAGTTTTGTTTTTTCTTGGCAAAGTTGCAGCAAATGCATTCTTTTTCTTTGCTGCGTCTTGCAGTATTTCTTTTTTCTTATAATCTGTCTGCCTGGCAGTTATCTGAAAATTTATCAAGTCTAACCAACTTAATCTTGCTCATGTCAAGTAAATGTATTCAGCCTTGTGCCTACATCCTGTCAAACTGGCCTTAATGTATTTTTTCAAGGCAAAGCAGCGTGGAACATTGGAGGTTACTCACTTAAAGAACCGGCCTCAACCCGGGAAATTTGCGATGAATGACGAACACAGCGTCCACTGTCTGGATGCAGTTTGGCTTGATGACAGGAGGGGGGGGATGACTAAACAGAAAATGCTGAATCCAACATATCTTTTAAAAAGGAGTAAGAATGAAAGTCATCTTTCATTAGCGTTAATCCTTATAAAAGCTTTAAAATAATTGAAATATTTATTCAAATATGAATTAACTTTTCTCTTTGGCCACTTTGCTGGCCCAGTTGGTAAAGCGGGCATCCCTCCAAATTGCAAAGTTGGCGGTTTGATTCCCGGCTCCTCCTGTCCGCGTGCTGAAGTGTCCTCGGGAAAGACACTGAATGCTCTATCAATCCCAACGGCCTGGTTAGCGTCTTGCATGACAGCTCTGCTGCCATCAGTGTGTGAGCGCGTGTGTGTGAATGCTATCGAGTTTCAAGCGCTTTGAAACAGCTAGGTGTTCAAGTAGTATATAAGTTGAGATCATTTACGATTTAAATGATCGAGCATGACAAGCTGCAATCATACAAAAGTTAATCTGTAGTTTCATGCAAAAAAAAACTTGACCTGCCTCATATACGATTAAAATGAGTCAATGTCATCAGCAATAATGTAGGAATTTGAGATAACCTATGCTCTATTTTTGACTCTGAATAACTTAAGTATTGGGATGTAGTTGATCTGCCACTTTTGAGCACTAAGTAGGCCACATGCTTCCTCCCTCCTCATAGAATAAACAAATATTGTAAGACACTCATTGTAAAAGTGTTGCATGCTTTACATAGCTGTACAACGTTTTCATGAAAGCACCAAGCCTTTGTCTCACCGCCTTCTTCGCAGTTTCTCACAGCCACTGTGCATTATCTTAACGTTTTTGTCTCATGATTTTTTTTTTGCAATCAACTTTTCGCGCCTGATATGCAATGTTCAAGGCTGTGTGCCTATCTGTGCCTTGTTGTGTGTGTGTGTGTGTGTGTGTGTGTGTGTGTGTGTGTGTGTGTGTGTGTGTGTGTGTGTGTGTGTGTGTGTGTGTGTGTGTGTGTGTGTGTGTGCGTGCGTCTCGTAGGTTTTTCTCCATGTGACAGCCTCCAAGTGGAACATTTGTGTAAAAAAAAAAAAGAAATTGAAATGATTGTAACACCACATCCTCCACAAAAACGAGCTATTAACACCAATTCCTATTTTTCACACTTTACTGCACTGTTTACATGTGATTAATTTTATCACATTTTTGTATTGATTGATTGATTTATTTTACCTTTTGTGCTGTCATTTTTAAATCAGGATGAGATATCAAAGAGTGCCACTGTGACTCCTGTCCTGAATGAATGGTCTGTCTAGTTCTGTTCACAAACACTATAATGCTTAATTTTCTAAATATATGTCTTACAGGTTTTAGTCATCATTGATATATATTTATATATATATATATATAAATGGGTTTTTTTTTGTTTGTTTGTGTATTTGTTTTTTTTTCATCTGCTCACCTTCCTTCATGTCAGTCGTTTGAGTTGTGTATCAGCCCACGGCTGGCCAGTCACCTGGATAGGAGAATTCAGAACAAATAAATCAGACAAACCCATTGAAGTGTTGCTCTGCCCGTGAAGCCTTAATGAAGGGTGACTCACAACATCCACCTCATTTTACCTTCAAGCTCAAGAAGTTTATTAGTCTGGTTTTGCTACTTCAGCTTTTATTGGGAAAATCAGTCAATACAAAACTAATCGAATCAAAATAATGGATGATATAAAAAATAATCATTATAAGTAGTTACCCAACCTATTGACACTGCTGTCTGACACCAGGGTTTGTTATAGAAATTAGCACTCGGAAAGGGAGACTCAGAGCTCTTCTGAGTGTTCCTGTTCACCCCAACCAGACCATGAAACAGGACCATGAACTCAAAGTTCCTTCATAAATCGTACAATTCCTGTTGGTCTCAAGCAGAATATAGGCAGAGTGAGAGAGAGTGTATACAAGCACAGAGCAGGGAGAGGAGGGGCTTTTAGACTCCACAACAAGGTTGGCAGAAGTGAGACTGTAGTGGGAGAGAAAATGCGGCAGAAGGAGGGAGCAGACCATCAGAAGCCGACTCGGGGAGACAGGGATACATACGCATTCTCCCCTGTTTATTTCTGGCATCCCCTTTCTCCACATCCTGCCTTTTACTAAGCCTTTTTATTATTCTGAGCTCTTGTTTCAATCTGTCTGACCTGCTACTGATTCTGTCTGTTTCTGCAGTCTTCATCCCTCTGTCCTGTATTCAGACTGGCATCTTTCTTTCTTTCTGTTTTTTTTGTCAGTCCCCTCTCACCTATGGCTTCTTGGCGGTGAGCCTCTTCAGTTGTTTGCTCCTCCATCATCTTCATGCTTTTGTCCCTTTGTTCCCCAAGTTTTCCTCTTTAGTTTGATCTTTCCTTTTCTTTCCACCTGTCCTTTATCAGTTTGTGTCTTTGTGGGGTTGTCATGCCAGTGCTGGAGGGGCTCTGGGGCCCAGATCTCAGGCTGCAGGACTCCAATCTTGGGGTGGATGGTGGGGTCTGTCCTGATGAAGCTCCACGCTCGCCAGTCTGGGGCCCCCTCAGAACCACCCCTGTTACCTGTGGGGGTTTGTCTCTGGCACTGGAGCTTCCGTCTCTCCTGCGGCAGCTGAGGGCAGCCTGGAGGGCGCGCAGGGGGGGACCACAGGGGCCTGAGACAAGTCAGGCCAGTGCTTGGGTGGAGGAAGAGAAGGAGGATATAGAGGAAGTGAAGAATGACAGGAGCGCACATCTGGAAGGTAAAACATGCTACATTCTTACACATACAGTCAAGCATGTTGAAAATAAATATTTCATGTTACGTGTTTGTTTAAATTTTGCATTGGTCATTGAAACATTGTGAATTTCAGACGAGAAATGTCATGTCATCAGACATTGACCACATCTATTCAAAAGTGAGTCTTCATTCACTATAGATCTATTTCTAAGAAAGTTATTTAAAATTGATTGATCATTTTGACACTTCTTTTTCCCGCAAATGTTACTGGATTTGTGTGTTAGCGCGTACGTCTTTAAAAAAATCATCCGCGCCCGTATGGTCAGGTCAAGGCAAGTTTCAGACAACCAGGATGAATAGACAGTGAAATACGGATTTTGGGCTGCAAAAGCTTTGTCCATTAAATAGAGCTTTGTTACCATCTGCTGAGCTGCAGCTGCACCGGTGACAACGATGATGCAATCAATCATCTGTCTTGCCTACAGAGTGAATCCGGTTATGCAGAGTAACCATGACAATTAAGTAACAAATGCTTCAAAAGTAAAAAAAAAAATGCTTTTTTTGTCTTCTTTTATGTTTTTTGAGGATAAATCCTTGCATCGAATTAGTCTTAAGTATTTGCATCGGATTTTGAACAATTTCAAAATGTTAGGAACAGCAGTTGTTCAGTGTTTCATGTTTGAAAACATTCTGTGGCCACCACATGCCCCATACAGGGAGCACCCCTGGACCCCATGCTTAGAGCCTTTGCCAAAGCTGCGCAACGAACATCTCCACTTTTTTGTGTCTTCCCTGTTCAGCATGTTACAAAATAACAAACAGTGCAGGACATCACTCCCCTATATAAGGTATGCAGAGTGTGGAGCTTTGTCTTGATGCGTGTAAATGAGCAGTACTGTATGAAGACCCATCAAATGAGGCTGAACTCTGTGTGTGTGTGTGTGTGTGTGTGTGTGTGTGTGTGTGTGTGTGTGTGTGTGTGTGTGTGTGTGTGTGTGTGTGTGTGTGTGTATATGTCGGATGTTTGTTGGACACCATGGGATTTGGTGGAGGAGGAGTGTGGCTCACAATTTCCTGAATGTCCAGAAGAAAAGCTCAAGACTTCATCCTTAAAAATGCATTCAGGAAACACCATCTCTTGATTCCGTGGGACAGTAAAAAAAAATACTTGCAGTTCACAGCTGCACCCACAATACACAACACTTTTGTGTATAAACTATTATATCAAATGAAATTCTGAAGAAATTTAGTTTCTTCTTGAAGTTTATATTCTGTAAGTAAAAGAAATGTTATTTTTTTCTCAATGTACTTCCTGAGATTATAGCTTTACACAACAAATAGTGGATAATGTGGGGTCAGCACTTCAAATATTAATGCTTATCCTTATAACATCCTAATACATGGTTGTTTTTACATTTAGTCAAGCTAATACAAGACAGCTTTAGCTTCATTTTCATGCTTGAATTTAGTTATGACAGGTACAGTGACTGAAGTATGATGAATTGATGACTCAGACAATAGGGAATTACCCTTGTTTTAGTACCGACTCACCATGCGATAGACACCATGATGGAAAGTCAAAGGTGGTGGGAAGCCATACTTTTTCATGTGAATTGACCTAATTTATTTACCCTATATTTGACCTGTCAAGCACGGTGACAATGAATAAAATATAGGCATGGATAGTGAGTTATTGCATTTGCAGTTGCAAGGTCGAGTTAAATGACCAAAAACGATGTATATTTATTTTGTTTTTATGGATTCGGTTGCACTTCAGATAAAACACAAGTGAGAGAAGCCTTAAACCCACAGGCAAAACAAATTCAGAATGGGAAATTGTGATTCATATCAGGTTGATAAGATGTTTATGAGACCTTTAATATAATTCTGGGGGATTTAAGGGGAAATGCTCACTGCTATCTTTAATTCACAAATTGTCAGACAGAGGCATCTTCATTGTGCGTGGGTGATTATTTGAAGCAACAACAACATTTCCAGCAGTGGGTGTTTATGATCAGTAGCTACTTTGATGATATAGTGACAATTATTACTTACAATAGCTCGCAAGATATGATGATTTCATTTTTTTTTTTAAATAAAATTCTGATCTGAAATGTCATTTTCACTCAAAGTATTTTTCAAGTGTGTTCGGGCAGTGGCTGTTTATGGTCAGTAGTTACTTAAATAACATAGTGATGATTATTTTTTACAATTACTCGCAAGATATGATGATTTGATCTTATTTGAAAATAAAATTATAATTTGAAATGTCATTTGCACTCAAAGTATTTGTCAAGTCTATCCAATTTGACACAATTTAAGTAAGGTTTTTCTTTAAGCAAGTGCACTCTATATAGTAACAATCAGTGTTCACATTGACATAATTCCTGCGCCACATCACAGTCTTCTATGAGCGGTATGTGGGCTACTCAGTGTGAAATTATAATGATCCCATGGTATTTCACACAAAAAGAAAAAAAATGTAACAGCAACTGTTTACTTGTATGTGTTTCACTACCAGATGAAGCAACAGCTGCAGGGAGTGGAAAACCTCATCTGGTCCTGTGTATTTTAAACCGTTTTGTTTTGGACTGGATGTGTGGCCGTAAGTGCGGAGAAGGAAAACAGCCCCGCAGCATAAATTGTGTCATGAACACCCACAAATTCAACAAATCCGAGTGAACACCATTTTTTGTCGGTGCGAGAGATTTGTGGTCTTTTTGCTTTTGGAAGCCGCTGTCATGTTTATTTTAAAGAAGCACTCAGTGTTGATATTGTCATGGATGTTGAGATGTGTGTGCTTTGTTGTGTCTTTAAACACCCTTTCCACCTAATTCCTGTTTTTATCCTAAATGACCCACTTCTGCATGGAGCAGAGACAATGACCTATTTACCACATGGAGAGTTAAAGGAAGAGAAAAAGGGATGGAGGCGGGCGCTGAGATGGGAGGGGGTGAAGGGTTGTTGAAAAGGCAGGAATGGAAGGATGACGGGGAGGTTGTAGAGGTAGTAGCAGAACGGGGGAGTCAGGGATGTGGAGACAGTGGCCAGAAGACATGGAGGAGAGATTGGGAGTCAATGACGGATGATGAGATGAGGTTGGAATAGAAAGCTCGGATGATTGAAGAGAGCCAGAACATTTTGTGTGTGCATGTTTATGTGTTTGTGTGTGTGTGTGTGTTTGCATGTTACAGGGTGGAGAGCCCAGTGCTTCTTCCAGATAATGTATTTCCTACTCTTCTTGTCTGTGAGCATGTGGGATAAAAAAAAGGAAACTGGCATTCCCCTTCTTTTCATTTTTCCTCCACAAACTAGGCCAGCAGGATGCTTTAAAAGACTGAGTCATTTACCTCCAGTGGTTCATATATTGGGTCTTGGTATATGACATACAAAGACTTTTGCCTTCATATGTCATATAGTGTATATAGTCCCTTGCTTTATATAGCTCACACACATTTACCAAGCACCTGGAGTGTACCGTGCTGGCATCTCACACCTGCAGGACTGTATCTTGCAGCCGCATCTCTTTACAGTGACATCATTGCGATTAACTATGAAATCATCTGCTCTCAACATCTCTCAAGGAGCCACAAAGGTGATGTGGATTCGTAACCACAGGGACATAATACGCTCCAGTTCCTCACATCCAATCTGTAAATTATTCAGCATCCCCATAGTTTTTAGTTTATTCAAGGGTAAATTTTCATGCAAGCTCACAACATCTGGGACCAAGGACTTTAGTTTGGCTGATTGGGGAGTGTAAATTGCACCGTTTAATCAGATGCAGAACTGAATTTTCGCCAGCATACTGAGTGTTGCTTGGGAAAATATTACTTTTAACGACCCCTTTAATTGCAAGGCCGAAGTGGAAAAAAAGACAAAAAAGGCAGATGTTGTTGGCGCCTTTATTCACACATGAATAAATAAATACAACTAGTTGTAAAACATTTTTCAAAACATAAACAGACCTACTGTCTCACAGTACCTCAGGGTATGCCACTTTGAGGCTGTTCTCATAAGGGGAAACACCCTTTGAAAAATAACAACCTCAGTAGTCAAGCTTGCAGAGCGTGTGTGAGAAGTGAATGTGAAGAGTATGCCAGTCAAAGATTTTTGGTGAGGTTTGGAACTATTTATGGGAACATGATGTGATAACAGGAAAGGCCAGACTTCCAACAATGGGCATATTGTAGACATATTGTCACGGTTGCCAAAATGAAAATGTTTTAATGGACCATATAACACTTGACATATTTAGTTCTGGACAATGCCTGCAGGAGGTAGAGGAGAGTGAAGTGGTGTTGGACTACTTAAAAGGTACCAACACTTCAACAATCGTCCCACATCAGTTTCCCTTTTTATGATGAATCATACATATTCTATCCACTGCCCCCGACACGGTAATCTATCAGATACATGTTTGTGCTGGAAAACCCAGTGCCTTGCAGACAAAGTCAAATTTCACAACCGGATAATCGCAGTTTTAGCATTTTAAAAGAACTAGGCAAATATAATCAGTTTTGAATGAGGAAATATTTGTGTGGCCTCACTTGACCCTTTACCATCTGCTACGGGGTGAAACAGTGTTAGTAGTCAAAGCTCATCTCAGGCCCCTTCAATAAGTCTGCATGAGGGATGTAAATACTGTGGTGACGTGGACAAATGTCCTTCTAGAAATTTCTTTTTGTTTTCATCTTCCCCTTTTTGTTTCTAAGTTAACGATAATCTCATAATAATGTAATGATAGCAATTGTGGCAAATCTTTCCTTTTGCAGACAAGAGCGAATTAAAGTACTATGTTATAAAGAATCATACTTGATCCTGTCTGTGTGGCAATATTAAATGTCTGTCTTCTTTTCAGCTTAATGTTTATTGTAGTTGGACAAACCTTTTATCTATCTATCAAATTGGATAGATGCCACAATATTGCCCTATCCTTATGATTATCTTTAAATACAATAGAGACCCAAACACTTAGAATACAATCGTCCTCTGTCATTCTTGAAAACATATACCAGCTGTCAAATGTGTCTTCAAAATGACATTTATTCGCAGCAGAAATAAGCATCCTCGGAAATGGAACTGTGATTCTCACACTTTCCAACATACACCACTTCTCATTAGTGTAAAACTGCAATGAAAACAAGTGATAGGATGTATGTAACAAATCAAGCAGAAGCGATCTGATGTGTTCCGACATGAAGCATAACAGCTGCGCTGCAACATGAAATCCATTTTCCTCAGGCAAAGTCAGACCAGATGCATGATGTCCTGGTGATTCAGCTATGTCAAAGATCCTCTTGTTTCATAGGGACTTGTATTAAGAATCTCCTTTTCATGAGGTTCATTATCTTGAACATCTCCGGACAGCATCCGAGAACATTTTGCCCCGTTGTCCTTCCATCATCCCAGGACTTACAATTCAGCCATTGACACCTCTCCTTATGTTGCTCTGTGTTAAATACTCTGACCTATATCTCTCTGTACTTTTTTTTCCTGGAAGGGGCAATTCATTGACGTTCATTATGAAGATCTAGGTGACCACAAATAATCAGGAAAAGCCATGGATTGATAAAGGATTTCCAAGCCTAAAGAAGTTTTAGGAGACATAATAAATTAAATTAAGACCATGTGGAATCATTATTTATTTGCAGTTCTTTTCCATAAACTCTCTAAACTCTGTATTAATTTATGCTAAATATAACGTGTTATACACTGACTATTTTTTCTTTGTTTGTTTAAGCAGATGTGTCAATTAATCAAACACAAACTCACAGAAGTCTGTTTGTCAAATACTGTAAAACCCCCAAAATACAAGTCATGCTGAAAAATATTTATAATGTGTACAGATGTCAGATGTACAGATTACATTGAAAATTTGTGTTTGTGCCCTGTTTGTCTCTTGTGATGTAGCTGATGGGAGACTGATCTCTGGTCATGCTGGAGTGCTGCTGGCTGAGAGAAGAGGCTCCTACCCTCTGATTGACCTGCATATCCTCAAAAGTCAGTTTCCTTATTCATTTGCACACAGCACTACTTAACATATTTCTTAGTATAGCATCTGTCATTAAACATCATAAAATATATACACTCTGGTATAGATCCAGATTAATATTTTTGAAATTCTTAGCACAAACATGTCTATTTCTAGTGCCTCATGGAGGACAAATCCGCACAGTAATTCTTCTTGTCAGAAATCCAGGACAGGGCATGTTTATTCTCCAAGCACGTTGTATCGTTGCAGCGTGGCAGTTCATGAAAAATCAAAACGGAAAGCAGATGCCTATCTGTTCCGGACAACCGTCGAAACTTTCCCCACAAACTCTCTGGCTTTTTTTCAGCCAGTACCCAGCAGGGGGAGCTAGAGTCGGGCAACAGGAGAAAGGTGAAGCGATTGCTCAGTTTCCAGAGATACTGCCACGCTTCCAGGCTGCTGAGGGGACTGGTGCCCCACAGCCCCGAGTCCTTACACCTACTGGACGACGACTACCTGGGGCAAGCTGTGGTGAGGACGCTGACACTCAGACTCAAACACTAGCACGAGCAATGCCTATCTCTCCATAATGACTGTTAATCATACTGACATGAAAAACTGTTTTCATTATAGCATATGCTATCCAGAGTAGGCAGTTGGAACTTTGACATTTTCCTCTATGATCGCCTTACAAATGGTAAGATGTGTTTTTTGCATTGTTATTTCGACTGTCGTTTTAAGCCCCTCGCCACTCGTCGTCCATCAGTGTGCTGTTTTTTTTGATCCCAAACCTCTCAGTTTCAACATCAAATGATAAGCACATTGATCTGAGTCACAGTCAGTCCTCCTCCAGGCGCATCTGTTTCTGAACCAGACAATTTAAGCAGATGCATCAAACTCCCACTTGCTTGCAGTGTAGTCTAGCTTTCAGGTGTTCAAAGCACATTTTTCTCAAATTCAGTTGTTTGACTCTGGATCATTTTCCAGGGAAGGGTCTGTGTTAATGGTCTCGGTCATATTTACAGATCTGAAAGTTCAGTGACTATCTGTTTGTGTGTTTTGCAATAGGTAATAGCCTTGTAACTCTGATGTGCCACCTCTTCAATGTCTATGGGCTTGTCCACCACTTCCAGCTGGACATGGTCAAACTGCACCGGTTTCTTGGTAAGGATGCAGTGTTGATGATGTGTTGGCTGTCCTGCAAAGAAAGTTTCTTAACATGTGATCTCAGCATTAACATAAGCATTACTCATGAGCGTGAATTTTTGAAGCAGTTTGATTTTATCAGCACTCTAATTTCCTCTAACACACAGGTACTGCTTGGATGGTAGTGTTTTAAGTATTAAATACCTCACCAGCTATTGTTCTTTAGTTAGCGCCTATTCTACGTAGGAAAAAACACACTTAAGAAATCTGGGGTTTGATTCGATGTCCCAGAGTGCACTTGTAAATAGAGAATGAGGAGTCCTGAGTGACAACAACTACTTTATTTTAATTTTTTTTCCAGCCAAACAGTGCAAAACAGACTAAGGCTTCATGTCCCCCCTCAATATCCGCAGGCGTTATTGGAGATATGAATTAAGTGGAGCCACTGCTATCACAAGTGTAACTTGTACAATTGAGCAATTTGTGAGTGTGGAATAGTCATGTTGTAGTTATGGAAACAAGGAGTGCACTGTAGTTTCAGTCTACTTCCCCTTCTCTCTTTACTCACGCACACACACACACACACACACACACACACACACACACACACACACACACACACGCACACGCACACACCGGAAGTTAATAGAGTAATAGAGTATTCCATAGCAGTGGAGTGATAGAGTCTAAACTTTTAATCAATAGTTTTGAAATATTTTCTTCTTTTACTGTAATTCTCACAGTCAGATGAAATCTTTACCTTAGATCTGGGTGTGCCAACTTTAACTGCAGTGTTGGCCTTTCACCCTTTCATTGTTTAACCAAACACTAAAATGAAATATATCACCACAGACCTAATTTTGTGGATGTAGGTCAGTTTCGTAAATAGTTCCACCAATGTTTGTCTGAATATTAAAGATGAATGAATACTAAAATGAATTCAGTCAAGATCTCCACCTGACAAAGCTAAATTAGTAGTGATTAAGTCAAAATAAACCTGCTTGATTACAAATACTACACTCAAAAGCCTCAACCCAAGCGGCTCATATCCAAATTATTGCAGAAGACGAGGCTAAAAGATCCTGACCTTTTTCTGTTTTTGATTTTAGCAGTGTTTATAGATGATAGGTAATATTTTAAAGAAGTTTTACTGATGTTTGACTGTTTTCCAGGCATGGTGCAGGAAGACTACCACACTCAAAATCCTTATCACAATGCTGTGCACGCTGCAGATGTCACTCAAGCCATGTACTGCTACCTAAAGGAGCCCAAGGTAAATCTCATGCAGACAATGCACATGCATACACGCACACACACACACGCACGCACGCACACACACACACACACACACGAACGCACACACACACGCTCGCACGTGCGCATAACAAGGATTCACAGGCTTCTCTTTGACATATTCCATCAGCTTCGCTCCCCAAGGGATAATTCCTGCTCTCTTTGACTCAACCTCCACTGCACGGAGAAATCCCTGCAGCCCTCTGACCAGATTAAGTGTCCCTGTATCTTTCCCTTAATACCGTAATTGCTTTTGTGTCCTTTGTTGCTCCGTAAAGCACTTTGTGATTCACCTATTTTGTTAAAAGCACTTAGACTAATAAATTGAATTCAATATAGCACATAAGCTGATGTCTCTCTGACAACAAGTGCACACACAAAATGTCAGACCAGCTGCTTCTTGGATCAATATACCATTTTGTCCTTTAGTTCCTGTGAGCAATTAATACCACTCTCTCTGGTCTGTTACTAATTAAAATCAATATGTCTTGATGTACTCTTTAGGCTGGTGTCATTACATTATATTTCATCTTTAAAAAATACTCAACTTTTTGCAAATACCTTACAAGCTATACTTAATAGAATGCCTAAAGTTTGGTCAAGTGGGGTATATAAAGTATGCTTTTGAAGTTGTAGGATATTAATTGAACCATAAGCCTACTCAAAATCAGACATTTTGTTTTTGTAACTGTCCAGATTGGCTGTTTTTTACTCAATATTCAGAGCCCTTGGATATGATTTTGAAAATATGATTATGAGGTTACATTTGAGTGTTCAGAGTTCTTTATTTTTTCATGACTGTACCTACTTTCTGTTGAATAACAGCGCTCAGATTTTGACTCCGCTCAACACATAAGTGTATTTTTTAT
Source organism: Fistularia commersonii (assembly GCF_037954325.1). Classification (NCBI taxonomy): domain Eukaryota; kingdom Metazoa; phylum Chordata; class Actinopteri; order Syngnathiformes; family Fistulariidae; genus Fistularia; species Fistularia commersonii. Next base: position 5,784,742 of record NC_141303.1, read on the forward strand.
GCTGTCTTCGGTTGTAGCTGGCAGCACAGCTGAGCCCCCTCGACGTGTTCCTCGGTTTGATGGCCGCAGCTGCCCACGATGTGGATCATCCCGGGGTCAACCAGCCTTTCCTGATCAAGACCAGACACCATTTGGCATCCCTTTATCAGGTACCGGCCCATATCACTGCAGGTTAAACACAAGGTCTGTCGTGAAAATTTCTACACAACTGAGACTTCCCTGCAAATTAATATATCATCTTTCCCCTCTCTGTGCAGAACATGTCCGTGCTAGAGAGTCACCACTGGAAATCCACTGTGGGCATGCTGCGAGTGTCAGGGCTGCTATCCCACCTACCCGCTGAAATGACGTAAGAGCAGGCACGCGCACACACACACACACACACACACACACACACAGCATTTTCAATCATTTTTGTCGTAATTTGATTTAAGTTGGGACATTTGAAGAATAACCTGTAACAATTAATGCTCTGTGGTAGAAGCATGTAGTCCAAAGCTCGGCTGAGCTAAATATTAGTATACTGTTTATTGAATGTCCTCTTACTGCAAGATCTCCCAACATTTTTTACTGCAACTACTATCTAACCCTAACAAACACTATTGTTTTGCAGATATATTGGTTTTGACAATGTGGGCTACTTTAATTGGGTGGGATATATACCAATCCTGTGTTTTCCTATATTCTATTTATTGTGTTTAAAATTGTACCATTGGTCAATTAGCAACAAGTCTCCTTTAAAATCTTCCAAAATAACCTACAAAGTAGCAAAGAATCCTCTAATATTCTGAAGGAGTGCCTGGAGAAATTAATGAGGAAATTACCCTAAAACCAGTAGTGTGAAGGTATTCTAACTACTAAGACAAAAAAAAAAAAAAAAAAAAGAACACTGAAATCGATGCTTGAAGGTACCACTCTTTTTTTCAATTGTTGCGCTGTTTTTAGTCACTTTCTTAATGTGCCTCACTGTGCCTCTCTTTCTCCTCTGCTTATCCTCCTCTCTACTGCACCTGCAGTCTTGATATCGAACAGCAGCTCGGCTCACTGATCCTCGCCACAGACATCAGCAGACAGAACGAGTTTTTATTAACCTTCAGAGAGCATCTGGACAACCAAGACCTGGATCTTGAATTGGCTTCGCATAGACACTTCATCCTGCAGGTAAGGACACTACCCTATTTAAGAAGTATCAGAATTAAAGCAGGAACTTTGTTTTTTTTTATGACTAAAAGCTAATTAGAATTTGTTTGTTTGTTTTCAGATTGCTCTTAAGTGTGCGGATGTGTGTAACCCGTGCCGGGTGTGGGGCCTCAGTAAGCAGTGGAGTGAGAGGGTGTGTGAGGAATTCTACAGACAGGGTGTGTGGAGTGTCCTTCCTTTTCAGTCAAAACACGTGTAATACATCAAAAAGCACTGCTCTGAATTTTTTAAATCATTTATTTTGTCCTCACCTTTTATTTTGTGTGTGCATGCAAACACGTTGTACTTCCTTATTTTTTATTTTTTTATTTTTACTCATTTTTGCTCTTGCCTAAACACTGACAGGTGACCTTGAGAGGAAGTTTGACTTGGAGGTCAGTCCGCTGTGTAACCAGCAGGCAGACTCTGTCCCAGCCATCCAAATAGGTGAGAGTTAAGCTTGAGAAGCAACAGCAACACACTCGCGCATGCACAAACACACACACAAACTAGCACTTCCATCAATTACGTGTGTAAACTGAAAAAGGCTGTATCTTAGGTTTCATGTCCTACATTGTGGAGCCTCTGTTTGAAGAGTGGCAGCGGTTCACCGAGTCCAGCCTGCTCAGCCAGACCATGATGAGTCACCTGCGAAAAAACAAGGCCCAGTGGAGTCGCTTACTTTATGCACCTATGCCATCGGATGCCCAAATGCATCCCCATTCCAAGGAACTGGAGCCTGTAGGAGAGCATACAGAGGAAGAAGAAATCCCTTAACCTATTTCTTATTTCTCGAGGTCTCTCAGCTTTGCTTATAAATGGAGGTGAGGAGGCGTATGTCCTCCTCCTCATTTATCCTCCAGCATGTTTTGGCCCTCCCTCTGAGAGGAGTGACAGATGGGAGCCTTGTTTTGCCGAGGAACATCTCCCTCTGCTGGAGCAGGATGATGGAGAACTACAGGGAAAAAGGTGTGATAGGCTGACGAGCCAGCAGTTGGTTAATCTTAGTAAATAAAAGTAAAAAGCCAAATGGAAAAAAAGGCACAGCTTGCTATTCAACCCTGTGAGGTGTGTGAGACATGGAGGCGAAATGTTGCGGCTGGTGGCTGAGGATGGATTCATGGAGATATAGGCTCAAAGAGTAAAGAGAAGCCAAAATGATGTTTCAAGTTAACTAAAAAGATTAAATATATCAAAGGAGCTACAGGAATATATGAATACTATGTACTATGCTTTTTAAATCTTTTACACAATACATATTAAGCTCTTTTCACGTTTTCTCTTTTTGTACCGCTCGCATTTCTATTGGATGCTTTTAGTGGCTCGTGTACTTTTCACTGAACAAATCATTTTTGTCTCAAGCACTAAACAGGTATTTAAAAAAAAAATCATGATGATTTATGTAAGACCGGCCGATTGAGAATGGCGTTAAATGATAACTTTTAGACAGGGGGTGTCTCAGTGATGTGGCAAACACAAATTACAGCCGTTTTATCTATTTGTGGTCATTTTGAAGTGTACCGGGATGCACAACTGCAGCATCTTACATGCCAAAATCTTAGCATTCAAGTGGTTATGAATATTGTGAAAATACTGGTTGTTGGAAAATATATGAAAAATTCATTTAAAGGCCTCATTTAAATACACCACTGTCAACAAAGCCTTAAGGGCAGTTTGATCTGTCTGTGGAGTGCATCAAACATCCAAAGGGTTTACAATTTTCTAGACAAAACTATTGTTTCTGCCTGTTTTTACTCCATACCAGCATATTTCAACAGACACACTCACACACACACACACATCCATACACAGCGTATGAGAGCAGCACATTAAAAGTGTAATCTTTCAACCGGCATCTGAACTGGTATTGATTTTAGTGATAATCTCTGAGGTGCTAATGTACCATTGTGACGTCATACATCACCACACTGCTGTCTTACCTCTAAAAGACACATTTCTTTCACGTATTCGGTCACTTTGTTGACGCTGCAGGCTCTGGGCGCACTGTATCAGCTACACCTATTGTGATTCAAGCGTGACAAGTAAATGTAAGTTACCTAAAAGTGTATCTCATAATTTTTTACTGACATATATTTAAAATCTATCCAATTAATTATGTTAATAAAAAAACAAATATTATTTGTCAGTGCTAATACTGGTACTTTTCTATGTCTCTGTTCCTAAGCTGTACAAATAAATTTGTCTTATTTCGACGTGTCGAGGCTGTGTACAGGGTGCTACCGAGGCCGATTCTCCAGGTTTAGCTTTACGTTTACAACAATGTATTCAGGTTGTGCAGACAAAAGCGGGAAAATATGTAATATAAAATCATTTTCGTAAGATATAAAAATAGCTTTTGTTACTTATTGTCAACTCATGGGCAACTCATCTTTATCCAATAATTAATTTAATCAAGTGAGCAGCTTTTCAAATCTATTTATAACTTTACTCCGCAGGTCCAATAAATGGTTTACAAAAACTTGAGTATATGTTAAACATCTGCATTTTTATATATATACATATATATATATATACGCACACACACACACACACACATATATATATACACATAATAGCATAATTATATATATAATAGCATAATTATGGCAATCAAATAAACATTTTTAAAAAAATTAAAAACCTTTAGTAACATTTCAAGTATGAATAATCTGCCCTACATCTGGAAATTACACATATGTCTACTCTTTTTCTAAAAATCAACATTTTTTCATATGATTCAGGACGTATAAATCCAGTAGTTTACTAATGTAGCCAGAATACAGTATTCTCATGTTTTATTCTCATATTTTTATATGAAATAAACCGATGCCAAATTACAAATTCATTACATAAAAGTTATCAGTGGTTGGTAACTTTGTAAACATTGCTACAATTTGAAGTGTATGAAAAGTTGTAGACATGTAGAAACTGTCTGAACTACGCAGGCTTTTTTTTTTTTTTTTAATATGTTCCAAAGTCGTATGATTTTTTCACTGGCCGAATTATGTCATCGTGGCCTTCTGTATGTTTGTTTGACATTGATAAATCAGCATGTAAATGGTTCCTCTCTTCATGGTAGCAAGACTTGATTTACAGGATTTTCCAATAAGCACACAGTTTTTACTTTTATTTGGGGAGTGGGTGCAATTAAGAGGTACTGTAGAGACTATACATTGTTTTGGTTTTTTTTTTAAATATGACCCAGCCCTGTGTAAAGCTACCAACTTGGTCAGCCTCCTCAGACAGACCCGTATGGGGAAAAAATCTAAACGTACGCAGACGATGTTGTTTTTTTTTCCAATAATTCTATACATATATATATATCCAAGGCTGGCACACAAAAAACAAATAAATTATCTGAGTTTGTCCTCAGTAATGAAATTCCACCAATGGCATTACTTGGCCAGGTATTAAATAGCCTTCTATGGGTTAAGGGTTAGCCCGGGTCATGTGAGCGAAGCCATGAAATCTAAACAATTTGAAACGTTATCCAAAAACCAACCTTAACATTTTTTTTTTTAGGTCTCACATACTAATACCTTAGCATAGACATAAGTATGGTCGCTGACCTTCTGTTGAAATACCTTAGAATCAGCACTAAAGTTAGGCCATCGAGCCATAATGATTTCATTGACTTGCACAAATACGAGTAATTTCATCATCACACATTGCACTATGAGGGTTATTATATGAGATTCAACAGATTAATATATAATAACTTACAACTGGCCAAAGATATTTCATCTGAGTGGGTAGATGTTATTAGCACCCTGGTTTATATTTTTTTGTATGTGACAAGAAGCGAAGAGAAAGAGAGGAAGAAAGAAGAGAATGGACAATGTGAACACAAATATCAGTATGTCTGTAAACCAGAAAGTCTTTTTCCTCTGAGAGATATGTTTTTATGTTACTCCATTGGACAAAATGTAAACATCAACAAATTGAAATGAGATACTTCAGCCAAAGTGAGTATCAGTGTAAAATGACACCTTTAGAAGTCAATGAGGGAATTCCCCCAAAATATCAACACACGTAAATAGTTTATTGCGGTGGTGGTTTGACTAGCACTGAAATGTCAGTCTAGAGTTCTTTGACCACATGACACTGTTGAACACTGACACTGTCTGCAACAACCAAACAAACTAGAGATATTGTGATAGTTGTGCATGAAGTCAGGGATCAGTACATTTGGATCCACGAGAAAATTGTCTTGTGAGGAATTTTTTTTTAAAAATTGTCAATCACTCAACATGTAAAAAGTTTAATTGTGAACATGAGATAATATTGCAAGTGCAATCCAAGTGCAGCTTCTTGTCTATCTGCTGTTAGACTGTTTACTTCTGTTAGGGCCACACATCTCTCAGCACTGTGAACAGTAACGATAAACAAAGTGTCTGGATTAAACATGATATATGTAATAATTTAGTGTTTGTCTGTGTGATTCTGTGGCTTCTGACACTTGAAATGATCACGACAGGAACACTAGATGGAAGCAAAGTACACCAGGAAATAACTCCCTAATATGGTGTGTGGAGTGACTCTGCCTCCTACTATTTACACTATAAATACAATTGTTGAACTGAATCAACATGACGTATGCCTTGCCAAGGGCTCTGAGCTCTTAAACAAATAGAAGCCTTAATGGAAGAAGAGCAAAGACAAGCTGGAATCAAACACAGTAAATTTGCTTGTCGAAGTTTCCACTACAAATAACAAGATGTTAGTCACAAACCTAGGATTTTGTCACTTGTTAATAACAGCCAGATGTGTATGTGAGCTAAAAAGTGTTAAAAAGAGAAAGTGAAGAGAAGGGAATGGTGGTGAAAGAAATTCTTTATCAAATGGATGCAATCTGTGACTCATTTGCATAACCCTGATTTGCAATTCAAATAGGGTGTAGTTTTTGATCAAGTGATCTGACACCTATTTTAAATCATATTACATCTTACTATTGACTTTCCTTAAACCTTTCATGCTGGGGAGAGAGAGGGAAATTTCAACCTCAGTGTAATCCTTCCCAGGGGTTAATATGCTCGATTCTTTCTGTAAAGGAACTCAGACAAGGAGCATTGAGGCAAAACAGAAACCTGTACTCCCAAATAGATATAGCAAGAAACTAATAATTTATATGCAAAAAACAGGGACCTTGAAGTGTGATTGAAATTTATATACATTTTTTTGGATAACGACACAACATTTGATCCCAATGTCTGTAATACAGTGGTCTGAGTAGTCTGGAGCAGCACGAGATGAAAAATAACTAACACTAAACTAATCTGGTCTAAAAAGAATATAAAATATACAATAACAAATATACAAATATATATATATATATATATATCAACGACACAATCTGTCCTGTTGTTTCCAGTGTTTGTCAAAGACTGACATGGAATTGGTGCAAGGATTTAAAAATAGGAGCAAATATGATGATATAGATAATTATTTACATAGACAACACTTGTTAATTGGTCCTACAGTGGCAAGTTATTATGATCAGTATATGTTGGATACATACTGATATTTTACCACTCATGACACTGCAACACTGTTAATATACTGGAGCGCTCCGTGTCTACAATGTGTTGATACTTCATATTTGGTTTAATACAACTCAGTCACTGGGTTGAAAAAAATAAACCGTTTTTTATTATGAACAGCATCTTATTTGTTAGAAGTCTTGAGGTCTTGATGCTGTAATTAATGTCTGGAAGATTGTGTTTTAGAAAAAGATGGGTTTAAAACAAAGAGGAGTGACAAAAACTGGGCAAACGGAGTGCTGCACCCGAGTACTCGCCTAAAACTGTTTGGGTTCATTCACTGTCTGGCCAAAAACTCGTTTTTAAGCCCTGAATCTGTTCATCAAAGCATAACATCTGATATCAAGTTCATACTGATAATTCAGCCCTTCCGTCTCTTTCTTTCAAAACTTCACACACTTACACACACATACACACACACTACACGCACGCGCACACATTTAAGAACACACACTGTGTGTCACTGTAAATATTGACACTACAAACAGAGCCCCCTCTTTTGCCCCCTGAATGACAGTCATCCAGCCACTCCCTGACTGAAAACACACTCAATCAAGCCCTTGTGACGATAATGATCTTCTCTGGAAAAGGTGCAATGACTTGTTTTCTTTCTTTTTTTTTTTTTTTTTTTTTTTAACAAGAACCTTCTGGATATCTTAATTTCTATATCTATATTCTTAATTTCTAAAAGGCGGATTTCTTGGGAACTCTTCAGAACTCTAAAAGTTTGAATGGGTTTTCCTCAGCCTTGCTGTGAAAATGAAGAGATGCGATGTGCAGAAAATGGAAGATGAAACTTATGGTTTTCCTTGTGTGCGTCTGGTTGCTATGCTTGGTTCTGGAAGGGTTGACTGCGTCCTGTGGCGTCTTCTCTTTGCAGTATCTCTGTTTATTTCATTTTAATGAAAAAATCATAACTAAACCGCTTTAAGGTAGCCTGGTAATGATTCCCTTCTTGTGATGTCCAAATGTTATGTAGTCCATCATCCATTCATTTTTACCTGAGTACAATGGATATAATTCCAATGCTGTGCACTTTCATGTCTCAAAATGTGTCTTCAGAATGTTCCTGTAATTTCAATATCCCAAATATAGAAACATCGAACTCCATTTGAATAAAAAAAAATGTCATCCAATATCATTTTTGTACCGTTTTAATTTCCACAAAGTTCTTAAAGGTCATTTGAGTTCTTAAATAGTTTCAGTTTTTTTGTGTATTCTGATCCACATGTTTGTAATAACTTCATCTTTCTCTTTTCTTTCAGAGAGAAAAATCCATAACTTGTTTGAAGTAACAGTTTGCTCTTCTTTCAATGCCAGGTTGCACTGAAAGCAGGTAAAATTGTTTAAATATATCAGGAAAAGTGTGTTCATTTGAGAAGCCGGAGAACCGCTGACTTTTGAGCAGACAAACAGCCTCAAGGCAACTCAACGTAATTTTGAAATAATCCATGGTTGGCAAAGCTGTAAGAACAAACTAAACATGGGGAACCTAATGAACATCACAAAGCTTTTACAAATTTGGCCTCGTTACTTCTTAAAAAGCTTTGTATGAGGATAATGTATTGAAATTATGCAATAGTTTTGGTGACACAAAAGAACAACATGAAACGTCTTTTTCCACTGCAGTTCGGTTCATTTGTAAAAATATTCAGTAAACAGTGTCAGCAGGTAAAACCCTATAAAGTGAAAAAAGACATTCATATAGAATCAATAATGTTATGAACATATAAGAAATCTAATAATAAAACATTTACTTTCTATGATACAAGCTCTGAATTAATGAAAGTCAAACTGACTGATTGAGTTTTTTCTCTTACTTACTTCTCCTACTTAGAAAGTAAGTGCAACTCAAGTAATTTAGCACAACAGTGTGACACTTTTTTAATTTAATTCTGCATTATTCTTCCCCTTTTCTCCATGGATTTAACCCCTTACAGTAGTTTTTAAATTAAGAATTTGCATTGAATAGTACATATTTGATATTATATTGTAAATATATATCTATAAAAAAATTTAAGATAGTATAAAAGCCTCATCAAACCTCTGAAAGGGAAACGTTTTTCATTGATAAATAATGTTTTGCTTTTCTTGTTCATTGTTTAAAAAAATTAATTTATTCTAGTATTAACCTTTCACATTCGAACCAAAAGCTATTAGGACAGATTATATCACCCAAAAATAGACAAAACTAGTGATCAAGATACTAGTGCCCTAATATTAATACTAGTGACCTAATATCATACAGTTTAAATCAATATTATACAGTTTAAAATTTCAGGTGCATAAATGATCCTCCAAAGCATTGACTACCTTTTAGAATTTAATTCGGTATCATTTTTGTTTTTTAAGTGATTGGGTCTGGGACCTTCATCTGCATCAAACATAGACAAAGCAGTTGGATGTGTGCATTGAACAAGGTAGACCACAAAGTCTTATTTGTTTTTACTTATTTTAAGGACATAATTTCTGATTTACAGGCAATTTGTTCTTGATGTCAAGGCAATCGTCCTAATACTCACGAATTCTATTTCATCATGATTGAACAAACAATAAAGCAAGTTTAATTGAAAAAAGTAAATTAATTTAAAAAATAATAATCAAAAAAAAAAATAGTTTTATATATTTTTTTTGAATTCATTGTTTTCAAAAAGGAAAAAAAAAAATCATGATAATTCCAGCTGTTTATCAAAAAAAAAATCCAAAATTTTGTTATCTTGCCTTAAAATCATCTCACTTTTAGAATTTGTTTGACCTCTCTCTCTTGTCATGCCCCAGTCTTGTATAAACAACTCATCGCTAGAACAATGTTGTTTCTGGCCTCAATGCACTCCTTAGATGAAGCACACTCTCCACTGGTCTGTGCACTTTCTCTGTGGGCTGTCAGGATTAGAATTGATTTCCTGTAAGTCACCTCCTTGCTTATCACTACAAGCACACTCTGACATGCCTGTTGATCTGGCTCTGCTTCATCGCCCAAAAAATATTGCCATCACAATTATGCGAGCTCAGTAATATTGTTGCTGCTAAAAACAAGGTATGTAGTTTTGAATACATGCATACTGGAGTTTATTTTGTCAAGAACTATGGGATCTGTGTTATTTTATTTTGTTTTTTGTTCGAATGGCCAGTATTTTAAATTTGAATCATATGACAGTTTAAAGTGGTAAAAACACACCTGCAACCCCAAGATTTTGGTGGTGCAGTGGTTTGCGCTTCGGCCTCACAGCATGAAGAACCCTGGTTCGATTCCAACAAGGGGATCTTTCTGTGTGGTGTCTGCATGGGTTTCCTCCCACAGTGCAAAAACGTGCAACAGGTTAACTGGAGAGAATTGCCCCAATGGTTGTCTGTCTATATATGCGGCCCTGCGATTGACTGGTGAGCAGTCCAAGGTGCACCCTGCCTTTCGCCCGATGACCGCTGGGACAGGCTCCAGCATCCCCTGCGACCCCGAGTGCAGGGTAAGAGGCAGAAGACGGATGGAGTTATGTGCACGCAATTGTGGAGACTGTGAGCAGGTTTGGGAGCACAATTAGGAGTACTGTGAATGCTTTCAAACTCTGCTGAATAAAAGGCAGAGTTTCAGTAGAAGTGCAAACTTTGCATATGGATACTTACAAACAGTGACTTTACGGTATACTTCTGCCCTTGGGTGGGGGGACGGGTTCTGACCGTTACTTGCACCTAAGCACCAAATATAACCCTTGGGGATTCCTTGAGGGGTTGTGCTAGAGAGTACACCTGGCAGAGACTCCCTCATTCAGGCATGAGGGGGTACGACTTCGGTTTGTCAGGCTTGCAGCCACATGTCTTGGACACTCTGGCATAGAGAAGGGTGGAGCTGTCAACCAGATCACCACCTGGTGGTGCGTTAGCCTGTAGATCAGGCCTGTTAGGTCCAAAAGTACTGCGAGGGTCTGTGGGGAGCGTCTGGCAGTCTCCCTGTTATACAGAGCTTCAACTCCCATCTGCGGCAGACCTGTGACCACATCTCAGTAGGGGTGCGAGTCCAAGACCTGAATTTAGGTCACAGGTCGGTCAATTGAAGGAATTCTTTGTAGACCTTCTCAATCCCCCCGATGCTCTGTCAAATGAGGAAGCAGAGCCTTGGTACTTTGGGTTGGGCTGTCCTATTCCTGAGGCTGAGGTCACTGTGGAAAAGGTCTCGGGTGTCCGTGCCCAAGGGATGGGTGAGATGTGCCCTCAATTCTCCAAGGCTCTGGATGTTGCGGGGCTGTCCCGGCTGGCACTCTTCTTCAACATTGTGTTGACATCTGGTGGTCCAAAACTTTAAAAAAGGGAGGCAGACCCAGGAAGACCCAGAACACACTAGAGAGACTATGTCTCTTGGTCAGCCTGGGAACACCTTGGGATTCCCAATGAGCAGCTGGACAAAGTAAACGGAGAGGGGGAAGCCTGGGTCTCTCAGGTTTGACCACTGGATAAGTTGTAGAAATTGGTCAGATGAATGGAGAGGTGGAATTGTCAAAATAATCATAAATCAAGGATGATACATATTCAGTATATATTTCAAATTTAACAAAAAGAAAAAAATTCTCAGGCACCTACTAGAGCACCCACAGGCCTATAAGGCACTTTACTAGAATGACAAGAAGTAAGTCAGATAGATATGTAATTTATATTGTGAAAATCAAACTATCCACCAGGATGTGTTTCTAAGTAACAATTTTATTGCACCCGCTTAAAGCCCGCTTCTTTTGCGAAAATAGCTGGGTGGGTTTTCAAGTTTTCAGAGGTGTGTTAATTGCTCGCATGTTACCTTATGTAACTTAATATAATATTGTTTAGTGTCAGTGAAATTTGTAGCTTTCTATCGGTATCCTGACTGGCAGCAAAACCAAAAATACATTTTAAACGTTTGAATCTCCCATTTAGTCAGTTTAGAACAGTGATATTGTTTTATCGATGGTAATTTCATTCATTCAATTACCATTAGCTAATGATAATTTCGCAAAATTCACAAGAGCGCAGATTTATGTAGGTAGTAGCGAGAAATGTTAAAGCATTGCATGAGCACATGTATGAAATCTAAATGATAGGACTTCCTTTCAGTCCAGCACCTGCAGATAACAATTGCAAGATATCTTCCACGTGACCCTTTATTTCTTGGAAGCGTACAGGGAGTCTCCCAGATCTGGGGAATTCTGAGGGATCCCATTTGACTGTCAAATATCTATGCAAATCAGACGCGCCAGCAAGGTGGACACAGGGAAAGGTGAGCGACTGTATTTAGTTGGGGGTGGGTCAGCTCACATGAGTGCGTGTTTGTGTTTGTGTGTGCGCGTGCGTGTGTGCTCGTGCAAACCTGAAGAGGCAGAGTTTCGCTGCATGCTCCATCTTGTCTCGTCGGATACTCTGTTATCCAAGAGGTGAACAGAAGTATTTGTGATGAAAATGTATCCAGAGAAGAACTGACAATTTGCATACATGATTGGCTAGAAGGCAATGATAGAGCTGTGGCTCAAGGGTGTTTTCTTGTGTTCATTGAGTTACCCTTGTTGCATCACAAAGGCCTGAGTGACACATGTACCTTCCTCTTTTCGATGGAGTTGCAAAATAGCTCTCTTCTTGTTCTCTCTCTTCTCTCCCTCTTTCCGTTCATGTGCCTGTGTGTGTGTGTGTGTGTGAGTCTTTCTTCATTCATATGCAGGCTCTCATAGTAAGAGGCTCTGGTAGTGAAAACTGAGGAAGTTGTTACAAAGAAGGGAAGTGTGTAGTAAAAAATTGTTAAGATATGTCAAGTATTGTTCACCTCATTGAAAGTAAGTTTCCTCTTCTCCTGCGTGCATATGCCACTGGGCGTGTATTGTTCCTGCAAGCGAGGCAGAATATTACACAATTCACTGCTGCAGGTGTAATCTAAAATGCCAGAATTTTGCTTTTAGTTTTGTTCCTCCTATATCAAACTTCCTCAGTTACAAAGTTCTCCATGAAACGATGAGACCACATCATTAAGGTTCTTCATATTTGACCATAAATCACATTAATTTGTATACTTCTCACAGAGAGAAGTTCATAAACATGTTTGACTTTTGTTGACATTAAATGTCAAGAAGCCTGGAAGTCCATGAGAGCCTTTCATGAACAGAAGAAATTATGGAGGGAGAACAAAAACAGCTCGTGACTCCTAACGTGTGAGCTAGATGTGTAACCATGACACCATGATGTCACTTGTGTTACCGTTTGTATACAGTATGTTTCCAACAGAGATGTGCAGTCAGTAGAGGCAGGTGAGGCCGGGCCTCACCTGGCATCATAAAATGAAAAAAAAGTCAAATTAAAAAATAATTTGAATGGTTCTTTTAATCAGTGATTTGTACTGTAAAGTTATTTTCAACCTAACTTCACCATTTTTAGTCATTTTTTTTCAAAATCGCTGAAACAAAATTTTAATTTAGCGTCTAAATGTGAAGAGGAGCTGTGCGGTGACAGGGCAGCCAGCGGAGCCAGCTATACATTGCGCAATAATTGGGCTGAGACCGTATTGCTGTCTCTGTTGCTGTCACTATTAAAATTTTCAAACACTTCAAGCACTATTGGATGAACTAAATTTCCATACTTCAGCTGATGTGCATCACTTTTTTCGTCAACAACTGTAACGTGTTTCTCGTGCCGAGCAATCGTAAAGCGGCAGCGAAGACACACTAAGTGAGGCACGCAGTGACGGTGCCTCATGGTAGGGGGCACCGGTGATCCCAGAGAGCCTTTTCACTACTCAGCTGAAGAATAATAGAATAGCAAGCTACTGTAAACAGTTAGCAAGTCAAGTGCAGCCATCATTTCTTCCTCTTGCTTGGCTTTATTTCCAAAATGGAGGATTACATAGCTAAACTGAAAGAATTTTCTAAACTGAAAACATTCGGGATGTCCAAGATGACTTTGAATGAACAGCAAAGACTCAACATCAGCAAAGACTCAATGTTAGCATCCACAATGCTAAGCTAAAGGAAAACTGCTCAGCGCCGCATTGACTTCATTTATAAGTAAAGGTAAGTGATAATAAGGTTTTTTTATGTGCTTTTTTTTATACTACAGTTTGTATATGTAAAGAATGCTGATATGATATTTTAAACAAAACACGTTAACTGCTGCCAATGAAATGGTGAATAAGCGACTCCGTAGGGTTCATATGTTTGTAAATCTGACTGATGACGTAGCACCTCTTAGTGACCCCACAACACTCACTACCGCCCTTTGTCACTTTTCCCTTTTTTCATCCACTGCAATAGATTCAGATGCTAGTTAGTTAGTCCTCTTGCAGGAAATGCGTAGAGCCAACCGTGGCTACCAGGTTTCTCCATTGGGGTCTGTCGTTGGCAAGTTGCCGTGCCTGTGCCAGGCTCACACCGCAGGCCCTGAGGTCTTGGGCCACAACATCAAGCCAGCGGGTGCGGGGGGCACCTCTGGGTCTTCTCCATCCGGCTAGCTGGGGATTAAAGGCCAAGATGGAGCTTGTGGGGTGTTCGGCAGGCAAGCGGATGATGTGGCCATACCAACGAACTTGCCGCATTGCTGCGAGGCGAGATGCTGGGGGCTGCTGGGTTCGATCCCTTAGGGTCTTGTTTGTGACATGCTGGGTCCAGCTGATGCCTTCTAATGTCCTCAGGGCCCTGGAGTCAAATCCATCAAGCCTGGCTGCCAGCATGTTGTTCAGCGGCCAGGTTTCGGAGCCATAGAGGAGGACAGAGATGACTGAGGCATTGTAGACCCGGAGCTTTGTCACCCGGGATATGTGCCGGTGTCGCCACAATGGTCTCCACAGGGACTGCATGACTGACGCCGCAAGGGCACGGCGCCGGTCAATCTCAACTTTGAGATCTCCGGTGTTTGATAGGGTTGAGCCGAGGTACTTGAAGGAGGCGACAAAGTGGACAGGGGTGCCGTCGAAGAGGAGTGGTGGTGGATCAGGTCCCTCTCCTATATGCATAAGCTTGGTTTTTGGCCAGCTTATCTTCAGGCCGAGTTTCCTGGACTCCTCATCAAAAACATGGAGGGCTTCGCGAAGCTGGTCAGCGGTCTCGCTGAACAGCGTGGTGTCGTCTGCGTACTCGAGATCCCTGAGGGTGTAGCTGCCTATGGGGACCCCAGGGATCCGCTCAGAGACTTTTGTCATCAGATGGTCGATGACACAATTAAAAAGTTCTGGCGCAGTGACGCAGCCCTGCCTCACCCCGCTGTTGATGGGGAACCACTCAGAGTTCCGGCCATTCACACGCACACAGCTTTCGGCTCCTTGGTAGAGCTGCCTAAACAGTGTGGTTATTTTGGCCGGGACTCCGAGGGATGTCAGGATGTTCCAGAGAGAGCCGAGGTCCACCGTGTCGAAGGCTGCTTTCAGGTCGATGAAGGCGATGTAAAGGTGCCGATCCTTCCTGAACTCCCGGGCCTTTTCAATTATGAGCCGGAGAGCAGAGATGTGATCTGTGGTAGACCGATTGGTCATGAAACCGGCTTGCTGTTGGCGGCGTCTGCTTTGGGTTGCAGGTAGAGCACGGGTTAGTAGGACGCGGGTGAATAGTTTTCCGAGATTCAGATGCCCAGGGAATTATTGTCAACCTCCCAGTGTTTTCATCATCTCATTTCACCAATTTTCATAAAAAGGGGTGTGTTTTCTTATTCTTATTATTTCATGTTCACTTTAATAAGTTATTACTTGCTTTTGTACATCCCTCTCTATTGAACCTTTCTATATTTTTATATCTATGGTGCATCTTGTAGTTTATTTTTGTCTTAGAGAGAAAGAAAACTATCTATCTATCTATCTATCTATCTATCTATCTACACACACATACATAAACATATGTAACATATATGTGTACACGCAGACATGCACACATTATCACACACATAAGGGCTGCGACTCTAACTTGTTTTGATTAATTAATTAAGTAGCGCAACCCAACAGAACACCTTTGGGATGAAATAGAGAGGCGATTGGGAGCCTCAATGGTCAAAAATTCCCATAAATGCACTCCTGAACTTTGTGGACAACCTCCCCAGAAGAGATGAAGTTGTTATAGCTGCAAAGGGTGGACGGACATCATATTGAGCCCTATGGATTAGGAATGATATGTCACTTACGTTCATAAGTGAGTCAAGGCAGGTGATAAAAGGCAAGGCCAATACTTATGGCCAGATAGTGGAGTACAAGCTGGCCTGTTCTGCCCACAGCTCCACCATCTGCTCCTCTTTCTGGACGCTCCATATTGATCGGGACATCTTTCACCGTTTCCGTTCGACCAAACCGCAAAGAAATACTGTCTCTGCCGCCGATACCGCTCCGGTAATTGTTTGTGTAAGAGCTGATCTGTTGGTTGTTGATACATCACTGCAAAGACTTGGGACATTATCGAACACATTTAGTATTGTCGCATCGCCAGATTACCACCTTACGCTTACGTCCGGGATGACAGGAGTGCTCTACAACTCCAGTACTCTGAAAGTCCACGGATCACTGTGAACTGAAGACCACACTCTTCTCCATAGTGGTAGATAAGGGGTTACAGGAGGCACTGCAGATTGAGCCAGCTGATGAGAATTACAAACTTATGTCCAAAAAGACAATGTCAAAGCAAAACCAGCAGCTGTATAAGGATGGAAATGAAGAATAACAGTTGAAGACAGTTGAAGACAGAAATGTGTTTTCTGCACTCGTCTGTATTACAGACTAGTTGTCAGGGTCTCACACCTGGGTTCAATTCGTAATCGGCGCCAGCTGCAGCAGCGGCCGCGAATCAAGATCCCTATAAAGGGCAGCGGCACGCTCTGCCTGGCGCCGGGGGATTGTGGTTGTCCATCAACCCTAACCACTGTGGACCCCTGCGCCACCTGTCACGACCGGACCTAGCCGTGGTTCCTGGACTCCCCCTTTGCCATGTTCGTCCCCATGACGCCTGTCACAACCGGACCCCTTCCCTGTGAGAGCCCCCTTTTGACCCTGTGAGACCCCCTGGTGGACCACCGGACCCTGACCCTGTCTGAGATCCTGCCTTGACCCTGCCTGGGGCCCGTCCTGGTGAGGCCCAGCCTTGTGCGACTCTGTCTCGGGGCCAGGGAATTGCCAGCGACAATTGCCCAAATAAAGCGCTTCAACCCTGATTTCAGCCTTGAAGGTGTGGTTCCCTGCCCAAGTCCGCGCCCTGTGACACTAGTGGGACAACGAGGAAGATTTTGAAGTTCAAGCGCATGTATACTGATTCATTTATCAAATTTTTTTTTTCCCTCAAGTCAAATAATGAGACACAAGTACTTGTCAAGAGCAAATTACAAAGCTCTAATTACATTAATTTTAATTGATAATTCTTGAATCATTGAATTGTTTTGAGGAGCAATCTCTGATGTTTCAATGTCATACCTGTTACTCACTGCTGTTGCTGTTAAGGATCATGGCTCCTTGTGCTCTAAAAACTGATGATTCCCTTGTTGCAGCTCCTCTTTCAGTGCTTACTAACTTTCTTGCCTCATGTATTGCTTCTTCAAGTGGCAAACGCTTGGAATTGCGGTTTTCATCACTTCTTCTGTTTCTCGATGGCTGGATGAGCCGTCACACGTTTGTCATTGTGGACCCGGAAGTCCCACAAGAATCTCAGCTCAGTCATTTACAACCCCCTTTTCCACTTGGTTATGGCGTTCTATCACGTCCGTCCATCCTCTTCTCCTTTTGGCTTTTCCCCTCAGGGGTCGCCACAGTGAATCAACCTTCTTCATCTAACCCTATTTTCTGTTCCTCCTCTCTCACACAAATTACCTTCATATCCTTTCACTACGTCCATAAATCTTCTCCTCGGTCTTCCTCGAGACCTCCTGCATGTCAGCTCCAATTCCAGCATCCGTCTACCATTATATTCACTGTCCTTCCTCTTTACATGACTGAACCATCTCAGTCTGGCTTCTCTGACCTTCTCCCAAACACATCTTACATGTGCTGTTCCTCTGATACTCATTCCCGATCCTGGCCATCCTGGTCACTCCCAAAGAGAACCTTAGCATCTTCATCTCTGCAACCTCCAGCTCTGCCTCCTGTCTTCATCATTGTAACTGTTTCTAGGCCATACACACCCCAACAACTGATCTTTTGGGCCATCTTCCTGATGTAATCCTGGATCTAGCTTGTCTCTTCCTGAACAGTGGCAGTGGTGCTCCGCATTCTTTGGATCCCCTCATTCTCCTTGTATTGTCTGGTACCGGACTTGGGATGAAACCCTCAATTCACCATGCGGATCTTCCTTTTCTTGATGCTCATGGGTTTCTTCTCTCCTTTTGGCCATTTCACAGTATCGGCAGGATACATGGGTAATAGTAGGTAGCACATGTTGACCCCTCTGACCTTTTTCATGCCATTCATCAAACTTTTCTGGACCCACAGAAAAACTGTGCGGTTATTTGTCCGAAATCTACCTAGACACCCCCCTCACGGGTCCCATTTGTGTGAAAGGATCCCACCATATTTGCAGTTGTCCTGAACATCTTCAAGGGTCATATCCTGGTAGTTCAGCCCCCTTGGTTCTGCTCATCTACCCTCTCATTAGATAAGTTATCCTGAATGACATTCCTGACGTTGTTGCTGTAGATTCTGGTGATGTGGATCAGTGAATTGATGTCTCACTCATTCCTGGCCTGATGTCATCCATGTAGAGGACGTGAGTGAGAATCGCTGCGGTTCAAAATCCACAGCCACTCTTTGCGATGATGTGGTTGAAGGGGTTCGGACCTTGGCAGAACAGCTGTGGGGTCGGTGCATTTTGTGTCGCCCTGAAGTGTAGCTTTATTTTACAGCCCTATTGAATTCTAGATGAAGGCGTGTTATTGTTCTCTTGGTCTTTTAATCTCCAGGCATTCTAGTATCCATATTTGGCGTAGAGCCTTGGGCTTGCTGGTGGTCAGATCAGGCACAAAAAAGATTGTTCTTTCTGATGTTCCACTCTTGACTTCTCTGTTACTGTTAAAATATTTTTTGGCCTTTCTCATGTATCAGGCCATGCGCCATGAGCTTAGTCTTAGCTGCTATGATGAAAATATTGTACATATTTTGTGAACCTGGTTCTGCTTACAACATTTTTTTTTTATCAGTGTTCTTAGGGCGTTGTCCTTACCATCCTACTTTCAGTTTTCTATCACTGCCTCATTAAAGCATAAAGTAAACCTCTTTGACGTATTCTCTGATTGGTATTTGGATGAGTGCTGTTTTTCTGCCAATGTATATTGTGGAGTTTATGGGGATTTGCTAAAGTTGCTCAATGAGTGTAGATTTCTTTTTGCCCATGTACTAACTGATTTATTATGTATTGTCTTGACATTTTTAAGTAATAAACCTGAAACCAAGGGCTTTGACTGCTCGCTTATCAGGTTACTCGCCTGCTTACCTATCAGTCCCTCAGTGACCAGTATCACTTTCTTTTCAAGAATTTCATATTTTTTTTAAATACTCTCTTGGCTACTTAATTCTGCGAAAGGATTCATGTAAGATCTGAATGATATGTGAAACTTGAAAGTCCAGTTGTTCACACTTGTGACTTGTTTTGAATTGATTGTATGATGTGACAACATTGACTCCACCAGTTCGCTTCAACTATTATGTCACAAAACACAACTATGGAGAGATGCTATCAGACAAGTGGTGCATGAATCAGATACACATGTATCTGATTCATGCACTACTTGTGCAAGTGTCTTCCTACTTTTTGAATCATAGCTAAGTTTTCTTTCTGGGAAGAGAAGAGGACAGTTGAATGGAAGTTAAATTTACACAGTTTCTGTTTTGTTTTTACTGCAGATAATGAATAAATGTTTTCTTTAACCCATAGACAATTCGTAGTTCTATTTAATTGATGGGTAAACCTATTGAAAATCATAGGGTTCTCATTCACACACATTGACAAAAATGATCCACAGTAGTAGGTTTGTAGGTCACCATGTATTTGGGAGAGGAAAAAATAAAATGATGTTACTGTGTTTGTTTATTCATGTATCAGCTTTCGAACCATTTGTTTTTCTCTTTCAATTTACTACTAATATTCTCCAGGCAAAATTCTGCCTTGAAATACAAAAGTACATCAAACTGATTTCATATTTGCAGGGCTGTTAGACAGCTCTGGGGACAGTTGTTTCCCTTCTCCTCTGGGTTTTGCCTGTGTCAATATCCGTGAATTCGATTGCCCTATTCGCGCTATCTGTAGAAATTAATCAAGGGATCTCACCGTCTCACTTCTTCATTGTTCCTCCGGCATCCTCTCACTCTCTAAGATTCTGCTGAATAATCTAACCAGAAATTCTACCACCACCTCTTAGTGATACTTCCGTACCTCCACAGGTAAATCATCAGTACCAACTGCTTTTCGAATCTCCATCCTCTTCGATGCTCTCTCTTCACCTTTACTAATCTCTGCTATTTGGTGGTCCACAACGGTTGCCTCTTCTACCATTCTCTCTTTCATTTTCCCCTTAAAAGTACACTCTCCATCTTCCTGTCCCTTTTCTGGCACCTATAAGTACATCTCCCTCTATCTTTTAATCACCTGAACATGCTGCTTCTGCTACGCTTCTCTATCTCTGTCGCCAATCTGTATAGATCATCCTCTCCTTCCTTACTTTCCAGCCAAGCATACAAGTCATCATACCCTTTGTTTGGCCTTTGCCACTACTACCTTTACTTTGTGCTGCATCTCTCTGTACTCCCATCTGTTCTCTTCAGTCCCCTAAGTGTCCAACTTCTTTGCTAACCTCTTTCTCTGTATATACTCCTGCACTTCCTCATTCTCCTACCAAGTATTTTTATCTACTTTCCTTCCAGAGGACATACCAAATACTCTCCTACCTATGTTACAGCGGACAAAGGCAAACAATGTATTTGGATTTTTTTATTTGTGTGAAAATATGAGACTGAAATTCATTTTTATGAAACTGCTAGAAAGCTATTGCTTAAGGCAGTTTTAAGAATAAGGATTGATGCAAAGAAAAAAAGATGAGACAAAAGGGGTGAGTGTGTTGCTTTGTACAGCCAAACCTCCAGATCCGGCTGAGCAGGAACAGGCGAGAGTTTCCTAACACGCTGCGAGTTCGGACAAGATGCCATGCGCAAGACCGAGACTAGGATGGGATCACGGAACGGGGAGTGAGACCAGACCCGGAAAAACGGGATTCCACTCAGTCTCACTGCTCACAGAGCAACATACCACTCCAAGAGTTTCCCACGAGAAAATCCTCTGGCATTTTCTGGCGCAGGTAGTGGAAATACATTTCGGAAGATATACACAGATAAAATTAAGTAGCAATGACGGACTAGGGGTATGCTTTACCTTTTTTTTGTGGGTTGGGCTGATGGTCTTCCACGACAGAGACTTCCATGTAGAGATGCAGGCAGACAGTTACAGGGGCCGAGCATGAGCTTTACAAGAAAAATGGCCAGATAAGCATCTATCCACCATTGCTAAGCCAGATGACTTCTTTAACTATCTACCAGCCCCGGAAGAGACATTTTGTAGTCCTGGTTTGATCAGACCCAGGGTAACCGGTCATGAACACAGCTGAGTATCTAACTGCCAGGCAGGAAAAAATAATTCCCGGGAATTGTCAAGGTGTGTTTTACCTGAGGCCTCCCTCACCCAGCTGGCTTCTGATGTGACCGACAAATGCGACCTGAATCTATTCCACTCCACCTTCCTACTTCTCCATTCATCCCACACATTTTCTATCTGCCATTGTTTGGATGACAGTCAAACCTGTTTTATGTCTCTAGCAGGTGTTTTCTTTAAAAGTTCTTCCTGGTCTGTTCATTGGACGACAGTGGAATTTATAAGTACATGCAAGCAAAACAGGTTTTCCTTCAGGCCAAATGCTGGGAAGAGATTAATATGTTCTCATCAAAGTCAATGACCAAGGCTGTATTTATACCAAAAGAAAAGCAAGAAAACAGAAATGACAGAGCTGAACAGAAGTACTTGATGGTGTATCTCAGTGGTTGAGGAAATTTGGATCAGCTTCCATCTTGACCTGGTCAATCTCTTCCTATTACAAGACAGAAGCGATGGTAGCTTGAGCTCTATTTACATTCAGTGTCAGGACAAAAGAAATTCCAAGTTCTCCAATGTCATGTAATGGGAGGCGGTGACAAGGTCTCTGTTAATCAAGGGTTAACAACACAAATAAATAAAAATACAAACCTGAGTATACACTTCTCACAAAATTACATGATGATGGTAATTTTTAGTGCTTGCTGTTGGACCTCTGGAAGTAATCAAACACAACTTGTCAGGCAGGATTTCACAAGGGGTTAAAAATACAACAACCTCTGTATTGTTCCAAATACTTACTATGTCTTTTTCAGGTACTCCAGTAATTGTAATTGTACACATTTCTTTTGGTTTCCTGTCCTGGTATAATTGCAGTGATAGTGTTTTATGCAAAAAATGTATTCAGATATCATTACAATTACTGGTACAAGTCCACAGGTCTGATCTTGGACTCAGACGTGCACACACAACGGTAGTCCCCTGACACATCCACAATCCACACCTAATGCATAATGTCACTTTATCAACTCATATTCCTCACAAACTGGGATAACCTCCAGTGTTCATCCCCTCTTCTTTATTCATTCTGGATGTTGCAAAGACAGAAGGGAGTCACTGAACCTCTGTTAAGAGTGAACTCATAACCCCTGATGGAAGTCTGTCACGATATGTGTCTGTAGGGAGGATGTGTCTTACACTAAGAGCAAGCAAAGTTTAAAATGACTGAAGACGAGAATTTAGTGCAATTCTTCTAAACTTAACCCTCCTGTTGTCCTCAGGTCAAAATGACCCGCCACTGTCATTTACACAGGGTGTATACAGAATATGAGGACAACAGGAGGATTAAGCATGAGGTAAGTGAACTAAAAGAGTAAATTTTACAATACTACCCTGGATAACTCATAGTGTGGTGGATATGTTAGAAGAGAGATGAACATATCCTGAATTCAAAAGATTTTTTGTATTTTGGGCTTTTCCAGGACACTGTAGAGGTAGGGCCATAGACATTCAAGGGTGTGGGGATGATAGTGTTACAGCATAGAATCTAGGGCTTTTACTGGGAATTAAGCTTTCAATAAGGGTTGAGAAAAAAAACATCGGTAACTTGCCTATATTTGGTCAATTGTCAAGTTTTGAAGTTTACTGATGATATCTCACAGGGCACCTGGCCAGTGATGCCTCATAAAAGGGTAGAATGGGTTGGGGCTGATGTGGCCTGTCTGAAATTCATGACCAAGTCATCATATGATGCGTCATTCAGCTTTCCATTCAATCAATGTGTCCTGTTGTTTTCTCTTTTTGTGTGAATCTCCTCTGCTGTCAGGTGAAAAAGAAGACAAAGGAGCACACGTAAAGGTGCTGTTTGAGGAAATATGATCTCTTGTCACAATTAAAACAAACTACAAATATAACTCACTCATGATGGTGGTGTATCAAGTTCCTGGTGAAGTGCTACACTATGATCTGTGCTGCCTGACCGGTTTAACCTTTGTGTAGTGTGTTTAAGTCATTACAGGCTACTGAGCATGTTCAGGCCTGTCCAAGAGTTACAGAAACAACAATGGGGTACTGAATGTGTGTGTGTTTATGTATATTCCAGCGAAACATATACAGAAAGACATGGGGGAAGGTGGTACTCATTCATCTTGATGGGTCTTGTGAACAACACGGCTAGTTTTTAATGTGATGCTCAGTGGTCCATGTTTGCCCCGCTCAGTGTCTGTTGGTGCACAGGGTAACTGCCTTGTCCTCACAATCAAAATGCATCATTATTTACTGAAATGTGTGAAGGAAAGTGTTTGAGGAGACATGTCAGAACAAAATATTTGACATCTATTCTTTATTTAAACCAATTTCCACATGTCAGATGCAGCGTGCCCTCGCGGTCTGAGTATGTGTAGGTGTCATGTATGCATGTGTGTGAAATTTATGTATGTGATTTCCTGATTGGGTTACCGAAACTGGAGTTTCTTGGTTGGAAGTTCTCACGTTCCCATTACGGAAAAACTCTTTTTCATAAATAATCTGCATTATATGTACATATAATGTAGCCTCAGGGCGGCACGAGCCAGTGAGCCGGCCTGGGGGGGATTTATGGACATAGGGAGAGAGGATATGAAGGTAGTTGGTGTCAGAGTGGAGGATACATATATATA
The DNA here is from genome assembly GCF_037954325.1 of Fistularia commersonii. Taxonomy (NCBI): domain Eukaryota; kingdom Metazoa; phylum Chordata; class Actinopteri; order Syngnathiformes; family Fistulariidae; genus Fistularia; species Fistularia commersonii. The sequence continues at coordinate 5,808,649 of NC_141303.1, forward strand.
TGTGTGTGTATATATATATATATATATATAAACATACACATACACACACACCACATGTACATTTGTGTGTATATATGTATATAAATATATGCTCTATCTAGCTGTCTCTCTAGCTGCCTACCTACCTACTTCTCCTTTATACTGGCATTCAAAAGTATTGGCAGATACTGGCAAGTGTGTGAGGTGGGAAAGAAAGGCGTCAATGCAATAGCAGAAAAGGTGTGTGTCTCTGTGTGTGTGTGTGTGTGTGTGTGTGTGTATAGGTGGGTGGTGGAATGTTTAGAGCAAGGTATCTATCTCCAACCATGCTCAAGATTGAATCATCCCTTTTACGAAGATATTATAGTGCCAAAAACTCACCAAACAGGTTTGCTTAACAATTTGCCAATACAACTAAATAGTGCAAAAGCAATAAACATGTTTTAGTCATGAGGTTCATTTGGGTCTCTGGGAATGCTTCACATTAATTTCCTCAATGTCTTAACTCAGTAATATAGATCTCAAGTCCTACATAACCAAAGTGACATGGCAACAGCACTGGTACATCGTCCTAATTTTTCCAAGCTGCGGAGTAACCTTACTAGAAGATAAACAATTAAGTTCATAAAAGTGGTTTCAAAATACACAAAATTAGTTCTGTACCTGGGTTGTGATGTCATGAGGTTCAACTGAACTGGACTGGTTCCCATTCATTTTACCCTACGGTGCAAAAACATGTCATCTGTGCAAAACTTCCAATTTGAACCCGAGAGAGACACGAACAAGGAGGATAACGCTGAAGGCAGAGGCCAAAATGAGCTTGAAAATACAGACAAGCACAGTTGCAAAGAGGCAAGAGTCAGCAAAGGTTGCTGGTCTGTGTAGGGCAACTGAATTGCTATGCTAACGGAGAAAGCGTGTCATTTGTAAGCAGCTCCACTTTTTTTCATCAGCTGTTCATTGTAGATTAATGGATCACTATGCAGACTGACCGGGTGACTTCATCAGCTTCCTCCAAGATCATGCTAGTGCCTGGTCTTTCATCATCAGTTGCTACTTCTGCAGTGGCGGGTTGTTGACATCCTTGCCGGAGAACATCTGGTGTCCCCTGGCTATGGCATTTCTTTGATTGGGCTTCACTCGTTTCCCGAGGACCTTTTGTATGCTGTGAAAGAAAACTGTAGGCACGGCATTTGGCTTTTGTGTCAGTTTAAAACTAGAAGCACCCATGAACTCTTTCAGCAGCCTGGCTCGGTTAAATGCGTCAAAATTCCTCTGGAGAGAGGCAGCGAGAACACAACTGCGGATCAAAACGAAGTTGTGTATGTCCACAAGCAATGTCCTACTCCTTTCTTCTCTTCTTGTCCCTTGGAAAGCTTTGTAGGCTAGCATCAGTCCCTTTGTTTTTCTTGGACTGGAAATAGCACCCAAAAGCAAACCATAGATGTCGCGCCATATCGAGCGAAAGTTAACAGATAGCAGAAAGCCAAAGTTAACATGAGCAACCTGTATATGTCATTAACCCAGCATACGTTGTGCTAGTAAGACAATAGCTGCACACATAGGTTAAAATATGTTATAAATTGTGATTTTTAAAGAAATAACAATTTCTTTAAATTCAATTTCTTTAAATTCAATTTCCATGTTGTAATTGACGCAACTGAAAAAAATGGCTTATCAGGATAAGACCATTTTCACTCCTTTACACGCATTAACAATCATTCCATTTGATAAAATCACAGTGGAACAGTGAGAGGTTTTCAGTATAATTGACTTGAGGATACATATTAGGATTTACTGAGAGCCAGTCATTTAGACCACATTTGATGATGGTGCACTTGACCTCAATCTTCATGATTCACAATCTGTATGAGAACTAGTCACCAACGGAGTTTTAAAAAACATCACTGTTAATCAATGATTGAAATGAACCTCAAATAAAAATAAAAACTCCTGCATGACAATAATCACCAAATGCATTCCTGCACTTTAAAACATGTACAATTGCCAGTAGAAAGCCTCTCCTCCCCCAGGGATCCTCTATCCAGAGCACTGTGCAGCTGTGCTTTACAACTTGCCCACTATCATGCCTTAACCACACATAAGACACTTAAGTGTACCTCCACACACGTCTTCTGTAACGTGTCGCCATGGGGATTTCCTTTTGAAGTTCACCACAATCATTTTATCATATAATGAATAAACAGGCTATCTCAGGCCATGCCCATTCTGGTGGTTTCCCTTGGAGGCAGGTGTGTGTTTTATTGTGACAATATGAGCTTAACTAGGACTTCCCCTGATCAATGCTAATCACAGCTTTCATTCATCAATACTGCCCACTGACAAGTGACTGAAGACTATGTCAAAATTATATTGAGCTGGCCACCACACAGTAAACAAACTGTAGAAGTATGGGTGTGTGTCCACCATACTAGACTTGCAACTCTTGTGTAACAGGAGGTTTAAGACCACAGGGCCACATGAGGTGGTTCAGAGATGGGGTCAGTTGGAGCACCGAGGTAAATTAATGAATAATAAGATGACTGACTGAGGGATGATACTATCCCACACTGAAAACACATCAAAAATGGACTAACGACAGTACATCTTGTGTTTGAAATGTGTTGCAGACACAAGCACTTTCACTTGCACATTTTGGAACTGTTCAATGGGTCTTCCGTCCTGGAATAAGTCAATTAACCAGAAAGACAAGAAAATCTTCAACTTTTTAGGAGATAGGTCAATGTTCCCACAGCAGAATTCAGGTTGGAACTCTCGGGTTTCATTGAAACAGAGCATTAAATGTAAATCGTTGAGCGATGAAGTCACAAACTAAGAAAGTTACCTGCTTGTTTATCTGTGTGTGTGTGTGTGTGTGTGTGTGTGTGTGTGTACACGCATGCCTGCCACTGGTGGTGGTGGATGGAATGTGTTGGGCAGGGCATCAAGCGCCTATCATGCCCTAAAATGGATGGGTCTATTATTCCAAGATATTAAAGTGATAAAACTCACAGAAAGTGTTTAAATGCACAGTTTAACCCCAAATATCAAGCTTTACATGGCAAAATGGTGGTTGCTACCATCCACGGTGAATTAAAATGTGATGTTTATTTATTTATTCATTTATGTTTTTATTTTATTTATTTTTTTTGTGTCTTAAGTCAAATCCTCGCTCTTATTATCATGGTCAACAAATTCTTGCAATAAACCTCCGGAATGCATTTCCAAGTCAATTGTGACAACAGAAACACAACAGAAAAGGCTTAGGTAATCAAAAGTAAATATTTTTTTAGAAGGTAATAAACCTAGAGTAATTTGTCATTTTCTCACCATTTGTAATCCTCACCTGAGGCTGGACTTACTTGTAACACAGACACATTAATATTAGCCCAGTAGCCAAACTGTTGAGGGGCAATGATGCTGTACAGCCAGTTCAAACACAAGAAACGATGTTACACATGTCAACACCATCAATGCTGTTTACTCTTTATCCAAATAGTACTACATGACAGGATATGCTTACAATGCACATATTGCATTGATAAAAAAATGATTTTACAGTTTCTGACATGGTCCTATTTTATTAAAAGAAAAACAAATCCACAAAGCAGTCCATGTCCAGCACAAGGTCTTCACTGCACCTGCAAAAAACAAACCAAAAATACAAGATCAATTGTATGCAAAGTAAAACTGCTATGGAGTTAAACTTTCAGGTGTTCAAGACACATATATTTCTAGACTTTAAGGCAAATGAAAGGTAAGTCAAGTACAAATATGTTCATAGCTGCATAACAAGATACTTCTGCCAAAATGTTTACCCATCAGCATCTTTTACTGGCAGCCTTGCAAGTCACTGGGGAGGCAGCCATGCTTTTTGTTGTTGTGGTCCAGAAGTGATCCATCACATCTTTCAGTGAGCAGCTGCCACACCCTGCACTTCTTCTGCTGGTGTTGTTGTTGTTTTCGTGACAAGGTACTTTCCTTCCCTCACACTTCCTCCCACAGATCTCGTAGTTTATGATAGGCTGTGTGTGTGAGTGTGTGGTTGTGTACATAATTTGTAAAAGTGTGTTGGTAATATTGTGGCACTTTGATGTGGATCTATCTGCGGATTCTCAGAATATGATTTATAGAGAAAAAGTCCTCCGTGATGTGCACATACTGTGTTTGCAAGTTCTCTTGTGCTGCAAATGCAGACTGCCATCATGAGTGATAAATAACAGCAATATTATTTTTTTAAATTGGTATCAGCCGTCATTTTTCACCCATCTGCGTAGTTCTGTGCTGATTGTATGACAAAGCTGTGTCACGTGATTGTTTTTGCATAATTCCTGCTTCTCTTTTTTTTTGCGCACACACCTTGCTTCCCTCGGCGTCCACTACCCGAATGTCCACTTCACCGGCTCATGGACGTCCAAGCGGCTTCGCATCGTTGGGAGAAACTCATCTTCGGTCCTCGCGAGGGCCTGGAAAAGACAGGTATGGCGTGTTTGAAGCTGTCTGATAATACTTAAAAAAAAGGGAAGCATAACTGTTTTCAAAAAAGCAGAAAAAAAATTCAAGTGTCTCAGCAAAAGCGTGCTTCCATGTGCATTCTGAGGGAGTCTCGCAGCATTCGCTCCTGCCTTAAGATTTCTCGATGAATATCTGTGAAGAAACAAGGGTGAACTTGAGGCGCCTCTTCGTTTTTGCACTTCACGTACGTATGAATGTACAGTAGCTCTCTTAAGTGCTCTCAGGTAGCTACAGTGGGAGAGCGCATGCGCTGATCGGACAATCTTCACCACTTATTTGGATACTGGTGTCATATAGAGCAGGCATTCCGGCTCTGGCCCAATCTCCGAGACTGTCTGTTCTGTGAGGAACAATATCCAGTGTTGACCTTTTTCCATTTTAAATCCTTTCTCTATATAAAGTGGATTCTCCTTCCAGCTCACAAGAAAAAAGACCGGGAGGACTCGGGAATCCCCAGCTAACGGCTTCTTTGATAAAAAAGAAAAGGTAGAGCGCTGCACACAGCAGATGGTACATGGTGAGTGGATAAGAAGGCAGATGTGGTTTATCAACACTGTGGACTCCCAAATGCTTAAACATTGAAAAGACTGTCAAAATCATTTGTGTAAAGTGAATTCTCACATTCTGTCATCGAAAAATTAACTTGATTAATTGACATGATGTCGTAAAGTTTTGAAAAGTGGATTTTCTGTGTTTGCGGATGAGTGTTTTGTGTTACTGCAACAAATTTTAATATGTGTGTAAAATGCTACATCTTTTTGATTCAATACAGTGGCATAATTATTGTAATGTCTTGTGCGTATCAAGTTGGTGACACAGTTTATCCTTTAAAATATTTCTGTGGCTAGAAATAAATAAATTTGTTGTTTTGACAAGCTGTTCAAAATGTGATCCTGCTACCACACAGACACACACACACACACACACAAACACACACAGACACACACACACGCACACACAGAGGCATTCACCGGCTACATATCCATCTGTTTTTGACGCTTTTTTTCTCTCTTGACTTGACAATCCCACAACTTCTTATCTCTTTGCACGGCTGTGCTACTACAACCACCCCTCCCCCCACTACACTTTCCACATCCTCACACACACATATACAAACACGCGCGCGCCTAAACACACACACTTAAACCCTCCCTCGCTCTGTTGATGAGCCATTGCGTCGGCTTGGTCACATAGCCCATATGGTGAGTTCAGATAACTTCAAAATGAAGTCTGTGGTTTTGTGAGTGTATATGTGTGTTCATGTGCATCCACAGTGTTTGTGAATTTGTACACGTGAATGTGAACATGCTCGAATCAATGTGCATTTTGTATCCAGACTGCCGTAATGCATTAATAAACAGAGTTGAATCCTGAAGGTTGGAGTGGTGAACTGATATCATTTCAAGCATCACAAAATATGGGGCTTGGGGGTGAAGGAAGGTCAGTCATTTTATACCTGCAAAGCTTACAAAAATAAAAAAAAAAAGGTATTCGTCTCTTTTAAAGCATAGTAAAATGGATTACAGGGGAATTTTATCCATCCACCTTCAACCACGTGTCCGGGGTTGGGTGGCGGGGGCAGCAGAACAGAGGCTCAGAATAATCTCTCCCCGGGTCACCTAAGAGAATTCAGGTACCAACAAATGATGTGAGTATGAAGGGTTAGTTACAGGTATAGATAGATTGGTATATTGATGTATAGACTGGCTGCATATGTTTCATGTGTGTTACTATAACTTCACACTTGATAAGACCCCTGAAACACACCTTGTCCAAGCTGCTATCTGCTGGTCTTATCTTTAAAAGGTCAGATAAATGTACCATCTGCATTGTTCACTGTATTTATTGCATACACAACCCTCCTACACATTCAAACACAGAGGTGTTTGCTCAGTTTCCCGCCACTAAAGAAGTGTACGGATTATTCCCTGTTCAAGATATTTTTTCAAAACCACAAAGAGCCCTATTTCCAAGCTATCTACAGCACTTTTATATGTTTGAATTATTATGATGGCTTGAAATTAATGACACTTTTTGTTGCTCTTAACGCTGAGAATAGTCTTTTGACCATCTTTATCTGTTTTGTTCCCTTTGAGACAGTGATGGCTAATATTTGCATCATAATCCTCATATGATCACAAGCATTCTGAAATGAGCCCAGCCTTACGATAACATGTCCATTCTTGCAAAGCCAGTGTCCTTTCACCTGTGTGAATGAGGCAAGACATTCATAAAAGAATTAATAGGAAATGGAATTTGCATTCAATGATTTATTTTACATGAGAAGAAAAAAACAAAAAAAAAATACCCAATATTTCATAAGGAAATGTTGGGTAATGTTGGATCATTTTTTTGAATTAATTTTTTTAGGCTAATTGATGATATGTCAGATTTATTGTGTCTGTGCTTCGGATAATGTACATATGTATAATATATATATAAAACTGCATAAACGGGGCTACTTCAACACTACATGCAGCTCTAATATGAGGTTAGATAAATGAAATTTAACTTGCACTAACAAGGAACACAAGAACATAAACCAATATAAATTAGTGTCGTGGGAAAGTGTTCTTGTATGCCTCTTCTTTAATGGAAATGCTACTCTTGATTATATTCTATGTGTTTTGGATTGCATTTTATTGTACATGACTGGCCTAGTAAACTGGCAAGCACAGTGATCTAAGTCTGTGGGTAATTCAATTCTGAGATTTAGATGTTTTTTTATTAACCAAAAGTCTGTCTCCTCTTATAAGTTCTCTTTTTTTATTGTTTGGGCTAAACACTGTCAGGCACTTTCCAAATTCCAACCACTCCTCAGACCAATAAAAGATCAATAATATTTTCATTTTCCTACTTGTCATGAAAATATCTCAGTCCATAGTCAGAAAAAGTTTTTTATTTAAATTTTCTTCATTCTTCCTTCCATTTCCAAAAAACACAGTCTTCCTAATGTTTACGGCTTAATACAATATTTTACGTTCAAAATATTGCTTTTGCAATATTTAAATCAGTAAAAATGCAAAAATAAATACAAATGTGCGCAATTTAACTAAGTGTGGTAATGGGATGAGGGGTAACCTGTTGATGTCTTGATGTTTTGATTCATGGTTCAAATCTTTCAACTGATCCAGACCTGAGTTTGCCTTTTTTAAGGTGCCAATACAGCCTGCGGCTATATTTTGCATTTACTCCTCCACTGACATGTGACTGTTGAGCCCACAGGCTCTCTACTTTTGCTAACACTGGACTTTAAAGGGGACCATAATATGCGCACACCATTTGTGCACACTCAGCATACATACACACACTCACACACACACTCACACACACAGGCAGACACGTTCTCACATTGAATTAAGTCACTATACCCTTGTCAGCATTGCTCTTCTTCCTGTCTGCTTCCATAGAAGAAATAGGGTCATAGGACGTGTTATTCATTATTGATGCAAGAGATGCTTGTTTGGAAATGCCGGAACTATATTTAATTTTCTTACTGTCAATATAAAAAACAATCATAACATATAAGTACTAGCTTTTGATTGGTATTATTGGATTTTCTTGTGTAAAATTACTGGCTAATTATCTTTTATTCTAGGCATAAATTTGACATAACAAAAACGTCATCTTACGCTAAAAAAAGTATCTTGTATTTTTTTCTCAATATTAATAAACAAATATATGTCTTGAGCAATGAAAGGGCCAGTATGTGTGAAATTAGGATCCTGAAGTTGTAGATGACACTTAACCCCTTGGAAAACCACCAGATGTTGAAGCTGATTGACATCACATTCAGAATATTTAATGTCGCTTTGACTTTCCATATCATTTTATGAAGAAGCTGGTTAATATATTTTTGAGTTATATATATGTCTATACATTTGTTTTATCACCATTTAACTTAGCTTGCATGGCAAAGTTAGTGATGTAAATCCTCTACAAGTGACATAACTCAGAACATTAAATGGAAGTCATATGCGATGATTATCTTTATGCACCAATGGGCACCTTTCATACAAAGTCCACATTGACGGCTGTATAAATTCAATGTAGACACCCGTGACTGTATCTGCTCATATCATCCTTCCCTTCTGAAAAAACGCTTTGGTGACGTGCGCTCTCAATCATGCATACAGTCCTGCATTTGTTGGATTTTCCCTCCAAAATCTAGTGCCAATCATCCAACAGTTTCTCCTTACTCACACTAATAGGAGGAAGCTATTGCCTCGGATTTGTTCCTCTTCTGCCTCCTCTGAGGATGACTTTCCATTCAAACTAATATATTATTTTAAAAATCTTTAAAAGAAAATTCAGGTAATATAGATCTGCTGTAGCACTACGGAAAATGGTTGTGTGCTTGCTACTATTGCAATACGATGGTAGCATGATTTTTTTTTTTTCAAATCCGGGAGCTTTATTTTGTCGGATTATTTCAAACGGCACAGAATTTCTTCATTACAATTTTGCCTCCAGTCGTGTAGCAGAAGTAACATAAGTTCTGCAATTTATCAGGCCTGATGTTTTCTTTGTGCTATTCTGAATACTTATTTTATGTGTTTCAGAAGTAAAGTATAGCAGCAACTGTATGTGTGTGTGGCTGCGTGTTCCTCATAATGACCTTTTCACAACACACTACACGACCGTACCGCAAAGCTGCATGATGCATTCACCGACAGCTGTACTTTTGTTTTGCTTTGTTTCTGTTTTTTCTGTTTGTTTGTTTGTTTTTCTTTTTTGTCATCAAGCCCATTCTTCCCATATGTCCTCTCGAATGGCGATCGCTCCCTCTTTCTCCCTTCCTGACTCTCTCTCTCATTCTCTCTCTTGCTCTCTCTCTCTTTCACACGCTCACATAAATAAACACACACACACACATATACACCAACACACACTCACTCTATCATACAAACAGAGTAAAAGAGAAAGTCCAGAGCAACATGTGCTTGCTTCAGCTGTTCAGCTTGCTGTCCAATATCTCAGAACGTGACAGACATCATTCTCTTCTCCACTTTATTTCATAACAGGTGTCATACAAACAAAGGCAAAGTGTGCTGGACGTCCCCACTTGTGTGCATGTGTGTGTGTGTGTGTTTGCCTTTTCAGACAGGGTGTGTTTTGGACTGCAGACCACACAAACATGCCTGAGGTCAGAGTTTTGTTATCTCATTGGTGCAATTATGCCCAGTCCTGCTCGCTCACTTGCACCAACACACACATATACACAACTTTCACCCCATTACCTCCAGCCTGCCCATCTTCCAATTGAGTTCAAGGGCAGTAGGGGGTGTATCTGAAGGGTGTGTGCGCTTATGTGCATGTGTGAGAGAGAAGGAGAGAGCGAGAATGTGTGTGTGTGTTTTATGGGGGGGACAGAGGGGGAATATATTGATGGCTAGGGGACCCCCGGTGACAAGTGCCTTAAATCGGGGCAGTCAAGCATGATCATGCCATTTGAATTGACATGTCAGGCCCACTTAGAGCCAACAAAGGAGAGGAAAAGGAGAGGAGAGAAGGGAAGAGGAGAGGAGAGGAGAGGAGAGGAGAGGAGAGGAGAGGAGAGGAGAGGAGAGGAGAGGAGAGGAGAGGAGAGGAGAGGAGAGGAGAGGAGAGGAGAGGAGAGGAGAGGAGAGGAGAGATATTAGGAGAAAAGTGTGTGCCATATGCAGTGCAAGTTTAATATAAGACTGGGAGAAGAGTATAAGTGCAGTGAGTTTTGTGTTTCTTTGTATTTATGCTTCATGTTGTTGTGACATTCTTTTGCATCGTTCTATTGTGAAGACGAAATGCAAGCAGGCATGACGTGAATTATTATTTGATAAAGAAAAAACATAATCTCCGTTTATATGTGTCTGTGTTAGTGTGTCTGTGCGTGCGTGCTCGCGTCTGTCTGTCTGTGTGTGCGTGGTTGTGTGTGTGTGCGTGTGGCGATGTCCATTGAAAAGGCCTTCCTTCTGCTCTATTTACCCAGGTGAATAGAGAAGCTGGACCAAGCCTGAGCGGGAAAACATGTCATTCTGCGCTATGTGAGTGTGCATTTGTGAGCGTGTGTGTGTGAGCATGTCTGTGTGTCCACGTGACTTACTGAATCCAAAACCATAACAGACAGACAAACAAATATACAATTAGAGAAAGTCTCAGACATGACTCCTCTCAGACTGACAGACACTCTCTCAGGTTTTTCGTGTATCTAAAACCCATCAGCAAAACTTTCTCTCTTCCTCAACCTCTTCCTCTCATAAACCAGAAAAGACAAAGCTCATGCTGGAGTAGGAAAATGAGGTCTTGATGGGACGTCTGGGGTGTTCACGTGTCCACACACACACACACACGCACACACACACACACACACACACACACATTGGTAGTGAGATTTCAGGTTGTTGCCCGAAAAACAGCTCTGGGTTCAGCAAGACAGGAAACTGTATGACAGAAAATTACCACACACTCGCAGCCTGAAAAGCTGCGGGGACGTCTCTGATTGTCCTTTTTTGGTGAATATGCCTGTTTACCTATAGATTTTTTTTTTTTCAATGATGAACTTTTGCAGTGCTTTCTTGAAGTGAAGAAAACTATTTGTTGTCAAAGAATGAGACCCACCGAGGAAATCATTATCGGTCGAACAAATGACAAAAAAATAGCTTCAAAAAAAGACAGAGGGCCTTTTCTCGCCAAAACAGCATTATTTAAAAAAAGAGTTCTACATTGCACATGAAAACAACATGCTGTATTAATCAATTAAATAATTAATCATTTAATTCATTCATTTATTCATCAATTACTTCATTGCATTTATTTTGGCTTGTCCTGGGTGAAAAGGTTTTATGATCAGTAAATATTTTACACTATGTCAAATGACATTTTGCATATTTGCAAACCATTCAAATGCTTTTTCTAATGTATCCAGGGAGATTTGACTGCCTTCGGATATTGGTCAGAGACCAAATGTAAGAGACTAGTAATTTTCCACAAAACAAACAATTACAATTATCATTATTAAACCAATTTAATTAAAAAATATATATATTTTTCAGTGTCATGGGGAAGCATGAGGTGACAGGTGGCTCAGGTATGATTGTCATGATAATCAGGGGTCAGACACTTGAAATTAAAAGTAAAATTAACACATACATGTTATATTCAAGGTGAATGGATGAATGAGTATTTGGATGAGTATTTGAGAATTTGTTCAAGTGTTTATATGTATCCTCCAAATATTTTCATTCTCATGTAATTTTCAATTCTGGAAAAAAAAAAAACACATTAGTGCCTGCTTGGTGGAATTAATATCTGAGTTGCTTTAAAGACTTTTGATTCTCTTATGATGTAAGTCACCAATTGTTCCTCATTCCTGGTCTCCCATATTTTACCATATATTTTCTCTGTTTCTTTTATCAAATCAAACGTTTGTTTATCAAATGGTGGTGCATCTGTTTACACTCTTTAACCCTTCTGACCTACTTTTCTGCAAATATTTACAGTTATTCTTTAGGGCTATCTGCAGCCGGCACATTGCTCTATACATTTTCGGTCCTGAAAAACAACAAAACAAACGGCTAAACGAATTTCAGCCAAATCTGGGACGACAGTAACTGTTACAGAGGAGTCTAATCACCTCAGCAGCAGCTCTAACAGTCCTCATCTCACTGTCTTCTCCATTCACTCTTTTAACTCTGCTGCCCCCCTATCTTTACACCCCCAGTCTCCCTTTTCACATGGCAGGGGTCACCCTGCACAATCTGTGTATTCTGTATGTCAGAGTGCTGTCTCACATGCATGCAGCCGGTGCACTTCGGCAACCTAATTCTTGTAAAATAATAATATGTTTGAATCTTCAAATAACCGCTCTCCGACACTGACTGTGCGTTTCAGTAAAATGTGTCACTTGAACCTGGGTATTTGCTTCAAATGGATTGCATGGCCTGCCTGCGGACCAGCTCTCCCCTCTTCCTAATTTACAACACAAATGTTGGGTTGCACACATGATACAGGAAAAAAAAAATTATATGAACCACGAATGACGGAATATTTCAAATTTCAAACATAATTTCAAATTGGTTATGTCATAGTGTTATATTGTACACTGTTATATTTCATAATCATATCATATCATATCATATCATATCATATCATATCATATCATATCATATCATATCATATCATATCATATCATATCATATCATATCATATCATATCCTGTAATACAACATAATATAACAGTATATAATATGATATAATGCTATATGTAATACATTGTATCTTGCTATATATGTTTGATTTTACAAATAATGCACTTGTGTTGAAATTTGCTGAATATTTGCACTTCATTTGAACATGTTATATTCCATGCTTGACTTTGCAGAAATATAAGATTCCAATTCACTTTAAATTATCTTCCACAAACTGCAAACTGTTCTTATGTGTGATGCAGAAATGAGATATTCGTATCAATGACTGCCTTCATAAATGTTTTTTGGAAGATTTTTATACAGGGTGGGAGAAAAATACTATACTCCCTTTTTCCAGTCCTTCTTTGCTTTCTGGTCTGGCTTCCTGCCTAATGCATGGAAACATTGCCATGTTGTCACCCTGTCCAAGGCGAAAAGGCAAATAATCATCCTAGGAAGGGTGAATCAAGGACAGCTGAACTTGGCTGTCAATACATGAGGAAATGTCATGGAAATTAATGTATTCTGTAAAGCATTCAACTGTTCTTTTGACACAAGTTTGCTTATTTTCACCAGTTGCAGAAGACTATCATTGAAGTAAAAAAAAAATTAAAAATGATGATTGTAAGAGGTTGTTCAAAAACCCTTTGTTTTTAATTGTTCTCTTACTCTGTTTTTTTTTTTTACTGCCCACTATTTGTCTCCTCAATGTGGTGCCATGGATGGGTAGAGTAGTTATCAGGCCTAACCAGCCCAGCCCAGCCCTCTTACCTGACCGCTGCCAGCAGGGAGCGGCTACACTTGCATGAGTATCTGCGACCACAAAAGCAGCCAGGGAATAAGGAAATCAAGCTAGAGTAATCTTTGCGGGCCCAGAGTGCGCTGGCCAGCATGCAAATGCACGAGGTGTGTGTGTGTTTTGTGAGTGTGCACGCGCTTCGTCAGGAGCCCGCCACTTCTGCAACATCCGGCTATAAATCAATTGCGACACATCAAACTGAATTTATGAGCCAATCTGGTTACGACAGACATGTTTGATTTGAAAAGGGAAAGGAGAATGGATGAAAAAAAATGTAGCAGTGATAATGAACTTCTGCTTTTTCTCTTTGGACAAAAATATTTTGTTTTTTAACAAATGGAAAAGGATGAAAGGCTGAAAGATAAAATCAGTAGGGTCCAATTTTCTAAGGGTTTTTGTAGTCATGCAGTCGAGGTGATGTACATTTATGAAAACAGCTTGTCTTGTCAGATGGAGACTTTTCATTGACAGCCGCCGTTCAAATTTTCCTTGGCTTGCCAAATTTCTGCTAACCGCAGAAGCCAGTTTGTCCTTCCCTCATTTATTAAATGATAAGATTATTCTTGTTTTTCATACACAGCGTCAGAAATAAGGCAAACAAATTTTTATCTCAACAGGCCTTACTGTAAAATGTTTTTTTTTTTTGGTTCTGAATATTTAATTTTCCGCTACGCATCTTGAAAAGGGCGGCAATTCATTTTCTTGATAATATTTTTAGCTGCATATACAATTTACTTTTGTACTATTTGTGCTATTTTGTCAATACTCCCTGCTTTCTTTTTGACACAGTTCCATGTCAGTTGGGCTTTTCTGTCTTTGTAAATGTTCATCTTTGGGACTATAACTCTTTTTTACTGAAAAGAAAGCTTTTTGGCCACGTAATTTGTTTTTAATTGTTGCCGTGCCCCAATTTTAACAATAACAGCATTTGATAAAAGGAGGAAACACCAATGTCCCAACCAAGTAAGTCCAGTGGACAGAGGGTTGCGGAGCGCTCAGTGCTTACAGTGAGCCTTCAAAGAATGATTCTAAACTACACAATTCTTCTTTTCATTTTAGAGATGCAACAGTGTCACAACACTGTGTTGTGTCTTATATGGATATTGTTTTTGCCAAAGAACCAAATACACACACACACACACACACACACACACACACACTGCCAGACCACAGACAGCTGCCTCTCTCACTCAGTGGAAGCAGGTGTCAGTGAATCTCATGGGGTTTGGGGCTTTGGGGTTTTGTACAGCAGAAGATGGTGAAATTCCAAGTGTGAAAGTCTGCTTCTTGCTCTGGCCTCTTTATTACCCCCCCCCCTTCCAACACACACACACACACACACACACACACACACACACATGCACACCAACCATCACCAAACCTGTGCCATTATCTTCTTATATTATATTTAAACCCACAACAAAAAGACACACATGTAATGCACCTCAAATTTTTGATGAACCTGCTTGCCTCTGCTGAGAATATCCCAGTTCCTGTTGATCATGTCAGTGAAACAACCACTGAAGAAAACCCTCTCCAGCAGTTATTTGGGGATTATTTGAGGGAACTGCAGTGGTCGATCACAGCAAAGGGGTATGTGTGTGTGTGAGATAGATGGAGGAGAGGATGCAAGAGCTCAGAGGGATGGGTGTAAATATAGCTCCAGATCTGAGTCTGGGCCCCCTGGTTTAAGGTCCCTCACAGGAAAACAAGTATCCTCGAGAGGACGTAAAGCTGAGACAGAAGATGGGTGGGTTTCGCAAAGATGGTGGGGGATTTGTTACAGAAAATGGATGCACGTGCTGAAGATTCTTCAAAACAAAACAAAACAAAACAAAACAAAGCAACACAGAACACCAGTATGTGTGTTGGAGCCCTCATGTTAGTTTTCTCTTTTATCAACAAATAAGAGGGGGAGGGGGGGGCGACAGTTGGGGATATTTCCCTATTAGCTGATATGCCTGATAAACTGAACTCACTAAGCAATCGGCAGATGGAGGGAAGCTTTTATTATATGCTCTGCATAACTTTGTGACAATAAACCTTTGTATCAGCAAGTGTGTGTGTGTGTGTGTGCGTGTTTGTGTGTGTGTGTATGTATGCTCCTGTGAATGCATGTGTGGTCAAGTGTGTGTGCTTGTGTTTTGTGACCATGTTATGATGAATTACAGGATGTAGATATCGCTAATATTTGAATATCGGCAATACAATTACACTTTTAACAAGGTATTACACACTTAAGATCAGAAACATTTTATTCACTAATTGATTGAAACACAGCATTCATGAATCCGGCTCTATATGTTTGTTTAGTTTCACGCAAACTGTTGACTTTGTGTACTTTGTGTACTTTTTTGTGTTTTTGTAATAAAATCAACATCAAATATATTTAGTTTGGATGAACTTGTATCAGTTTACTTTAGAAGAATTTATTTATTTCTTTTGTTCAATGAACACCTACAGACATTTCTTATGCCAATGAAAGTTGTCTTTCCCTACAATGTGATAAATGAAGCTATGACTTTATCCAGAAAATTTACTGTCACTCCCAAGAAGTGGTTATCGTGCAGCTACAGTGTCTAAATGTGCCAGTTATTTACTGATGTGTCTGTTTGCAAGCTGTTATCATTTGTATATTAAACAGTTCCAGCAATTTTGCAGCATATTCATTTTTATATACCACAGTGGAGTTGTCTTGGTAGTAAATGTATTGAACATTTGATAGATTCAGTTTCATACAGTAATTTTCCTTCAAATATATTAACAACACAAAAACATTGTAGTAAAAACACTTTATTTACTAGGCAGTATAGAAAAGTATAAAAACATGAAAACATGCCACGTATAAATGCTTTTATAAAAATTAATTTGCTCAATAGTTAGTATAAAAACAAGGTATTGAATGTGTAAAAAATGTTTGTGCTAAGTGTTTGACATGGGCTACTGCAGTCTTAAGAAAACATAATGATGGATATTCTTTATACAAAACTATTCATAGAAATGATTATCAAAAAACATAAAAAATGTTTGAATTCGGCATTTGTTTGTAGTATTTTATAAAATATAAATCAGTGTTTATTACTCTCACTCTCTAAGCTGAGGGCATAGAATTGAAGTGCAACTTGACCTTACTCTTACTGGGTGAAGCTCAAGGTTTCAAACATTGAAGTTCATTTAGGATTTGGAATTGTATAAATAGATTGTGAATGTACACACTTAAATCTTATCTAATATATTTGTTCATTGAAGATTTCTCCTTACAGGGTACTGTGAGGACCAGAATTAAATTCTAAAGTTGAAATGGAAACTTTTCTCATGAAATAAAGGTGGTTATGTCATATTTGGGTAATACTATTAACAGTGCTCATCTTCTTATAAAACATACCACAGTAAGAACAGACAGCAAATCCTATTCAGCAGTCGTAGTATAAACATGAGGTGGCACCAAACACTTGAAATTCTCTGTAGACCCATTACAGTCTCTCTCTCTCTCTCTCTGTCTAAATATATGTATCAGGAAAACAGAGGTCAGTTTCCAACTTAACGAATATGCAATTGGATATGCCATAATGCTAACGGGGCTTAAATACTTAACAACACTGCTTTCGAGCCAATTTGTAAAAATAAAGAAAAACATTACCAAAACGTAGGAAATAAATTAATCAAGTTGATCTTTATATTAATTTTCAGAATTAATAATACAGCCCAATGCAAATTATATAGTAATGTTCCCCATTTATGATACAACATTGATAATACGGACAAGGACAAGACCAAAAGAAATAGGACACACAATTATTTGAGTAAAAAAAGAATAATTAAAAAAAAAAAAGGACTGAATACATATATAAATCTTTTAGAAGAATTATAGTCTTTGGTTGGTTGAAATCCAACAAGTGTGAGTGTAAACACACCAATGGCATAGAGCCCCTCCCAATTGTTGTACCACAACAAATATGTAAACCCGCTGCGCTGTCCGTTGCAGAAGTTTTCAACGCTTCCAGGCTGTGTGTCTCAGCCTACATGACCAGCGTCCTTGTTGGATAAGTGTTGATGTACTTATGGCTCTGCTCAGAGGCCAGAACGTGCTCCTCGATTTTGCCACAGGTCACCTGGTCCCAGGAGCTGAGCTGCTGTTGACAAGAACGGCAGAGTAATGATGATATTTTCCTTCTCTGTTTTTAATTATTAGGCCGGATAAATGTCTCAAAACAAGAATCATTTATCACACCTGTAGTGGGCTTCCCACAGTCCTGTGAGGGATGTGGTAGGGTTTGGGTCCATCCTCACTCAGTAATGAGCTTGTAAGCATGTCCTGCATGGAATGCACAAAAAAAAAAATCTAATTAGTCTAGTGTAGACACAGCCCAATGTCATAACATAAAAAAAAAATATCTTCATTGAATGTGAAGACATTAAAGAACATTTGAGCTATAAATTTGTGCTTACAGGTACTTCCTGCGCAGGAGCGTTGGGGGAGAAGAGCTGTGTGTGAAGGTCTTGTCCTTCCCATTGCATACATGGGCTCCTTTCACACGGTGACTCCACCTTGGACAAACACACACGCGTCATAATCAAATAACACACATGAGAATATGCGTATACAGCAAATAGCCTAGAATAATGTTTCACTACCATTTTTACAAAACAATTCATCCAATTTCCTAGCAAAAAAGTAAATTGAAAGTACAGTCCTCGGGGGGCATTTATCCATTTTTTTCTGCATGTATGTATTTGCTTATGCTGAGTGGTATGCACCTCTTGCTTGATCTTCTTCAGAGGAGGCTGCTCAATGGCACATTCCATTGGCTCCTGCTTAATCGACTCAACCATCTGCTGATCCAAAGGGCCATTCTGGTGAAAACAGACATCCTCCAGGGGGTCACACGGATGCAAGAAAAACACACCAGTGGCTGATGTAATAAATTTATGGTGTTTCGGTGGATGTGCTCACCAGTTGTTTGAGGGGTGCATATTTAACCTCTTGTAGGGCCATAGTTGACCTGAAAGGTGTGGGCGTTTGAGGAGATGACTCCAGGATTGAACGGCGAATATTGGGAGTTCCGAACCTAACGGGGAGAAAAAAGGGAGAGATTCCTGCTTGAACAATGTTAGCCACCACAAATGTAACGGACTGTGAAGGTTTAAGAGTAACTCACATTTCATTCTCCTTCTGGGACCTGTGAGTATGATCAATCAAAGGCTTGGTGTCCACAGGCGAGCCAAGTGATAGACTGTCATTATCCGAGTGTTCTGAATTCATTGACTGTTTGAGAAACTGTTGGGAAAAATAAAAGTAACCCATTTAAAAAAGTAGACCGGTTACGTTTTGTTCAGTATGACTCCAGGATCGAGAGAGCAAACTACGGAAAAAAAAAGAAAAAAATGGACAAGTGATTCAGAGGGATGGAAAGGAATCAAAGACAGATGCAGAGCTAAGTGATTGATTGATGATGTCATTACACTAGTGAGCGGATGGATTCTGATCACACGCAACTACTTTCACTACCTGTGAGGGTGAAAAGGGTAGGTTTCTGACTGGTGAGGGCTTAGCATTGGGGCGGATGAGACCAGCACATGCTCCATGAGCAGCTGTTGAGCCCTGATTGGGTAAGACCCTGTCTGTTCTGAAAACGCTTCTATCCAACAATTCACTGGGACTGGCCTGACCCACTGAGGCGAGGCACTGGGGAAAGGGTGGGAAAATATGGGGTGAACGCCTGTAACTCTATGATTAATTACTAAAATGCTCAAATATATTTTTGCACACTGTTGAAAAAAAGGTAGATTTTTTTTACAGAAGAAAGAAAAAATAAAGTTGCATTTTAACTATGTGATTAAAAAACTTACTGTGTCAATAACAGATTCCATGAACTCTGGGATAGTGGTTGAGAAAGTTGGACTCTGATGGTTGTTGTTATTAATGCTGGTGTTGTTGTTGTTGTTGTTGTGGGCACGAGCGACTGAAGCACTCTCTTCAGGTAGGCAGCTCTGCTCAAGAGGCAGGGCGGGGGCGGTAGCCTGGTGAGGTAATGACATTGCCACACCCTCTAAACTGTGGGTCAAAGAGCCATGGCTGGCCCAGCTTGGATAGGGCAAGTTCAACTGTGCAGAAAAGGAAAAAAAAAACATGATGGATCAAAAATACTAACTCAGTCACACTGAATGGGTGCAAATTGTATACAAGCAGGGAAAAAAATCCAAAGCTGGAAAGAAAGCAAGCAGTTTAATAACTTGACATGGGAGAAAAAGAGAAGCAGCAATGCACCAGTAGCGTTTGGTTGCACAAGGGGTCATACACATGCAAACACACACACATGGCTAGTAGAGGTCCTGTTTCATCACTTTTGCTGAAATAGGCACCCAAGATGTTTCCTCCACCTTATTCCCCCTAACATATATATTCAGCCACTGTCCCTAAATGCCCTGGTCAACCTACATGCACAGAAATTGCACTGTCAGCCACATATCTACTTATGCACACACTAGCGCATAACTCACTGGTATTGGTGGCTGGCCTCTCAGTTCAACTTCTGCTGACATGAGCGACAGTTCGATCTCCTTCACCCTCTGTTCTTTCTCAGGATCTTCCTCACTATAGTGTCTCTGGGAGAGGAGGAACGGCAGGAGACGACATTTAGAATCAACTCATTTTAGAGACTGCGAATAACTGCTGATGCCTCGCTTACCTGTATAGCAGCAGTTCCGAGGGGAATGTTGAGGAGGTTTAAATGTAAGGCCATGGGAAAAGGCACCTGTTAGACCGATCACAAAGGAGTCCACGTTAAATAAGGAGTAGCAATTCCTACCAACGATAAAGTTTTTTTGCTTTTAGCACTTACTCTGTGTGTGTCAGAGATATAGGTGTAGTTGAGTGGTGATGAGGGAGACAGCTGCGCATGACTGGGTGAGTGGTGAGGGTAGGCCATGATGTGATTGTTGGTCTTCATGAAACTGTTGCTGATAGAGAGGGAGGCATTGTTGCCCTTGGAGTTCTGAAGGTAGCCTTCCTGTTCCACTTTTCGCCTCATGGTGGAATTCCAGTGGTTCTTTATAGCATTGTCAGTTCTGTAAAACAAGTGTTTCAAAACTAAGCATTTTTGCAGTGCAAGCATACTGAACAACTCCTGGAATTCTTGTTGTTCATGATAGTGCTATCAAGCCAAGCAGACACAGATGTTGACACTGATAGACATTTTCAGTAACAAACACAAGGCTGATATGGTTATCAGCACAATGCAAGTACAATCATGTCAAAATGGCAGTGTCTTGCTTTTAATTCACTCCCATTGTTTGTCATTTGCCTTTTTCTTCTTCACCCCTATCTGCCTCACCTGCCAGGGAGCAGTTTAGCAATCTCTGCCCAGCGATTGCCCAGTTTCTCATGCGCTTGATAGATGATTCTATCTTCTTCTTCCGTCCATGAGGTCTTCTTTACCTCTGGGTTCAGGTGGTTGTGCCATCGCTCTCTGCACTGTTTACCAATTCGCCCCTTCAGGTGCTTGGCTATCACTGACCAACGCTTGGCTCCATACTTCTGAACCAACTCAATCACCTGAGAAATAAAAGCGAGAAAAAGAGAGAGATATAGAGAAAGAATGGTATAGGATAAGAAGCCCAGTGATTATGTGTGGAGAGGAATGTGGAAAAAAGGAAGTGACAAAAAGGGGGAGGAGATGAAGAAGTTGCAGAGTAGAGTAAAGAAAAAGCAAAGAGGAGTGGAAAATGGGATGTAGAATAGATAGGAGACAGAAATGAACAAAAGAAAAACATTAGCCTTCAAGAAAATCACATACAGTCTGTCAGCACATCTGTTCTCTTCCCTCCTTCCTCCTTTCTTTATCTTTTAACTTGAAAAGGTGATTGAGAACACCTGCTGGTGAGCACAGAGGGAGTTTCCACTGGAACATTAGCCTCTCAGCTAATCATTACAGTGGGCGGAATATATCTGCTTTAGCCATGTTCAATAATCACCTGACCTCGGCTTTTAGGCGACTCAACAAGCCACGCGCTGTGCTGTAGCAATATTGTGGCGAACTAAATGTGTGAAACAGCAGCAGGGGGTTGCCACAGAATAGTTGCTTTAATAACACATGAAAGTAAAGAAATACCTCCTTTTTTTTAACCCTGGATTGTACAACGATAACCGCGAGTGATAGACAACTACAGTACTCCAAAACCGAAATATAATCCACCCCAAGCACAGTCATCAATATGTTTTTTCAGTTCATGTCACTATGTAAATAATGAGGGGAATATTAAATATGAAATTCATAATTTGATATGATCGGACGTATCTAGTTTCATTAATGACTTTGCAGCACTTTGGACCTTTGCCTCTCTTACCCTCTGGTCTTCTTCTTTGGTCCAGGGCCCTTTAATGAGTTCTGGGTTGAGAACCTTCTGCCACCTGTGCTGACACTGCACATCTGTACGATTCTGGTATGCAGAGAGCAGGGAGATCATTTACCACCTTTAATACACTCCGGATCACACTGCTAGAAACAAAGAGCCTAACTATATTTTACAGGATTAACTGGATTTGCCACAACAATATCAGAAATCACCACTCAAATGTTTATGTGATTTAATCTACATGTACTAATGCTTTCTGTCTCTTGTGTACAGGTGTGGTAAGTGTAACTTACAGTGAGTAAGTTTGCAATTAGTTTCCAGTCCTCTGATCCATTAAGCTCTACCAGTTTCTTCAACTTCTCATCCTGAAAAAGGGCAGTGCACATTTCAAGATACTGCAGTTGAGAATTAGTGTGTATGTGTGTGTGTGTGTGTGTATGTGTGTACCTCCTCCCGTGTCCAGCGTGTTTTGCCAAGATGGCGTTTCCCTGTCTTTGCCAATGAGCCATCGTAATCATGTTCATACATCTCGGTCTCCTCCTCATCCTCCTCACTACTGTAAACACTGCAGGCACAATGAGAGAGAGAGAGACAAATGAAGATTCAACATAGAGAGGTGCACATTGTCGGCAAAAGACCAGTACGAAAGACAAATAATACCAAAGAATGCACCTGCGTATTTTTCAAACAACTCCCTCATCATCTCTTTAAAGCACGCGCAAGTAATTCGTGCAACTCTTTTTAACTCATCGGGTGTCAACACAGACAAAACCAGTCATTCTTGAATGTTCGGGCGCAGGCTTTTAGCCAAGACACCCACAAGAGCTGGGAGAGAAGAAATGAATGTAGAAGGGGGGGGACTGAACAGGTTCCAATGTTTTTGGTTTCCACAGATACTGGGATTGGTGCATGCAATCATAATTTCATGACCCTGGCGTGTTCAGACCTGTGGCAGCATTGTACATAGCCACGCACACGCACACGCATGCACAAAGTGATTGGTTAACCACTTACATTGCAGAGCATGGACAAGGTGGATACAATGCAACAGGTGAACAAGAACTTCTCTGAGTGTGGATGTGTTTATATAGGAGACAATTCAAGGTTCACCAATAAATGTGTAAAAACTTCTCCTCAAAACGATGAGCAAGAGGATCACAATCAGAGGAAAACAACTTCTTTAGATGTTCACAAAAAATAAATAATCATTAGACTGGATTCCCTTACCCGTTTAAGAAAATAAAGAAATGACAAGAATATGTTAAAAATGGCTGAAATCTTCATAAGTAAACCGAATAGTTAAACAATTGCTGAGAAGAGAATAAAAAGTCAACATGACTGCGTCTGGAGACAGTTTTGAAGCTGATCACTTATCGTTAAGCGGGTGGGTTATGCGCAGAAATCGAGTTAAAACACAGACAAAAGTGAAGTAAACAAAACGAGCTTAAGAGCTCTTAATGATTCTGTTGAGATAGTATGAGCGATTGGCGATGAGGGGGTTAGATATCTAGGGTAAATATATGGGAAACAAAAAAAACAGCCTCCTGCAGAGACAAGTGCACGTAGATGACGCTGTGTCCAAAATTAGAGCGCGGGACCCCCGCTTTCAGAGACGCATGGCAAAATACAAGTGGCACCCGGTTGGCATCAAATGACCTTTAATCCAGCCCAAAACAGCGAATAAAATAACTCGACCTTTCAAGTTAAGGTAACTTTGACAGTTGAAAGTCACGGTGTGTGTGGCTGATTGAAGAGAAAGCACAATCCAATGAGAAAAAAAGAAAAAAAGTAAATACAGGTGCAGGTGATAAAAAATAGTGAAAGTAAAACTACGATCACTAACCCACGTTGATTTCAGGCGCCCGGTATTAAAACAACATACAACGAACATGTGGCACGCGCTTGTCCGTCCGTCCGTTCGCCCAATGACATTGGTGCCCGTGGGCGCGCGTGCGTGAGGGAGCCGCGCGCGGGGGACGGAGCCCTTCCTCCCCGCCGCTCGCGCCCCTTTCCGCGCTGACAGCGGGCGCGAGGAGCGCACATGCCAGATGACCGCCACCTGTCATGTGCGCGCGAGCGCAACGCTAGCTCGGCTTCAACGGTCAACGAAACGAAACATTTGCAAAATTACAAAAAAAGACAGACTCGGAAATGATAAAATGAATGTATAAAAGCCAGAAAGACTTTAGTTTCTGGGGTGAAAACGCACGAGGAAAAGCGTTAAACGACCAAAATAAAAAGGAATCTAACAGGTGAAAAACGAAGTGGTCCGTGAGAGCTTACCTATTCCTTAGCCGCCGAGCCATGTCAATAGCTGGAGAAGGGCTCGCAGGTCGCGCTGTGTAAGTACTTTCACTATAGACGCTAGGTATCTTCTCTAAGCAATGATACAGGTTGACATTCATTTAAACTGCGGCACCGCAACTACGGCTCCTCCCAGATCCCGGTCAAATTGGCGCCCTGAGCGCGTGCTGCCTACTGCGCATGCCCAGTGAAATACACTTCACTGTCTTCTAACTTTTTTTTTACGGAACTCAGACCGTTGATCGGCCCAAGAAACTGCTTCCCAGGCATGAACCTAGTCAGTGATGTCTGAAGCAGTTTTACTTTAAGAGTAAGAAAAAAAAAGCTTGCAAATAATGTGAGAGCACATGAAGGTGGTATTTGTTACTTCAGCAAGGAAAACGTGTAGCCTTTTGACAAGTGTATCCACGTATAATGGGATAAAACGTGTTATGAATCAGCAGGAATAGTGAAAAATACAGAAAATTCTCGAATTGATGCTATATTCACAAGACACAACTTCTCAATGTACCTGCTATTTTAAGTAGGCTTAATATTGTAATAAAATTCACGCACATTTTTCTGGGATTTTTTTTTCACAGATGCTGGGTTAACAGTGATAGCAGATACTTTTTAAAACAAACTAAAAACATCTAACTGTTGATGTCTTAACAAGGAGTTGCGAAAGTATACGAGGTGATCTTGAAGGCACCGGGGCTGTGCGCTCAGTCAGTGCTTCCCAGCAAGGGCGCGCTTTTCCTGGTCATCCCCGCTAAACTCTTTTTGTCATCACTTTTCGAGTTTACCCAGCTCTTGTGAAAGGCGGGGAGAAGCCAATGGATACAGACGGAGTAAACAATCGCGGAATTGGCTATTGGCTTGCGGGAGTGAAGTTGCACCCCTACCTGTTGTTTGGGAGTCCATGCGAGATACTGTTACACATGTTTTCCAGCAACATGTTGGAAGTTTAGGCACAGGCAATCGTTTTCTGGATTTAGTCGTGGTTCGGTAAATAAAAGAAGTCATTTAAATTTCAAGGAAGTAATAATTTTAACTTCCATTGAGGCTACCTAAAAGTATTGATTTGCGAAGTTTTTGAAAAGGTGTTTATGGTGAGGTAATCGAGCCCTGAAAGCGTGTGTCAGAGTCGAGTAACATCATAAACTTAACAACTCCAGGTGCTACAAGATTTTACGAGTACCATGACCTGGATGACTGAACCTTGACAGACACATTACAAAATAATTCTTTTGTCTTTTCTGGAATTATTCCTACATTGTTAAGTCTCGTCCCGTATTATGATGATTACTTTGTTTTGGTTGCCGAGGTCCCCTCTTTCCCTGCTCTTCAGCTGTTTTCACACAGCCATTCTTTGCCTGGCGGAGGGGGGTTAATGCTTCATTTGTATAAATGTGTCTTCTCATTGTATTAGTTCCTCCATACGCGACCGTATTGTCCTGGTCACTTGTAATTACAATCACGCCAGACGAACCTATTGTTCCAGGGCAGTCATCAAAATAGTGGCCGGATAAAAAGCTATAGCCTCCACACATGGACTAATTCAAGCAAGTGCTTAGTGAAGTGAAACATTTCAGTATGTATTTGTTTACAGAGATGGGCAGTTTGACTAATGCTGTATTGGATGACTGCGTAATATTCCCTACCAGGGGAAAAAAAAATGGCTTTTTAAAATGTGTAAATGGTTGTGCAAGCATTTGTGCTTTAGATTGTTCAAAGATACATGCAGAATATGTAATAATGTATCCCATGCTGTCTGGTTGCAGTCACCTGAGGTTTTCAAAATCCCCCATCACCTGAGTACACAAGCATTGTGCCAATCATTTTTGTCTGAAGGGGGCTTGGATTGATCAATTTAAGCCTTAGTGATAATGCAGTTTCAGTGTAAGCTTTCAGAATATAATGCCCCAAATGTAAAGCAGGCATTAACAAACGTTAAATATAACTATCATCATCATCGTCAATACTGGTAGTAGCAGAAGGATGCAATATTAAGACGCACCCATGAAAATTAAGTTCTGTGTTCGTCTGTGTGATGCAAAGTGCCATCTGTAAGTATCTACCTGTTAAACACGCAACCCGTAAATACAGCGTTCTACCCAGAGGGTTGTAATGAAACATCGTCTTGTTATCTGAAACTAAATTGAAAGAAGCAAGACATGGTATGCAAATTCTGCTGAAAGCATGAGCAGAAAGCATTGAATTTAAGTTGACAACATTTGCATGGGCACGATTGGGCAGGTTAAGCATATGTAGTGTCATGGTTCCCCCTTTGCAAAGCAATGTGTGCATAGGTCGGTTCATTTGAATGGGATCTAATGATTGCCCTAGGGCTTGAGGTATTGTGGACCACCACCCTTTCAAATTCTGTGTTGCGAAGACCAAACCATGACATATTATTTGTGTATGTAAAGGAACGGTATTTTAAAATCAGAGCTACTGCATCTACTCCAGTCAATTGACTTGGGATAATGTCACAATATTGATGACTTGAGACTCATCTAAACAACTTTAAACAACTTGAATCTTGATGTAAATGATCATAAATCCTATGGTGAGTCCATTCAGACTGATAGTTTATCATTTGAAAGACATAATACTCATCCCACTCCCACGAAATGAAATTAAAATGATTTCAAATTAAAGTGGATACATGTGTTTGCTATTTGCTAGATGAGTATGAGATGATGTTATCCAATAAACATTTTTTTAAGAAACAAGTATTACAATTCATTTGTTTTTGTAAATTATAACCTTTCTCAACCTGCCTCTTGCAGGTTGAAAAAAAAAAAAAAGGATAAATGTATTGCCTGACTACGAGTTTGGACCAGCTGCAGAAGGTGCAGGTTGAGCATTTTTTCCACATCAGTAAATGAGTGTGAGAAACTCCCATGGTGCCTGGTGCCTTTGGCAAATTATGTAAAGTATTATCTCATACCAGCCTGCAACTTTTGTAAGGAAGTCTTCACCCTTAACCCACGTGCACATAAGCTCTTTCTTCTAAAATTAATCTGTTGTCAGGTTTACATGCTATTGTTGACAGATTTGAAATTGCTAGCTTTCACTTGATGCCATTCATACTACACACTCAATGGTTAATAACCATTGTAATAGCTTCAACAACTAAATATTCACTTACATAGACATTTTGTGGTCATAAGCCTACATTTTCACTCTATTGTATCATATTTACATCATTTAAACAAAGCACCAATCTACTGAGCCACTTGTTCTTATTACAATCTGTTCACCCATCTGCTTAATCCATCTAATCAGCTCAGCTCTCAGAAATATTTTTCATCTGAGACTCTCTGGAAGCTCACACACACACACACATAAATGCAACATGTTTTGACAAGAGGATATAAAACTTCAGTTTCATATTTTTTGTAGAGAACTCACTCTTCCTCCTTTCAAACCATTTTTATAAAAAAAAAATCTGAAATGCAATAGGAAAAAAAACAAAAAGTTCTGTTTGCATTTTGTTACACTTCGTGGAATTGTTACACGGTTCGAAAATGGATTCATTTGACTGGGAAAAATAACCAAGTGTAGATTTTACTTACACTGACATGTTCCATTTCCTTTACACATCAGTTGTTTTTGGAATGTCCTAGAAACATTTGTCTGAGACAGAGGACAGACTCCATCTCTTTCACCTGTATCAAGCCTGTGTTCATTTTCCATGCCTGCTTGTGCTGTTGTTTATTTTGACACATATATTCGTCTGGGACTTCAAAGGTCCAGGAAGTGGCATCTTAGAAGGGAAACCTCTACCCACTCAGTGACAAAAAGAATTACGTGCAATCGCCTGCATCATTGGAACCAAGAATAAAACATATAACATCACCAACAACAGACTTTTTGACTTGATTCATCCTTATTTATTCATCCTTATAATTTTAGTCTGGGAGACATACCAAACTTCATATTTCATTTCACTTCACAGATATGTAAGTGTATGATTTACCAGTCTCATTGGTTGTATCAAATTACTGATTTCTAAGATTACATTTAATCGGTACTTGGTACTAAAGATGACATCTGGGCAGCAAGTGCACCTCCATATACATTTTGGACTGTAAAGTAAATAATGCCTTGCAGTAACTCACCTATTTGCAATTGTGTATGAGCATTCTTCTGAATGCATCAGCTCAGATAAGGGTAAACACATCCTATTCATTGTCCTTTAGTGGTAGACAACCACCAGTTTCCTGTTTTAAAAAGATAGTAGGAAAAAGTGATCTTATGTGTCAGTTTGAGGTGTGAGGTATAGTTTCAAAAAGGTGCCTTTCAAACGATAGGGCATAACCTTTGACAAAATGTTTTTTGATGCTGTCATAGCGCAACAATTGCTGTTATTTGACTGCCCATGAGCTTACAAATCAATAAAATCTGCTCAAAATTATGCTGAGAGGAAGAAGCCTTGCCTATTTGGTCAGTGTTTATCTTTTATTTTCAGCTTCTGCTTCTGCATTAAAATGTCATTCTCATTATATCTGTGCCCTACTGTTTCTTTTAAAGTGTAATGAGAAAAAGGAATTTGATAGTTTGCAGGTCATATGAAATAAAATATAATAGAATAGAATGATGTCATCTGTTGACCATAAAAGACTTGCCATAAGAGGACTTTTGTGCTCTCAGTAATTGTTATCTTTAATGGGCCCACTGTGCGGCAATGATGTTTTTCTGTGTTCTCCCATCCAAAATTAAATCTATATAGCTCAGTATATGAGCTTTGGAGCAGGGATCTCCTTGGCTGACAAGGAGACAGAATATTATATATATATATTTGTTGAAGTTTCTTATCTTCAATATCTGCTCTTTCTCACCAGTTATTCAAGGTGGAGGGTCTACTGCCTTTTTTCCAGAACTTACAAAATAATCCATTGTACATATTAGGTAGCTTACTAGTTAACCACCATGGACGGATGCCACACAATGAGTTAGTGTTTGTAAAGTCTTCTCACCTGTTTGCACAAACTCTCAAGACATTATAAAACCGTAGGACAATTTGCTTGTGCACTGTGAGAAATGGCTGGTGGCAAACAGCTATGACATCATACATACCGTGTTTCTCCTTTGTGACATCACATAGTCCCTTGCTATGCAACCCATCCTTACAATTCCCACATAATACAGTGTTGATCACTTAGCTTTAGAGGAAGAGAAATTTTTAGCCTTATTTTGTTAAATTAACCAGACGTCATTTGTTTCAAAATTGGATGCACTTCGGTCAAACTTTATGTTTAATATAATTATCTAAACTGACTTTAACTACTAAAAATAATGATGACATTGTTGCTATAAGCATCCACAGAGCAGGTATCCAGTAAGCCCTTAGTTGCATAGGGACAGGAAATGACGCCACAGGAGAAAGTACGCGTAAGATCGATTTAATTTTATAAATGTAATTTAAAAGAGCACAATCACACCTTAGATAAATGTAATATAACATATAATTGATTTCTGTTATGATTTTTATCTTCCGGACAACAGAATCAATTTTGAGGTTCAATGCTGGAACATTTCCACCCGCACCAGGAGAAATGGTAGCCGGGCGCTGACACATGTCACAACACTTTGTGATCTGAAAAAAAGATTTGCGCTCGGACAGAGACATACTGAATAAGCAAAATGTCACGGCACAGGAATGTCCGAGGTTACAACTACGTTGAAGGTAGATAATGTTGCCAAAGTTTTGATATTTATTAAATCGAATACAAGGCCGCAGCATGCTAGGCTATTTAGCCCATGCTATCATGCACTGTTGTTGATTGTAGCTTCTGAGGCTAAAGTTAGCTTTTTTAGCCGAGCTGTTTAGAGCGTTGTCGTATTACTTTACCTTTTGGCCTTAGAAAATAATTCCTTACATTTGATGGCTATCTATATATCCAAGTGTTCATGCACCCTTTTAATTTGTCATTAAAGTGTCTCTGGTTGGTGACGTTTGCATTGCCAGTCTATTGAGCTTGCTTGTTTACTGTTTTTCCGTTGTTGTGGTTTGTTTTTTTATTTTAAAGAATGGAATGAATTCCAGTTAATCGATCATCCCGTGAGTTTATTGAGCATCACTTGGAACGAGTTTCCAAATCCCTAAAATTACTTTGTCATTTACTTGAACACACATCGTTCTATTCAAACTGCTAATGTTGTTAAACGTTGTCTTTTCAACTGCATCGGTCGCATATTTGTTTCTGCGTTAGTGAGAGAAAGTGAAAATCTTTTTAGAGCTGTCAAAATTCCCCTGACTTTTAGACTTTGAAGATGACGACATGTATGGGCAGTCTGTGGACGATGACTACTGTATATCACCTGCAACAGGTAAAATCAGTGGTACAAGGTTGTATTTCATAACTCTTTATTAAGGATGATTTTGACAATTGTCTTAGACAAGACAGTTGTGTTTTCCAATCTAACTTTTGCCTATGTGTTAAGAATGTTTTTGCTTTACTCAGCCAATCAGTTCATCTACTCCCGTCAAGAAAGGCAAGCACCAAAAGAGGAGCCCTTGGAGGAGGAAGAATATGAGGATGAGGCTGTGCCCATGTCCCCAACTGTCAGCCTCAACCTAGACCCTCTTGATCAAGGTAAAAAATAATTCTTACAACTAAAAGATAGTTTCCATAAAAGGCCTGACAAAATAATAATATCAAAGGGCTCTGCGTTTGATGTTACTTGGTGAGATAAAATGCAAATGAAAAAGTTAATTCCGGAGTCAAATCCTTAAACTGCCCTCAAACTCATTCTTGTAATTTCATAAAAATATAAATGCTTTTCATTTCTAAAGACATACTGCAGATCGCACAGTATGAAAATACATTTTTATATACGATTAACTTTAAATATTTTTAATGTAAACAAAAACAATAGAAAAAATAGATAGTGGTAGAACATTACACACATTTCTTACATGAGTACATTACACACATTTCTTACATGAGTACTTACAAATGGTCATACAAACATCTTAAATGATTGGCGCAAAATAATGCATTGTATATAAACAGTCTATTTCCTGTTTTCAGGACATTTTAACTATTCATTGATTATCCATATCCCTTATCTTGATGCTTAATTATAACTTTATGTCTTTGTGTGTTTATTCTTCACTTTTTCTGGGCAGTAACTTCAAGGCTATCATCCAATCTTTGTTTTGTACTCTGCAGCTAAGCTATATTCCTGTCTGGACCATATGCGGACTGTGCTGGGAGATGCAGTGCCAGATGCTGTCTTGTGCCAGGCAGCCATAAGATGTGAATTTGATCCACAGAGGGCACTGGATAGAGTCCTGTCTGAAGACCTTAAATCTGCCTCAGTTGCTAGAAGTACTACAGAGGACACCGCGTCTGTACAGAGAGTTTGCCAGGAGAAAGCGCCTCTTCCACAGAGAACCAAACTAGCTGCTGTTACTGAGAAAGGTAGTTGTATTTGTTCTGAACCTATCGGTCATAGTAGCATGAAAGATGATTGTAATTTTTTTTTATTTTATCTGTTCATTTGTATGATTTGGTTTGAATTTAAGTTACATACTTTATTAATTCCTTAAAGGGAGATGTCCCAAATCTATTAAATCCAGTTCAAAAAGTGAGACAGATTGTTTATTTGTTAGTCTTATATCACATTAATCAGGATATGTGCGGTTTTTAGTAATGCACAATTGTTTTGTTAAAGACACTTGGCAAGTTGAAAAGCTGTTAAACCCTGTTTCACCATTTGGTTATGATTGTATTGAAAGTAGGAGATGTACATAAAAAACAATTGAGTAAAAGAATCATTTTTAAGTATTGAAAGTGAAATGTACTATTTAGTATATTATTAATGAAAGTGCATAACCAATATGCTACTTTCAGTGATGCAGTGTGCTTTCTCCTTGGCTTATTAACAGTCAGTATGTACATGATTGTCATGGTTGTAGTGACACAAGCTGCCATTCATGCAACAGGTGTGTTGTGTAGTTGCATCATTACCTTGCAACGCAAAAACAGCTGAAGACCCTCGCAAATCTATTGATTGCCTCCTCAGTTAAAGAGCAGTATTTTCCTTCCTATTTAATGACATGTATATTCCCAATCGTTTTGATTAAAATATGATTTTTAGCTATTTAATGACATGTATATTCCCAATGGTTTTGATTAAAATATGATTTTTAGCTACTTTTTTTATTTAGGTTTAGGGGATTTTGTGATTATTTAAATTTAAATTTCATAAGCTTTTGGGATATTATTTTCTTAAAGCAGTCATAATAAATTTGACCTATTGTCCAAAAAGGAAATCACATAATTGCTGTAACATTCATGTTTTACGGGATATTGGTCCATGTCTTTAAACAATAAGATTTCTTTTAAGAAATAGGATATTGAAAATAGGTTAAATGAATTTCACAAGTTAGTTATTAAGTTTATGTTCGCTTCAGGGACTTAATTCTACTGACAAATGATGGAAACAAGCAACTTTTCGTTGTTAAGTATTTTTCAGTTGCTTGTGAAGATATGCTTTAATAGAACTATCTATGATCATCAATGGAGGTTCTCAGTGATCCGGGTTATGGTAATTCTTGTCAAAATCTTCTTGTTGTGGCAACTGGACTTGATTTTATTTACTTGAAGATGTTTGACCCCTCTTCTGAGAGGCTTTTTCAGTTGGACTTCCTCAGAAGTGAAGAAGCCTCTTGGATGAGAGGTGAAATATCTTTAAGGGAAGAAAATCAAGACTGTTTGCCACAAGAAGATTTTGACAAGAATTTATCCTGATGATTATTTTAGCTGACGAGAAATCTTGACTTCTTTATTAATTTACTATTACCTGAATACGTTACGGTGGATTCAAGAAATGTCTGCAAATTTTTAACAGAGTGCCCTCTTTCTGTTCTTTCCTCTCTTTATATTATGTGATTCATCTATTGTTCCCCCTGTGGTCATCCTGGACCTCTCCTCTTTGTCAACTGCAATTGGCTTTCGTAAGGTAAGGAGCCTGCTTGTTTGCTGCTTCTCCCAATATGACATCCACAGCACATAAATCACACATCTGCTTGTCTAATTGCACACGTAAACATCATGTGCCACTGACCACACAAGATACTCTCGGCAGGTTATCTAAACTTAAAGTTGACCCGGTAGTTTGCAGCTGCGGAAGTCCAACTGCTATCCCTAAAACTGTCAGGCCAGGCATTGGCAGTAATTCCAGTCTGGCACAGCTCATTTCTGAGCATGATCAGAAGAATAAATTGGCAAGAGATGCTGATAGTTTGCAGAGATTGGTAGTTCCCTCATTATGTGCCCTCAGCATAGGACCTAATACAACTCCGCCACCTGTGTCTAATTCCAACAACCTCTCCTTGGGAATGTTAGCATCATTGAATATGTCGTCACCATCTCAAAGCACAGTCCCCTCCCTCCTTTCAGTTTCTCATAACAGATCCAATGTAATACCTGTATGCTCCCCTTTGGCTGCTCCTCCTGGTTTTGGGAGTCTTAGTTCTGTCCTCCAGAGCAATCAACACTCAGGCAAACCTGTTATTACTGATCCCAAAGGTAGTCCATCTTTGGCAGATTTAATTCAGGAACATTCAAACAGAAGCCCTACCTGCAGTGACTCTGGCTTTAGACTCCATAGCACCATGACTTCTGCAAAGGGCCAGGATATGGCTACACCAGGGAAAATTTTCTCACTGTCTGATTTTACATTACAACATCAAAAGGGAAACATATGCAACCCATCTCAATCACCGACCATTGGAACAAAAGCTAATGGGCCATCCCTGTGTAATATACCTGACATTAGTCCAGCATCCATTGGTGGGTCTGTCTCACTGGCTCAACTAGCATTACAACATCAAACCAAGAGTTGTCTTCAGTCTCTTGACACTGCACCTACAACAAATACAGTGAGAAAACCACCTGGCTTCTCTGAGGGACCCATGTTGTCACACCTTCCCTCTAAAAATGAGGACAGTACCTCAAGGATCTCAGATGGATCACAATACTCGCTCACATCACTGCTTTCAAAAGTAAAACCAGAGAGCTCTTGTGTCAGGGAGGTCGGGACCAAATGCCAGCTTGACCACAAACCCTTCCAGCAAATCTCCAGTCTGCCCAGGCTGGACCTTACTATTGATTTGGGTGCACTCATGGCCCAGTCACAAGGAGTTAGTTCTTGTCACTTTGTTAAACATCCCCCATTGCCAACTGCTCCAATTCCAATTTCCTTGCATATGGATTCATCCGTTTTTGCAAAGCCATCCGTATTTGCTGTCACATTATCATTTCAGAGTCAACAACAGAAGAAGATTCAAAGTATAATAAAGGACAAAATAATTGGCCAGAGAACAACCTATGGTTCTTTTAAGGGGCAAGAAAAATCTGATGAGCACATTACCCCGCCTGCACCAATTGCACCTTTCCGCTTTGACACACCATCACCTGATGATATTGTGCGTGCAAATCAAAGAAAGGCTTTCACCAGATAGACTAGGAAATAAGCACCTCTTGCTTTAGCAGCAGTTGTGTGGAAACCGATTCACAGAGAATCTTTAATCTTTGACTCTTTCAATGGTCGCAGTTGTTCCGATCAACTGAACAAAACACCAAGGTGCATGACACTTATGTAGAATAAACAGTTTGAAACAACTATCAAGGAATGGCAGCTGAGCACTGTTATAAGTCTGACATACCTTATTATTTCAAAGTGCTGTGTTTCTGTTGATTACAGACTAATTGTATTTTAGTCTAAGAGAACAAGAAGTGATCTTTTCAGTTACGTGGGCAGCTCAAACATGTTACAGCTCTATAACTTTGAAGTACTATTGATATTTTAAGAGCTTTTAGTGTTATTTTTAATTTGCTTGAAAATGTTTTCTACCTTTGTAAATTTGACTCTTTTCAATTGGCAATTGTCTTTTAATTCACATTTTTGTATGGCAGGAAAAGTCTTAATTCTTAACTTGGAAAGATTTTTTAGTGTCTTTGGCCTGACCTCTTTTCTAGTTTTGCACTTCACAAACTCCATCACAAAAAAAGACAAAAAAAGAGGTATTTTTTGTTTGCAGGTGCACTGCAGCTATTGGAATATGGATCAGTTAACCATTGTGCTGGTTAACTGCTACCGATGTTTTAGATCATGGGGTAGACATTTTGGTTAAGACGACACCTGCAGTTTTTCCCATGATAGACAACACACCATGCTTCTGCATATATCCACTTGCATAGACAAGTGAATATAAGTCATGTAAAAATTAATTATAATCACAGGTAGAGAAATAAAGCATGAATTGAATGCATTACAATAAATGGCGGAATGAATGTGATAAATTTTGATTGATGTATCGCCACATGCTGATAGATTAGTTGGTCAAAAATGAAATAAAGATGACTGCGTTTACATTATCTGAATACAGTTCCGTCTAAATTTTTTTTCGGGCTTTGTGTATAGACCTTTCTCGCTAAGAGGGGAAATGATCCATGTGCATTTGATAAAAGTAAAGAATTACAAGAGATCAGACCAGCAATAAATACCAACTCTTACAAGTATGAGTATGTTCAGTTTTTAGTTATTGTGTGTGTGTGTGTATACCCCTTCCCCTATTTTGATTGTGTCCTTGTTGTATTGATTTGAATTGGAAAGATTGACACTAAACCAATAAATGTACCAAGACTTAACATGGATTTTGAGAATTTCATAGGGTGGTAAATAATGTGAAGGTCTGTACAGATACAATTTTGGCAATATGTTATCCCGTTGTTATCTGCGGGACAGTGCTTTCGTGAATGTTTGAAATGGGATGTTACTTATTTTCTGGAGCCACCCTGTGAGCACAGTAATTGAGTAAAGGGGTGGTGTTTGGATTGTTGTGTGTAAACTTTATACAGGTGCAGAAAGCTGAGTGAACTGGATCCTAAGCCTGCCAGACAGTCAAGCCTAAGGGAATTGGTATATACTATGAACAGATGCTGCTGTTGAGTCAGACTGGTTTTTCAGTATACTTGAAGCCATGTGAGGATTACATTTGGATATAATTAGCCTCAATATAGATATAATATCATTTTGTAAATGATGAGTGTTAAAGTTTTAGAATTTTTTTTAAACAAATGAATCTTTCATTGACAAGTACTTTTATCAGCAGCACTTTCTTTAAAGAAAAAACAATGACTTGGCTTTTGCACAAAGCTGCAGTTTGAGAAAATGTCAATGTGACTACACAGAGACCTGCTATCGCCACCAAACCTCTTATAAACCATTTCTTGTCTTATACCACCTACATAGGAAAATTAGATCATGTGTCATAGCTTTGTCAAAGGCTTGTTAGATCAAATCATTTGTGCCTTTTTCACACTTTGCAGTTTTGCAGGTTGTACCTGTTGCACAAACAATGGTATGCTGTGATATGGTGAAACATTATTTTGCTCACAAATAGTCAAATGAAAAAGCATATGCATTTGGTGCTAAGGTTGCTACAACATTGTTTATGTGCATATATGTTTACAAGGAAACCATAAAAACATGGATTTCTACTATGGTGATGATGCCTCATATTGTTTTATAATGAGTCACTAGTTGAGGCGTCCTCTGTTGCTATGTTCCTTCAGACAAGGCAACATTTGCTTATTAGACGTCTCTAAAGTGGAATCATTGCTTTGTATATACACAAAACATTTACATCCTCATTTGTTTCGACCCCTTCCAGATATCTTCATTTAATTTTAGACAAACAACATTTTTGATAGTGTTATGTTGATGTCCCCGATGTTATGTTTAAATTATGATGTAATTACTTGAAAGTGTTTTTATTCAGTTAATTTCTCTGAATGCTTGGATTAATTGTGGTATACAAAAAAAAACAATTTCTGCTGGTCTTCCGCTGGTGAATGAAATAATCAAGTATTTCAAATTTCACCAAGAAATGAACTGAAGAACTGACTAACTGCATAACAAGATGATTCTGTGCTAATCTTCCAAAATGAGTTGGTGCAAGCTGTTCAGAAACATATCAGGGGTGGGCATGTGTAACATTTTCAGCAGACTAATTGCTATTTCATTCTCTGAAAAAGTCTTAAACTGTCAATGTGTAAAAGTGTTTTTGTTTTATTGAGGTCATGACAAATGTGAGATGTGCAATTCCCCTTACAGTGAAGTGTCATTCATAACCACCAATAATTTCTCATTAATGAATATGTGTCAAAAGATCTGCATTGAGAGATCACATGAAATACATATGTTTCACAAATCAGACATCCTTAGGATTAATTACTTTAATTCTCTTAATATAAGCAGTCCTTTCTTGAGCTAGCCAGCAGTAGTGGCATTCAGAAAATGAATGGTGAGTATCTCTGAGTGAGTTCTGCAGCTGCACACACATACTGCCGACCATCAGCAGCTTTTCTCTGTCAGCCAATGAATGCCTCAGGAGTGGGGCTAAGCTTGTTTCCTGTTGGCAGAAAGGCCTTGTGTGACTGCAAGTTAAAATGAGTCGAAAACCTGCTTTGCGCAACTTTGTTTCCCAACGGCAGACTGACAAGGACAGTGGTTTGTAGATGGTAATATAATTCAGTTGGCTGGTAATTACAATTACAGCACAACAAATCCTTTAATTCTCATTCTAGACTGGAAAGTCTTCTGAAAAGTTGGGAATAGCCTTAACTACTGACCAAAGAACACGTGGCACATCAGATACTGGGGTTCTTCTTATCTGAACTGTCCTCATTTTAATATGATCACACAGGACAGAGGTCATAGTCTGTTTTTGCCGTCTGCATATTACTTTAGCCAAAGGTATATAATATATCTGTCATTCTCGGGATAGTTTGAAGAAGTTCCAAGAGTTTTCTTCTTCAAACTTTGCATGCATGCCAAATGGAAAGTTAGAATACAATTCTTAAGACTATGTGAGTAGTTAGCTGCCTCACAGAACAGTTTTGTGTGTGAATATCACACACGTAGGATGAATAAAGCAATTTCTGTTTGTGTTCATTTGGTTAAATTCACTGATAATTCAGTATATTCAGTGAAATTCCTGATAGTTTTTCTTTAAGAAATTCATTTAATGGCGGGGATAAACTTGAGCCATGATCGGTTGTTGACGGGGAAGGTTTTGGGTGTAAATTTCAATTTGACTGTTTGGACACCTGAAACTTTATTTGTTCTGATCAGCCTTACATAAATGCTCAAAATGTTAAAATATTTTCTTCAACTGGATGGGTAATAACGCTTTATGATTGGATCCTTCGCTATAAGGTTTTGCCTTGTCTGAATAGATTATCAGTGTCTCATTCTGGAATGGATTCGGCCAGAAACCATTATTCATTTTAACAAATACAGGGCAAGCTCATTTCTTTATTGGCACTCTTCTTTCTGGGGATTTTTTTTCAAATACTTTGGCCCCAAAGCAGTAATCAAAACCTTTGCGTTTAAGGCAACTAATCAGTCATTATGTTATGTGGGATGGAGTAGTCACAGCAGAGAGCAAATTCAGGAGCTTGAATTAGTCACTCAGGCAGCAAACTGTGACATCTTCATATTCTCTTCTGAAATTAAGGCCTTGAGAGGACTTAATCATTAATCTTTATCTGTTACTGCTCTTGTTTTTAAGAAGCGACAGAGATTCTCTTGATTATTTTCAAAACGAAAAGACAAAACTCAGAATCAAGCTCTTATCTATATTTTGTTTTGTTGCGACAAACAACAAAACAAAACACAGAAATACAAAAAAATAATATAAAGTACATCCAAAGTGGTGGTTAGATAATTCTGCACACACATCCCCCTCTTTCTCCTATTTTGTTAGGACAACAATGATCTTGGACTCCAGCTATGCAGATGAGTGCCGAGCCACACCAAAACTCATGAGGCACTGGTACATATCCTCATAATTCCCTACCTAAACTCAAATAGAAATTACACTTTGAATAGAGCGCTGAAAAGCAAACATTGAAAAATAGTTTAAAATTATTGTTGGTCAATTTTGCTTTAGTAATGCATTATATCATCCAGGTGACTTTCCGTATTGTATTGTGTACAGAAACGTGACCTGTGAGTTTCTGTCAACCTATTCCTTAACTCGGACCCAGCACTTGTTATTTTACTCCTAACCAGACCACGTTTGTGTATTTTGAAAGGGGGAGGGTTGATATTTGCATATCCTGTGCAGACTCTTCTTATCCTGTGCTCAGTTGTGTCCTGAGGCTCCTTCCTTTTCAGTCACTGTGAGGGTCCCTTATACTCAGAATCCTGGATGGGGGAGACCAACTGTTTACCTGCTAGTCCAAACAGTGCAAATGTATCCTTCTTCAGGCCTCAGAACCTAATTGCAGTGTGTTCTCAGGCTGTCTTTCTTTCACTGCTGCCCTCAAGGCAACACATACAAATAACTTTTAAGCTGGTTGTTTGTCGAAGTATTACAGTGTTTTGACAGTAACGTGCCCGATGGGTGAAAATTTGGACATGTTCTGCTTTTAGACTGTGGGGAGTTGAATGAATGGGGTTTTATCTGTTTTGCCCGCCCAACCCCTAAGTAAAATATGAAAACAATGTAGATGGATTTTAAATTTTAACCCAAATATATTTGGGCTAGGAGTGGATTACATTTGGAGCTGTATATGATATTCACGGTATATGAAATCAGAGGAGGTGCGAAATCAAGTGCGGTTGGCCGGATTTCAAATAACTGGGGGACATTCAGTTATGACAGCTACAGAGGAATAAAGTTTGTAAGCCATACATGTGATTGCTTTTTTTGTGTGTGTGGAGAGGGGAGTAGTAATAGGACTTTGTGAGCTGCAGTATGGTTTCATGCCAGGGAAGAATACCACAGGTGCAGTATTTGCTTTGAGAATGTGGATAGAGAAATACGGAGGTCAGGGGGAGCTGGATTGTGTCTTTGTTGCTTTAGAAAAAGCAAAAGCATATGACAGGGTGGCAA
This sequence comes from Fistularia commersonii, assembly GCF_037954325.1. NCBI lineage: Eukaryota > Metazoa > Chordata > Actinopteri > Syngnathiformes > Fistulariidae > Fistularia > Fistularia commersonii. The sequence continues at coordinate 5,848,676 of NC_141303.1, forward strand.
GAGAGGAACTCTGGTATTGTATGAGGAAGTCTAGAGTGGCAGAGAAGTATGTTTGAGTGGTGCAGGACATACAGTATATGAGAGCTGTAAGACCGTGGCGAGGTGTGCTGTTGGTGTGGGAGGAGGTCAAGGTGATCTGTAGTGAGAGCAGAAACAGGTGGAGGAAGGTTTATAGTTAGAGGTTTGCACTGGAAAAGAGTGGAATGATGGTGAGCTGCAGCAAGACAGAATGCATGAGTGAATAAGAAAAAAACAAAGTGGAATTGAGGCTACAGCAATGCCTGAAAACATTAGGGGTTAAGTGTGATAAAAGAGAATCAGCCACAAGGGAAGGAAAGGGATACAAGACAGGGGTGAGACGAGTTATGCTGTATGGTTTAGAGACCGTGGCATTGAGTAAACAACAGGAGGCAGAGATGAAAATGTTGAGGTTTTCTTTGGGAGTTACAAGGATGGATAGGATCAGGAATGAGTCCATCAGAGGGTGTTTGTTAGATGTTTTGGAGATAGGATCAGGGAGGTGTGACTGAGATGATTTGGAGATGCACTGAGTAGCGATAGTGAATATATTTTTTTTAGAGGAATGTTATTGAACCTCAGGCAGGAGGCTGAGAGGAAAACCAAGGAGGAATCTATTGATTGGGTCAGAGAGTACATGAAGTTAATTGATGTGTGAGAAGAAATGAGGTCGCAGAGAAGGGAGTTAAACGTAGGCAGAGGATTCACTGTGGCAACCCCTGAAGGAAGCAGTTGAAAGGAAATTAAGATGAATGAAATCAGTTAGTTTATTTAAGAGCTGATGTTCCCCAGTAGTGGATCTGAAGCTGACCCCCTGTTCCCTGCAGGTGCTTGAAACCTTTACGTCATTGTAGGTAGGATAAGAAGATCCCCAGCTGCAGGAAAAGACAAATTTCCCCTGAGAGCTTCTTTTTCTTTTCTTTTTTTTAACCTCTCATGTTTCTGTTGAGAGCTGATGGTGCAGATTTCACTAATATGTACAGTATGGGAGTATGGATTATATTCAAGAGTGTGTGTGTGTGTGTGCGTGTGTGTAAATAGATCATTTCTGAAAGCTATACTTTTTATTTTTTACATTTAACTCCCTTCTTTTCTGTCTCGTTGCCTACTCCACATTTAAATGAGTAGAGATCAACACAATATGAATATCTATCACTTTAAGAACGTTTCCTCTGATTTGTGTGTCAGTGTTTCACAATGAAGGGGACTTTTCTCCCTTATAGAGGGACAGTCATTTAGAAAACACTTGGTTAGAGAAAGTCGATCAATTTATTTTGAATCACAGATGTCTTCCTCGCATTCTCCCTTTGGGTATTTTGTACGATGAATAATTTGCAGAAAGCATCGAGGACAAAAGGAGGAGTTGACGCAATCAATAACAAGCTCCTTTTTAATAAAAAAATTAGAAACAAACATAGTCATGAAACGAATAACTCACAAAAGACATGTTTGAGAATAACTAAAATAGTCAGCTAACAAATTATAAGGAATGTCACCATGATGCATTATGTTGAATTAATCCCTCAATAAATCATTGTATTCAGAATTACATTGCTTTTCATAATGAATTCCTCTGATTTACATTGTTTTGACCTCTGGTTTTACTTTTATGGTAAGTTAGAAAAAGGAAAAAACATGTGATCTGCTGCTTAGTTCGGCATGGGTGCTGGATCAAAAAAGTCAACTGAATAGTTTTGAGGGAAAAATCTGCACACCAAAAGTGCTCCAAAAATAAAGATAATTTATTCTACATATAGTACACAAAATACATTCTCGCACAACATTTCAAGCAACCTTTGACTCATCCTCAGACGCTTACCAGAGATGTGTTTTTGTACTATAGGTAGAATAAATTATCTTTATTTTTGGAGCACTTTTGGTGTGTGGATTTTTTTCTTTAACCTTGTTCCTTGTATGTTAGCCACTCTTAAGCCTTCAAAATGACAAAAGAACTAATCCTAAAAAACAAACTCAATGTATATTTGTGTGGGTTGAGTTTGATCCTTATTATTTCCCTTATTTTCATGCACTAATGATTGAAATGTGTACATGAATGTAAAGGAAAGCTCTTTTCTCACTTGTGTTCTCATTTCAAACCCTGCCTTTGACAAAGGTGATACCTTTTTAAGGCATATTTTTGCAAACTGCTGTGTCAAAACTTTCATGGAGATGGGAGGCAACTGCTAGTTCTGAAATTAACCCTTTCTCATCAAGGATGTCAGTGCTATTCACATGAATGCTTGACTGTGTAACCTAGTCTAAATGAATCAGTGGGAGGCTTGAAATGACTAGGACCGGTGGCCATGTCAGACAGGGATGACAAAGCACTGCCCCCGATGTCTTGCTGATACAGAATACTGTATGAACCACCAAATAAGTTTTATGAACAATTGTTCCAAAGCTAATCGCGTCATTTGCCTATACAGTCCTAATACAACTACAACAATTGAAATATGCACAGCAGGATCTTGTGTTGCTTGAATACATTTCTATTTTCTCGAATTTGAAGGAGGCGCAAATAGAATCGATTATATGCAAAAACACAAAACAAATGAAATGCTAGTGCGATGTGAGGAAATCCTTTAAATGTTTGTACTGTCTCATCATAATCTTTTTATCATAACTCTGGCCTTTGTTGAGGTTCAGAATTCAGTTAAAAAAAAGAAACCAGACAGTTGTTTCCTGGATAAAAAATATGTAAAAATAAGAAAACTGTTTTATTTCAGTTAGATTTCAATGAACTTTTCTTGTTCACTGAACTCCATCTTGAATGCCCATGTTTACAGCATGTACATATAAAGTTCCTCTATTCCCCTCAGCTAAAAGCAGAGATGTGACTCACAATAGACTGGAATCTGAAGTTGTACCAAAGGTGGCCCGAATGACCGTCTCTGGCAAGAAGCAGACCATGGGCTTTGACGTTCCCAGGTATCTAATACACACCTACTTATTATTTTCATGAAATATTATGATACGTCACATATATAGTTGTTCATAAACTCCTTATTTGCCTTTGGATAAAATTAACAATTGACAAGATCTAGATACATTGATAAGGGGTCGAACTGCAGATTCGGATGTTCAGTAGCTTGACAGACATTTCAGACAAATCCCTTATCATGGTCAAGTTCTCATCCGGGGACTGATCGACATGATAAATAACTTAAAAGAGTCACAGTCATGGTACTCATTCTTGTCACAGCACTGGGGAGAATGGTGTAGTTCCTGCTTCAGGACGCCGTGGGGGAAGTCCAGAAACCGCTATGGTGACTCAAGCATCGGAGGCCACTTCCAAGCGTCCTGGGACTCCATCTAAAGCATTGAATGAAGATGAGCCCTCTACAGTTCCCACTCCGGGCCGCTCTTCTGGAAAGTCCAGGCAACTCATCAACGTAAAGGCTGAACTGGAAAAGAGACAGGGGGGCAAACCTCTGTTGAATCTTGTGGTTATAGGTAGGAGAATTTTCAAGTGCAAACATTTAAGAGGAAACATCCTTATGTGAACAAAGTACATTCTACTTGAAGTAAACACTGAACCCAAGGTTTTCAAAGTTATGTTCAGATCTTGTCATGTGTGCTCCACTTCCAAGGCCTAAAGCCCCTGGCCCAGTCTTTTCCCAGTTAAAAAATATGGAAGCATAAGTTTTTGATTTTAGTGAAAAGACAAACTCATGTCCAAGGCTTTTGACCTTGGAAATTAAACATGACTGTCTTGTCTGTTCCTCTTACACAAACAGTTGTATCCATGACTGCCTCCTTAGTAGACTTTGAGAAAAAAATGGTCTGCTCCATTCTGCCTTATGGTCCATCCAAGTTCAAAGCACGGTTGATGTTTGAGTTTTACATATTGCTCTGTACCATTAAAATGTTATTTCTGAGAAGTTGAAAATTTACCATATTTTCTTTGGTAAGGCTTTTGCAAGGCTTAGCTAAGTAGTACTACATACCAATAGTAGACCAGTTTCTTCATTCTTTATTCTTTCATTTTCAGTTACTATTGAAAAAGAGAATGTTTCGAAGGTGCAGATGATTCTAGTTTCCCATGCCCTATGAAGCCTTTTGTTTTAACCACTGCCTCTCCCCCTCCCCCTATCATCCACCATCCTTGTTCCCACATCTGTCTGCCCTACTCTTCTTGTGCAACTCTTCTTTTCCTCGCATGTCTGTGGTTTTCCTTTACCATGTCTTATCTTTTCTCCCGTCCACTACCTTTCTTATCACTCTTGTGACAACCCCTCAATCCTTCCTTACATCCCCCTGCGGTGTCATTTCACCCTAGTAGCTTTCTTTGTCTTCTTTATTTTTTCATTTTTATTGTCCCCTTCCTCTTTGCAGGTCATGTGGATGCAGGGAAGAGCACGCTGATGGGCCACCTGCTTTATTTGCTGGGCAATGTGAACAAACGCACCATGCACAAGTATGAGCAGGAGTCAAAGAAGGCAGGCAAGGCCTCTTTCGCTTTTGCCTGGGTCCTGGATGAAACTGGCGAGGAGAGGGACAGGTATTTTAAAACGTATTTAAATATGTCCACCTGCTGAACCCCTATTCCAAATACTGACTTAAATTATTACTTCTCAGTAGCATCCGTTAAGAGTGAACACTAGTATTAAAATACAAACTTGAACTTATGCAATTAAGAATCCATAGCTGTCAATTTATTTTACACAAATTGCGTTGAATGGCTTCTCATGCAATCTTGCCTTCAACCTGCAACGCTCTACAGTCAGAGTGTCTATCATGATTCTCTGGGGGGATTTAGATTATTTGCTGTCTATCAAAGACATTAATCACATGGGTGTCCTTAAAGGTTGTTTAAAAAGCTACTGCTCTGGCACATTTTAGCTATTTATTTAGTTGTTATCATTCTTCCCCTGTATTTCGTTTAAGATTTTGTCTGGTATCTAACTATAAGCTGATTTTTTTTTCTCTCTCTCAAGAATTTAACTCTTTGTCTCAGTTGGGTTGCCCATATAAACAGCATGAAATAGTCTTTATAATAACCAAATTTATGGCACAATTTATGCAAGTGTCGTGGAGATTAAGTATGAACTCGCAGAAGCTGTTATAAAATTATAACACTGTTCATTTTCTGTTATCCTGCACCACAGCGACATATTGATTTGGCTATATAGTGAAACACAAGCTACGTTTTATGACCCTCACCATGGAATACTTGCATTAAACTGTCATCAAACAAAAATAATTGTAGGGAAACAAAAAACTGATAACAAAATGCTTTGGTGTGTGTACTGCCTAGTTAGTGTGTTTCATAAGCCTCTTGAGGTCATGAGTTTTGGTACCTTTACTTTGGGGGCCTTGGCCTCAAAAATGTAAGACACCTGTGATAGAATACAGCCAGGCTGGCCAGAATAAGTTGCAGTTCTGCAATGTAGATCATAGTAGGTAAATTTCTGGTGAATTTTCAGGTCTATTTTACAAATTTATTGACTTCTTTTTTTATTAGAATATTTAGTTTATTTCTGATGTAGGATAATTATTAGAATATGTCATTGAGGGGAAAAAAGTAACCAGACTATATGTGAAGTATTTACTGAATTTCATTTCTGAATTCATTTTCCTGAACGAGCAAAATAACATTGAAGAATCATTTACAAATTGATGGTAACAGTTTTTAAATTGTTACAATCTTTTTTTCTATTAGTAACATGCTATTCGTCATTATTTATTTGTTGATCAGATTAATTCATTTTTCACGTCTGTCTTACCCCAAAATGTATTTAAAAAAAAAAAACTTTGCCTAGCTGTTTGACGACTCTGTCTGTCAGAAGGAAACTAAAGTTTCAGAAACAGAAAGCGATATAGGTGGAAATCGATATTCTCAAATTTCTTGCGTAAGAGGAACATTGACTGAGTATCTGTCAAAAGACCCTGCCCAATTGATGACTTAAATCGAAATTTTGAGCTTCCTTGAATACCAGTACATTCAGTCCTGACACTTTGCACTGTCCTGCTTCATTCACTTGTGCACACGTTGCCATGATTTTATTTCCATCACTTCACTGAATTAAACCATTGCCAAATATTTTTGTTTCACTCAAGGGGTGTGACAATGGATGTTGGCATGACCAAATTTGAGACAAACTCCAAGGTGGTGACCCTCATGGATGCCCCAGGACACAAAGACTTCATTCCCAACATGATCACAGGAGCTGCACAGGTACTAAGGGCCATATAAATCCTTCTTCAGGTGGTACAAACAGCCATACATACCATAGTTTCTAACTAAACCCTAAAGAATCCTTCAAGCAGCAAGCAAATTGCAGTTGGAATTAAAAAAAAAGGAATTTCTATTCCAAGGATATCATGTGTTTGAAATATTTATCAGAGTAATAAAAGTATGTCATGTATTTGGGGTTTGTCTGTAGAAAAAAAATTTAGCACTTATTGTGCTCCTTCTGGATAAAGTCGCAATTCACTGAAAAAAAATGAAAGCACTGAATATTCTTGGTTATTCAGTGAGCAAGTTTTACTTTCCCATTAGCCATTAATCATTGAAAAAATTAAAAATTAAAACTAAGGCTTAGCATTGTTCAATTTCCCAAAGTGGTTTTCAAAATGGAAATGAGTGAGGGGAAAAAATACTAACAATCTTTTACTCTCAGACCACTTTCATACAGAATATTTTAATGTGAAATAATTCAGGAAAGTTACAATGAAGACAGTGGATTATTACATGTTTTTTGGGGATAATTTACCAACCATAAGCAGAATTAAGTATGGTTTTGCTTTTATCGTCTTAATTGTTGAACAGAGCAGTAAGGTTTTGAGTCTTGAATTACATGCATTTTATGGCTACATACATATGTCTACGTAATCCCTACATATGTATGTACAGTTATTATCGTTCCCTTAGATTTAACATTAACTCTCAGCTTGATTTAAAAGTGGTGTTGTGGTTTTGGGTGTTGGTGTCAAGAGGTGTTTCGTTCGGTTTGGGTGTGTTTGTCTGTCTCTCTTTGATGCATAAGTGTAATTTCTTTTATTATCATATGACTTTCCTCACGTTTACCCTGATCATGTTGTGACTAAGAAGTTTCTGTTAAAATCCAAATTAGCTGTCAGTCAGTCGTTCCTCTGAGGTTTACTACTCTCCCCTCTGAACATCCTTCATTAATGTTAAAAAAAAAAGAAGTTCAGAATTCACCAAATTCACAAACGGTCATCATTACTGTCATGAAATCTTTCAAACATATTTCGCAAAATTACTGGTATTTGCCATCCATTAGTTGAACAAAAAGATGCTGTGTTATTTTTGTTAGTCATATAATGCAAATGACAGTGACCAAAGGTATTATGTTCTCATGCTGTTCATTTTGCAATCCATGCATGCGTCCGGTTTTCAAATTCCATGGGATCAATGCTAACTGAGTCAAATGTCACAGTCAAACTCATCGTGACCAGACAAAATGTTTTTTTTACCCGCTCATTGCACTTTTCTGCAAAGAAAGATTAGTCACGACAACATTTTATACAAAGGTCTAATTGGTGTCTGTCAGGATGTTCGATATCCAAAGTGTCAGGGGTTAAAATCACTGTGACCTCACTATCTTGAAGGAAACTTTTCTGGCACTTTGTTAAATCATCTCAGAGTCATTACTGTATGATTTTAATGGGGCCTGGATATAAACTGAAACAGGTTTGTCAGAGGAACATAACTACATTGTCCTATTTGTTGTTATACGCATGATTTCTTGCCAAAATGTGCAAACATAACTACTGTGTGCCTGCAATGCCATTTGATCACCATTGTGGCCCTGCACACCTCTTTTTCATTTGTGCATTCAAACATCCCAGATGAGTGCAACTAAGGGATCCAATTTTTCTTGCAGATATAAGCTTCAAATACTCCCTTTTTTTTCTCCTCTCCAGGCAGATGTGGCAGTGCTTGTGGTGGATGCCAGCCGTGGCGAGTTTGAAGCAGGCTTTGAGGCAGGTGGTCAGACCAGAGAGCATGCCCTGCTGGTGCGATCACTGGGTGTCACTCAACTAGCTGTGGCTGTTAATAAAATGGACCAGGTGAGCTCAGTATCAAACTACTTAGATACCTCAGACATGATGCTGTCTTTCCCACTCTGCAAAATATGTTGCAGGACAAAGGTCTGGTTCCAAATTGTGCAGAATTTTTTGAAAAAAAAATTTAGTTCCATGTACTCATGGTTTAGCATTAAAAATGACCAACGTCAAACTTGTGCAACACCGTCCTGCAAATTGGCCTCTAAAAGTCATGATTGAGTGAATAAAAAAAGGATATCCCGAAAAGAAGAGTGAATTTTCTCAAAGGTTTTAGACATAAATAAATTGAATCGTCTCTCGAAGCAACAAATTCTCTAGGTTTGACATGCTGACATGCTACCATGCACTTTGCAGTGCATAGATTTGCCTCATATTACCCGTTTTTGGAAAATTCAGTACATTTTGAGAAGTTGTAGCAGCTTTAAGTTTGTGTTGACCTCAACCGCTCAAGTGGGCAAGAGTAGGAGTGCTTGCAGGAATGATACAGACCCATAGAATAAAGTTCAAGCTATTTAGCCTCATGTTTTTTAACCGTCTGAAATAAATATGAACACATACGGCAGGTTGCCTGCTTACTTATTTGTTGCTATATAATGCTTGATATGACCGTTTCATCAGAAGAAAACCTGAAATTGCCCTCACCTTATTTCGTTACATTAAAGCTTTCTAACAACAGATTTGGTAATAATACTAATATTGCTGAAAGGGCTCGAGCTGCACATACTGTTGTTGCACGTGTCTTATTGATCAGTCTAGACTAGACGCTATCATTTTAATGGTTCGGCCCACTTGACATCTACCTAGGCTGTATGTGGCCTGCGATGTGAAATGAGTTTGACACCACAGGTCTAAGGAAACATGAGGTGTTTCATAAAATGTTTTGTAAAAGGACTGTTCATTAAATTTCAAGATTTTCCTAATGTTCTTGTACTTCTTTACACCAAAACAAAGGAAAGACATGATATTTTGGTTATTTATAGCTGAGTATGCTATCATTTTAATGGTTCGACCCACTTGACATCTCCCTAGGCCGAATGTGCCCCGCGATGTGAAATGAGTTTGACACCCCTGGTCTAGAGCACAAGCCAGTTTTGTTGCTGTAATGGCTGATGTGATTTATAGTTTCCTCAAAATCAACCACCTGCTTCCCCATTACTGGCTTAGTTTGTTTTTGAATTTTTTTTTTTAGTTCAATTATTTGGAAATCTAGAGATAAGCATTTATGATAACATGTTATGAAAAGATATTCATATTACGTTGTGTCGATCTCGTGCTGACCGCTCATCGTATCAGCAACGTGCTGATGGGAAATTAACTCTTAATGTCTGTATCCTTAGGTCAGCTGGGAGCAAGATCGCTTCCAGGAAATTTCTTCAAAACTTGGCCTTTTTCTAAAGCAGGCAGGATTCAAGGTAATTAGCCCTTTGGTCCAATAGATGTTTTTTGATATTAAACATCTTTGCTTCTACATCTAAGCCTTTTTTACTTGGTGGGTTTTGTCCAATCTATATTTTGTCTTTTGCAGGATTCTGATGTTTTCTTCATCCCCACCAGTGGCCTATCAGGAGAGAATCTCATCACGAGGAGTTCAGTGTCACAACTCACATCTTGGTTTTCTGGACCCAGCCTGCTGGAGCAAATTGGTAAAGTATACTGACATGAGTCAATCTGACCAGAATCCTCACAGTCATAGATTCCTGCCAATGTGTCATTAGTAAGCACTTTCACCTGTTCAAGTTAATTCAGTGTCCCTCGCTGGGAAAAAATAGGCACACTATCAAGCTGTAAAGAAATGCGTCAAACAACCAACAGTGGCAAATTCAACAAAATACAATGACCAATCAGGTCTGTTAAATGAAATATTATAAGTGTGATAGAGGAAGATGCAGAGGACAGGGCAAGATGGAATGATCCGCTGTGGCATCCCCTAATTAGGGAGAAGGCCAAAGAAGAGATTACATTATATTGTATTACAAGCACCATTTCCATAAAGAAAGAAGTCCACTGATATAATGTTGACAGTTCAAGGTCAAATACCACTGAACAGTATTCATAGCAATTAATGGCTGCTGCAAAAACATTGTTACTTCCTAATACATTTTTTATGTTACTTCATTTGCATCTTACAAACAGAAGCATTATGTAACCATTAAAAATATGTTTGAAAAGGTGCTGAACTGTTGTTACTATTAAAGTAGAACCATTGTTTGATTAAAATCTAACAAGGAAAATTACATGTAAGTTAATTTTTGTCATTCTGTTTTTTTGGTGTAAAATAGCACAAACAAGATCTTCATGACAAATTGGCTGCAGCTTCTCACTACCACTTACAAATAACTTTAATATTGTAAGGCATTACTTGAATACAGTTTTTCCCCAAATTACAATGCCAATCTGATAGGCAAGTAAAAGATAACTATTAAACCTGTTGACTGTCTACCGAGAAGACAGAAGTTTCAGTTTGTTTCTTTATCAACATTAATGATCAAAAACTAGGTACTTTTCTGACTTTTACTTTTTTTTGGTTTTGTTTTTTTTTTTTTTAAAGAAAAGTATACATCTGATAGGAAAGTGCTTTTCTATTGACCCCTCAAAGTGCTGAGACACATGAGAAACTGAATGTGATGCAACTCGCTGTTCTTTCTCCAGTATTTTGCACATGCAAGTTCACATTAAAAATTTGCTGATCATCCAGGAACTTTCAGGATTATTCACCCTATTCCAGAAAACAGTATTTGTCACCAGGCTTCTTTTCATAGTTTATTTGAGTCTCATGCTCTTTCTTTTTTATCTGTTCTGCAGATGCCTTTAAATCTCCTCAGAGGTCTGTTGATAAACCTTTCAGGCTCTGTGTCTCTGATGTGTTCAAAGGTGAATCTCCATCATATTCAGTATATGTTGTTCATGTTCTCCCCTTCTTTTTCCCTCCTCTTTTTAAGAGAATAAATAGCTGATGTTGCCCCTTTTCTCCCCAGACCAGGGTTCAGGCTTCTGTGTTACAGGAAAAATCGAGGCTGGTTATATTCAGACTGGAGAGAAATTACTGGCAATGCCGCCAAATGAAACGTGCACTGTCAAAGGTGTGTGCTCTTGTGCTTTCCTTTGGGTTTAACATTGTCTCTGGTTTTGGTGCCACAGTTTGCCACAGTTTTCTTCAGGTTGCTTCAGGAAGAGCACTTCTCTTGTAGATGATAGTGGTAAAAGACAGACACACTGAAACTTCTTACATGAAATCATGATAATGTAGACAGTTTGAAGTAAATCAAATCTTGAGCAGGGGGTTTTCCTCAGTACTAGTACTTTAGCATTCAACACACTGATTGCTGGGCTACACTGCCACCCCATGGCTGTTTTGTCACTCAAATACTGTCGGTCTTCTACAGGTGTCACCTTGCATGACGAAGCTTTGGACTGGGCTGCTGCAGGAGACCACGTCAGCCTCACAGTAACCGGCATGGATATCATCAAGATCAAGTAAACTTTCTTAAAATGTCATGACAATCATGATAGTTTATGACTGTGATTATGTTTGCTGTATTTTGTGATAATTGCTTCCTTCCAGTGTGGGGTGTGTTTTCTGTGATCCCAAGGACCCTATTCGAGTATGCACCAGATTCAGAGCGCGAATTCTACTCTTCAATATTGAGGTCCCAATCACTCAAGGTTTCCCTGTAAGTCCACGTTTGTATACACACCCATATTCACTCTCTCGTTTAAATTTCTAATGCACTCTGTATGTATCATGAAACCTCTTTCTTTCTGTTTGCTTATTCTTTTATGTACATGCATGTTAATTGTAACTATGTGTGTGTTCCTTGATACAGGTTTTGCTGCACTATCAGACTGTCAGTGAGCCAGCCACTATCAGGAAACTGATAAGTGTTTTACATAAGAGCAGCGGGGAAGTCCTCAAGAAGAAACCAAAGTGAGTATTAGAGGGAAGAGTCATAATGGATAATCTGTAAAGCAGGTTATTTTAGCATATCACTGGATTTTTTTGGTGTTTTGGTCACTTTAATGAAACATGATTTTTAGCATTTATTTGACATTATATAGCAACATTGTATGACGCGATCTTTCCTCTGAGAGTAATTCTACTGGTATTTTTCTGAATATGATCCTCTATACCTCAAGATGAGTTCTAGTATCAAGGACAAAAACAGAAAATAGCTGAAAACATTTCACCAATATTGAAAAACATGTGAACAACCCTGAAATTTGAAAATGACCTTCTCTTTATTATATCTGGTAAATGTTTGGTTGCTTTTCTTGTGCTGCACATTAGGCACGCCATATTTCAGAGCCATATATATATTTGTATCTATATGAAAGTTTGCTTTTGTAACACCTAAAACAGTCTCTAACTTCTGATATGATTAAATGATGTTCCATATCAAAACATGTTATCTCCTTTAAACTGAAGTGTTGTTATTGCTTTCCATGTGTTTCCTTTTAAAGGTGCTTGGGCAAGGGTATGAATGCCATCGTGGAGATCCAGACACAGAGGCCAGTGTCACTAGAGCTGTACAAAGACTATAAGGAACTGGGCCGATTCATGCTGCGCTATGTTGGCTCTACCATTGCAGCAGGTGTAGTCACAGAGGTAAACTGCAACTACTTCTGTGAAAAAATATAGATGTGTATAAAACCAGAATACATTTTCCCTTGTATAAGCTAAAAATGTTTTTAAACTACGACACCCGCTGTATTTATCAACTATTTTCTTTCCCTCATTGGTTAATCAGTATAATTTTTCACCACCACAGATTAAAGAATGACGACAATGCCCGTGGACACAGACCATGCTGTGTGGACCGTATGCAGCCAGAGACAAAGTGCAATTTTTCAATGGGTGTCACACATCCACACATCTATCCATCCATCCATCTTCCCATCCTGCAAAGTAGCTGCCTACAATTGACTTCCCTGGGCAACACTTATAGCATAGATCTCAACCATGTGTTTCACAATACATCCTTTAACTGACAACCTTGCACAGGATACTGAGCTGCCCCAACTTCACACTTCACCACAATAGTCACAGGCTATCATAGAAAATCTGCTTCCATCCATTTCTTGGTTGGATTGAGCCAAAACACACTAATCAGACTCAAAGGGGACAATGGATGTTTTTTTTTTTTAAACAGCAATTATTATCACTGCACCTTTTCAATGAGGTTGGGGACATTTTTTTTTAACTGAAGAAAAATGAATTCAGATGTGAGAAAGCAGTCAAACCAGTGAAAGTCACAAAATAATGACCAGCAGCTCTGGTGATTTGCTAACCTGTAATCATGAGGTATTATAGAAAGGAACAATTGCATAATATTTGTTGAAATGTTTTTTTCATCCATTGTCCATTTCGTCCATGATTTATTTTTAATTTTTTTATTTGGTTATATCATATTAAGGAAGACATTGCTCAATAAAGCTGCTGAATTGAAAATGTTTACTTTAAAAATCCGTCAGAAAAGTAAGGGTCAAAGGCAAACTGTCAGGTAATTGTTTTATATCATAATTTATGTTTGCAAGTCAAATTATATTGCAGTGCAAAAAGATCCGCAGGCATGTAAATGTCATGAATAATTTTTGAACAAAAAGGGAAAATTTAAATTTTAATCTATGCTTGCATCAAGAGTCAGAATCCTCTTATGCTAACAAAAGATGGATTACTTGAAATTCCTCTGCAAAGCAGTTTTTCTGGAAACTACCAAAAAGCAACTTGAAGGGCTGATCAGTCACCGCTTATTTTTATATCCTGACAAAGAGTGCTTTGTGGTGTGAGGGAAGTTGAAAGAGCAGTATTTCTGCATGTGTAAAATCATAAGTGCAAACCTAAGCGCAAATCTAACGATGTAAAGAGTGATAAAGTGAGAAGAACATCAAACCAGTAACTCCTGTATTGAGTTTTTATTTGACCTGTTCTGTCTGTCCATCCCTGAAAAAAAAAAGGCTTAAAGTTGACCTTGCCTAGCATCGTGAGTACAGTTCTCTCACAGTCTGGTGAGGTTGAAGAAATGTTCTAGCTGGTGTCGAGGTGAGAACAAATTGGATGGAGACGTGGTTACCTGATTGAGTTCAATTTTTCAGCTCAAGACACTTTTATTGTTTGCGGTTTCACAGCGTATGATTTATCAGTTTCTCAAAGACAAAACTAAGGAGAGGCAAATGGTTCATCTCAAATGATGGGACAAAGATTAGGGACAAAAGCACAAAAAAATCTCATGGAATCATTCATTCTGGTGATTTCTTTAGCCAGAGAGAAAATGATTTGGTGGCTTGATGAGGTCTTCTGGTCTCAGAGGATGCATGATGGTAAGATATACTGTTAGTTTATCATGTTCAGTTGGTGACCCTCGGATGAAAGTGAGGGAGCTACACGTTAAATGGTTTAATTACATTTTTCCAATGAAACTCCCATTAAACCGAGCTTGTCCACATTATACCCAGGAGTAGTTTAATCCAACTTTATTTAGGCATGTGTGAGTAACATTTTAGTTTGAGTGTATACAGAGGCCTGTGCAATCCATGCAAATGCTGAGCAGCTTATGATTAAATCTAATAGCAGCCTTACAAAAGCACACTGTGCAATTACTCAATAGAATATAATTTAAGTATTAATGTGTTTGCTCTACTCATTTTTATTTATTATATGATTTTCCTGTTTTAATTTTTAAAGCAAGTACTTGAATTGATGGTGAAGTAAAGACTGATGGAAATGTCTTTATTTAAAAAAAGCTAAAAAAGAATAGAGAGATTAAAAAAGAAATTAAGAGATGAATAAAACAGTTCAGAGTACAATTCTGAAATTCGGGAAATTAACTAGATGAAGAGGGTATCCAAAACAGTAATGGAATAGTATAAATGATAAATATTTGATGGTCCATATCTTATTGAAAACATTTTCTTCCTTTCCTAAAAGAAAAGAACATTAGGAGTCCCTAAATGCAAAATTTAATTCCTCTAAAAAAATAATATATCCTGAATAAATGCAGCTTTTACTGGGGATGTGCTGATAACTAGCAGTGTGATATTTGTGGCCACAAGATAGCAGTGTTCAGTTGGCTGAATGGTTTACAAAAAAAGCTGCATTTGAAGAGCCACATGTTGTTTCAAAAACCTATTTGGTATTTTCCATTTAATTTCCTGTTGATTTTTTTTTCTTCTTTTTCTCCGACTTCAAAATGGGTAACATTGATTTTAATGTAAATTCTTACAGGTTGGGTATTGAGTGATTTCATATTTAATAGGTGGTTTAATCCTACATTTGATTACTTTTGCATTTGTAGGTGATATTTTGGTTCAGTTCTAATTTCTTACAACTTTGAAGTTGCAATTCCTAGCAAGTCCCCAAACTGAGCATCAACTACAGTACCCAAAATTATAGAAGAAATCTGCACACGTGCAATTTAAGGTAACAAATTTTAGTTATTTAAATTGCCTTCTGCATCAAGGGTGTTAAAAATCTTAAAAGATTCCATATAAGTAACTAACATACTTGCTGCATTGATCCAATGTGAACTCCCGATCTCTTCAGACAGAGATGATTAACCAGAGCCTGGGAGAATATTTAGCTTCCTGCCTCCGGACACACTGAGCAGAGGGTTGTTCAGTGGGAGGTTTGTCGTTGTTTCAGAGGCTGTCTGCTGCAACTGCACCGTCAAGTTATTTCACTGGATTGTAGCCTTTGAGCAAACCTGATGAAAGCCATGGAGAAACGATCTTACCTGGTGCTGGAAAACTACATCGGCGGGAAGTTCTTCCCCTGCCCAAGTCACATTGACTCCTATGACCCGTCCACAGGGGAGGTCTACTGCAAAGTGCCAGACAGCGGCAAGGAGGAGGTGGGATAGGGGAATGGGGTAACCTATCACTCTGGGATGACTTCTCTCACTTCTCCATGATTTGTCTTGAAAACCTTTAACTGTGTTTCAGTTTTGCACAATAATACCATTGTAGTTATCACATTTGTGCATCTGTCCAGTTTTCTAATATTGCAGATGTCTTTCATATTGTGCATAAATGTACAAACCTTGCCTTTGTCAAAGGTTATGTTTCAATGATAGTTACCTTTTTTTTTTTTTAAATGAACATTTCCTGAAGTATTTCCAAAAGTCCCCCAAAAAACTTTGAGAACCCTGTTTATTGTGTAATTTCAGGCTCACTCAGATGTTGCACGCCAAACCCCATTGCACAGAACGTGAAAGCACCTTTGCTCTTTGACAAGTAAACACCCGAATAATGATTAAACACACACACACACAGACTGAGCTGCTTTTGTTATTGGCAGAAATATATCGGAACATTCAAACTTCCTGTGAAGGTCACATTTTGGAAATTCACCTAATGAAAACAATGAGAGGGTTTATGGATAAAAATACAGTATAGGTGTTTGAGCAGGACCAATAACCCCCCACTCTCCCCCAAAGGTATGCACACATGCTTTCTTCCATGACACTTTGTATCATTCTGCACCAAACACAGCCCTTGAAATCATTGAATTCACCTCTCGTGTACATTTACAGTCATGAAGAATTATTGGTTCTATCAATTTACTGGTGTACGCCGTGCTGTGTGGTTGTGATTTATTTAGCACCCACTATACAGGCCGATAACCAGATCACAAAAAATGAGGAGTTTATGACCCCGGTCGCGGCCTTAGAATTTTTAATATTGTCAGCAGCTGACAAGGGTGTATTTATAGAGTATGACATTTCGCTTCCCTCAAACAGATATAAGATAGGACCGAATGCCAATAGTCATGAGGGAGCCTGGGACATCCTCATGTATGGTCATGGTGACTTTTACAGGTAGTGTTCCTGTGGTAATTACTAAAACAATAGCTGGGATTTGTTTTGATTTAAGACAAGTTCTTTTTCAGGTATTCTCTTACTGAGGAAGTTAATTACAATTATTTAGGAGATATGTTAATAACTTCTTGATTTCATATAATGTGAGGTTGATTTTTCTGGATGGGGCAAAATTTTAAATATTTTAGATCATTTGAATGGTTTCTGGTTTATACCTGGATGACTTACTCGATACATATATGAATACAGAATATACATATATATATATACACACACACACACATTATATTTATGTATGTATAATTAGGTATGATATAATTTTTAATGTTTTTTTTATAAAGTTTTACATGAATATATTTTTTTCCTTTTTTATTACAGAAGTTAACGGACAAGGACTTTCAAAAGTAAGGTTATGTGATTTCCAATAATGACTGTGATGCACTTTGGGTTTCAGGATGCCTTCTAAATTGTCCAGATTCTGCAGGGCTGGTGATGGTCTCTGCTCCGTAAACCTTCTGGTACTGTTGTCAGTGCCCCACATGTATACCTGATTAGTATATATGAAGAATCTTCCTCCGGACAGTATGAAGGGGGCAGTGAATAGCGGAACAGTCATTCGAGAAAAGTTAGTTAAAAAAACATGTAAAAGCTGTAGGATTTTTCTAACCCCTTGCAGGTGGAGGCAGCGGTAGCAGCAGCGAAAGAGGCCTTTCCCAAATGGTCGGCTCACAGTCCAGAGCAGCGGGCGCAGGTTCTTAACAAGCTGGCCGATGTGATGGAGGCCCACCTGGAGGAGCTTGCTCAGGCTGAGTCAAAAGACCAAGGTGTCACACTATGGGAGAAAATGTGTCAACCACATAGGAAAATAAAAAAAACATAAATATATATATTTGTATATATAATGCATATTTCTGTATTACAACAGGGATTTCATGTTGATTTAATTACATTTTCAGGGTACTCTTAATGGATTTGTCTGTCAATTTTATACTTTGTCTATTTTGATTAAGTGTAGACCACTGGGTTGAACAAATTGAAAAGTTAAGAAACCACAAAATCATTCACATTTACATTGTGATTTTGTGCATGTTTAAAATATCCATAAGAAATATTTTGATTTTTGAGCTACATAGAAGAATATTCTGACCATTTGGAGTGATACATTTCACTGTGGGAAGAATGCGATCAGTTATCTAAACAAACTTGTGTGCTAATAGATTATCATAGCATATTTCACAGAAAAAAATACATAAGATACAGAGGGGGCTAGACTATGTGTTATGTACTTGAATAAGAGCAGGATATTTGCATAGTAAAATGTGTGAATAAAAGAGACACAAGTGCAATGATGAGGCTACGAAAAGTGGCAATAAAGAAGGTGGAGGAATTTAAGTATTTTCGGTCAACAGTACAGAGCAGGTCGAGAAAAGTGTCAATTGTGATAAAAGAACATTAGCGAAAATGAAAGGAAAATCTGTAAAAAACGGTAGTGAAACGAGTGATGTTGTATGTAGGGACAGTGGCATAGAGGAAAAGACAGAAAGGTTGCAGAGATAAAGATGTCGAGGTTCTCTTTTGGAATGAAGAGGATGGATAGGATTGGGAATGAGTCCTTCAGAGGGACAGCATGTGTAAGACTGAATAATGTCCATTATTTCATTGAAGGTAAAACCATAACATTTGCGCGGACTGTGGACATTCCCCGATCAATCTACAACTTCCGTTTCTTTGCGTCTTCGGTCCTCCACCACACCAATGACTGCAGCCAAATGGACCACATTGGCTGCATCAATTACACCATACGCTGCCCTGTGGGAGTGGGTGAGAGATCTGTGGGTGTAAATTCGACCACTTTAAAAGTATTTTGGCGCTCTATGCATTCATAAGTGGTGGTTTTGTTGTGTGCAGCTGGCCTGATTAGTCCATGGAATCTGCCTCTTTACCTGCTTACGTGGAAGATCGCTCCTGCAATAGCTACAGGCAACACAGTGGTCGCAAAGCCTAGCGAGATGACCTCTGTGACCGCATGGATGATGTGCAAGTTGATGCAGCAAGCTGGTATGAGCACAACATCCACGATGCTAAATAAATGAACTATAAACCAAATGTCGAGATCATGAAAAATCAATGTTTCGAAAAAATGTTTGTTTCCTTAGGTGTTCCACCAGGAGTGGTGAACATTGTTTTTGGCGTTGGCTCCCGAGCAGGAGACGCTCTCGTTTGCCACCCTGATGTCCCGTTGATCTCCTTTACCGGTTCCACGGCAACAGCCAGGCACATCACTGAAAGGAGCGCCCCCTTCTGTAAGAAGCTGTCACTGGAGCTTGGCGGGAAAAACCCTGCCATCGTTTTTGCGGACGCAGACCTGGACCTATGCATCGAAACCACTGTGCGCTCCAGCTTCTCAAACCAGGTGAGGAAAGCACATTTTATTGGATGTTTAAAATAAAAAATAAGCTCAGCAATGCAGATTGCAGCTCTTATTTAAGTAAGAACAGTTATTTTTGTTTTCTAAGGTGAAAATGGTGTCCACATGAGGGAGATAAAACCCCATTTATTGTCATACCGAGACAAAACAAGTCCTAACTAAAACAAAATGTCTTTTCTCAGGGAGAAATCTGTTTATGCACCAGCAGGATATATGTAGAGAAAAGTATTTACAGTTTGTTCCTGGAGAGGTTTGTGGCTGCAGCAAAGAAGTGGAAAACGGGGGCACCCTCTGACCTCAGCAACAACAATGGAGCCCTCATTAGCAGAGAACACCTGGAGAAGGTAAGGATTTTTATGCTATATTATAATATGTAACAAAGATGGGTATCAGTGATAATCTATATTAGTTCTATTATTTGATTATTCTCCAAATTCCACTTCCATCATCCAGTTCGAGTCCTCTTTCTCATTCCTATTTTGAAAAAAAACACCTTTTTATTTATTCATTTATTGTAATTCACCTAAATACACTAAATTGAGTCATGGGGTACTTCCGTAAGAATATACAGAATATAAAAAAAAGCACAGAAAAAAAAACCAAAATTATATATGTTCCTATCTAAACGTGAGCATGAAACACTGGAAATTTGGCAAAATAACTAAATAAATCAAAATAACAGATTAACCCTCGTTCGATCTTAACATTGTGTTTACTCCCCTTGTCCTACGGGTCAAAAGTGACCCATAAGACAATCTTTGTACCCTAGTGGTGTACAGCCCACATGGAAACATAAACAAAAAAGAAGTATCATTTTTTTGAATTATGGGGTCTTGTTAGGACAAGTCATAAAATTTCAAGTTGGAAAAAATAGGTTAAGGTGTTTTTTCTTCAGCTAAACATGGTAGTGGGTCACTTTTGACCCGCATGACAACACAAGGGTTAATGAAAGTAAACATCTAAAAGGCAAGTTGCTGATTCTGTTTCAGATTCCTTTTCTTTTTGATGTAACATTACAGTATAAAGTAATTGAAATCACAGTTGAATTTAACTGCTCAATATGCTGATGACAAACAACTTATTTTATGTTGCATATTTATTGTGTGTGCATGTATATATACATTTTGTACATTTTTTCTGTTCCTTAAGCATAACCTGATATCTATTGACCATGAAATCTGGCTTGTGAATGTAGTCATAATTCCATTTATTTATTTATAAATCTATCTCTGTACATTCCAGCCCTTCCTTCTTTAAAAGAGCTATTTCCAAAAGATTTTTTTTTCATGCCATTTTATATAAGTCCTGTATCGATCCACAGGTCCGCAGCTTTGTGGCTCTCGCCCAATCAGAAGGTGGTATCATCCATTGCGGCGAGGGAGTTGACCAGCTGGACCTTCCGGAGTCCAACCTGAATGGATACTTCATGCTGCCCACTGTCATCTCAGGTTTGTGTGATAGCTCCCGGGTCATGCAGGAGGAAATATTCGGTCCGGTAACCTGCATCAGCCCCTTTGAGACTGAGGAAGAAGCCATATTGAAGGGGAACGGAGTCCGTTATGGTCTGGCAGCCACTGTGTGGTCCAAGGATGTGGGTAAAGTCCACCGAGTAGCCAAGAGGTTACAGGCCGGTCTGGTGTGGACCAATTGTTGGCTGGTGAGAGATCTGAACCTGCCCTTTGGAGGAATGAAGAGCTCCGGTGTTGGGAGGGAAGGGGGGAAGGATTCCTATCACTTCTTCACAGAGGTGAAAAGCATCACGATCAAACACTGACAGTGGAAGGCAGGTGGCAGCAGAGGCTTCATCAAAAATATGTTTTCAGGTGATCTTGACAGTCATTAATCCGTGAGCAACTCTCAGGAATATAAATAATATTCTTCGCCTACCTCCTCTGTTTACCAGATCTTGTAATAGTCATAAAAGTCACATTTGTGGGATATAAATAATTCATACTTGATTCATACGTCTTGTGAAAGAAAAATAAATTAAAATGTAAATTCCCTAATAGGCTTTGGTCTGAATATTTTTCCTCCACTGTTTCCTTTTAAACAGCTGATTATAAAGAGAGAGCAAAACAACAGTTCTTTTGGATATGAGAGCAGGCCAGATAAGGTAAACCCACGCCCACTTACAAGTGAAGGTGCAAAACAATCCATCACTCACATTTTTCAAAGAATTACAATGGTAATCTATGGCCAAAAACAAAGAGGCATCCGATGAAATATTTGTTCACAAATGTGCCTTGAGGTAGCCAAACCCAGATATAAGCTCATTCCAGTCCGGTTTATGACTGCACTAGAAGTAACCTCAGTGTTTTGGAACATACCTGAACATTCTTGCATAACCTTACACAAAATTCAATTCGTCATCATGTTTTCTTCAGTCTGAGCAGTTTCACGGATAGACGTGGTATGTAGTGCAGCTTTCTCAGCAACGGACGCACAAAGAATTGAACGTCTCTTTGGTGCATTGACCCAAAAACAGTCAAATTATTTATAATCATTTGCTCTTTTTCTTTCATCTTTTAAACAGCAAATAAGTCGTCTAATAGCATTTTACATTTTTATCAGCATCCTTTTGAACTCTACGAGTCAATTGTTCTTGCTGAATACTTGGCCAAAGTCTACTGGTGATAGACTCTTCTGAGTTGTGAAAATTCAAAGTGTTCAAAGTAGCTGTTTTCCATTTTTTTTTATTGTATATCTGATATGAAGACACTTTTGGAGAGAGACATGAGAGTGAACTGCCTGACACACATTTTTCCAATTTCAATCAGAAATAAAACTAAACTCACTTCTTTAAATTGTTGGCCATGTCATTTTTTTGATTTTTTTTTTGCCTAAATTAAGTCTTATGAGTTAGATTTTGAGTTTTTATAAAATTATACATACATATATATATATATATATATATATATGAAACAATATGGGATATATGGGATTCGACAATTTCACTGCCCTCATAGCATCTTTGTAAGATAATGTGACTTTTTTTTTTCTTTTTTTTCGGACAGTGCAGTTTCTAATCTTTAATGTCCTTTTTTAACCTATATACTTGTAAAACACCCCAAATTTGATTTGTTATTATGCTTTAAATGCCTCCTCTGCTAATGGTGGTAAGACTGAAGGTAATTTAAAGACTAGAGAGAATACTAAAAAATATGATTTAAAGAAGAACAACACGATTATGGAGTTTTAGTTTTCCCTCAGATTTTCTTTTTGGCATGAAGTTGCTTAGTTTTAGTTTAAAGGAAACTATTTTTATGGCAGCAAAGTTAAGTGGTGGATCAATTTCATAAAATGTGTCAATAATTTTTAATCAGTTAATCGCACCTAGTTATGACTCCATTCAAATTTTTTCACAGTGACCAAAAAATGATCGTTATATCTGATCATGACTTAAGAATGCGATAAAGTTTTGACGTGAGCGCGGTTTCATCTTTGTTGATGAATACGTGTGTGAATGTACGTGTTACATTCACTGTACTTGGGCAGTGCCTTTTGGAGAAAAGAGCGTCCATGAGGGAAGTGCCCAATCCATATCCACATCCCCTGATGAGGTGTGTGTGACATTTACCACAGAGCCAGTGTGTGTATCCCACCCTCTATGTTTTGGCTAGGGTAGAGGTATTGTGCTGTGTCACACTGCATGACTGCACACACACACACATGCATACACAAACACACATGCTTTCCCAGAACATAGCGTGTGATGAAATGGATACCACCCAAAAGTCAGGTCAGGGTAACGTGGTTTGTTGCACCGCTCAAAACTCAGATTAAATCATGATCATAAAAGTGAATGGGAACAAAGGAACGTCAGGAATTATTTAGTTTTTCTTTTTTTTTCCCCTCAAATCTTCCGCCGCTTGTGAATGTTTCACACAGATGAAATAGTTCATTGATGGAGGCCTCACCCTGCTGTACGTGACATCAAGGACGGCGTCAGTGACTTAAGCCAAATCAAGCATTTAACTTTCACCTCACTTATCGGGCACGGGGAAAAAAATGCAAATAGAGCATCCTTCCTTTTTTACTTTTTAATCCAGGAGGAAACTGGACTTTTCTGTTTTGATTGCTGATAAAAAACGAGTGAGAGCCCAGTTCCCTTCTCCGTGTGCTAAACTGGTATTGATATTGATATTATCTGCAGATGAATATGAGGCTTTTAAAGAGATTTAAGCTTCATGTTACTTGTTGAAATTATTCTTTTACTTGATGAAGGACGTATCAAACAAATAACAGAAAGGTCAGAAAAAAAGCCTAATTTTCACCTTTTTTTTTTTAAATTTTCTGCTGAGGTTGATTAAACGAATCATAAACACAAGTTTAAATTACAGTTTATTTTTTGAGTGACGCAACAACAGATTGTCTAATGAGAAGCAAAGTAAAAAGTGAAAGAGCAAAGACAAAACTGGCAATCAGGGGTTTCCAGTCTCTCCTTTATCCTGTTTATTTCACTTGCCATTTTTAGTTGTTTTGCCTCAAGTCATTAGTTTTCTCCTATTCTCCTTGAACATCATTCTTAATAAGCTTGACTTTATTTTTTTTCTCTCTTGTAAATGGCCTCTTTATTTCTCTTCTACTGTGCTCTTCTTATCTGAGGGCTCTGTTGCATTTGAGCTCAGGGAATTTTCCACCGCAGGAGGCTTGGGCTCGGCGCTAGATTGGCCTCCCGAGATGAAGCTGAGGCCTGAGAAAATTCAGAGTTCAAGCAGGTTGAGTAAACTCTGCTATGAAACCTGGTGAGTGCGCGGGGAGACGGTGAGAGAGCCGGGAAACCAAACATCTAGCTGAAATCTTGGAGTCCATTTTCAATCGGCAAAACTGTCAGTGTCAGTCAAATGCATTGCATTTATAGAAGGTGTTAAGATCCTAAATGGGCTGTACGATGGTGGTTAAAAATAATGAAATTGTCCAGATAGCAGCTATTTTCCCGAGGTCCTTTTTTCTCTCATTTTGCTTTTCTTTATTCTGGTTATCGTAGTCACATATACTCTTAAGACTACTCAAAACAAGTGCGAGGAATCAAAAAACAAATCAGATTGTGAATAAACCACTTGTTTCTAAATAAATTGAATAGATGCAGGTAAAAACATAGTCCAAGGCGGAAGAGAGGAGGTTACGAGAGGAAGGGAGTCTTTTGAATTTAGAGATCCACAAATGTATATATGCTTGAAAATTTGAAATATACATGCTCTTTCTTCTCTGTCTACTCCCAGCATTCATTTTGACTGACTCAGGCTTCTACATCATACTTGTATCAACTGGGCCTGCAAAGATGTAGAAAATACTTGTGTAATACTACCAATCTTACTCCAATTAATGTATGCAAAAAGTTTCCTTTGACTAATACTGACAGAATAAGTAGCAATGCAACCTTTTTTTGGAAAAGTGTTTTAAATCAACCATTGTTATTGTAATGTGTTTCAGTATGGTTTAATTTGGAGCTGAGTGCTGATTGGTTAGGGGCAAGGCTAACCAATTTATGGATAAAAAAAGCAAGGAAGGAAGTACAACTGAAATAAACACCCCAAAAAGTACTATTACTACTAAAATAAAAAGCCTCTGAATTAAAATAAGCCCAAAGCTTTTTAGCTGGAGAATAATTCACATGATGTTAAAGCATTTCGTACATTTGCTCCAATTTGGTATGAACTTCGTTTGAACGATCAACACAGTTGTAATTTGTAATGTTCCAATGTTGACCTTTGGTCATTTCAAATTCAGCTCGTGATTGATTATTCCTCTGAATGTTTGAATTGTCAGGGCCAAATGGAAGAAAAAAATCGAGACAAACACAACACACAGCCACATTAGGGTTAACAATCGACAGCATGAGACTGGATGGTTGTTTGTATCTCACTCAACTATTACGAATCGGAAGTTTGTTATTCCCATAAAAGTAATAAATCCTCAGGCTTTTGTCCTTTCAATTTTCTGCAGAATTGTCCATCGGATTTAATTTCCTCATGGTTTAAAACTTGAGTTTTGCTAATACATCATTTTAACTATTACATCTATTTAATATTCAGTCTCATGGTTACTGTGCCAGTAAAAGGTGGCCTAGATCTATTGTACATGGTAAATCAAATGAATCCCGGGTGCCTTGAATACAAGTAAATTACGACATTATGCATCGGTCACAGTATCTGCACGGAAAAGTAGGAGTGGGCACGCATAATGTTATTGAGAACCTGATTAAACATGTCCACATTGTATTTACTCTCCCGTCTCTGGTGACCCGATTGAAAAAGAGAGATTTGGGTCACAATCTGTAGCTATACTAAGTCATGAAATAAGAACCCTTTGTCACATTTAGCAGAGGTAAGGATTACTGTTTGGCACTCACGTTACCACAATAGCAGGTTTTGAGAATACTTACAAGCCCACGACTCATAGGGAGCCAGGTGAACAGAAGCAGCCTGGAAGTAGGGCAGGCCTTTGACTCTTTTCCCTACCATGCTGCCAACAGTCAGACTGAGGCAGTCTGCTTCTTCTTCTTCTTGATGCTCTCCAGCTATGCACAATTATATCCTAAATTATGTCAGCAGAAGCAGAAAGCAAACAGACTATATATATTTCTGCAGGAGCGCATCAACATCTCCCAAGTTTGGGGCTCTGTAGGGACTTTTGAAATGCTAATCTGTATGCTTACTCTGGATGACATGACACTGAGGTACATTATCAACCTTTTTTTTTGAAAGGAGAGAAAACATTACAGCTCTTTTAACCAAAGACAAAAAGAGCCTGAACAAAGTACGCTGTGGTTCTGACATGCTGTTTCGAAAATAAGACCGTGTCGTCTTTTGTCTGAGTACGGTTGAGGAGCAAAAGCTCATTTACAAGGATTGCATTTCAAGTCTTCCAGCAGCAGTGATTCCTGCTTGAATGGATCGTGCCTCTGTCTTCCCCACAGTATTTCACCACTAGGAAATTA
The DNA here is from genome assembly GCF_037954325.1 of Fistularia commersonii. NCBI lineage: Eukaryota > Metazoa > Chordata > Actinopteri > Syngnathiformes > Fistulariidae > Fistularia > Fistularia commersonii. The sequence continues at coordinate 5,874,906 of NC_141303.1, forward strand.
TCCACCTTCCTTTTCTTTGGATGAGTTGGTTTCTTATTCTCATTGGTATAATAGGTACATGAAGCTCAGAAATGATTGGGCTGAGCTGTAATGGAGCAGGCTGGAATGTGATGAGTTTAATTATTTTTCCTACATGCAATATATGTTAGAGCTTCATGGGATTCTACTTAGCTTTGTTTGATAAAATATTAGCACATATTTACAAAAAAAACTTGTATAGACCATGCTGGATAATAATCTCTGTATCAATGACATTTTCTGCTACATTAACATGTTAAACTACCAAATTATATGTGCGACATTGTGGTTCTGGATAACACGTATATTCATTACTCTAATTTACGGGATATCAAATGGCTAAAATGGCTATCAGACTTTTTTAATTCCTCTTCCTTCAGCCGAAGGGAATATTCAAATGTTTGTACTTTTGAAGACCTTAAAACACTTGATAGCCATAACTTTGACACTTTATATTTTATTGTATTTCTTATTCTCCCTCCTTCCTACTATTATCTATTATTCTTATGTTTTGCTTGAAACTTTGGCACAACAATTTCCTTCGGGATAAATAAAGTTGTCCTTATCTTATCTTATCTTATCTGATCTGATCTGATCTTATCTTATCTTATCTTATCTTATCTTATCTTATCTTATCTTATCTTATCTTATCTTATCTTATCTTATCTTAAAATGGTGCAAATTACCATTACAGTACATTGCAATGATGCAACCCTGTAGCTTTTGAGCATGAAAGTGAAACTCTTGTTTTGTGTCTGGGGAAATTTTTTCCAATTTTGATGAAATCCTGCACACCCAAAAAACACAGTAGTTATCTGTGATGAGACAGCATAGAATAATTTTTCAAGGATTAATTCCATGTAAAGGAGTTTTGAGTCAATGGGATGATAATGGTGCATCTTCTTGTCCTGGTAATAGACTACTTGTGTAGCCTTTATCTTGACTGCTTCATCATTTCGCTGCCAGACAAAAGCCAACCCCCACCATGGAGGGTCCTTATTGTCCTGTCCTTGTTTGTTTCCATTGCACTTTGATATTCTCCTGTGTAGATGATTCCCAGAAATTTGAGCTTTGCTTAAATGAAGTGTTTACAAAGGATCATGTGGTGGATGCAATCAAAGGAGGACACAGATGCTCAGGTCAGCCATGGCAGAGGAAGCAATATAGAAAACAAGGTTAGTTGACACATCATATGCTGAGACAAGGGTGCTTTTCACAAGGCTTATGTTGACGTAAGAAAAGACTGCAGATAAGAGGGAAACAATTGAGTTTAGTTTACACCTGTACCACTTTGACTATCCTTGCAAAACGGAGGAAAGAAAACTTGTTGAATTTGGTGTAAATACTTGTTAACGCTGATCAGTTTAGATAGTACTGAAAGCCTGGATTTGTTTGTTCATTTATTCATTTATGTGCTTACAGAGGCTTTCAGGAACTTTATTTTCAACAGCACTATTTTTTTGCATTTTATTTTTGTCTCTATTTAATTCTACTCATCATTGTCCTGATGTTTCTTTTTTTCCAATCTCAGTGTATAATTGAATGTATTCGCTATTCAGATCTCAGTAGCTGATTACCTCAATGAATTGTGCCTTAATTAGAGAGTTTGAATGGGAGCAGACAAATGACCTTTCTGGTGAATGAGTGTGCTCCAGAACTCTTATCGCCAGGAGTAATTTCAAAGCTGCTTCTTTAAAGGTGAACTGATATAAAACAACTCATTATTGGTTGAAAATAGACTTTTCAATGATGAAATTTTGATTTTTTTTTTTGGTCTATTTTGAGACAGCTATTTGTTTTTGCGGATATGGGAGATCTTTGCTTGTTTTCTATGGCTCTCCTATTTTTAAGAGTAGCTTAATTATCTGATAGATATGTCTCGTGAAGAACATACACCAATTTATTATTTGACTCTTCAGCTTCATTCACCTTCATCGCAAGAGTCAGATATTTACTTTTGCACATGGAGTAACAACAACAACAAACCAACAGGGGAGCCAATATAAAGCTGACTTTTACCATTGATCCATTATTCATACCTTTTACGCTGCATAGGGCCACCGGGCTTGGATCCAGTCTCCGCTGACACTGGATGACAGGCGGCTCACAGGTTTATTAGAGGTCTGACTGACAGAAAGAAATGAACAGTCAAACAACAGCAGCAGGTTCAAACTATGATGAGCTCAACTGAGGTAATTCTGTTAGATAACATTCAAAAAACTGGGTCAGCTGCTATTGCCATGGACTTTGTTGTCAAAGATGTATCGTATAGTTATGAGCCTTATGGGCAAAGAGACACAGGTACCATCCAGGGTAACGATGTCTTGTGGAATCTCACACAGCAATGTGAAAAATTTGCACAGGACATTCATTGTCATATATCATTTTCAGGACATTTGCCTCCCCACATGTTCCATAACAGATGTGAAATAACTTTTGCGCTGTTTGATGCTATTAGTTAACTGATGTCAGAGGTTTGGGATCACTGACCTATTAACTTTATGTTTACCTCTTTGTGTTAAGCGTTTCACAGTTGCTCACAGTGCAACAAAGTAAGGCAATCATATAAATGTGGACAGTATTTAACAAAAATGCAACTATTAACCAAGAAACAGATATGCAAGTAGATGCAGAAGTAGTGCCACTGAAACAAATTATATTTAGACTTGCAAAGATACCAGCAGAGCTACCATATTGCATATCAGTTATTGTAAGAATTCAATCCAACGTAGGTTCTTTAAAAATTACACCTCATCGCATTTGTGTCTCCACGGAAATGGCCCACAAAGCTTGATTTCATTTTGCATGCATAGAGGAAAGATCAACACCAAATCCTCCCTGAATGGGAAAATAACGAAGTCAACATGTCATAGAGCCGGGCCTGTCGCCTCCAGCATTGCTGCCTCACAAAGGCCATCAGATCTCTGCTGAGACTGCAAAGAGCCAAGGCCTGTCTGTCTTAGTGTGGGTGGATGAGTGTGTGTGTATGTATGTGTGTGTGTGTGAGGGAGAGGAAGAGAGACAAAGAAGGGGGGCTGCATACTTAAAGCTGACTGGTCAATTCCTAACTCCAGGACCAGATGGCTCAGTTTGGCCTATGATTCCTTAGGCTATTGTCCAGGTGAGCATTTGTCTGCATGAACATGCACATGCACATGCGCACGCACACACGCACACACGCACACACGCACACACACACACACACACACACACATACGCCCAAATGCATTATGTATGTGCATATATTGTATATGGATATACAAAACCCCCGGCATGCCAGGCACTGTGTTTTTCATTTATTTAAGACTGAGTTCTTCGTACTTCCAATATATTGAAACCTATGTGAGAATGAATTTTGAAGAGATGAAAAAAAAGCTATACAAAGATCAGCATATCACATAAACAAATACAAAGACATCAATAAACAGAAATTCAGGTAAATATCAAGCCTTGTGAATGCTCTACTTTGTGTAGCTTCTCATTAACAAAATATTGCGATGCCTTCTGTAAAACACTGTAATGGCTTTCAATTGATTTTTCATCCATGTCTCTCTGAATCAAGCCTGACCAAACTCTGGAATTACATTTGGCAAGCAAGCAGCCAACTGTGACTGAACCACTTGCTCTGCTCATGGCATTCGTAAGTGGTGTGCAATGGATTCTTAAATTCAATTTAGAATTTACCTGCAGAAAAATTAATATTTGATGTAACTATATTTGAAAACCAAAGGATTTCTGGCCAACAGCATTTTAAGAGAAAAGTGGGCTTGCCGTGGGACAGAGTAATGGCTTTTGAGATCAGGAGAAAACCTGATTGAATAAAAAAAAAACATTTTGGGTGACGCTTGTGGTTTACCGTACATTGTTTTTTGAGTCATGCAGGACCAGGAGACAGTATAGATAACTAACAAATGAACTTCAAGCTGGGTTTTGTAATTTCTGGAAGTACCTGATGCTATTTGTGCCGCTATGACAACAAAAAAAAAGAAGAAAAAAAGGATATATATTCAACAAAGACTTTATTCACATGGCGCTGCCACCCAATTCAAGCGTAGTCTCTCAGTCTGTTTGACAAATGTGTTTGCTTACAAACTAACTTCCATATTTTCCCGTCCTTTTAACCAATTCATTCAGCCTTGAACAGCAGATTCATCGCTTTTATATATATATATGTGTGTGTGTGTGTGTGTGTGTGTGTGTATGTATATATATATATGTATATATATAATATATATTATATATTATTATTATATATATTATATATTAATATATAATATATATTATATATTATATACATATAAAAATTGTACTTTGTAAAATATAATATATGTATATATATATATATATATATATATATATATATATATATATATTTGCAAATCAATGCATTAGATATGTATAAAATATAAACACATTTTTAAACTTAACAATACATATACATACATGCATTGGTTGATCATACCATTCATTGACAATCCCTGCTAAATACCCTCCTTTAACCCCCCCACACACATCAGCAATGAAAATTGTTCAACAGCCACACCAACATTTATTCTTCATGTTGCCTCTGCTTGTACGACCGACTCTTCACCCGACCCATATCTCACTCTTTCCTGCCTTTTTATTGGCTGGCTGGAGACACACCACCACTGGGAACACGGCCATAAAAAGATCAAACACACGCTTGACTACACAAAGAAGTGACTGACCTTTCCTGGCACATGACAAAATGGCGCCATGTGATCTTGTCTGTTTACATGATTTTCCTGTCCTTGAAAAACAGTACGATCATTGATTTACGAGTGTCAGTCAAGAGGAGAGATAAGAAGATAAATAGGTATAAAAGTCAAAATATTATGGAGTTTATACCATATTTCCAAGATGCGTATTATAGTCCATGTAATCTTGCATTATGATTGACCTTCAAAATTTGAGCAATAACGATTGTGAATCATGCAATCTCCTGGGAAAGTTGAGATTTGTCCTTCGGTATGTCAGTAAAATATTCGTATCACAATCAACATTCATATTTCTGTCTATCCATATTTCATAAAACTACTTTGCCCAAGCCCTCAATGCTACATCTTAGAAAAATGAACTGCATAAAATCACAGCAAAAATGTCCTTATGATGCTATGAGATAAGAGAATTTATTGTCATTTACGTGGTCTTTCTTAAAAATGTAACAATTCCCTCATTTGTAGAATTTTGTTTTGATTTACCCAAACCAGTGTCTTAAAGGACAGATGATAATTTGGTGAAAATAGAACAAGGGATTATAAATGCTGGACTCTATGCGCGTCCATGTGACCTGGATAGGAGGTCATGACAACCTGACCAGGGGCGATGCATCGCTTTGTCTTCATCGACAAAAGTGGCACAAAATTTGGATTTCAACCAACGGAGGCCCAAAAGTGTTGCCGATTATTTGATTGTTAGCACGTACTTACAGCTGTTGTTCCTCTTTTCACGCTCTTTCATTTTTTTTTTCCTTTTAAGAAAACAACTATGAGTGATTTTTGGGTACCACTCGTAAATTACAGAAGTGGGTGAACGGTAACCATGGAAACTGAAGCACACATGAGCTGTATTATAACAGTAACTACCATAAACGCCTTAGTCTGGACACTTAAAAAAAATAACTTAAGAGGCTTTGTGCAATGCTTCTCAGTCAATCCTTCAGCTGAGGGGAAAATTTGCTTCAGGAAAGAATTAAAGGTACATAATGCAAGTAGCTAAAATGCTTTCTGCAATTATCTCATAAGATGTTTACCTAACAAACCAGTGCATGGCGAGTTCAGCTGCTGTGCATCTACAGACCTTTATAAAGTGCTTTTTTCTAACCAGAGCACTATGCCTGTGCACGAAAACACAAACTCTTGCACATAGTTCTCTTGCTATCGGGCATTGTCTCAGTACATTTCCTCACTCTGAAGAGAAGGGACACTTTCTTAGGGTTTTACGACTGTGTATTTTGTATTTCCTCCAAGAGAATGATGCATTATTTTCCTTTAGTTTCCCTGTTATCAGATAAGTCTGAGAGCATTCTGGGGTGATCAGTGATGTGGTGTCCTCTTTAGCTCGTGCAAAGAAGAAATGCGGATTTGCTTTTTACGGTGCGAGTGCTAACTATGATAAGGATGTGTTATAATTGTCGGATTGGGTGGAGTCATCATCCATTCGACTTTAAGCTTCTTCTGAGGTCATTGATTTATTTGAGATTAAGCAATAGTTCCTCTCAAAACTGAAATCCCTTCCTGTGTACTTGAGGTCAAAGAGAGCGGCAGCATTATTAAGGTATTAACACCCCCCCCCCCCCCAAATGCAGAAACTTGTTTCGCTCATTACACTTCCATATTTGAACTTCACGGCCAAGAATGTGGAGTTTAAGACTGGAGAACTCAGACATTTGCTAAAGCTATTCGTATTTCCTAAATTTAAACCTAGATAGGCTCTTAAAGAATTAATGTCTTAATATGCCTGGAAATATAATTCTGATTTCAAGCACCATCCTTTTACTTGAAGCAATGTTAAGGTAAGGTTGAACTGAGAAGAGGATGTTTTTTATTTCAAATATAGATTGTTGGTGTTTCTGCGTCCTTTTAGCTTGTCTGAAAAAAAAAAGAAGTCATAGAAACAAATCCCCAACTTTTTATAAACATTGTTGTTTTTATTTACAAAATCAATACAATAGGCACTGTTGAACGTTTTTACTGACTGTCACCTAAATCTGATAAATTCACAGCGACCCAGTCTCAGATTAAGATGTTCACCTTCTAAACTGAAAAATTGTTTGTTTTTGTTTACATAATGATAGGTTCAATATTAAGATTATCCAATTTAAAACAAAGGTCTCAATTTGGATATGAAACATTTAATAAGTCCCACAATCTAACAACATTTAAGTATTGTTTGGATTCATGTTGCACCTTCTTGCTGTTTATATATATATGATTATCCTCTATTAACTATCAGCATAGAGCTCTAGCCATAAGTATCAACTAGTACGAATGATTCGTCTCTCATCTCCTCTTCTCAACTCTGTGTGTGTGTGTGTGTGTGTGTGTGTGTGTGTGTGTGTGTGTGTGTGTGTGTGTGTGTGTGTGTGTGTGTGTGTGTGTGTGTGTGTGTGTGTGTGTGTATGTGTGTGTGTGTGTGTTATGTAGCCTTCGGTTTGAGGGACGCTTGAAAAAGAAGCAGAGAGCAGAGCATTTCTCCTAGGGTGCTTCAAGTCGTGCCAGCGAAACTAACTGTGAGATTAGATGCAGAGACAGAGGGTGCCGCGATCTGAGTGAGACAAGAAAGAAAGGGTGGTTGTCTCGGTGCACAGCAGGTCCTTAACACATCCCAAGGCCAGCCATCTTTAGGTCTGCTGGGATACTGAGCTCAGGATACAACAGGGTGGGCTGGGGGCGATAGGGACAGGAAGGGCAGACAGCGAGGAAGTGGAGAAGACAGAGGGATGCTCGAAGGTAAAGAGTCACACAAGCTGAAAGAAAGGGATGGGTGTTTACAAAATGTTATAAACACTGATCTGAAGCATTTCATTTCCCTGTTAAATTACATTTACTTCACATTATGCTTTATGATTTTTTTTCATGAATGTTTGAATTTTTTTTTCAACATCTTGGCCCCTCAGAGCCACGCTGCAAAAAAAAAAAAAAAAAATCGCTTTATATCTTCCCACTGCATCACCGGCCATATGCTGATGATTCATGGTGCCCGCTTACGTAACCTTACATCTTGTTCTGCCGACACTCCGCTTTAAGGTTTGACACACACACACGGTATATCTGTACAGTTTCAAACTGAGTACCATATAGTTCACATTTCAAATCTGTATTTCACTGTACCATGTAATCTAACTTCTTCTTATACAATATTGTAAAAAAATGTATGCAGTTGCTGTGATCATCTTGATTTTCATTTCTTTCCACTGAGGTAATTAGGTTCTAATTATTTAGGTAAGTACAAAAGAAATAAAAAAAAGAGAAAATGCAAAAATAAAATAATTAAACAACAAAATATACCAACGGAAAGAAGAATCTTCATTCCACTTCAGTATTGTATAAAACACAACTTATCGGATCAGCCCTGATATAAAATTGTTTTTTTTCCACAAAGACGAAAATCGATTCACCTCGATCCCTCTGAGTTACCCGAGAACACCCCCCGAAACTGGCCCTCGACTCCGATTGGTTCGGTTACCCAACGAGGTAAACTCTTCCAAACATGAACCAGCTGCTTATGCAAATACTTTACAATTGTGGTGTTTCCGGTGGCCCGGTGTTTAACCATGTGAGGTATTTATGCATGGACGAGAACTCCCGATGAGTGTTTGTGTGTGTCCTTGCTATCCAGTGGATTATTAACTCATCCCTGCATGTTATCCAGCCATATCATGATAGTATAATACCAGTGCTGACGTCACTAATGATTGATAGACAGCTGTTTATTTGTACATTCTGTGTGAAAGTGGAAGGGAAGTATCCTGTGCATGAGGGGGGACGTAAAGAGGGAGGGGAGGCAAATATTTTGCTCCAAAGAATGGAACAAGAGGGGAATGTGCGTAGGTTTCAGATCAGCATGGAGCCGGAGTATAAACAAGCCAAAGGAAATTATATGTGTATCCACCTCACATATACATTAATGAACACAGGGCAAGGTTACTACAATTGAAATACAAATACAAACAGACTACTTGAAGTATTTATTATGGCATCTATTATTTGGGACTTCTCTGCATAGTCTCAGAGAATTTCCTGGACGATACTTAATAAGTGAAATGTGTTCTTTTTGGTGGGAAAATAAAACCCAAACACAGGTTTAGAATTAGACGTAATTTTCTGATTTTTTTTTTAATGAATTCTGGAAGTCCTGTTTTTTTCATGAAGATACAGTAGAAAATGGCCTAACTTTTTTTTTTTTTAATTATTTTGTGGGATAATGATAAATCTTAATCAACATGTTGCTCTAGTTTGTGCCAAGATAGGAATATAATAATCTACCAACACTGACTCAGTTTAAAATGCAGTGGATCAACAGTGAAAGATCAAAAGACCATAAGTCAGGAGAGGGTAGAGGGTCATTACGTCTTCATGGACTGACAGAGGCTTAGTGCTTCCTTCATCTATTTAAAGACATCTGCTGACCACAGAGCTGAGAGTGTGTATGAGTGAAAGTGTGTGTGTGCTTGCCAATGGTTAAAGGTTATGGTCTGTATAAACAGGGAAGGGATTTGTGCATCAGTTCTTTCCTGATTCTTTTGGATGTCTAACACACTGCTTCTTCCATAGATGGCATCAGATTGTATGTGTGAGCTCGTGTTTGACCCACAGGACGCCACCTCAGACTGCTGTCTCCATGGCGAGGGCTACTTCCTATCATCGGAAGGCAGGTTTCCTGTGCTGAGGGCGCCATTACAGTTTTGTGTGTACTGTCCACTGCTCATATTGGCTACAAGTCAAGCCGGACGCTGATGATGAAATACATTAATTCACAGAGTCACATTCAGAAATAAATCTTCTCAACTAAAATATATTTAGAAGGCATGTTTTTTTTAACAAATGAAATCTGGATTTTTTTTTCTTAGCCCAAAGATCTCAGTAGAAGGTCTTCCAATCTCATTGTTCATGCTGCAGCAGGTCGGAGGCAGAGAAACAGAGCAGCATCCGGGAAGCCAGTCTAGAGCATAATACTGTCAATGACTCATCATGGCCTTCAGATTAGATGCCTGCTTGCACGAGACAAAAAGAGTTTTCACTGAGTAGAATTGGGTGGGTGAGGACTCGGGTGAGGCTAAAGGTGGAGGAGGTCTCTCAAAATAGCAAAGGCAGGCCAAAGCCATTGTCTAAGCTGCTCCGCTGTCTTTTCTTTTCCTCCTGTTGAATGCTGTGTCTCTATTCGCCCCACCCTATCACTATTAACTTGACAGTAGACACACAGGCACCACGGGGGAAGCTGTTCTGCTGCACGCTATTCTTTCAGGATGGCTATTGTAAAATGTTGGCAATGAACAAAAGGCTGACTTTCATACATTTTGTAGACAAGTGTACAAAATGTAAAATCCCAATATTTCATAGTTAATTGCATGCATAGCAAGATTTACAAAATCCAGAATCCATGTTAATTTCTTGGTTGTTCATGACTCATCAACATCCAGCCTGCCATGCTGCAGATAGAAATGTTTTTTGGATCCGATGCAATGTGGTTTTTTTTTTTTTTTTCCAAAATTTTGTTTGGAGATCAAAAAAACCCAACCACAAAACAATAGATGATCCCCGGAGGCGTGATGTCTCTTGTTAAAACGTTTCGCATTCAAGCAAACCTTCTCCACTGAAGCCCTGACCTTCCGCCAATCATTGTGTAATAAAGTGCAAAGAAATGCTAATCGGTCTTAGTACCGTTTTTGCAACTTTTGGTGGCACTTAATTATATTTTGTGAATACTCTAGGTATGCTTGGGTATTGCGGAGGACTGTAAAACTAAAGGGTCACAGGGCCTGGAGCTTCTCTCAGCTGCCATTGAACAAGATGAGGCGATCAACTAGGACCTGTTGCCAGTTGATCGTAAGTATTATTTACACTTCTTGGCTAAACTGGGCTCACACTGGGCTTAACAAGACCCTTCTTAAGTGCATTTCCTTACATGCTGCATTGGATGAGAAGGTGTAACCTGGACATTCCAAGTCTTCCAATCTGGGCAGGTCGGCATGTGGTTTACTCTCCGTTAGGCTCATGTGAATACCTTTGATTATGCTTTGGTGTTTCATTGATCTACATTGATGCATGAAGTTTTTTGTTTCCTCTATCATGCTGTTCTACTATAACATTACGCTGTATCATATATACATATATCAAAAAGAAAAAAAGGAAATCAAAATATTGTAGAGAGTCACGGATGTTGGGGTTGATGCTTGTTTCTAGGAATTTTGTGATATTTGGTTTGGGGTGCAAGGAATTCTGAGGTTTTTTTTTACCTGGAATTGAACGGGAGTGTGGCTGTGACCAACAGCAGCTATTGCTTATTAAACAGACATTTTTACCGTCAGCCAGGTGTTTTCCCTGACTAAAATGCTACTATATGTTAAGATCGAAATTGTGATACCTGGTGTCAGGCAACACGTAGGACAGTGGATCTGTCAAACAGAATTACTGTCTCCTGCTATCTGCTACACAGCCAGAAATGACAGATTTTAAATTGCAGTCCACCTGTAGACTTTGAAGTTTTGGAACAGAGCAAGAAAAGGCAGTTTTATCATAGATGTAGTACACAACCACCCCCATCCTGAGCAATCCCCATCCAGATCAAGATGTTTGAATTGTGAGTGATTCATAAACCTACATAAAATGTATCTCATTTTGTCTGCTTTCTAATGTGGTTCACATGACTTTAAAATGCCAACACAAAGTTTTAGTTCGGACAAAATGGATTTCTTTTCTTAAGGAGATTAGTTGAAAATTCTGTAAATACTCAACTGAAAAAGCCACCCACAATCAATGCTTTCACAACTTTCCACATGCCGAATAAAGATTGAAGACGGTCAGTAATGGCGTGCTTTCGGTGAATTCACTGGACAATATGTAGTCATTTTCTTCCCCTCAGTGGTGCTGACAATGTGGTTTTGTACCTCCCCTCCACAACAGGAGTATAATGGCCTTAAAATGGTGACCATATAAAAGATGTTCTTTTTCCTCCAAAGAAAAGTCCCCAGCAGCTCTTTCTGACATTCCTGGGCTTGCTGAAGATTTTCACTGGCAACCTGACAAGCAGGCAGAAAGTGATCTTCAAACTCAGCATCCTTAAGCTCATGACCAAACACACGTTCCATACAGCTTTTGCATTTTGATCTCCCTACATAGAGACCTACTTGGAATTGGCACGATATGTGAATAAAACAGGGTTAAAAAATTGCCAAGTTCATGCATCAAATCCTTAAAAGCTTCCAGGGGCAAAATGTATTCCCTGGTCATGCTTCACTTAGGAAACTGAGTAAAGAAACCCGAAGGGGCCACTATGATAGTTTAACGTCAATATTTCTTTAAGAGGCTTTCAAGAAGATATGAGTAAAGAGATTTTTGACTTAGTTTGGGCCATGGCACTAAAAAGCAGACTTCTATTACATCACATTTATACAGCTTGGCATTGATATAGGGATTTAAAAACCCATGATTATACTTAAGAATCAATTGCGACTTACAAAGAGCCACTGTGGTAATTTTAGAATGGATGCTGCCCCTCTGTTTTTTATAAGCTGGTGACTTTTAGGTGGAAATTTGGCAATGCTGACAATGCAGTAAGAATATGTTTCTCTTTCTTCTGGCACTTGTGACAACATGTTTCACAAAAGCACTTTTAGCAAGATTCAAGATTCAAGGGCATGAAAGAACACATTATTATGCAATATCTTAGAATATCCGGATGGCACAAGCACTTAAAGGATCATATGTTTGTTGATGTTACTACTGTGCCAACTAACTTCAATTAAACACATATTCAAATTCATATTGTGGCCTCTTAACATAGTGTATATCATTTTGGTAGGTAACTTAAATTCTTTATGATTTATATACAGAGGAAGCATATGCATGAAACGCTCCTTGTTTGACCCAATGCACGTTTTACATGCTCCTGTGAAAGTACTTTATGGAAGTCATTTGACATGCACAAATCGTCGGTTATGTAATAAACATTCAAAGAATAGCTATTCAGTCTGAGAACTACATATGATAAGAAAAAAATAAAAATGCCTGATTGAGGGGTTTTGGTCTTGAACGGTGGAAAGAAAAAAAAAAAGATTGGAGCCACAAGTCAGTCACAGTTGGATTTCTAAGTGAGCAAAGTACTTAAAGAAACAGAGACTAAAGTACAAGCCAGAAAATATAAACCCCCACCCACCCATCCATCCATCCATCCATCCATCCATCCATCCATCCATCCATCCATCCATCCATCCATCTTCTACTGCTTATCCTGCACTCAGGGTGGCGGGGGATGCTGGAGTCTATCCCAGCTGTCACCGGGCAAGAAGCAGGGTACACCCTGGACTGGTCGCCAGTCAATCGCAGGGCCGCATACAAACCCACTGCACGTTTTTTCGTGGGAGGAAGCCAGAGATCCCGGAGGAAACCCGGGTCAGACACGAAGAGAACATGCAAACTCAACACAGAAAGGTTCCCTGTTAGAATCGAACAAGAATCCTTCATGCTGTGAGGCCAAAGCACTAAACAATGCACCCCCATGCCCCTCATTATATTTTGTAAATTTGTAACTTCTAGTATTCCATGCTCTAAGACATGTCATAAATTGCAATATAAGCCAATTAGATGTCCATCACATCATAAAAACCTACTTTCCTATCACCTGAGAACTTGTTGACAGCTATGATCCATGTATGTGAAATATGATAATGAATTGGTGTTGAGAAACTGTGAATATTAATATGATGTATGGATTTTTTTTTTTTTATCTCTGCCAATTCCTGCCTAAATTATAAGTTTGCTCCATCTCCAGTCATTTATACAGTGACACTTTTTTTAGCCAAGAAAGATGAACGTCAGAAATCATTTGGCCAGGCAAGTCCTGAGTCTGCACTATCTGATGAAACTGTTTCTCTGACAGCACTTGACATTTGAGTCATTCAGTCTGCTATGAACAGAACCACGAGGCACTCAGAGTCTTTACATAATAGCTGATACATATCAAGCAGAGCTAAAAGGGAGATAGGGAATGGCAAGATTGCAAAGAATGCCCACATTTTTGGATCTAAGGGAGGTGTGTGCGTATATGTGTGTGTGTGTGTGTGTGTGTGTCCACTTCAGATCTTTTTAGAAGCTTCGGCTATCAGAGAAATAGCCATGAAGCTGATGCTTGGTCAGAGACAGGATAAAAGAGAATAGATTCCAAGTCCAGAGGCGTCATCTGAATTGGAAACTGTTCAAACTTAAACCAAGCTTCGAAGTACTTATATAATTTGTTTTCTGATGATTGTCAGATAAACATGACTCCTCCGGCTCTTATTTCTCCATGGGTGACATAACAGTTCACATTCAGGGTTTCCTCAAGGTGCTCTCACCACTACGAACAACAACAACATTCCCTGGGTCAACTAAAAGTCCATCTCATCTTTATTCCGGTTCCAGGTCACTGCTCTTGTGGTGAGTGGCTGGCGCACGGAGTAGCTTTTCTTGGTTTTTTCCATTTTTTTTTTTTTTTTTTTTTAATTCCTCCCTTCAACTTCCCCAACTCCTCCTCATCGCAGACATCTCCCCTTTCACCTCACCTCCCGTTGCAGCAGACATTTTTCCTCTGACGGGACTAATAATAAGCTAACCATAACAATGAATTTGTTAGCAGCACGAGCTAACACAGCCAGCGCAACTAACGCAACCAGCATTATCAGCTCACTCTGGAATACGGTCCCATCTACCCGGCTATACTGGTACCTGAATCTCCGGTACACGCCTGGATCTTTGGTACCGCTCCACTGGAAGATGCCGAGCGGACAGAAGATTGCGTACTCCAGGGAACGGCTGCTTCAGCTGTTCCACCATTCCAACAACGCCGAGGTCCAAGACCGGATTATACATGGATGAGATTCTGTGCACCCCAGACCAGGATTCCCAAAACTTCCCACTCCCCCCGACCCCTCTTCTCAACAAAAAAAGGACCAGAAGAGGAAAGATAAAGGGCAGCATCAGACCCCACCTCAGACGGGAGAGAGATAAATACAGAGTGCTTCCCATGGTCATATTAGCCAATGTGTGTTTGCTTTGTGGAAGGATGGACGAACTCCAGGCCAATGAGAACCACACGAACGAGTGCTGGACTGCCTCTATCCTTGCATTTACTGAAACTTGGTTAAACAATAGTAACATCAACAACAATTCACTGCCCATAGATGGATTCGGTCATCCCATAAGGCCAGACCGGGACGCTGTTATCACAGGGAAAAACCTCTCTGCAGGTGTCTGCCTTTTTGTCAACCCCCAGTGGTATAAGACGTCACTCGTCTGGGAGACGTTTTGCAACTCAGATGTTTAGCTTCTAGGGCTCTCCCCTGCGCCCCTTCTGTCTCCCCACAACTTTTCCTGGTCCTTGCTAACATCCACCCCAAAGCTAATGCAGAAACAAGATCACAAAGCAGTGATTAACAGGAATTATCACGTTTCAGGGATCCTTTGAATCCATGGATTGGGATTAACTTATATCTACGTCTGCTAGTACCGCTGAGGAGATGGAGACTGTCTCATCCTACATCTCCTTCTGTATTGACAATGTCATACCCTCAAAAAGTTCACCACGTTTGCTAACAACAAACCCTGGGTGACCAAAGAACTAAAGAGGTTCTCAATAAGAAAAAAAGGATCTTCTCCACTGGCTCTGAGGCTGAGGAGAAGGAGGTCGAACAAGCCATAAGAACTGCCAAGCTGAGTTATAAGAACAAGGTGGAGCTAACATTTGCACAAGAGGACCTCCACTCAGCTTTGCAGGGGATCAAAAATACAGCCTAGGTGAACACTGCTTCCCCCAGTTGTTGACCCAGTCGAATCCCAGGGAGCAACCCAACATCACTCCCCACGACCTCAACTCCTTTTTCACCCGCTTTGAGAGCGACAACAGATCCCAGATAGAAACCTTAGTTTCCACTCTCAAACCGGGCTGCCTCGCCCTGGTCTTCAACTCTGAGGAGGTGGTGAGAGCCCTTAGGAAAACTAATGTCTCTACAGCGCCTGGTCCAGAAGGAATCTGTGGATGTAGCCTCAAACACACAACAGTGATTCCCATCCCAAAAAAAGGGGACCCCCTAAGGCTCTGAATGACCGCAAACTAGTGGCTCTCACCTCTCTGATGGTGTAGGCCATGGAGAGAATTGTAAAAACTCACATCACTGGAACTGAACCCCTGGCTGATCCTCTTCGATCCAATCCTCTCCGCTGCCCCACCTGCAAAACCCAGAGAAGGGCAACCTTCGTCCCCAGAGCAGTCCAACTCCTCAATTCCCATTACCCCGGAAAATCCATTATCAATATTATATATATGTATATATGAAATGTTGATAATTTTGATGCTGCTATCCCATGTGTCCCATGTGACAAATTGTTTTTCTGATTGTGATTTCTGGTTGTGATCTCCATGGCCACCAACTCTGCCACCCTTTTAGCTCCCCAGAAATACTTGGCAGTTTGGCTTGCCAAAAGAGTCAGGTACAGCAGCGCCTGAAAGTCCAGTTGGCACTGCAACATGCACCTATGACCTCACAAGCACTGCTCCGAGAGGTTTCTTCCACAAAAGCAGACCTGACTTTCGACACTTCAGATTCTATTCCTCCATCTGAGGAAATTCAAGACATTTCCCTGAGATGTGTGAACCCAAGACTTGAGGACAAGGTCTGGTACCTGTAGATTTATATGAATATCATGCCAATACCATCCCTTGCAAATGACCCCACCAGCAAGACACTGATCCGATGTAATGAGACTGGCTGTTTCTCCCCATCAACCTGTTCTAGGTTCCTATGGCATCGCTCACAGAAGTGTTGTTTCCCAGCAAATCTTTAGAGTCACGCGGAGTCCACGGTGTTGCCTGATCCTGCGACTCAAGGAACTCTAAGAATGCTGCATACTCTGAAAAACTATTCAGCACCAAACCACAGACAACCATCAGATACTGCATGTCCATCCCTCACAACTGCAGGTAGGTAACATTTTTGTTTAGAAAATTCCAGCACACGAGGGCTCAGCTGTGAGTATCCCCTCACTCCCCCACCTCACCTTTCACCCTTTCACCTTGGGAAACCCAGAAATGAGTTATTCTTAATCTGAATGCAAGACCGCTTTGCCTTTAAACGGTCTACCTGAGGCACGTGTCTCTTGCAATGCAGTTCAGAGGATCAGAAAAACTCCTTCACCAAGAATAGTTGATGATTTTTGGAGTTGTTGATAGAACAGTAGTTCAATTTTGTAATTAACTGAAATAAAAACCAGGTTGGACTGTTGAGTTTGTTTCTGCAAGGAAGGTTTTTTTGTATTTACAAAGTAACAAGGTTTGCACTTTCCCAGAAACCAGCAGGCACAATAATCAGACTGGAGACCAGAAGAGTCAAAAACATACTCCATTCTTAAATATTTGTTCCTTGTAGAAAGTGATTTGGCACAAAGGGCCGATAATCACCAGCGAAAGAAAACATTATAAAGGCAGAGAAAATATGTAAATTAATGCAAAAATACAGCTTAAATTAAGAAGCAAAATGTAGTTTGTACAATTTTTCATACACATAGAGCTGATTAGGACACAGAAAATGGATAATATGAACACCAGCCTGGCAACTATATAATGGTTTTGTTAACGGGTGCCAGCTGTGATTTCAGGTTGAAGTACATTACTTGCAAATCATTTCTATCCACTTTAAAATGCAATCCTTATTGTATATATAATATATATATACACACACATAGAATAAACAGTCATGAACTCAGAGATCATAAAACATTTATAAAGAGGATGTGATGTAACTATTATGTCTTCCACAAAAATATGCAAACACACAAAAGTGTCCTGTCTAAAAATAATGGCGCTTTCAATCCAAAGACCAATGCGACCCATTTCCATGAGGGAACTTAGGCAGTGATGTAACGTCAGAGTAACAACAGCAAATTGCCTTTGGCATGGGTGTCTCTGTCATGAAGAGAGGACATCAAACCTTTTGAAAATTAATGTTCACTGGCACAGAGGGAGAGAGAGAAAGAGAGAGCATTAGGTATGTACCCTTTGTTTGATCAAGATCATTCTTGTCTTGCATAAGACAAGTGAAAAGAAGAGGGCAGAAGAGGTGACCTGTATCCATTTAAATCACTCTTCTATTTAGCTTTATGTTTCTCTATCTTTATGTCCCCTGCAGTAGCATCTGCCTCTAAGAGACATGTTCTCTGATTTTTTTTCTTTAAAAGCAAGAAGGGAGCACACTGTAAATTCATGATTGTGTAAAAACCTTTCTCAGGAATATTGCCCGATTGCTCGCGGAGAGAGAAGCGAATTACTCTGTTTGATGGAAGCAACACGCAGGACCAAAGCAAAAGGTGGAAGGGAGAGGAGGGAGAAGAATGAGAGGAGAGAGGAGATGAGATTAGGGATGTATAAACACCGGGGAAGGTGGTATAGGAAAAATAATGGCTTAAAAGGAAATTACAGAAAGGAGAGAGTGATGGAGAATTTGCATGATGTTTTAGACTGATAGAAAACAAATCTGGAAGAAAATGGGGACAGGTGAATAAGATAGACAGATATGGTTGGGGAGGAGAGGAAACCTTGCAGTCATGGAGGAGTCACTTATTAAGAGGTGATAAGATATACACGAGCGCAAGCACACACACACACACACACACATACATACATACATACATAATCATACATACACAAACACTAGCTTGTGATATGCAATCACAAGCTATAATGTTAATTCGACACATATTACATCCTTTTTCCAGTGTCTCCATTCACTTTTAAGTCACGACAATTCAGACTGCTTTGTATGCAAGATGCATTCCAAGATGCATACTACTTACCCTCATCTGCCCTCTGCCTGTGTGTTAGCGTGCACGTGTATGCGAGCACATGTGAGTGTTTGCTTGTGCATTCAGATGCACTGGCATACTGCACTTGTTCAGTAGCCAAGTAGTTTCACCGGGCCACTAGTCCACAGGCCTGTCATTGGTTCAAGGGATGTGTTGTCTCAGCCAATGAAACTGTAGGAAGATTTTATGGCCATGTTGGTGCATGCATTCAATTTTGGTGTTTATGAGTCAAAGAGAGATTGAGACAAAGCACAATAGATGGTCAAAAAAGATCATTTATAAAAACACAGGCATGAGTTGAAAATGCCTGTGTCCTCAGTCATATCTCATCCTGTCTCACCTTGTTTCATCCAACTGAAAAAACAAAAAATCCTGCAAGAATGAATCCCAGTTCTCCCTACAGAGCAGTGTTGGCACATTGTAATTTAATACTCTTTCTGACTCCCCACCTTTTTCCTTTTTTCAACTTACTCATGCTGGCTAAAGTAGCAGAAAGCAAGCTTTCAGGGATCCCACAGCAGGGGTTGAAGAGTCACAGTCTTCAGTCAGTGAAAGCTTCTACCAACTTACTTGGATTTTCTACAGGAGGAATTTTCACTTATTAGGTTTACGTCTTCTATTTTCTCTACAGAATCAATATCAGTGATTCTTTCTCAAGAATTGAATTAAATTGAAACACCTCACTTCTGATTAATATCAACGCTTGACATGCACACAGATTTTCAGAGAGCACAGAAGAACATTGTGTGAGAGGAGTCAGTGTTGAATTCTGCCCAACATCCTGGCAAACAGAGTGAAATTAAGGTGAATAACATTATTATTTGATGGACAAAATTATCCATAGTTTTAAAACTTTTATACTGACAAGGAAGTGAAAGTGTAAATATTAAAAAAAGTCAGCGAAATAAACTCAAATTTGTATTTTGAACAACACAGATGGACATTTTTCTTCAAGAAACGGATACATATTTCGCCATCATCAAACCGTGTTCTGTATTTATCCATTTTTCACATGAACTCATGTAGTTGCTGCACATTGTTACTGTCCTTTTCTCTTAACTGCATCATTTCCAATTTTTATAGCACATATGTTTTGTCCTACATACAAAAATATATTTACAAATTGTAAAGGGTTTATATCGAAGTACTATACTTTTTTTAACCAAAAAAATCTTTCCAATACGGCTAGTGAGTGATAACTCTATTTGAAAAGCTCATATTTCTTTTTTTCCTTTTGACTTTTCCCCTTAAGGAGTGAACCCGGTGAATCATCTGCCTCCATCTGACCCTGCCCTACTTTAAAACTTTACACAAAATATAGATGTAACAGTACAAACAAACTCCTTGAACTCCTTTGAACCATTTGAAGTACTTTTGGTGTCAAAGTGTGTTTGAAACTGCCTGTTGGCTCTCAGAGATTTGACAAAAACTTACCATGACCTGCATGGTCGAGAACGTTCAACGACACAGGAATGCTTTCTGTTCAGTTGAGACAATGGTGAGGTGTGCCATAGGAGGGGGGCAAGATGGAGGTTGCATTGCATCAGGGAGCAGCTCTGAGCCCCTTCTTGTTTGCAGCGGCGATGGACAGGCTGACAGATTAAGTTAGATATGAATGTCCGTGGATTACAGTGTTTGCAGATGACATTGTGATTTATAGCAGGTGGAGGAAAATCTCCGTAGGTGGAGGTTGGCTCTGGAAGGGAGAGACCGCAGCATTTAGGGAAAGACAGAAGGCGGAGATGAAGATGTTGAGGTTTTATTGGGTAGTGGAGAGGATGGATAGGATCAGGAATTAGTCCACCGGGGGATGTTTGTAAGATAAAGTCAGAATGGCCAGACTGAGATGATTTGGACATGTAATAGGGAGGGATATTGACTTTATTGGAAGAGGGAGACTGAAGTTGGAAGTGCCAGGCGGGAAGATAAGAGAAAGACCAAATAGGAGATTTATGGATGGAGTATAAGAGGACATGAAGTTAGTTGGCTTGAGAGAAGAAGATACAGAGAATAGGGTTGGATGGAGGCAGATGATTCAATGTGATGACCCCTGAGGGCAGCAGCCAAAAGGAAAAAAGAAGTTCACTTTTTTCATTCTATTTCAGTTATATAAAAGTGCAAGGCAACGTGTATATGCATAACATAAACTAACTGTTCATATTTCAGAATAATACAGAAGGAATTATTCATGAATTACATTCAAGGGAACACGTCATCGGTCTGTTTGTTAAGTCAGTAATAATGAAAAGACATGAAAGATTAAGGCTGGTCCAGTCACTGACACGAGTACTTTTACATGTGGCAGTTTTACCAGAAAATATTCAAAAAGTTTTTTTCTTCTTTTGAGTTCAGAGGATGATTACCATAGAAAGAATTTAAATTTTTAGCAGCAAGGAATAACTTCAAAGCAAATGTGTTTTTCTGTTGTCGGCCTCAAACCTCCAAAGTCTCCACAGAATGATCTGAAAGTTGAATCTTTCAGTTCAGCAAAGAAGAAAAAAAATAGAGCACCACCATCAAGTAAAGGGTTTACTTGGTTTGCTTCATTTTCTTGTTGCTGATCTCTTGCGAAAAGTTAAGCTCAAAGTTTTATAAAAATATAAGGTAAAATATTTTGCAGTACATGTAAAATATTAAATCACATTTACTTCAATGAGTACCCATAACACAAGAGCCAGTCTGTGCTGTAGGAGCCAAAGATTTGCTTGAATAGTATCACGGTACATTCAAGCGCATGGGGACACACACATTAGCGAGGATAAATATGTCTTTAGACGCAGCAGGGGTGGAAGTAGGCGATGCAAAATGGGTCATCACTAAACTCAATGCTTCTAAAAAATGCTTTTTTAAAAAATATTGCATTCCTCCTTCCCCTTGTTGCTGATTGTTTAATATCCAAGAATAACAATGTCGTGCCAAGATGCCAAACCAGAAGCACTCAGCTACTCAGGAATTTTTAGTTCAAGTTTATTGTCAACATCACATGATATAAGGGTTATGATGATGAATATGATAAGATCCATACCATCTTTTCCATCGATGTGGTGCTCTATGAGTCGGAGGACAACTAACATACATGGCTTTGCTGTCAGGCGCCACTTGGGTACCTTTGTTATGACTTTGCAGAGTCTGAAAAGGCAATGTTTCCAGCGCAGGAAGAAATAGCTGCCACCACGTCTTTTAGTGCTGAAGTCGCAGGTACAGAAACAGCAGATTTGTTTCATTAAAGTGTCTATAAATACATTTTCTACCAGAGCCCTCTATCTGAATGATTCATTCTGAGTCTTGTTTGAATTTCCAATGTCAAACAACCTTGAAGTCTTTTGCGAAGTCCCTTTCTCTGTTTAGAGAGTTTATTCGCAGGTGCCTGACATGTCTCTATTATTATTTTCTTTCTTTTGGTTTTTCTACATTTTCATTGCAGAGCTCCACGCAATGCGGCAAAAAATATTCAATTTCCCAACAGCACAGTCCTACCTTTAAACCACTTCGCCTTCATATAACAGTGCAAGTGTATTTGTGTGTGTTCATCTGAGATCACTCTTATGTCAGACACTTGAGATCCAGGACAGGGACAGATTCTTAAAAATGTCCTGCACAAAACTAATTGTTTAATGAATAGATTTGAAATTCCTATCTATGATGTCATCATCTATCTTGTGCTATTCAATGCTACGCGGCTGCTCGGAGAAGCAAGTAAGTGAGGTGAAGAGAGGACACCGGCTAAAGCTTGTCCTCTTTAAAATCTTCTTGGAACTTTTACTTATTTGTGCATGCGGGTTTGACCAGCCGTTCCCATATGCTTTATGACAGCAGCTTAGTTTGATGACCGAGCAAGAACTTTTCCACCTGCCTCCTTCAATTATTGGACGTTACTTGAAGGCAGGCTGATGTTTGAAGTCCCAGAAAACCAACTGAGTTCATTTCTTGACAGTCATTAACACTGTGCACGTGTAGCCTTTTTGTGTGTGTGTGTGTGTGTGTGTGTGTGTGTGTGTGTGTGTGTGTGTGTGTGTGTGTGTGTGTGTGTGTGTGTGTGTGTGTGTGTGAAGGTTTGTGACACATTATATTGCATGGCGCAAGACTAATGTGTTTGTGAACTTGTCCACTACCATTTTTGTCAAATTCCGAAGGATTTTTTTTTTTTTAACTTTTGTGTTGTTTTATTGCCTTTTATACATAAATGTCCTGTTTTTCATTTTAATATGATAAAATCATATCAGGGCTTTACTGAATAAATCTTTAGAGAAATAGAGTTACATATTGTATAAAATAAGACTGTTATATATCAAATTTGGCAGTCCCTACCTTATGATGAACTGCTTTTCCAAATATTAAGGTAATCTGTTCGACATGCCCCCCATCAACAACACACATTGAAACATATATTTATAAATTTCAGTGTTAATGCAAGTAAAAATAGTGGCACATTTGAAAAATCAAAGGGTTTTGAAAGTGTGTTTAGTGCCAATATGTTGACATGTACTGAGGAGGGATGGTGAATATCTGGGTTGAGAGATACTTAGGTTGCTTCTGCCAGGAAGGAGGGCGAGAGTTAGACCAGAAAGGAGATTTATGGATGAAATGAAAGAGGACATGAAGTTAGTTGGTGTGAGAGAAGAAGATGCAGAGGAGAGGGTTGGATGAGGCAGGTGATTCGCTAATCCAACCCCTAAAGGGAGCAGCTGGAAGGAAAGGAAGAAGTTTAGTGCCTTATTTGGGCATGAATATTTCTGAAGAAAAAAAATAAATATGTAAAGCAGTCAAATTTCCTTCAGGTTTCAATGTTCAGACTGAGGATTTATTTTAACTCTTTCACAAATAGAATCACTATGAACATTCATTCATTAGTCATTGTCTATCCCGCTTATCCTGCGCATAGGGTTGTATTGTGGCTGGAGCCCATCCAGACAGTCATAATTTGGTTTACAGCTAAAGGTATTTTCACTCCGATATAACCTCTTTTGTTTTGGGGAAATATTACAATTCATATTTGAAAATCTTATATTAGTTACTTTTTACAAATACTTTGCGTTGGAATATTGAGGTGTCTGAGTTACATTGATTCCCTTTTGCTTTCATTCACAAAAATTCTGAAGAAAAAAAAAAAGAAATTACAGGTTGAGTTTTTCTCTTTCAGTGTTGAATCAGAAAATATGAAGACACATCATGAATTAATAATGATGAAGGTGTTTACAGAAGTCAGTGTTTGGAATATTTGTGTGTGTGTCTGTGTTTATGCTGAGAGGGGAAATTAGCAGTGTGTGAATGTGGATGTATTGTGGAGGTGGTTAAAAAAAAAAAAAAAACCCTAAAGCGTAGATGCGTGTAAGTAAAACAGGGAGACTGAAAGATGAAAGAGAATAATGCAATAGAAGAATCGCTTGTCACTGGGGGCTGCAGCTCAGCATGCTGCCTTTCTCTGCATTTCCCTCTGTACTATAACTTTATATTTATCTCCTCACCTAATTTCACATTTTCTTTAACATTCTCAACATTTCCCAAGATCCTGCAAAAGACGATCTCTTGTCTTTTTGTACAAACACCTCAATGTGATTCGGTTTCTATACCCGGTTAATACGCACTCGAGCGGATGTGCTATTGATAATCATCCAAGCTCAGTGAATGGCTGTCACAGCTTTGAGCCTGACAGGAAATACCGAGAAAAAGAAAATGTTTACCCGAGTCTCCTGGTTCATCTGTTAAGAAGACATAGAGTAATGCTGATAACATTTCATAAACAGCCCCCCAGATGAATGGAACACAGAATTTTATGTCACCGGCATGCTAATGTTTTGTTCCTAAATTAACACAGTGGAAGTTCTAACATTGCTTAATATCAGCAGTAATGTTGCTAATTTTTGTTGTGACCGAGTTATATAAGGATGAGATATGACAGATGACTGTGAGAAATATTTTAACAAACAGATATCAGTATGTAACTAGTATGTATGCAACAACAAAAAGAATACCAGATAACCAAGCTTTCAAAACAATGATATTGCTTCTGAGAAAGAAACACAAAGTTGGATTAAACTTTAATTTGCATTGACAGCCATTCAATCTTTTACTTAATCTTTGGTAATAAAGACAAGAGTCATAGCTAGATTTAGTAAGTCAGTAGTTAGCAATTTATAATAACTACCAGCCACTTTTAAATGGTCATTTACGAATATCATTATTTTTTTCACTTTCAATGATCCCATTCAACTTTCCATTACTTTCACAAACAAGTATATCTGGATTTACACCTTCAGTTATATAACTAGTTGCGGGTTTATTTATTAATGGACAATGTGAAACAAGTCTTGCTCTGGGTTAAATTAAATTAATAAAGATAGCAGCACATTTTAGCAGCACACGGCTGTTTCAGCATCTACCATCCCGTATCCGAGGCGACGCTGATCTCAGTGAAGGCAAATGTTTCGGGGCTCACGTTGCGGTGCAACAATCGCTACGGGGCAGAATCTTGGGTCGTTGACTCCAAGAGAGGATTTTCTGTTTCATTGTTCTGAATATTGTTGATAATTCTTCAAGAACTGACATATATCAAAACATATAAAACAGCATAATCAGCAATGGACTAATGTCATCACCTGATTGGTTGTTGCATGGAAATAGTTTCATAGTGTTTGCAATGGTTGCCGATGAGTTTCAAGTAGATGTGCGGAAGATCAAGCTGATAAAATAAAGATTATTATTTATCAAAAGATCATTAAATTACTCTTATATTCATAAACATGGTGAGCATGATATACACCAACTACGGTTGGATTTTTTTTTCCGTATAGCCATTTTTGTCAGATGGAATCTTGATGTTCCAGTAAAACATTAGCTGTGTATTGATTTTGACTGAAAAAAAAAAAAAACATGAAATGGTGCTGAAGCCCTTTTAATCTATTTAGTTTGAGGAGTTCTAAAAATAATCCATATGTGAAGACGGGAAAGGACAGCACATTTTACCCACAGTGGATTTTATGTATGGGAATGCACGGGGGAAACGTGTTGTTTTGTGTGTGCTCGTTTAATTTATTGTTGGCCTCCCCCGACATACTACTTTATGTGTGTATTAGGAGAGAATCCAGGCCGCATCCCCCGGGGAGGCAGACTGAGGCTCATATCCAATGCTCTTTATGAAAGAGTGCTGTCCCCCCTGTCAGATCTCTCTATATCTCTTCCTCAACTCCCTGTGCCTTCATCTCTCTCTGCTCTTTATATTCCTCTTTCTTTTCTTTCACATCTACTCGCCCCGCAGCACCCCCTCCTGTTTTTCATTCATCTGGCTCCCAATATATCTTTTCTCAAAATCTATCAGAATTTCACTTTGAAATAGTTTCCCCCTTTCTCTCTCTCTCTCTCTCTCTCTCTCTCTCGCTCTCTCTTTTGCTCTCTCCCGCTTGCTATATGTGCACGGTATCCATGATGTAATTGAAATTCATGCCTCACAGCTAAACCAGGCGCCTTGACTCATGATTTATTCTTCACATTGTATAAAAGTCAAAATCAGTTCAAAGAGTAGAGGGCAATTTAATGCTTGGGTCAAAAAAAGATGGATTTATAAACTGTTTGCTTTTCAGACAGCACATCAAAATTACTCGTAAAAGATCTAATTGCCTTTTCTGTCAACAAAGTCCTGGCTTTGTACTTTCTAAATGTGCTTTCAAGACATTTTTTTTGTGAAATGATCTTAAATAAATTGATGTTAAAACGCCGTTATCACTGCATATTCTTTCTCAGGGATTTCTTTCTTTCTTTCTTTTTTTTTTTTTATTAATTACTGAGCTTTGTGCACAGGAGTTTCTTTTTTGTTTGAACAATTATCATCTTTTCTATCTTGACCCTCATCACAGTGTCACTGAGGCCCTGGTGCTCGGTTGGTGTGGCGCCAGATAGGAAGCAGCTGACGGCTGTGCAGGAAGTGGACAATAAAGGACGCGGCAGACCTCAGGCGACCAGGAGAAGACAGTGCGTAATAAATGACACTCTTTAGCACAAAGCAATTATAAGAACAATTTGTCATTGTCTCACTGACTTAAATAGGTTTTATAGGCTTACCACTCAATAGATCATTGATAACATTGTCTCAATTAAATACAATGAATACTGACTATGTATGACCAGGTAAGAGGGGCATTAAAATGAGAATCATCTGCAAAATCAATGAGTTTTCAGCAATGAAATGGCTGCATATGATTATCTGAGGAAATGGAATTGTTAAATTAGCAGTAAATACACGACCTGCATTTCTAGGTTATATATGAAAAGGTGCTATTGCATCTACTCTTTGAAGACGTCACATTTGACGGTCGCGTTCATCAGATCTTGTTATCAACAGGGTCGGCTGATGTTTGAATATCACACCATGTATGGTAGATAACTTTGCGAAGGTATTGTCCAAATTTTAACTGTGATTTCATACCCGAAGAACTGAAGGGAAATGATTGGCATGCCATGTGCCTCAGAGAGACAAAAGACAAAGACCAAAGCGTGTCTCTAAATAGTGCTGCTGTACGTCTGTGTGCTCCCTGTGGCTCCTGTAGACTTCCTTATCTGAGAGGCATCAGGCATTGCTCGTCTGAAGTCACAGCTTCCCATTGTTCCTGGAAAGACTGGAATTTTGCAGCTGGTACAATGGGACTGACACAGCGGGGACATGGAGTGAAGTTTAAGTTTGTTATTGTCATTTATGGTCATAGAATAGATACAGAGTATATTAAGGGTAAAATAAAAGGCTGGGTAAAATCAAGTTGTTGTTTTTTTTTTAGTTATAACCAATGAAATTATACAGAAATAAGCTGCTGCTCACTTGCCGTAATAGCCATGATATGCTAAAAAGTTTACTTCATATGCAGAAAAAAATGCATCAAATTGAGATAAGTTTCTCTACCGCGAATTGGAAGTTACTGTTTCTGCTGCTGGTTAGAGGGCATTTACATATTTATGATAGTACTTATATAAAATACTTTAGATAAACACACAGATCGGTAAAAAAAAAAAACATTATACTGCTCAGGGAAACAATATCAATTCTGTTCAGTTTATGGAATAAACTATCATTTGTATCTTTATAAAATGTGATTCAAACTTGTAGAGGCTGCAGTACAATCAGCGATAACAACACGATGTCTGTAAATCTCTCATACTGCAGGGTCACTTTGGAAGATAATTTGCTCTGTAATCAGACAACGCCCTCCCCATGATTGTCTGGAGGGCTGACTGAGATCCTAAAGTTGCCTGATTGTCTTGTTGTGGCGGGACTGCGGTTCGGGTGTGAGGTGTCATTTCGACTTGACATCATGCGCTGAAGTAGATTGATGTGACTTGAGAAGGAAGAGATACGAGGCTCTTTAAAACATTATGTTCCTTTAAGTGCGATTCAAATGCACCTTTTGCAGTGAATGTGTCAAAGGCAGGCTGATCTCATTAGCAGTGCATTTATCTCGAGGGAAGTTGGTGTGTGGTGTGAAAATCCGACTGATTGCTGTTACTGTAATGTTCATTGTATTGCTCTAAATACTAATGAAACATCAAAACGTGAATAATTCACGTTTGCCTGACTGTTAGTTGTGAAGGGTATCAAAAGTGCTGATGTGACAATATTCGTTCACAGATTTCATCCAGCCATTGAGTTTTTTCTGGCCAGAATCACTGTCAAGTCGAGTTCAAATAATAATTAATTTCCCTTCAGTTTTCTTCCCTTAGCGATGAAAAGTGTCTGTGTTTGTGTGTGTGTGTGTGTGTGTGTGTGTGTGTGTGTGTGTGTAAGAGAGAGAGAGAGTGACTGTGTGTTTTCCCCAAGTCCCTTTCACGATATGTGTCAATCACTTATTTTAAAGAGCATTTTGAAAAGGTCACAAGGATGTGAAACGGGGACAGAGCTATGGAGCTGGTGATTGGCAAGTAGAGGCATAAGGGAAGGGGTAAATAAAAGCGCCATCAAAAGGATATTTCTTTATTTATTCATTTATTCATTCATTTGTTTTCAAAAAACAATGATACCAGGCATTATACATTATGAGGAAGTTATATAAAGAAGTCTTGAAAACTGGCTGGGCCACATTCTTGATTCACTCAACATAAGGTTTTACACAAACAGAATATTTCTTCTGCATTCCTGCCCAACCTAATGTTCCTGTGGTACTCAGGTATGTTGCACAACAACAGATCAAGTGACTCTTTTCTGTTGTTTATATAAGATTTGGTGAAGAGATTATTAGCAGGGAATCAAAAAAAACAACATGGTCAATTCATGTGTAGCACACCTGAAATCTTTTACAATGTGGAGTATTGTTTCTTTTTTTTGCATTTAAATCTATTAAATATATTTCCATGATGGCACAAAAAGAAAACAAAAAGAAACATTTATTAAAAAACAACTAAGATAACAAACAATTACCCTATTGTGTTTTCCATTGATTTACACATTTTCAATTGTCATCCTACGCAGATGAATTTAAAAAACTGCAAAGAACTTCAATCTACACAGTAAAGTTCAAACACCCAACAGATATAAATGAAAGTGAAGGGAAATGTCATTACTTTTCATTGCTTGTACTGTAATTCAAAATAAAAGGGATATCGCAAATAAATGCATGGCAATAATTAATAGCGGCGGCAAAATCAGGATGAAAGTAAATCTCAAAGAATCCCATCTGTCAGAGTTGCAGAAAGCAGCTGGTGCTCTGACCTGTCACATGTCACAAGAATTCTTTAAGCTCAAAATGTTCTTCCTGCTTCCTCAGCCTGCAGATGATTGGCTGAAAGTCTGTCCAACATTACCAACCATAGTAGTGTTTCAAAAATACTTCACAATCCTTATCTTGCTGCTTTGAAAACTGCATGACAAGCATGTGACATCAATACCTCCATATTCATTAGCAGGCTTCAGGCTGGTATGAATATGTGTGTGGAACATACAAACTGTTCTGCGTGAAAAATGTTCATAAACTCATGCGTTCGTTCACTGGTCTCCAGGCAACAAACTTTTTAACATGTCTATTATTGCACAGATAAAAATAATGAACGCATTAAGAAATAATATACTTCTAATCCAGCATGGATTAGACTTAAGTACCGGTCAATGAAGCAATTTAATTTACTGATTTTAGGGCATATGGGTTTGTTGACCATGGATTGGGACTCCTGTTTGGTCTCCTGTTCTTCCAAGGCCAAGACTTATCTCTAAGTCTTAAAACTTACTTCTTGTGTTTCACAGGAAAAAACACAGTGTTCCTTAATTATTAAAAAATAATTTAATACACTTTTAAATTTATTGTCAAAAACACATTGTTTAAAAAAAGATACATGCAAGATATTCTGTCATACCCCCCCGATATCACCGGTGACGCAGCCCTCTTTGCCATCTATGGTCAACCTGGAATTAGAAGAATTCAAATTGGTTCGTAACATAACATGAAAAAAATATGTTATTAAGCAGTTCCAAGGGACAGGAAATGGTGGTGCTGCTGTTTTGTAGTGATGTATTTTTCACAAGAATGCTACACAAAATGTGCTGTTAAAATTAAGCACGATTTCTTTGAGCTCAGTGTGCCTTGCTTTGAATGATTTGACAACATAATTGGTTTAATACAACGAAGGAGTCAACACAAGATAAAATCGCTCTAAAGCTTATGTGATTGACAGCTTCATTTGAACATTGGAGTCACCTGGCTGGAGCATCATTTCCTGCTTCTCTGGCATTCATAAGGGTTGCACTTGAAGCACAAAGTGATCACAAAGTGCTTTTCCCAATGATTCAGTTTAACTCAATGGGAACATGTAAACAATCAAACAAAATCTACTTAGAACTTAGTGGAAAAAAAGGCATTTTGTTCAAATGGTATTTCACAAAATACATCAGCAATTCTTGAAACACTGTAGGTGTCATAGCTGCTACTTTTTATTCTGGCCAACCGAGCACAGTAATGAGTCGGCCAGCAAGCCGTTGTAATTGGTTCCTCTCTTCTATAGTTCCCTCCCTGTGTCTCCCAAGCTCAGCACTGCAGTGTTGTCAGTCCCACTGGGAGTTTTTCTGCACTCCCTCCCACAGACACACACACACACACACACACTGCTGTAACCTGGAAAAGAATACAAAAGCACAGCCTCAAATTCACCACGGTCGGGCACGTGAAGGGGTGCGTGCACCTTCCTGGATTCGCCCCACTGCTCCCTCCTCCTGCCCAAACCACCACAAGTGACTCCCACGCATCTCAGACACACACCCGGTGCCAGCAGCAGGCACGTGGCTCTGTGTGTGTGTGTGTGTGTGTGAGTGTGTGTGTGTTGCTCATTAGTCGATAATAGATTCAGTGAGATTGACTTTAGGCCCTGGATTAGCCGTCAAGCAAGTTATTGACTGGCTAACGAGAAAGTGCGATAGAGACCAATATATACACAACTATTGAATGTAGGAAAGTTAAATGCATTAAAATGCTATTTGTTTCTCTAATCATAAGACATATGGTGGCAGCAAGGCGAATTATTCTTAATATCCCGTCTATCAAATTTCTCGATGGAGGTGGTAGTACTTCACTCATACTGACACAGGCAGGTTTGCTTGGTTGTTCTCTTCAGATTATTCACAATGAACAAATTCCTTTGAGCACATGCAACCGCAACAACACTTTTCAGATTTTGAGAGATATAACTGCATCGCTTGAGTTTCTATTTTCAGGCAAGAAGGGAACTTGCGGCAGTGGGGTTTGAAAGAAGAACATCTCCATATTGATGCTCTTTGCCGCAGTCTGAGGAAGAGCAGGGATATGGTTAATTAATAATAAAGATTTGAAGTTAAAAGCAACTGCTTTAAAAATTATGGATTTCGTGATGAGAGGGCTGGTGTTACTTTTTAAAAACAACTTCTGCGTTAAATCATACTTCTGTCAAATGCAGACGGTGACAAAGAGTCAGTGATGAGCCCACCTTTAGGTGTCAGTGGCCGGCTTGTTTTTGCCAAGACGTACTCATCTGTCTGAAACAAGCAAACTACAATGGAGATAATTTATTTTTAATTACAAGGAAACAGTTCAAGAGTCTATGAGTCATGATAAACTTTTTTTTTAATCATGTCTACAACAAATTGTGTACATTTACAGTTTATTTAGTTTGAAAAGAAGAAACCTTTTGGGGAGAACCAGGCACAAAGTTGATGGCTAGACCTCAAAAGAGAAGGTTAATCCAAAGGAGAGGAACCTGAAATGCAAACATTCCTCTACCCATTCCATAACTGAAAAGTGCAGGAAATTAATAAGCCTGAGATCTTTTAGACAATATGGTGCTTGAATATGAAAGGATTTGACATCATTTTACCTTCATGTATCAGCGCTGTTTGAGCCATATTGTTGGGAATTGAAATAAAAAATTCTTGAGGAAATTATAAATATTATCTCTTATTATGATACGTGTTTTTTTTAACATTTAAAGGAAGAAAAGATACATTTCACATTTCAACTGTAATGTAATTATTGAAAATCCATACTCATTAAAATGATCTATCTATCTATCTATCTATCTATCTATCTATCTATCTATCTATCTATCTATCTATCTATCTATCTATCTATCTATCTATCTATCTATCTATCTATCTATCTATCTATCTGTCTACCTATCTATCCCTTTTTATGAATATATTTTCTGATCATGAGCAAGTTTGTTTAATATGTAATTTTTCCCACTGTTTCCATCAAGCATTGCGTCAACAACTGTTGAACACTTCAAGCTCCGCCCAAAAACTTCTTGACACTAAGAAAGTACTACTACTTTGCAAAGTAGAGACTTTTCAGGGAACTAAAATTAGAACTTGGTTTCTGCGGTTGACTTTGAAAAGTCTTCACATTCCAAGGGACTCTCTTGGGAAAAGTCCTGAAAGTATATGTATCCTTTTTGTGAGAGAAAAGATATAAACCTTTTGTGTCCTCAAAAGGCTATATACAGTTACCTTAGCAACCAAAAATTAGCCCAAGGGTGTACAATAATGGTGCTATACAAATGGAATCCTTCTGTGTATCTATTTTTGACAGAGCCTTCTTTAACTTTATAAAAATTGAAATGAATTGTTCCAAACACACTGTGCTGGAGACCCCTTTACACTCTGGTTGGCCTGTAGAAGATGAATAAACAAAAGAAACAAATTATTTCAACTGGCCCTCCACTGTTATTTTCACTTTTTTTTTTTCATCTTTTTGGTGCAGAAATAAATCCAGAGCAAACCATTAATATACAACTATGCATGCAATTTATTGGCTAAAAAGCAGACCATTTCATCCCAAACAGTTTAATTAACCCTCAAGGACAATGTGATTAAAAATGACTAAAACTGACTGAGAGTTATGTCAAGTCCAAGTGGTTCGTCTCCAACAGGAATAGTTAAAATGCCTTCTTTTTCCTCAGGTCCCGTTCGACATACGAGTAAAACATGCCCATAGGGACTCATTAACAGCCCAAAATGGCAAGTGTACATCACTGACCATCACATATTGCTGGATATGACCTCGCTTGGCTTTGTATCAAAACTCTTCACTCTCTGGAATTTTGGTAAATACAAAGCAGGGAAAATCACCAGCCCCCCCACATACAGTGTCACAGTTGGAGATATCTTGAAGGACCTACCAGCATATGATACTTTTCTGCTTCTCCTTCACTTTGAGGAAAATTCATAGTTCATTTTGGCTATTCTTTGAGACACTTATTATGTATTGCATTAATCATTTCAATTCACAGGGGCAGCAGAGAATCTTTGGTTTAAAACAAGCGAATCATTTATGTGCAACAGAGCTATTCGGTGCCTTTTTTCAGTTAGATTTTCTGGCAATTATGTAACTTAGAGTAATGGTGCTGACGGATATAATCATACTCCAGAAACCTTGAGCTATATAAGAAGATATATTTGCAAAATAAAATTTGACTTTCTTTCTTCACCAGACTGGAGCCAGTGAAGCAAACCCCCCCGTGTCTAATGCTTAAAACTAAGATTTGCTTTTTTTTTTTTTTTTTTGCCTTTGACCTTTTGACTCACTGCTTTAAGCTAAAAATTAAAATTCAGTGAATTGCTAAGACTATTGTATATAATCTTATCTCGAAGTCCATGTTTGGGCCGGCGCACTGTGTGTGTGCAACTTATATCATTTAAGGTCTCAAGATCTTGTGATCAAATATAGCCCTAAACAAATACACCATTTAATTAAATTCAATTTTAAGAGACTAGATTAAAAAACAGTCTTCGCATGTCTCCATGGAAGTAAATGGAGCCAGCTCTCAGCGCAAAGCTGATTTCCTCAGTGATTTTTCTATGTCATTACCGCTGAGTCATCGGTGATTGGACCTCTGATTGTCCCTGATTACAGTAAAAAATGCACAATCATTGTCCACCCCCCCTCCTCTCATGCTGAGGTAAACTGATTTGCTTGCTGTGTAATGAGAGTTTCGATTGTGCTGAGCGATAACATATTTAGAAATCTATTTTAATGTACACAGAAAGAAGGTGATGTTTCTTGGTGTTCCTTTTGTTGTCTGATGATTTTGTCTCCATCAATAGAGGAATTGTCAATTTCATTATGCTATTACTGTTCCATGAATACATAAGATGACAATTGCTTACAATATCATTTTCGTTTACATTACAGTTCAATACGAATTTCATGTTTGACTATCTGGCACTTGAGCATAACATTTCCCATGAAAATGAAATTGCAATCTCTGCCAGAAAACCAACTTCAAATGGAATTGACAAACTGAAAGCAGTATTGGTAATCCCACAGTGTAGGTGTCCTCCAGGATTTTACTCTTTTATGAGAATAAGATCATATGTTTTTTTGGATAGTGAGATGATAATTATAGCTGGGAAAGACACTAAAAATGCAACACTTCCTGTGAAGTGTTGTCATTTAAGCATTTTACTGATTGATGAGGAAATAAATCAAATGTATATGTTGCAGAGTGAACCTGGAAGTTGCTGATGAGCAGAGTAACCCCGCTTTTATTACCTCTATTAACGCCACACATGACAAGAAAACACTATTTTTGGATCTCGAGAAGGATTCTATGTTTATCATCTTGTTTTCTTTACTGCGCTCCTGTTTTGCATAAAGGCGTACCATTTAGCATACTTATATTTCTGCCAAAGCAAGCAGCCATCGCAACCTACAATGTTGCCTGTGACAAATTAATCCAAATCAGTACTGAATTCTCGATGAACTGGTGCGGAAACCATGAAAAAAAAAAATGCAGTACTTAAAGTTAGCTTGTTAGATAGTTGATTAGGATTCATACTTAGTCAGACAAGCAGGTCTAGTTATCTTATTAAGCAATGAAGCAAAACTACAGAATATCAACATAATCAGTTTTTTTTAATTATTTTTTTGCTGTTGCGGGCTGGTGCGATTTTTATATTTTAACCCTCATCTTAGAAGAAGATTGGTGGCTGAATTAAGTGAACCATGATCTGTTTGGGGTTCAGCTATCAAAATGGTCTCAAAATCTTACCCAACTTAAGAAAGAAAAAAAGAAAGAGAATAAGTGTGCATCCCAAACAGTAAAAACATTTCTCTAATGATGTTTGAGAAGATGCTATATTTATATTTATAGCAATTTTATGTTATCATTTAAAACTGCAATTTTCATGGAGTAACAAAAGGACGGAGATTGATGTGCTTTGAGAAAATTAAATGGCCCCTCTGCTTATTTTATGATGCAAGGACATACACACTGATATGATGTGTGTGTGTGTGAATGCGTCCGGCATGCATGCAAATGTATGGCTACATGTGTCGGGGTATTGAAAATCCAACCGAAACAATGTTGTTGGAGAAGATGCCACACCTAATTGAACACAAATGAATACTTTGAAGAGGGCTTGAGACATCTCCATTCTTGTCTGGGGGGGTTGGATGTTGTGTGAAGTGTGGTAAATAGAAGGAGGGAGAGAAAGGGAGGAGCCATCATCGACTGCTGCAGAAAAAATGACTGAGCAGAGGAGAAGGAGGAGGGCGGGGTGGAAATGAGGGACAGCTCAGAAGCTGGGCAGAGAGAGAGCGAGTGAGACGAAAGGAGAGAGAAGGGGAGGGGAGCCAGCATCTGCTCACTGCAGAGCCTTTCATTGATAAAGTAGTGTTGTGTGAGCTGGAGGATTGCAGCTGGACACATCACACACTCTTCATCATGCTCTTGCACACACACTTTCCGGGTGGTTGTTTACTGGCCGCCGCCACCGGAACACCACCGACACACACTCTCTGACTGTTGGACAACTGCATCATTAAGGACAAACACCAATCACACAGTGACATGCAGTTTTTGGACTGAATACCAGCCGTCATTCTCTGAGACTTTTTAGCAAGTTCTTTTGCTGTATAGACGTGTATTATTTAAAACAGAGAAGGGGGCACCTGTAACTGAGGAGGAGTTGGGGAATCTGATTTTTGGAGGAGACATTGGACATAATCAAGCTGTCTCAGCTGCAGTGTGATCACAACAACCAGCCAGCACACAAGCATCAAGGTATGAAAGGATTAAGGCTTGTGTGTGTGCATTTATACACTTTGAGAGTCTATGTAAACACACTGTGCATGTAAATACATCCTCTGTTGACATCTCATACTTCCCATAGATGCTTTCCTTTGAGGCTGTCAATGCACAACTTACGTTTTCTCACACTTCAACGCTCTTTTTTTTTGGTTTTACCGGTCCGATTTCTAGTTAAGTGAGTAATCTCATTGATATTGCAGTGTCCTGCCTCTCTCCCTCATATTTTGGTCCATCTGCTCCTCCACCTCCTCTCGCTCTCACTCTCTTCCTCGCATCCTCCCTTTGCCACCTCTCTCTTTCACACACTCCGAGGCATCGCACTCATTTGCTGTCCCGCACTCGACTTGCCAAAAGCCACAGCCTTGTCTCCATGCCATAGACAACTCTTCCTCTCTCTTTCACTCCTTGTCAGTCTGTCCGTCACCCTGGGATCTACAGAGGCAAGCGGCGTGCCAGTGTCGGCCATGAAGCTGGTGAATGGGGGGAGAGGAGGAGGAGGTGGTGGGGGTGCCGGTGGAGGCGGAGGTGGAGGAGGTGGTGGTGGTGGAGGAGGAGGAGGAGGAGGAGGAGGAGGAGGAGGGGGAGAAAAGACAGCCTTCTCCTTTAAGAAGTGCTCTGCCTTTCAGTTTGTCAAGAGGAAGGTGAGTTTGGACGAAACAAACACACACACACACACACACACACACACACAAGCCACATATTTTTGGGATGGACAAGTATGTGCCTACACACATGCACCTACATAACCAGGGTGAGGTAAATAGGCTGCTGGGGGAGGTGTCACAGCCACCGTGCGCTTGTTTGTGTGTTTGAGTGTATGTGTGGGTGTGTGTGTGTGTGTGTGTGTGCGCCCACTCCAGAGATGATGTCATTGTGAAAGCTAAGTCGTACTAATCAGGTGCAAGACTCGACACCTTGTGTTTATCACACTGTTGCGTTAAAGAGCTCACAACTGCTTGGTAAAAATCATGACATGACATCATTGGGCTGGCGAGGCTCTTCAGTTTTGAATTTATTCAGCATATCCTGCAGTTATGCTGCAGTACTGCCACAAGATTCACTTCCATCTCAATACTAATGATGAATATATCATGTAATGAGTGCATTTGTGTAATGGGTTTTATGTGCTGACTGTCCCATAAAAATAAATAAACGAACGAAGAAATAAGTAAGTAAATAAATAACCTTGTAGAATATTGGGAAATGCTTAATTCATATATAATTTTTGATACTTTAGAAGTCATCTATCATCATGGGCAAGCTGTATGCATTGCATTAGTGATGGCTGGTTTTGTCATTATCCTCTACATGCTGCAATTTACCATCCTCTCTTTAGGATCACAAAATGATCATCTAAATTGACAATATTTTCACAAATAATTTATGGAAGAAAACATTGGATATTTTTGTGAGAAGTGTTTTTGAGAAATCAGGTTGTTGGATATTGAGCATTTAACTATTTACCTGTTATCCACAATGGATGTATGCTCTTACACCATATTCTTTTTGCCACACACAGTAATATTTCAAATGATTTTCATTGATTATTATGAATTACTGTAATCACAATGCTTTTCTTAATATATATAGTCTAACATGTATTAAAACATGAATAACCAAGCTATCATTCTGATGGGTTGGATTTGTGGGGATTACATTTCACAAGATACATGTCGCAAACAACTTTCTCAATAAGATAATGCATCTTAAATGCTACAGTTTGATCTGGAAGCTTCTGCAAACTTTCATTGCAGTAAATGTTTGTAACTCCAAGAGAATTCTCAGAACCTGGGGTTCTGCAGGGTTCTGTTCTGAGTCTACTGGTGTTTTCTTTTTATATTTAACATTTAACATTTAACATGGATGGATTCAGATACACTAATACCTGGTTCCTGTCTGTCTGCTGTCAAGACCTGATTTTCAGCTATTTTTTTGCTTCTTAACTCTGCTGAGACAGAAATGATCACTGGACTAGTGAGACCCTGTCATCTTTACAACAATTTCTCTCTGTCCTTGGATGATGGTGTTATTCAGTGCAGTGACAGAGTTACATAAGGAGCCTTGGTGTGTTTCACATTCTTTCGATCTTCATATTAAAGAGGTCCCCAGAGTCATCTCCTTCAATCTTAGAAACATTGCTAAGATCAGACCTCTCTTGTCAATAAAGGACGCAGAGATCTATATCCATGCATTCAAGACATTGCAGTTGAATTATTGTCATGTCCTTTTCCTTGGTTGCCTGGGATGAGTGTCAAAGGCCTGCAAGCTGTTCAGAATGCGTTAGCGTGTCTTCTGACCGGAGCAAGTAAATTTGAACGTATTGTCTGGGGCTGGCCTCGCTCCACTGGCTTTCTGTTTGGACAAGAGCAGACTTTAAGGTGTTGGTCCTCTCCTATAAAAGAGTCAATGGCATTGCACCATCTTATTTATCTGACTTGGTGAAGTCATATGTAGCTGGATGAACAGTGTACTCCTAGAGTTCTCGCCTTTTGTGCTTCCCCAAGGTCTGAAAGAACACTATTGGGAAGAGAGCCTTTTCTTTCCATGCACCAACATTGTGTAATAGTCTGAATTCTTCCAAACTGATCAAGCCTCTTGGATGAGAGGTGAAAATGTCTCCAAGAGAAGAAACTCAAGTCCAGTTGCCACAAAAATAATTTGACCAGAATTATGACCTGGATGACTGAGATCCTCCAATCACAGTCTGAGATCATTTTTTTTCAAGGCATTTTTGTGTGTAGTTTGCATGTTCTCCCTGTGTTTATTTGGGTTTCCTCCAGTTTGCTCCCACAGTCCAAAATTATGCAATAGGTTAATTGGAAGCCTTTAGCCGTATCACTACAGGGAAGACAGAAAAAATAAATTAATTTGAGATTTTCATTTCATTTTTGTCTTATTTTTCTCCTCTGTACAGCACTTTGATAGGAAGTGTTCTATGAACATTATTATCATCACATTGCACTAACTGAAAAATTATCCTCTACAACCAAAATTCCCCCAAACAAATTAAAAACATTGAACATGCTCATGGATCTCTATTATGTCACTGATGCCGAAAATGAAGTTGACAACAAAAAAACAGTTCTGCCTGAAATTACCCTTAAAATTACTTGCAGCCTGTGGAGGAGAAGGGCATGGCTGCATTCCCTGTTCTAGTAATGTTGCCGAACATTGTTTTTCCATTACCCAAACAGTGAAATAAAATAAATTAGGCAATTCCTTTTTTTATTTGTCACATAGGTTATTATTTTCAAGTTCTTTCATTTTTATAGGGTGTGAATATGTTTCATGAATACAATAATAGGCAACATTAACAAATGTGTCTACATGCTTGATGAATATTTTTTGGCACTATGTTTTGTCGGTTCGATGTTGAGACCATTGTAGCCAGAATTTGGCCATGAGTTATGACTCATTTAGATGATGTACTAAGTGTGTTATTCATTATCATGGATGCATCTGGCGAACTGATAAATTAGTAGGAGAATACGAACAGATTATGTTTTGTTAACACCCACACATAAACAGAGGGACCCCACAGGCATATACTGCTAAAATAGAACAGTCCATCCATCTAACCATCTTTCCATCCAGAAGGATAGATAGATCCATCCCCCCCAACTATTCATCTGCTCATACTGAGCTGTTCTCCTTTTATGTTTTTCTACACATTATCTTGCAATGCAACAATTTTCTTGCTATAGGATGGCAAGCAGCTCCAGATCCACATCTTATAATGAGGTGAACACCAGTTGGAGCGTACTGTAGGTTTTGTATAATGCATCTTATAACATGCAGTCGTTAAATATAAACATAATGGCTATCAGGACAAAAGATTAATCTGTTGGAGTCTGACCAAACCAAACTAAATGAAGAGGAACTAAAATCAGAAAAAAACATATGTTAATGTTATGTTAATATTAATACAACATTAGTATTAATAATAATAATAATAGTTACACTAACTGATTAATATAAAGAGTACTTTCCAGCAATTATTTATTCTGACTATCCTGTAATGACGGATTCAATAGGGTTGAAGCATCATGTTGATCATCCATTCATCTTCTTCCACTTATCCTGTACTCAGGGTCGCAGGAGCCTACCCCAGCTGTCATCCTGTAAGAGGCAGGGTACATCGACAGTCAATTGCAAGGCCACATATATAGACAAACAACCATTCACTCACTCATTCATTCGGGGCAATTTTCCCAATTTTTTCCGATGAACCAGAGAACCCAGAGGAAACCCACGCAGACACAGGGAGAACATGCAAACACCACACAGAAAGGTTCCCTTGTCAGAATCCAACCAGGGTCCTTAGTGCTGTGAGGCCGAAGTGCTTACCGCTGTGTCATGTTGATCATGTCAAGGTCTAAGTCTTTGTCTTCTTAATGCTACAATTCATTTAGTGGACATATTCAGAAAAGTATTTCCCCCAAATGTACATTGTCAGAAGTCAAAAACACAGAAATACTCAATAACAGAATGGTTATTTGTTGTTAGGGTGCTAAATGATTTAATGTGACTGTAATTTGGTTCCCAGAATAAATATGTCAAGTTGTGGATAACCTGATAATCTATCATTACTGTCATTCTCATCCGATGTTGAAAGCAGAATTGCTGCCCTCTGTTTGAACCGCTGTCTCTGTGCCTTTGACGCTTTTGGGTGCCAAACCAAGAGCCAAAAAACAAAACAAAAAAAAAAAACGTCCACATAAAATTCAGTGTAACGGGTAACGCTCATAGCAGTAAAAGTAATGTATTTCCTATGTGCATCATCTGACCTTTGGGCGAGTTGAAGGCTGGTTGCTTTTTGACATGTTGACCAGATGGAGTTTTCCTCCAAGTCTGTTTTCCTTTACACTCAACATGCCTTGACATACAGCAGCACCACCCCTGCACGCACACACAACACCACAATAACAGCTCCAGCAGTCATTTTCAGTGTGCGTGTGTGTGTGTGTGCGTATCAAAATTGTTTCGACCGTGAACTGATCAGTCACATAACCCTTTGCAGTGTTTTCCACTCAGTATTATGAGACTTCTCACGAGAGCTTTGTTTTTTTCTTTCTCTACCACTTTTCCTCTGTTTCCCATGAGCCCTTTATATTTATGTTAACGGTGGGGTGTTGACAAGATTACATACAGGAAATGCACACCAGATTTCACACAGACTCAGTATATCATCCTTTTATGTTACTAGAAAACACGCGATCACACAACTTTCATGCAACAACATCAACATGTGTTGCTGATATCTCACAAGTAAGCATATGCCACTCATTGATATCAATGTGGGGGAAATAGAAGATTATATTTTCTTTATGCTTCCTTTATGTATGAGTTTTATGTCCCGAGTGCTGTGAGTCTTGAGGATACTTGACTATCTACTATTGGCCAATCTGACGGACATGACTTATAGAAAAAAATGACATAAGAAACTCCAATTATCTGTGCATGGGACTTGATTCAATTACATGCGAATCAAAAATTCTAAAATAGAAATAAAAGTGTTTGTGTATACAGTATGTATATTTCATTGTTTATTGATTTTTTTTCATGCAGGTGAGACGATGGATGAGGAATCCTAAAGTAAGTGTGGAGAAGGTCCAGGGGAAAAGCCTCCTCTACCCTTGCCCGAAGTGTCCGCTGGCTGAAGAACTTTGGTACACCCACATCCCCTCGCCCTACGGCTGCTGTCACTACTCTGGCCTGCAGGGTGGCCAGTACTATCACCAGGAGCCGCCGTCAC
Organism: Fistularia commersonii; assembly: GCF_037954325.1. Taxonomy (NCBI): domain Eukaryota; kingdom Metazoa; phylum Chordata; class Actinopteri; order Syngnathiformes; family Fistulariidae; genus Fistularia; species Fistularia commersonii. Next base: position 5,916,777 of record NC_141303.1, read on the forward strand.
CGTGCCCTGCCATTGGTCAAGCCAACAGCCATGACAAGAGCAAGGGCTGCAAGGTAAAGAGGAAAAAAAAACACTGTATATATTTATACATATACAGATAAATATGTATGCTCGTCTATGCATTCAGTTACTGATGGAGTTATGTGTGCACACAGTGCTCCTTTTTATTATGGGATATTTCATTTAATCAGCTGGCTGCATCTCAGTGTATTCCCATGTGATAGGTTCAAAATCCATATAGCTATAAAACTCAATCTGTGATCATTTCTGTTTATTGCTTGGATTCTGTAGTTAGAGGACAGCAATCAAGCAGGTCACAAGCCTTGCATATCACCGCATTTAGAGGTGTTACCATATTTTCTCGACTAAGTATAACAACATGTCAATAGTAATAATAATTATATTAAAGGTAAAATAATAAAGTAAAATTATTAATTTTGTAAATGCAGGAACTAACTGAAGGACCATTTGAAGTATTTTAATCATTTGAGATTTGAACCCAAACAAAACCTACTTGGAAACTCAAGTGTCAATCGGTAATGAAAATTTGTTTTTTTTCAGGTGCTTTTAAATTATCACAACTTGCTTGTGAACCAACATAAATCTCTTTTTCTGATTTGGTTTTTCTCTTTGGTATTCGAGTTCAAATGCAACAACTAATTAAGTGCTTCAAGACTGAAGAAAAAGATGGAACTCTAAATACTATGCAATTTCAGAAACATTTGTGTCGGTAGACTTCAAGCTGAATCATTTCACATAATTCGTTACCTTTCAATGGGTTGCTCACATTTTCATTTCAAAAGAGCAATACAGTTCTCAGAAACTGTTTTCAAATAGCAACAAGGCTTCATTGAGGAGACACTCCTTTTCAGGATTTACTGCGCCAGTATATAATTACAGAGTAGTCTGAGAGCCACTAACTCCACACTGTCGTGCTCATAATGAATCCAGCAAAAGCATGTGCAAATGGTGTGAATATGGGCAAACACGATCCTTGGCACTGTTGAAAACTCTTTTCCAAATGTCAAAATTTGCAATACCTGTTCGAAGAATTCATAAAAGAATGGGTTGCTGTCTTGTCATGTATTGTTTCAATGAAAAGTTTCACATGAAGATCCCAATGAATATGTAAATCATTAGCATATCACAGATTATGAAATGAACGAAGAACAACATAACAGAATTAATGTAAATTTCAGGCTGTTGAAGCTCCATAAATTAGTTCAGAATATGCTTTTTTTTCCAGGAGAAATTGACCAACTCATTACACCAATGTGACCCAGTTTAACATTCTTGGCCAGCTAAAAGGAAAGGCTACCCCTCTCCCTTTCCTCAAAGTTAAATCCTGAGTAGAATTATGTAAACCTTTAACCCATTTTCAAGACCGTTTGTTATGTCATAAGCTGTTTTTGGTGACATTTCAAAACACTAAGCTCAGCAGAACGGTTCTACATTAGCTTGATATAATTAAAGAAGAAAACAACTTATCAATGCAAAAGACAATATATTATCAGCAATTCACGTGCTCTCAAAGCCAACATAGCCTGTTCCATTCATGCAAAGCCTGCGGCAGGTGTGCATGTTGACCGACGGTTATGTGACAGCAATTCAAATGACTGTCCTGATGAATATCAATCATCGTGTCCATCAATACCTTCTTTCCTTGTGTGTTTTGGGCTGCTCCCACAGCAAATAAAGTGACTCATCGTAGACCATGTTGCACTGTGTATCTTTGCATAATCACTCACAGAGAAACAATTCTGAGGTGTGTAATCAGTGGAGATCGGCTTATGGTTTTTTCCATCTCCTGAAGTAATCTCCCTATTTTCCACTTTAATTTGCCAAGGGCTTATTCCATGTTTTCCTGTCTCACTATGTCTCTCCTTCAACCAATGGATGTATCACTTAGGTCTCTTGCCGATAACCTGTGTGTGTCATATGCGCTAGCCATGGTGTGTCTGTGTGTGTGTGTGTGCATGTGTGTGTGTGTGTGTGTGTGTGTGTTGATTTATGTTTAGGATTAATGAGTGTTACAAGACTAGAGAAGGGGCTCAATGGTCACTCATCCAGTGGCAAGTTTTCACCGTGTAAGCACGGAATATTGTGTGTATGTGTACGTGTGTGTGTGTATGTGTGTGTGTGTGTGTGTGTGGTAAATGATCGACTAAAAAGCACTTTTCCTGTATTTGAGTCAATGTTGTATTGCCAAATACTCCATGACAAAATCCACCCAAAAAACGTCATGTACTGTACTGTTCTCTACATACATTATCTCTTGCACTATCCAAACACTTGGTTTGCCCAACACTTGCAAAGTGTGACAAAAATGCTCAAAAATGATATCAGTAACAGCAACATTCCTGTTGAATGCTGGACACATGACTCTTTTCTTAAGGAGTCCTTCCTATAGAGTTTGTTTACGCTTTAACAGGCATTGCATTTTATATTTTGATCCAATGTGGGGCAGCGTATTATGGGAACGTTGACAGGCCGGTTTCAATTGAACACATATCAACAAGATTTTGGGGCAACCTGTGTATCTGCAGTTCTCTGTAAAAGAAATAGGTCAGTGTAACAGGAAGAAAAAGATTGATATGCAAGTACCGGTAATCATTTGCGAAACTTTGTGTTCAGGGTTCATAAATCAGAAATATGTCACGTTATTGTCAAATATCACGTTTATAATGTAAGGCGTGCTTGTTTTCATGGTCATAAAGATATTTCAAAATCTAAAATTGATAGTGTGCTTGAAAAGTTTATATTTAATGCATTAACAGAAAAAATCAAATTCCTCAATAATATTCTGAGATCCATTCATTGTGAAAACTTAAATTTTGCGTATTTACAGATTATGTACATTTAAGTACGTTTAAGTAGGTTTAGATATATGAGTTTCCTCTGTAGAATGAGAAGGGCCAACCTAGGCTACTGCTTCGTCACACTTCACTGCCTCACTATTTCTTGAACTCCAGAGGGGAATCGTTAGTTTCACGCTATAACTTCAAGTTGGCGGGTAAGGCTCCCGCTCCACACCATTGAGACTGCCATCCCACTGTGAAAATAAAAACTGTGTGGGAATGCCCCCCAAAATGAATTAAAAGAAAAATGCAATTTGGAAAAGGAATCAGGAGATAAATTACATCTTTTAATGTGTGAAAAATGACAACATAACATGTGAATGTGAATAAAATGGTAAACAGTGATAAAATGCAAACATACACATGTGGAGGAGTCCTCCACAATGTGTCTTTTTCTTCTGAAATGGTAAATCAGCTGACTTTGGGTTGAGAGCCAATGAGCAATGAAGGCTTGTATTGTCTCCACTAACACAAATCAGCGATTTCTTTTCCGCATTGTTTTTCTTTTTGTTTGCTTGTCTGTTTGTTTTGGGCGGTGGAATGGAAACCAGGCATCGATTCACTCTTGCCTTTTGGCGAACATAATGTTAGTGCAAAGTAAGGAGAAAAGAATAGTATAGAAATGTAGGAGGGTGTGAAAGTCTCAAAGTCAGTTAAAGGAACTGAAGATGAATAAAATAACTGGATGATGACAGACAGAGGCAGCTTACTCTTCTGTCTGCGAAGACTCGGGGATGATATTGCTCATTTTCTTAAATACATTATTGTTTTTTTTTTTGTTTGTTTGCTTTTATAATGAAGAAGTAGCTTGTAATTTTTTTTCTTTTCACCTTCTGTGTTGCACAGGATTTTCAATGTAAGTCCGACACCCATGGCTGAAGGTTTTGTGATTCTGAATCTGTTTCTGTCTATAACATGTATTTTGCGCAATTTTGCTATGTGTTGTCACAAAGGATTAGTTTAAAAAAAACGTACAATAAAATAAAATAAAACACAAGTAACAAATTCAGTGGAAAATTGATTAACCAAACTCATTCACTGCTAGTTTCCCTTGAAAACACGTCACATTAATTTATTTTTTTCCCAATAACAATGCCTTAACATCTAAAACGCAGGCGATGTAGTACAGCCTTGACCCAGTGCTTAGCACAGCCTTCCCCCAGCTGCAGTTTTCGATGAGTGTATCGTTGCCAAAACTAAATATAGACCAAGTGTTACAGCCCAGTTTTTTTTTTATTACACTATGAAGTCAGTGTTATAAATTTATGACACCTGGCCGGTTTCCATAGTGCAATGACTACAGAAATTAAATGAAGGAAGAGGAAGTTAACCGGTTGATTGGATGAAATTATAATCAAAAACATACAGAATAAATAGTGATGCTTTAGAACCAGCTGTGCAGGGTCGGGGGAGCCGGGCAACACATAAACAGGGGAAGCAGGCGAGAAAAAGAGATGAGGATAGCTGAGAGGACAGGTTTATTAGAGCAGGAGGTCACAGCTTCCGCCCTGCCCAAGCATGATCAGAAATCAAAATCATAAATTCTGCCATTAAGGACGTCCTGAGCTATCTCGCGCGCAAGCAGACACGCTGTGGAAATGACGTGCATGCACAAAGCTGGGAGCAAACACAGCATTTTCACTAATCTCTCAGCTAAGGTCTGTTCTGTTCTTGCTGAACACTTAATCATTTTTTGCTGACTGCTGACGCTCCATGTTTTCATTGTCATCATCTAAGATCAGAACATTTTGAAAACATCGTGGCTAACTTTTCATCACACAAGATAGAGTAGGATGAAACATGTGCTTGGCATGTCTGATATTACACACAATTAGCTTATTATCACCGTAAAAAGGGCCCACAGGCATCATTCTCCACTGCATTTCATTTTGACCTTGTCTTTTATAGGTTGACCGTGTTATCATATCCATGCATCTTGTATGGTTTAACCAAAAACCTGAGTCTGGAAGGCCCATCTCATTGTAATTCTGTTTGTGTTTACTATCTAAAACTAATCGATGCCTGGGAAAGAAACAGCGGTTACTAGAAGAGTGAATGTTGCGTTGAAATGAAAGCAGGGAGTGAGGTATTAGAACGGGGTGAAGGAGGAAGGAGATGAGGGAAGCCAAGCGTATCCGGAAGGGCAATGATTATTATCTCCTTGCAGCCTGTGCGACAAAGTTCTCAATACAGCAGAGAGCTATGGACAGGGATGTTGAGAATTTTGCTTAGATACAGAAACAGCATCACCTGATTTGTATGTGAGTTATGTTCACCTTGTCAGCGACTCAGCTGAAACAGAAGCACGATCGCAACCCTCCTCGCAGTCGAAAACCTTGATCGGTTTCTTTTTGAAAAAAACAGTTGGCCCCTTTTGTTTACCATGGAGAGAAAACAGAGGGTGACGACCTATGACAAATTCATGTCTTTTGTTCCCCCTCACCAGCGACAAGACCCCACAGGCTGACATCTCTTCCATGAATGCTAATGCATCGAGTCAGAAAATGAGACACTGAGGAGGCCGTGATGGTGGGCCGATTTCATTCAAAGACCCCGCTAAGCTAAACTCTCACAAGTACATACAAAATTAAGGGGTTCGAAAGATAGAAGAGAGGGAGAGATAACAGGTGGTTTGCTTAATCTTTATCCTTTTGCAAACCTGCTGCTAGTACAGTCATCTTTTAAATATAAAACGGTCCACTTGCGCTGCGCATGTTTCGAGTGTCCTGACACTGCACATCACCTGTCTCATACTTAATATCAGGTCTCTGACTTACCTTCAGTTACTTATTTTTATTTATACCAATAAATGGAATTTCGTTCTTTGTACACTTGGTGCATGCCGAGTGACCTTAAAGACTAAGTCTTAGTCAAAGTCTAAGTTCTCCCGGACTATGAACTCAGGACTTTGTCCCAGGCACCATTCCCGTTAAATGTATAATTTTGAGGTAAGTCGGTTCACTTGACAGCAGAGTTAATGAGTTGTGCATCAGAATTAGATGCCGTCTCAGCACGATGAACTTTTACCAATGTTTCTGAGACATGAGTCAGAACTTTGACCTCCGGCCGTCTCCACGTAATGGTGAAACTGTGGACACTGGATGGGGAATCTTGATTTGCTGATGACTGAGCTGAAGTGTTTTTCCCAGCAGCAGAATATGTGCAATATAGCAATAAAACTGTCACCGGTAAATGGCACACACTTTCTCAGATAAGCTTCATAATCGTAGGATTAATAGCAGGGCTGCTGTCTTGGACTAGATGAGATACCACCCTTACTACTTAAAGACCAGGTGAACTTTGTTATGGTGCATCACGCTTTTCCCTCCTGAGCCTTTGACCCAATCTCAACCCTCTAGCTTCTTGGAATAAAGAATATACCGGTAAAACTATTGTTAAAAAAAACAAGAAGAAGCTTGAATCCCAGCTTTTGTTGCATTCACAATGAATGTATTACGATCAGGCTGTATTTTTTTTTTTTTTTTCTTTTCTTGCTTTTTTTTTTTTTGGCCTTGATTGTTAGAAACAGCCCACAAGGACCAATTATATTAGATACGAAGATACACAGCACAAGGAGCCAAATTCCCGTTTCGACATTGTTGGCTTCTCATGCATACAAAGTTCGGCTTGCACTTTTTGAACCGCTCAGCTAAATGAGTCAAAGCTTTCTTTCTCCACATAAGCACCTTCCAACATTCATTTCTATTCCGTAGAAATGCCCAGACTCGGACCCTCCTCCTCGGACTTCCATATTAAACCAGTGCAGTGCTCAATGTCCATATGATGCTTTATCAGCTTGGCCAATGTCCAATTCCTCTTTGTCCCCTTGGCAATACCTGACACAATCATCTGGTTTACTGTTGGAAACATTTATTGTCACTTGTTTCCTACACTGGACTCTCTCCATTTGAATTATCTTGTATATCCTGTATTAACCTGATGTTTACTTAAATTTATCCTATTGCTGATATTACCTTCTCTGCTGTGATTTAGCATGTTTAATTGGCATTAAACTCCCTGGGTATTGAAAATATGAAACCACCGGGGTTCAGAGTACACTTTGCGATGGAAAACTACTAATCCTCTTGCTATTACTTTGTTCCTCGGCCAACTGCTCTGGCAGAGAAGGAATTTGGTTGTAGTAATATACTTGGAATTGTTTTTCCACCATTATCTCTCCTCTTTTCAAATCTGCAAAAATGGCACCTGTCCTTCTGTTGCTATTTTAGCATTAAAGACCCTTTTTTCTACTAGGGAATAAAAATCACTATAAAAGAGATAAATAAGCACTGAACAGGCACTTTATGTCTTAGCTGCAATTTATGGGATTTGCAGAGATACTGTGGAACGAGTAAATTCATTTTAAAGTGTGCTCTCCCGAAAAAGAACAACCTTTTGGAGTGTTTAGAACATTAAAAAATTCATCGTATTTCTTGTTTTGTGCATAAATAGAAATAGAAATAGAAATAGAAATAGAAATAGAAATACATGTTCATTTGTTTATGGTCATCCATGAGCTTTGGAAGCTGTTATCCATGTTTATATCTTACCATGTAAATATTTCTTATGATCTTTTAGCGGTTCATTTTTGACCAACATAAACCTAATGTTTCATGATATGATCTCACCATCTACAGCTTAATTCACAAGAACTAAAAAATGCAGAGCTTGGTTTTAAATGAAGGATAAAAAAGGGCTACATCAGTAGCCTCATAGCCTTTCTTTGTGTTAAACCTCTTGCAGCCAAGTATCAACACCTCTTCTTTTCATTTCCTCCCCTCTTCCTGTCTTCATTTATTCTGCTGACCTTGGACCCCCAGAGAAGAGGGAGCACGTTCTCTTCTGAGTCTCATTGTGAGGGAATTTCAGGATTACCGTTGTTCTAATCTACCCTGAGAAGCCACTTAATTCCATCTTCCATCTTGATGTTCCAGAGCTAAACCCCAAACTGCTGTGCCATAGAGGCTCAGCGGCATCCTGAATATACAGCTCATGTTGTTCCCAAATTCACATGCTTAGCTCCAATGAAACGCTTTGTCCACCGAGCTTAAGGCTGAAATTAGAGCTGGCCTGATTAGCTTCCAAATGGGCAATATGCTTAATCATGGTGTGACAATAATATTCTACAGTGCTCCCACAACCATGCAGGTAGTTATTATTTTCACTTAAAGCTATTGGTTTGCTTTTCTACCTCACTGCATGAAGAGACTATCGGGCCAATTTCAACAAAACTTACTGATGGGCTGCTGTATGGACTGAAGATGTACTTATTAAATTATGATGTTAAACTGTTGAACATTTTGTTATAGTGGCATTGGCAGAGATCTGCTTTCTCCTGGTGCCCTGCGGTCAGCCGGATGAGTTAGAAACTTACTGAGCTTGGCAGTGGGCTGTAGAACGCATAAATGAAAAGTCCACTCAAATCGTGTGCAGATCCATTGCACAGAGAGGTAAAAGTCTATTTTTCTTACATTGACCTTGGTGCATTGTGCATTTTAAGAATCAAACCCCATTGGGCTAGAGTGTGATGAAGAAGAAGCATAGATAATGTAATTTTGCTATCTGATCATTAATATCAGTTAATTAAGAATTACACAGACATGCTTGGCAGATTATTCACAGGACATCCAGTCTCAGAGGCTTGACAGACATTAAGTAAAACACAACTGCCACAATCTACATGATCTCTCTGCTTTTCATTTCAAATAATCATCGCAAGTCACACTATTTCACTATTTCACACTAGGTCAAGTAATCAAATGTTGATTTGTTAACTCATATACTGTTGTACACAAGTAAAGTAAAATTGTGCCTACCGTATCCATTTACTTTAAAATCCAAACGCAAATACAGAAAATACTTTATGTAAACATATATATAAACTCTTATGAAGCAGATACAGATTCTGTGCTTCTGTAATTTGGAAGGTTTGGCTTTTGCTCTTGTTAGTTCAGCTTTTTGTGCAGTCATCCGACTGTGCAGCCTGGATCCCACTCTGTAACTGAAGCATGTGCCCTTTGGGAGCCTTTATATTTATACTATTTGGTGGTGTGGCTGCATAGAGCTGCAATTACACGGCTGAAATTATATTTGGCAAAGGGGCTTTCAGGCCTCTGAGAGTGTTTGTGAATTTTAAACCACGGATTCCCAAATTGGGAGTAGGAATCCTTCAGGGGGAGCAAGGAATTACCTTATGTGCAGCTGAAGTAAAAGAAAATTGTGAAAAGGTGCTTTCAGTTTTTGAAAATCAAAATTTTACGGTTCAATAAAATATTAAAGCAATGGTTTATTTTTATCTCATGAGAAAATTTTAACTGCACAGTACAGTTACAGGTCATTTATAAATATATATTTATAAATATATATGGGTATGGGGCGGCTGAAGTTCAGTTAGGGTGTCCCTTCACTGCCTCCAGGATGGCAGTTTGATTCCCAGACGAACGCTGAAGTGTCCAGCTATGTGTGTGTGTGTGTGTGTGTGTGTGTGTGTGTGTGTGTGTGTGCATTTATATGAAATATATGTATATATACAAACCTGCTAGAAAAGATAAAAATCAAAATACGTATTTTTAATTAGTGTGACAGTTATACCTCAACCCATTCCAAGGATAGTGAGAACACTGGGAACATCTACTTTAAAACTCATGAAATGAAGCATTTACATATCAAAGAGTGGCTGTTGAAATAGAAATAAAAGAAGCTTTTGGAGTTGTAGCGAACAAATACTAAAAAATATATGATATCTATTGTATTTTATGAAAGCAGCAAGAATGAGTGGTTGCAATCTTCTGATGGGGAATTTTGAACTATGGTTTACAGTATGTGGTTACACATTCCTATGATATAGGCAACAACCCACTCAACGTTTAACCATGAAGATAATGTTGTTTTGGAATCCCTGCAACCCCTAACATCCTTCTAATCTTTCAAAAAAAGTAAATATGTGAGTGAAAATGCAAATTAGGCTTTCAAGAACATATTGTTCTCTTATGAAAAATGCAAACACAGTATTCTCATTGTGATCCTTTTATTCTCTATATAGATAAAAAAAAATAATTAAACTTGTTATCCCAGAGGAAGACGAGATCTAGTAAAGTTGGATTTCTTATCAACCGCTTCACTTCAAAGAACCTGAAGATGATGCGTGATGAGAGGTTTTGATGTCAGTCATCCCATGTTTATGCTTGTTACCAGGAGTGCTGATACATCAGGCGATGTTTGGGTTTGTATTGCTATCTCAGAGAGGCAGGATGGAATGTTCAACATCAAAACAAAGACAGAAAGTAACAAACACCATAATATACCCTGCTGTGAGTAAATGGGCCCCATTTCACAAAGATATATTCCCGTCAACATTTACCGAAATGAAAGGAAGAAAAACGTGTACCTTTTTTTCTCTCCCGGGCCAAAAAACATAAAACAGAGGTTACCACAGAGCAGGTGACTTTAGGTGACACTGTGTGATCGGCAAACATATCGGGGATAAAGATTTAATAAAGATAAGGAATTGCTTCAACAAGGTGAAGAAGGCTATAAAAAGCCAAGAGCAGCTCAGGGTCAATATCCCAGTTTTAAAAATCCCACACATAACCCTTCATATTTTATTTGCTACTCAAGAATAACAAGACTGCTCTCTTTCCTGCTACCCCCGTTTCTCAGATATTCTTCTAAGTCTCTCTCTCTCTTTCTCTCACTCACAGTATTTCTCAGTTTTCTTCCCATGAGACTTGCTTGCTTTTTGCTCCACATCAGGCTTCCTGAACAACAGTTTTTTTGCCTCCCCTCCCCTAAGAATTGCTCCATGTCATTCATTTATTCCCATACCTGCAAATGGCATTTCGAAACAGAAGGGAGGGGGGAAAGATGGAGAAGTTAAAGGGAAAGAGCTGACCTTAGTGTTAATGAGCAAGTCTCATCTGTGACAGAATGAGATAGCTTATGTAAGATTATCCGTGTTACCGGTATCCGTTTAAGTCTCTTGAAAATATTCCCCTTTTCTTGTTTTCACATCGCTTCTTATGCAGGTTATTTTCTGCAATCTGCAACGATATTCTTTCCGCTGATGTTTCCTTCCCTTTCCTTATTTCATTATTCTTTGATGCTCAGACATTTCTCTGATGCCACACAGCTTTGGCTGAGTCACATATCATGGTAATTTGGTGGAGGACTGAAGGGAATAGACACTAAAAGGCCAAAATATGTTAATAACTAAATATATATGGGAAGACAGGGAACCTGTCAGGAAGCGAGGTAAATCTAATCATCATTTCAATGAAAATGATATGATTTGAATTGACATTCAACATGATGGATTACATACATTCACTCTGCATGTCATTGTAACTGAACTGTAAATTCGGTGAGCATACATTGTCAACGTGGAATGTAGAGGGATCGAAGCAGGTCATTTGAGATTAAAAATTATCTTTTAGAACAACGTGGTCTTAAACATTGGTAATTTCTTCATTGTATTTTTTATCACTGAGCTGTGTGATTCCTGTCTTGACTGAGACACATCTCTTCCCTCTGGTCAATGATACTTGTGCCCTTATGCAGGGACATTTTGTCAGTCACAGGGGACAGCGTTGTTGTAAATAACGGTACATTTTCCCATCATACAGATAAATACAAGCTTGAAGAAATGTTGAAAGTCTTTTGGCAGCTCAGTGCATATATTTTTTGCTTCAACCTTCAGGCCTCTTATTTCGATAGCTAAGTTTTGGTGCCAAGACTGATACTGATGAGGGGGAATTATTAAGAAATTAAAAATTCTGAACCATTCCATGCCAAAGAGACATAAACCAACGATTCAAGATGTAGGAATCGGAGGAAGTTTGAATACAATCATTGTGTCAACCAGTTTCTGAGTCTAAAATAGGTGGCGTGAAAAATCTGACACAAAATGCATGACAGCAATTCTTTTGGTTGCTAACAAAGCCTGAATATAACGTCTGCTTGACAAAACATTGCAATGACACATTGGAAAGATATCCCACGACCTACTTTTTCTACTCAACGCTATGCAAAAACAAGTTTCCTTATCAGCCCATATAGGAAGACATATGTCCTCATATAATACCATCAGGTATATCTTATACATCTATTGACTGGAAATGCAGAAATCAATTAATATTTATCTGTTGGCTTGGATTAATTTTGGCGATCAAAGGACGCAACCAAAAACAAAAAGCATTGAAGAGCTGGAGAATTAGCCCTTCTGCAATCGTGGGTATAACAAATGTTTCCTTTGTAAATCTAACATTATGAAGTAATTCCTCGATAATTCACCCGTACTTGTGGAAGAAGAAATGCCTTTATTGACACATGCTGTTTCGATAGAGTTACAACATCAGGGAAATTTGACCGCTGCATTTAACCCATTATGGATGCATCATGTCCAGAAGGCAGTTAAGGAACATCGCCAGGGGAGCAGTTAGGGGTTCAGTGTCTTGCTCAACAACACTTCGACAGCCTAGGAGGAAACTCTGGTTTAAGTAAAACTGACGAATGATTTTTGAAATTCTCACAAGTCATAAAAGTGACTGCGACCTTTTGGAAGCCTGCCTGATTTAATATCAACAAAAACCCAACAGCATCTCTGTTATTTTTTCCTCCCACGTATTAAAAGATTGGTTTGCACTAAAGTGTTACACATTTTGCATTTTGTTTCTTTGCTGCAGGGGGACTCTGTTCATTTTCTGCTTAAATTCCTTGCCAGAGACTGTTTTTAAACCCTCTGATTGTAGAGTGGCACATATGAAACCCTGAAAATGCTTTTTAATCTGCGGAGAGCAAAGGCAAAGGTCAGATAAGAAGTAAGTAACAGGGAGGAAAAGGACCGGGGCCAGATGAAAGAAGGATACGTTATAATATATGGGATGTTTTTATATCTTGATTTATGGATCTGTGCCTCCTGTGTGCATCCTGTCTTTAGAATGAGAATTTCCTTGGACAATATTACATCCTCAGTTTATGAGGTGAAAAGGACATTTTTTACATTCCTTATATAACCACCGTAGTAACAGAACAACTGGCTCCTTAAACAGCGATAGCACAAACCGGGTCAAAGGACATCAAGGAGGGTTGAGCGGAAGGTTAGTCTGAGAATGGCCTGCGTGTGTATCTGTGTCCAAATGTGTGTATGTTTCTTGCGCATATATTTTCTTACCTTCTACACGGCATGCACAGCAGCATCTCCAGGCCAAGGTTCAGCGTGAGGCTATACAATAAAGAATGATGAATGGGACAATAAACATGTTCACTTCAAAAAAATAAAGACCAGTTCACAGGGCTCTACATTTGTATCCAAGAAGAAATACTGCCAATAGAAAAAAACGTTCAAGTCCGTACACAAACACGCATATATGCGTTTGCTTAATCACATTTCCACTGTAGATACATCTGTTTATACAAATATTCATGCACATGCATGATTTAAGTTACAATTAAAATGAAAATGCAATTCGGTAGCAATTTTTTATGTGAAAATCCTTCAAGTGCCTCGCAATCATTCATAAATACAGAAAGGTTTTCTTTTAATCAGTTGCAAAAAAAAATTGCATACACCCACAATCACACTCACACACATTTTCCCCATGCAATGAGAAGCCAGAGAGCAGCAGCCACTGATAGAGGCCTTGATAAGACTCATTTGAAATGGATGCAGTCACTGAACCTGTCCGCTCTGTGTGCCAAGGACACCATTTATACCTTACGTAACAGCAATTCTGGGTCACCGACACATCCATCTTTCCAATTCCCTTTCCTCAAGAACTATGCGCTCTTTGACCTTAGCTTGCATTGTTTCAATTACCTTGAATTCCACTTCTATACCTTCCCTCTCTTGTGGGCATGTGCTTTAAGGGTTTTAAATGCAATCCCTCAGTCTTTAAAGGTTCTTGATCGATGAGGAACTGAAAGAGTCAGGATCTATGTTTTCCTAATTTTTGGTTAAAGAAAATTGCTTATTCACTCCTACAAACTTCTTTTGCAATACAAATGTAAACTTAACGTGCCAAAATGACAAAAGATCTTGGTGTTGAAAAGAATCAAAGTAACATCATAATAATTTGTGATTTTTTTTATTCAAATATCATGATGTTACTGCTTATCATTATTTCTGTATTTCTATGTATTCTGTATAGTGCTAAAGAAACAACTGATTTATGTGGCTTTTGAACCAGTAAATGAATGTATTTCAATATGAGGCACTAAATTTATGTGACACCATTGCAAATGATTGAGACATTAATACAGCCATGGTGTTAGATGTCTTACTGAAACATTGGCACTTTAATCGCATAAGCAAAACAAAGGATAAAAAAAAACAAAATAAATTGTTCAAATACATTACAACACACAAGGGAGACATAGAAGCTCAAGAATGTGTTTTGTCTTCAAAAATAAAAAAATTACCTGTGAAGATCATTTTCTGTTCAGGGAATAATTGCTGACACTTTTCAGAGGATATTTAGCCCATTATGTTTTTGCCATGTAAAATTTTGTCTCTAACGTCCTTTCACTCTGAACAAGATCCTTGACTTGAATGTGGGAACAGGTTGATATTCAGAAAATGCTTTATGTAATAGTCACTGACTAACTGGTTTTGGTATGTTGGTAAATTCTAGGTTCAAAGTGTTGTTTGCTTTTGGTTAAAAAAAAAATCCAATGACAAATATCAATCCTCTTTATCTAGGTGAGGAAGTGGAGGATGCTGGCCCGCCACCACGGTGACAGTGCAAGCAAGGTGAAAGAGGCAGAGTCAGATGTCCATCTGGGGTGTTGTCAGTCTTGGGGGGTACATACATCACCCCTCTTGTCCAATCCTGTCATGCTGGAGTGTTCCATCTGCAGTGGGCCTTACATCAGCTACACCCTGGAGGACAACTGGCAGCCCCGCCAGCGCACACAGGCAAGTCCCTCTCATATTCTAGAATATTTAATAAACCCCAGAAAGGTACTTAAAGGTGGCTTTGTCATTCATCATCGGTCATCAACTTGTTTATCCAAAAGTATTTTCTTATGATTACCAAGGATGCTGACAAATAAAAACGGCACTTGAGCGAAGTTAAGTAGTAATAAAGGAGCATTTTCAACCTCCATTAATATTAAAAGTGCTTCTTAACAATCAGTCTAGGCTTCTGCTCAAATATCACATTGATATGAAACTTGAAAAGCCTAGCTGAGTTTTTGTCATTCAAAAAAAAAAAACACAACACAAATATGAATTAGGAAAAAAATCATTTAACAGAAACCTTATCATCACAATGACACCACCCTATCTGAACATATTCATACATTCATTCAATATGTACACACGTATCCTACAGCCATGCACCCAAAAAAGTGAAGTAATTTCATTGAGAAAGGACATAGGGACAAAGCAGAAGAAACTGGCAGAATGGGACACTCACATCAAACTGAATATGTATTTTCTATTTTGAAACAAAAAAAATAAAAAAGGTTTGGTTAGATCAGGGCACTGCCATCCACAATGCAGCCTCAGGGTGGCACGGGCCAGTTTGTTAGGAATGTTCTGGAGGTGAAAATAATGTCAGATAGACTTAGGAGTCTGAAACTGGAAATTGAATGTGTGATGCTCAGTGATGTTGGTGGCTATGCCCCGCAGGTGGGATGTGAGTTTGAGGAGAAGTTCTGGAATGAGTTAGATGAAGTGGTGCAGAATATCCCCAGGGATGAGAGAATGATAATTGTTGCAAACATCAATGGACATGTTGGTGCAGGCAATAGAGGGGGTGAAGAAATGATGTGCAGATTTGGCTTACAGGATAGGATAGATGGTGGTAAACTTGGCAAAAAGGATGAAAATGGCTGTACCCTTTTTTCCAGAAAAGACAAGAACATAGGGTAGGAGCATGCAGGTAGACTCCAGACGAGATAACCTGAAAGCACTCAGTGACTGCAAAGTGAGAGTGTTGCCAGACAGCATTGGATGGTGGTGTGTAGGAGGACTCTGGTGACAAGGAAGATCAAGAGGACAAAGGCAGAGCAGAGGAAAAAGTGGTGTAAGCTGAACAGAGAGTCAGGGCGAGCGTACAGATGATTGGACAACTACAGCTAATGTTATCAGGGAGACACGTAGAAGAGTACTTTGTGTATCATCGGGAAGGAAAGTAGATAAGGAGACTCGGTGGTGGAATGAGGCAGTGCAGGAGTATCTATAGCGAAAGTGGTTAGCAAAGAAGAAGTGGGACACTGAGGGGACTGAAGAGAACAAATAGGAGTACAAGGAAATAAAGCATAAGGTAAAGATAGAGGTAGCAAAGGCAAAACAAAGGGCGTACGATGACTTGTATGCTCGGTTGGACATTAAGGAGGAAGAGAATGATCTATACAGGTTGGCGAAACAGAGAGATAAAGATGGAAGGGATGTACAATAGGTCTGGGTGATTAAAAGAGGAAATGTATTGACAGATAAGAGTACTTTGAAGAGCTGATGAATGAGGAAAATGAAAGAGGGGCAAGGGTAGAAGAGGTGACTACTGTAGACCACAAAGTAACACAAATCAGTAAAAGTGAAGTGAGGAAGGCATTGAAGAGGATGAAGAGTGGAAAGGCAGTTGGTCCTGATGATATACCTGTGGAGGTGTGGAAGTGTCTAGGAGAGGCAGCGGTAGATTTTCTGATTATGATTCAACAGGATCTTAGAGAGTGAGAAGATGCCTGAAGAGTGGAGCAAAAGTGTGAAGTTGCCCATTTTTAAGAATAAGGGAGATGTGCAGAATTGTGGCAACTATGAGCTGATGAATGAGGAAAATGAAAGAGAGGCAAGGGTAGAAGAGGTGACTATTGTAGACCACAAAGTAACACAAATTAGTAAAAGTAAAGTGAGGAAGGCATTGAAGAGGATGATGAGTGGAAAGGGGTAAAGTTAATGAGCCATACAATGAAGTTGTGGGAAAGAGTAGTGGAAACTAGACTGAGAGTAGAAGTCATCATTTGTGAACAGCGGTATGGCTTCATGCCTAGAAAGAGCACTACAGATGCAGTATTTTGTTTTAGAATGCTAATAGAGAGGTACAGAGAAGGCCAGAGGGAGCTTTATTGTGTTTTTGTATACCCAGAAAAAGCATATGACAGGGTGCCAAGAGAGGAACTCTGGTATTGTATGAGGAAGTCTGGAGTGGCAGAGAAGTATGTTAGACTGGTACAAGACATGTATGCTAGCTGTGAGACAGTGGTGCGGTGTGCTGTGGGGGTAAGTTCAAGGCGGAGGTGGGACTCCATCAGGGATCAGCTCTGAGCCCCTTCTTGCTTGCAGTGGTGATGGACAGGCTGGCAGATGAGGTTCTCGATGGACCATGATGTTTGCAGATGGCATTGTGATCTGTAGTGAAAGCAGAGTACAGGTTGAGGAAAATCTAGAGAGGTGGAGGTATGCTCTGGAGAGGAGAGGAATGCAGGTTGGTCACAGCAAGACAGAATATACGTGTGAGAATAAGAGGAACTCGGATGAAACGCTGAGGCTACAGGGAGTGGAGATCAAGAAGTTGGAGGATTTCAGATACTTGAGGTCAACAGTCCAGAGCAGTGGAGAGTGCGGAAAAGAGGAGAAGAGACGAGCTCAAGCAGGTTGGAATGGGTGGGGAAAAGTGTCGAGGTACTATGTGATAGAAGACTATCAGCCAGAATGACAGGAAAGGTGTACAAGACAGTGGTGAGACCAGCGATGCTGTATGGACTAGAAAGAGTTACAATAACAAAAAGGCAGGAGGCAGAGCTGGAGGTCACAGAGATGAAGATGCTAAGGTTCTCTTTGGGAGTGACCAGGATGGATTGGATCAGGAATGAATCTATCAGAGGAACATGTTAGATGTTTTGGAGAGAAGGTCAGAGAAGCCAGACTGAGATGGTTTGGTCATGTGCAGAGGAGGAATAGTGAATATATTAGTAGATGGATGCTGGAATTGGAGCTGACAGGCAGGAGGTCTCGAGGAAGACCAAAGACAATATTTATGGACGTAGTGAGAGAGGATATGAAGGTAGTTGGTGTGAGAGAGGAGGACACATAGAAAAGGGTTAGATGGAGAAGGTTGATTCACTGTGGTGACCCCTTAAGGGAACAGCTGAAAGGATAAGAAGAAGAAGTGCACTGCCATCTACATTAAGAGCGATATAGAGATGTGATGTCCAGCCTTGGAGGCTAAATAAACAGACTGATGTTATAGGACCAACATATGCCTCAGCTTGTTTCATTCAACACTTTCGGAAGAATACCGCAGAGATACGTTTTCAGAGCTGCAGCATGGAATTGCAAACTAGGGTAAGACTGTATTTAGCTGACAGAAGCTCACAGTCACTTTGAAAAGTCAGTGAGTGACAGCAACATCATGACAAGCTAATAGCTGACATGAAGATAGTTCCATGGGAATGTTGTGAGAAACACTGTGACAGCTGCCTATTATGCTGTTACTGTATGTGAAAAGCAAAAGTGGAGCAGCCTTGAGAAGCTGCAGTGGGATTCTTTTCTGCGTATATTCTTGAGTTTTCTATATTAATAACCATGAATGTGAATTGTTGAGCAAACTGTATAAATCAATGATTATAATGCAAATGTAGCATATCAGTGCAAACAGTAACTTATAAGCACATAAGATATATTGCATTTTTTCACATTTGGCGTTCAGGCCTAATCCTGAGGCATTCTTTGCTCAAGGCACATTTTATTCACACATTCAAAGTGAAGAGGTAAAGAACCACAATCCAACATAACTATGACGTTGGGACTTAAGCGCTCTTTCAATAAAAATTCCAAAACATCTCCTTTCATATGTATAGCACTTAAACGGGAAGCACTGCATGAAAAGTGTTATTACTATAATTGCTATTTTTTACTATTAATAATAGTAGTAGTAGTAGTAGTAATCAAAATAAAAATAATAATAATAACAAATATATGTATAGAGCACTTTCCAAAGAATATTATGAAGCAGTATCCACGATTAGCTATATAACACACTACATCCCAGTATTTGTAGTATTGTTATTTAGAACAGAGGTGTCTCACTCCTTTCAGCAGTTGATTTAATACAATATCACCCTGGAAACGTTGCCTCATTCAAATACTCCATGCAGGGATCCAAGTAAAACTAGACCATGACACAGGCACATTTAGAGACAGTGCTATTAGACATGCAGATTTAGAATGCTGCTGTGAAAAGGTCGCGCTGCAGATCTTCATTGTACTTGAACAGGCATTAAGAAATCTGCCTTATTAGCTTAACTCTGCAAAATGTGCTTGCAGACTCTCACCCCAAGGTCCATTTCATTGGGCTTTAAATTAAATTAAAAATGAAAAAAGAATACATGATTATCAGAAAAGAAACAACTTTCTGGTTATCTCCAGAAAACAAGTCAGAACGGTCAAAGGTCAGAAAAACGGCCACAGAATTAAACTGAAAGTCTACTTCTGCATTGTTTTAATGTTAGTCATCAACCAACCCCCCGGGGTTCTCTGCATGTCTCGGTTCCATTAGTTTACTTGAAATTTTAACCTTTTGATAAGTTTCTTGAGAATACAGTCAGTAAACAGGCTGCACACTCACACACTTGACACATGATGTCAACTAATACTTCAATTTTAATACTTGGACAACCAAAACAGGATTTGCAAGATTTTTCACATCATTAGAAATGTGTTATCTAATGTGTTTGATTTGGCTTCAAGGCTGAATTTAATACCTGGACAAGAAGTCCAAGGCAAAGTCTTGAATGAGTCAGACTCTGTCTTTTATGGTTCATATGTGACAACAGAGTTATACAAATATTTTCAATGGGTGTACATACACAACAATTGCATTCTGTATTGATTTGAGGTATTTTAGTAACTGTTAATTAAAGAATAGTGCTTGTATAAAAATCTCTTACATGTCCTAAGAATTTATTTTCAGATCAGATTGTTTAATGGCACTTTATTTAAGTGGTTCACAGCAACAAAAAGAAAACATGTAGAATGCAGAGAAGGAGCTATCACTCCAATCCCCGCTTAAAAAGGGTATTAAGAATCGTAGAGCCAGACTGAATAAAATGCTGCTATAAAGTATCACCATCTGTGAACCTTGGAGAGGGAAATAAGCCATCTTATAGCTGTTTTTATTGCTGCTGTGTGCTGTTCTGGACATTGGATTAAGATCATTAAGACATCCAGGAAAGGAAAGTGAGGTGGACCTAGTAAAACCTATATCTCAATTGTTTTTCCAGTCAGTCCACATGCGGTTGCAACATAATCGAATTTAAACTTGTGTTCAAAACGTTAGCCGGTCAGTCTGTGTGTAGTATCTTTGCCAGTAACTACCCATTGGTAATAGTGTCTTTTACAATGTACCAATACCAGTAATGTTTGATTTATGAACATTTTGGACCCAAAATAATGAGAAAACATGACCCATGTTAAAAAAAAAGTGTAATCCCTTAATGTCTTGTTTTCCACCCAGGCAATGGATCTGTACTACCACAATGAGTCAGACCCAGACAGCTATTGCTGCCCTGCTGAAAACAGTAAGTCATCGCCATCTAAACATGTTTTTTTTTTTTCCTCAAATCTTCTCTACTTCTGACTTCATGCTTCACATTCTTCTTTCAAGCTGCAACTTGAGTAAATCTATCCAGTGATAACTTTTTTCACCATCCCGCTCAGGATTTTGAAAAGAAACCGTGCATGATCCTTCCATTCATTGTTTTTCTTGTTTTTTGTGGCCTTTCTTATCCAACCTCGTGTCTTTGGGATCAACTCGAACACAGACGCCGCATAGCTTCACCTTAACTCATCACATCATGTGTCCTCTAATTTAATACACAACCTCTCAGGATAATAACTATTGTGGTTAATATTACTATTTGTTGTTTTGTAGAAACAGACCGAGAGTGCAAAGCAGTGTTTAACGACACAGCGCCGTGTTGGGGTCGTCATAGACACCGCACAATGATCCTTTCTGCATCTGTTTACAATGAATGCCAACAACAACAAAGAAATACGATCAGATGAATAGTTAAAACTTGTATGTCTGAAAAATGGCCCAGATTTATTTTCCATCGTAGCCCTGTTTCTTCGCCACCGCAAATCATAGCTCTTTCCAAAGCGCTCGGTCTGTTGGTGTGTCACAGTTGGAAAAGAATCTTTACAGCCATCCTTTTGTTGGCGCCTGTGTTTTTTGGGAATACTGCACGTGCCAATGAACTCCTCTCAGGAATGTGATCACAAACGTGTATGTGCACCAAAGAGGCACAATCTCATTTATCATTTTATTTATTCATATTTACAGTTTAGCAAATCTTTTGACTTTGAGACGATAACTCATATTCGATGAAGAGTCTTTACTAGTTTAATTCCTGTCACTTTACCTGTTCAAAATTCCATAAAAGATGGCTTGATAGCACTTTGACACGTTTACATCTGCTGCCGCATAAATCCATTTATTTTGTAATCACAAAAACCCTTTGTAACATAAAAGGGCTACATGTATTCTCTTCTAGGCACTCAAAAGCAGCTGTTAAAATCTGTTCCACATCAACAGACAGAGAAAGAAAAAGAAAGAAAAAGTACTGGGTCAAAACAGATACGAATGAGACAAAAGATGAGCTAAACAAAAACTGAAGTGCACTGAAGGTATCGAGAGACAAATGACCAATGAATCAGCGAATCGCAGTTGGATGTTATAACACATCAAGTTAGGTCATGAATTTCCATGTGAATGGCTTTAAAACCATCGAACAAGCTTCTACTAGTAGATAATCCAAGTAAAACATGATTATTCGGGAGCACACGAGGATTACGGACACTCTTTTCTGGCTGTTTTTTCTATAGCGTTTTAACGCGCTTATCTTAAACTCTCTCGGGTTAGGCTCTGACTGACCCGATGTAAGCCGCTGCGCTATCTATACTTCCCTTATGGCATGTGAATAGGGACCCGCCCATAATGTCCATAAAGCTCCACTCCCAAGTAATCCTGCCTATCTGAAAACTTAAAACAATATTTCAAGTTGTAGATGTGACATAAATATTCTTCTATTTTCGCACTTTGAAAATGTCGGTGTTATTAGTGAGAACCATTTGAAATGTATGTGCAGATACAGTATACTCTGATATTGCTTATAGACTACAATTGTTGATTATGAGACTTTTTTGGCATATGGATTGAAATACATGCAAGTAGACACCATGAAAGCATGTTGTTCCTCTTATTTGGCCATGTCAGTCACGCCCCTGTGGTATTCCAAGGTGAGCAATTTGTGTGTTTACAACGGTGCTGTGACCTTTGTGAAAGAAGGAACAGTTCAGCGCAGCGTAGGCAAAACTAATGACAGACCATTGGATTCAAACCATCCTAGGAGATCAAACAGCAAGGGAGATCAAACAGTTCTCTCAGGTAAATTTACCATCTGCTGTCAACTTCCTGGTAAATCTCAGAAAGGTCTTCATCTGTAAGATTCAGTGCATTTCATCCTTATTTCAACATGCATTTATTTGTTTTCTATTTAAATTGCATTCTAGATACACAACAGGAGGAAAAAAGTGTCAGAAAATTATTTTCAGTCTTTTTTTTTTCCCCCACCCTGTATAACATGTTGCTCACCTGTGTCAACCTGCCCCTGGAACTAAACGAGGAAATATTCACACCCAAAAAAACAGTAATGTAATACACACACACACACACACACACACACACATGCATGCAAACACAAGGACAGATTGATGGACACATTCCCAAACTGGAAAGTTATTATTTGTGGAAGAATGTCTGAGCATGTTCAGCACCATTATAAGCTGGAAATAAATTTGAAGTAAATCTAAATTTACTGTAATACTAATAAAACGTGCAAAATAACGGACGTGTTCACGAAGGCCATAGCCAACACTGCCATATTTATAATATATCCTTTATATATCCATTTCTACAAAGCTACCTTTCACATCAGTGTCTTTAATATGAAGGCAAAATTTGGGCCCTTTTAGCTCACTGACAAATTGAAAACTGACCAAAATGCTCAACTGATTTGCCCATAAGATAAGAAAGTCTCAAGACAAGATGTTCATGAAGAGATTCAGCTATTTTAGTTACACAAAACAGAGAGATGTTGTTAGAAATAAAATAAATAGATGAAATTATTCATTGCATAACATATCCAAAGCTTTGGGGGCGGTCCTTATTTGTAAGGCAATGATGCCTCACTAATTGTATGCTCGTAAACATTGTTATGCCAGCAACATTTTTGTCTTGTCAAACATACTATCATTATGTGTGGCGGCACGATGGCGCGTTGCTTAGCACGACGGACACTGGTTCAATTCTAACAAGGGACCTTTCCGAGGTCTCGCCTCCTACCCGATGACAGCTGGGATAGGTTCCAGCATCCCCTGCGACCCTGAGTGCAGGATAAGCGTCAGACGATAGATGGATTATCATTATGTAATACGTGACACACACGAGTAAGAAATTGGCTGTAGAAGTAAGAAATTGACAAGGTTTGTAGTTACTTTCCAGGTATGCTCGAGAAACATCCTGTCCATTTGAAAACTATACTTGTTCCTCCATCACTGACAGCAAAAGGCAGATTTATCAGCATCATGGATTGATGTGCACAGTCGTAACTTGGCAGACCTCAAATTACATCCAACCCACTAATAACTAAATGAAGATATTTCTCCTGTACCGGGTAAAAGGTTTCATCACAGTTGCTCTATTTCCTTTATTACTCCAATTTTTTGGACAGAGCACATTTTCACACTCATCGGAATGAAATGATCTAATGTTTCTTGGGACATCTTTTTTTTTCCCACATTTTTCAAAAAGCTCTCTCTGTGACACAGAATGATTTTCAAAATCTCCAGTTTATGTAACAAGGGCTGAGAAAAGCGAGAGAGCATGGCGCCCGATAAGTCTTGTCCTTTGACAAAACATTTGGGGACATTGCTTTGTAAGTGCCAGCTGTCTCTGACTTTCAAGAAACTAAATTGCTTTTAAGAATCCTCACGCTCTAAATAAGCAGTGAAATCCTTGACTGTCAAAGAGATTATACGTGTCTCGACATAACAAAAATAAACATCCATTCAGGATTAATTTCTTCAAGGACACTTCATTCTCTGTACTTTGCATACAGTCCTCTGGAAAAAAAAACATGTTTGGTTGACACATAATGAATTCCCTATTCACTGCGTGTAACCAAGTTACTTAGTTGTTCCTGTAATTTATTTCAGGAAAAAATGTGTAAAATTTGGCGCTTAAAATATAGATGTTACCAAACACCCGACGGTATTCCCACAGAGGAATCCGATGTGGGCTAATTACTGGTAGTGCAGTTACGGCCAACACACCACATACACACCGATGGTGCGATGGGCAAAATAAAAGCGTAGCTGTCTCTTTGAATAGCCGAGGGCTTTATGTAACAGTGTCATTTGGTTCCTCACCACCGAGGCTCATTCGCATTCATCGCCCGACAGCTCGGATCAACTGTAGCCGCAAACAGCCTCATCATTCCTGGCGGATTTTACAAGATGGAGGAATTGGGGAATGAAAGAGATGGACAGTTTTAATGGATGGATGTCATCTGGCGGAGACGGCGTGAACATGGGCATATGCTGGTCACTGAGTATGTGCGTGTGCAGGGGTCGATGACGGTGCGAGCCATATTTGTTTGTGTGTGTTTGTACTACAAGCCTAATATGCTGAACCTCAGTCCCTCTGGCACTGCAGCGCCACCCTTCCTGTCCTTTCACTAAATGGTTCCCAGAGTGTCTGAGTCAGTGCCGGCCTTGGCATTGAGTGCCACTAGTGGGTTACATAATGTACTAGCCTCTCTCTCTCTCTCTCTCTCTCTCTTTCTCTCTCACACACACACACACACACACACACACAGACACACACATATTGAAAGGCAATAAGCACAGCTTGAGTATTGTGGAGCCTTGCTCTGGGCTCGAGCATCAAACAGCCTGCAAATCCAAATGGGAACGAGGGCCAGCAACGGAAAAACACTGTGTGAACCTTCTGGTCGTAGTGTTACTCTCCCTCTCCTGATCTTTTCTCAACACCTCTCTCTCTTATTTCATTGGACTCTGTGCTATGACCAGATGCAGACCCTTGAGCAATGCTTAAACCACAGCGGAGGTAATGAAATATTATCAGCAGTATTTATTTCCTGCAAACAGGTTCATTGTCATTTAGGTATCCAACTTTTTTTTTTTTTTGCAGAAATGTTTTGCAAGGTCATGATCGCTTCTGTGTTGGTACATGCTCACCCTTTGTTCTTATTTGTTTTTTTTTCGCTAAAGCAAAACCTGATTGTCTTCCGGTTTGATCCGCAATACTTTCAAGTGAGGAGAGGAGGCGTCAGTCTGTGTCCCATGTTGGCAGTTACTATTGTGTCATTGGTCAGATGGTGTAGGTTAAAGTTGAAGAGGACAAAGGAAAGGTTCTCGGTTTTGCGTTGAAGGTTGGACACCTTTTGTGTCTTTAGAAGTAACTGACGTGCTCTTTTCTCCCTCTCTCTGTAGTTTTCAGAAAGTGTGTGTGTGTGAATGTGTATGTGTGTGTATGTGTATGTGCGTGTGTTTGTGTGGTTGTGCCAGGTTGAAGTTGCACTCCTGCCAGTGTTTATGTGTGCTTGTGCTGTCAGATTCCCTGCAGACTGCTCTCCTGCTCTGACTTTGCAATAGTGTGTGTGTGTGTGTGTGTGTGTGTGTGTGTGTATGTGTGTGTGTGTGTGTGTGTGTGCATCAGGTGGCTACAGGAGAAGGGATTAATAATAGATGTGACCCCAGTGAAGGGAGAAACTGAAGGCTGGCTTAGAAAGTTGAGGCTGTACTTAAAAACTGCATAGTCACACATGCACACGGCGATTTATTCTTCGGGAGGTCGGATCAGGATGTCCAGCAACATGATCCACAAGGTTTCTTTCTATGTTCATCAATAATTTGCATTGTAAATATCAGTCTGCAGTTTCAGGCTTTGCTTTGGGACTCTCCATTGTAGATATATTTCGAAAACAAGGAATATCCCGCAAGGGAACTGAAGACATGGTCATGCTGCTGACTCGCCTGACTCGGCTGATTCATACATATACGTGATAACACACATATAATTGATTTTCAAGTGAGTGCAGGATGTGAAAGTTTCCCCTGCTTTATTAATGAATTACCTCCGTTTGGGATTCTTAAATCAGAATTAGAAAATTTGTTCAAGCTCTTTAGAATAGTAAAATTATATCTATTTCACTCCCCCTTTGTTTAGCCGTGCATCTACAGACTGGCGTGATTCACACTTCAGGCCGTGTGTCATTTTTCCAAAGAAAAGCACTGTTACATGTCATCGCTGTCATTTTGATTTGTGAGCAGAACTTTGCCTGAAAAAATTGAATTACTCCCTGGCCGACAGACCGAACCATGGGATAACTATTTATGATGTGCCATGTGTTCTTCTCATATTTAATCTAACCCATTTTAACCTTTAAAAAACAACTAAACAGAGGGAAACAATTCCACTCACTCTTTTCATTGTAAACCTAGATTATTATGATTATGATAGATATCTATGACGGATTATTAGCATTTCCTCCTAGATATTACAGTCAATAGAACAAACTTACTGAGTAAAATCACTGAAAATAACAGTAAGTCTTTGTTTAGTATTTGTTGATACATTTCACGTTTTTGATATATATATATATATATATATATATATGTATATATAAACATAATAACTGTGATAAAAACTACATTGAGAAGAAAATATATACCTTGTTTTTCAAATTCTGTGATGTTTCATGAAAATGTCACACCCCATCTGATAAGATCCTTCCATCTTCTCTCCGTTTATTGGGAATATTTGGAAAGTCCTGCAGGTTCTGTTTTCTTTGCCTCGTACTATACATCACTTTCCTAGTGTTTTCCTTCACCTCTAAACTCCCTCTGTTAAATTGTTTGTGCAAACAAACAAACAAAGGATATAGCTACCTCTTGAGAGAAAGGGTAATTTCCTATCAAGGCAAAGTTAATTAATAAATAGCCTGAACTTCTTGGCTGCTGCTTGACTTGGATCGATATGACCTCAGAGAATTTCCCAATCCGAGTTGCTTTTTAATTTCCTGCTTGCTGACAGGATGACCTTAAAAACAAATGCAAGTGTATATAAAGCCCGATATTTGCACACTTTAGTGAGCAAACTGTGTTTATTTGAGGATAAAATCGCAGACGTGGAAACCCAAAGGGGACGCAGCCTTGGATGCTGAATCGATATTAAACATATCGATATGACAGGATGGTGTCGGTTTGATCTGTGCAAATTCAAAGCATCATAAAAAAAAATGTCCAAATGGAAGTCACAAATCTGCAGAGATAATAAAACAAGGGTCTTATGAGGCGCGTTTAAAAGCACCGTTCATCCCCGCCCTGAGGAAATCTCACGCAACTGGCTATGAAACACAAAACTGTGGAAGGAAATAGAGGCGGGACGTCTCCGCCCTTCAAGGCACAAAAAAAAAAAAAAAAGAAAAAAAAAACATTGAGATGAAACTCTCCAGGACGAGGAATGCGGGGTAGTTCGACTAACCTCCCTGCAGAGGAGCTCTGAACGTCTCTCCTTGTGATTCGGGAAATTACAGCATCTCCATGAAAGACAAAACAACAGCTTTGTCAAGTAAGTCATCTGCGTGTTCGGGTTGATATTGCGTGTTGGCATTTCCCGAAAAAGGGGAGGACTTTTTTTTTAAAAAGCGATGTGCACCGCGGGTCCGCTTCAGGGTCCTTGTCAAAGAGGAGGCTGTAACCCACTTTCCGAGCCGGTGGCCGGTCGGAGAGACGCTGGCAGGCCGCCTGGAGAGGCGCGCCATCCCGTGACCTGGATACATGATGCGGCTGTCAATGAGAATAGGAGCCTGGGCTTCGTCTTTACCCCCCTCCTACCCTTACCACTTTTTTTTTTCTTTTCTTTTTCTTGCCAAGATCTGGTGACCCGGTTTAATAACCGGTTTGTTTGCGGTTCTGGCGAAAGGGAATCCTCTGTGTTTCCCTGTGCGAATTGACCGGAGTTGCCCATTTAAAGACAGAGGTGTTATGAGACATAGCAGGATTTATGTGGCATATTGTGACACCCTGCTGTTGTGTGTGTGTGTGTGTGTTACGGGGTGCTGTTGATGCTCCACAGAAAATTGCAAAATGATCACCAATTGGTTTCCAATTTTTTTTTCTGTGCTTCTTTATCCTAAAGTGAATATCTCACAATTGGAATTTTTTCTTTTCTCCCACTCCACTTCGTGAAACTTGAACCAGGTGTCTCTCTTACATAACCTCCCATAACGAAGCCTGATTAAAATTCACCCCCACCATATTGAGATTATGTTATCATTATTTATTTGTTTTACAAACTTGTTAATTCCTTATCACCGAATGTCTGTGAACTGTCTGTCTCAAGATTGTTGGTCAGACTTTTTCGCCTCCCCCCCTCCAACCCCCTCGGTCGGAGGAGACTCCAGTCAGGAGTATCCCACTCTGTACTTTTCCACAACCATGCAGCGGCTTTTTCTTGGCATCTGGCCTCCCTCGGTTCTGCCCCCCCTCCTCCTCCTTCTTCAACTCCCCCCCCTTTGTCTTTTGTATGCACTGCCGAGGAAACCTGCGTCACCGTCCTATTAAGAAGTTGCCAAGCACTGAAAGTGATAGGCTCCTGTTAAGAGGTCGTCAGGTTATTTAGATCGGGTTGCTA
Organism: Fistularia commersonii; assembly: GCF_037954325.1. NCBI lineage: Eukaryota > Metazoa > Chordata > Actinopteri > Syngnathiformes > Fistulariidae > Fistularia > Fistularia commersonii. The sequence continues at coordinate 5,945,353 of NC_141303.1, forward strand.
AACTCGTTGGGTGTGAAGGAAGGAGAAAAAACAGCGGTGACACAATGTGTGTTTTCCTGCATGGTCGAATAGATTGTAACTTCTTTTTTTTTTATTTACACTTCTTGGACATATAGGACGACAATATATATGTTGGGCACATCTGGATGTTATTAACCCAAAATACGCTTGCGGCTTTGGGTAAAATTCCCCAACTTCCTAACTTTCCCTTATCAGACTGTGTGGTTAATCGATTAGAAATACCACGGGCTTCGGTAAACATAATATGTGCAAACTTCAGGAAAAAAACTAAGGCTGATGACGTTAAGAAAGAAGGGGGGGTCTTTTTTTTTAACGCAAGCACACCTTGAGGCGCGGCTATGACGCATGAGGAGCGCAACGGCCTCTGATTGGTCCAGAGATGGATCGATCATCCGTGTTGTATTAAGAAATGTTGACAGTTGATCCCGCCTACAGGGGGGAGGGGTGATTTGTGTGCGTGTGTGTGTGTGTGTTTCGAGACGGCTCCTCCCATCTCCACCTCTTTGTATAAAGCCAGAGTCAAAAGCAAATCAGTTATAGTTTGAGTTTTTGGAAGTTGTTGGGAGCCAAGCCGCTGTTGAAGACATCATGACGGTCAAAACAGATACCGAGAAGCCGGTCCTGACATACTCTAAATCCAAAGGGCTGGTGGCTTTACTCACCGGTATGGTTATTTTTGGGAAGATGCCTTGTGGTCATGGATTTCTTTCTTTCCTTTTTCAATTTCAAATCATCATTTTGTTTTCCCCCTTTTTTTTTTGTCATTGTTGTAGCTTTCATGAAGCAGAGGAAAATGGGGCTGAACGACTTCATTCAGAGGCTCGCCACAAACTCCTACGCCTGCAAGCAGTGAGTACCATCTGACTCATGTTATTGTTTTGCCGTAACCAGGGTGAAATTATAAGGATATACAAGCAGAAAGCTGTCCACTGGAGGAATTTTTGTGACTCAATTTGACTCCCCGTTTAGACGAAGTGATGAAAATGTTCTCCCGTTGACGTGCTGTGAAAATAAAACACAACTTTGTTCTCTGATTTCAGCCCTGAGGTACAGTCCATACTGAACCTGAGTCCTCCTCAGGATGCCGAGCTCATGAACACAAATCCCTCTCCCCCTGTAAGTATTTTTACGTTTCGTTGACCTCGTGCAAATACACACACACACACACACACACACACACACACACACACAATGTGGTCTTGTATACCGTACCTGTTGAAGGTCATTGCATCGCTCAGACTTCTTACCGTGTCCCATTATCATCCCAGCCCAGTCCATCTCAACAGATTAACCTCGGGCCGTCCTCCAATCCCTCGGCCAAACCGAGCGACTTTCACTTCCTCAAGGTGATCGGCAAGGGCAGCTTCGGCAAAGTCCTGCTGGCGCGACACCGAGCGGACGATCAGTTCTACGCCGTCAAAGTCTTACAGAAAAAGGCCATCCTCAAGAAGAAGGAGGTGAGGCAAAAATGCATGCGGACATACCTTACATAGTGGTTTCTGTCATTGTCGAGCTCCTTTCAAACCTTCTCTTGTTTCCCGCAGGAGAAACACATCATGTCAGAGAGGAATGTGCTTCTTAAGAATGTGAAACATCCATTCTTGGTGGGCCTGCACTACTCGTTCCAAACAGCTGACAAACTCTACTTTATTTTGGACTACATCAATGGCGGAGAGGTGAGTTACTGGAGTAAAAGCTGCCACAGACAAAACTGTAGGGTTGTTAAAGGAAGTATTTTTGGAAGCATTTTAAAGTGAAAACTTAGCGATGAATTTTCCCTGAAGGGAGACGAGGAGGCGAAGCTATAAATTTGGAGATGCTAGAGACGGACAGACAGTAGGGGATATCCTGTCATGAGAAGCAAAAGAGAGAGGCTGTTGCTCTCTGTCGTTCTTTCTCCAAAGGAAATGGCTCAGGAAATCACGGGCCGGGTTGACAGCAGGGGGAGACTGGGGCCAAAATTAGCCGCACCATTCAGACTCAGCATGTGTCTAATCGAGTTAATTTCCTGTGATTGTTGGACGAGCAAAGAGAGCGCTGATTAAATATGGGCCTCATCCGGAAACAGGACACATTTACTCTCCTTTTACCCTTTCTCTTTTCTTCCTCGGCACTCCTTTCATCACACCTACTCCACCTTTGGACCTCTTTTCATCTATTTTCCACTGTCAAAGTTTTTTAAGCTCTTACTTTCCTAGCTCTTCTGTGTTCCCACATTTCCTGTAACACTTAAAACAGTTCAACTACAAGTTCAAGTCATAAGAAATGTGATGGAGCAAAATTACCTTTCCCTCCCAGTAGTATGATTAGAATTTCAATTTTGGATGTAAAAAATAAAACAGATTTCACCCATAAATGATAAGGTTTTCACTCAAAAATGGTGGGAAATGACCTGAAAAAACCCAAGAGATAGGAAGAAAAGAACAGCATCTTTTAAGAAAAAAAAAATCAGAGTAAAATAGCCCCTTCGTTTCAGCTCCAACGACAGTCATTCGAGAGCTTTTCTCTATAATAACTGCTTTTTATTTGTCTTTTTCTTTTTATTCCAGTTGTTCTACCACCTACAGAGAGAACGCTGCTTCCTGGAGCCCAGAGCCAGGTTCTATGCTGCAGAGATTGCCAGCGCGCTGGGCTACCTCCACTCCCTCAATATTGTTTACAGAGACCTGAAACCAGAGAATATCCTGCTCGACTCCCAAGGGCACATCATTCTCACAGATTTCGGCCTTTGCAAGGAGAACATAGAACCCAATGGAACCACGTCGACCTTCTGCGGTACACCGGAGGTAAGAACAGCGTTCCAGGTTATTTAGACCTTGCTTGCTTGACTTTTTGTTCATGAAAGTAACTTACAACTTTCTTTTTTGGGGGGCTGTCCACAGTATCTGGCTCCTGAAGTGCTACACAAGCAGCCATATGACCGGACAGTAGACTGGTGGTGTTTAGGAGCAGTTCTCTATGAGATGCTCTATGGCCTGGTGAGTGATGATCCATGCGTACCAAAAAGAATTATCATCAAAATATTCTTTGTTAAAAAACATAATCCGTGCTTTAAAGTTCTCGTCAGAATGCTAACCGATCTGTCCGTCCTTCTTAAGCCTCCGTTCTACAGCCGTAACACAGCGGAAATGTACGACAATATCCTGAACAAGCCGCTGCAGCTGAAACCCAACATATCCAACGCAGCCAGACACCTGCTGGAGGGCCTGTTACAGAAGGATAGAACAAAGAGGCTCGGCTGCACTGAAGACTTTGTGAGTATCCGCTTCCTCAACCGCTCGCTGGTATTCTTATGTTTTACTCGGCGGCACATTAAATTAACTGTCGCCCATGTTTCCTCACAGATTGAGATTAAGAACCACATATTCTTCTCCCCGATCAACTGGGATGACCTCAATGCCAAGAAGATCACCCCCCCTTTCAACCCCAACGTGGTAATTCTCCTTTTAATTTTTCCATTAAAAGGACTGACGATTTGCTGATTTATGATTTTCTGGGACACCGAAGCTGCAGATTTAAGTTTTTAGTTTTCAATATTTACACGTACTTAACCAGAGACGGGAAAAAAAAAATGACAATTTGAAACATTACCGGTTATAGCAAAGTACTTTGAAAGGATAATTGCAGAGTGACTAATCCCCCCCCCCCACCACCACCACCCTTCTATTTCTTTCCTGCCTTTCTCTCTCAGACGGGACCCAATGACCTGCGGCACTTTGATCCAGAGTTCACAGATGAGCCCGTGCCCAGCTCTATCGGCTGTTCCCCAGACAGCGCGCTCGTCACAGCCAGCATCAAAGAGGCCGCCGAGGCTTTTGTGGGCTTCTCTTACGCCCCTTCCATGGACTCCTACCTATAGGATTTAAACACAGGCACTTGAAACGGACAAGTTAGACTTACACAAAACAAACTGTGGCATGTCTGTGGAGCTGCATCTTGATCCCACCCTACATTTTTCCACCGAGACGATGGATATTCCTAAACCTACACTCTCACCATCGCTGAATCTGTCAATACCAAGAACCTGCTTGTACATACGTTGACGTGGCCTAACTCCTGAACGCATTTAAGGAGACTCGTGACAAGAGGATGACCGTCATCTTTAAATATCTGGGGTTTGAAATGTAAAAATGCACAAAATCTTCATCGCAGACAAACATCTATGTAGATCCTGCTTCTACCGAGATTCGGAAGTCCTTTGCACATAGCTCAGGCAGCTTAAAAGTCCCCATCAACCCTCAAGACAAACCTAATAAGCACATGTATCAGAGGAAAAGGATTTGCTTCTTCATCTATGTAGCGACACATCACCCTTTAGACATCCGGTCGACAGCCCATAGGGACCTACTTGAGTAGCTTGGGGACTACATTCTTTTGGTGCTTTTGTTTGTTCTCTTTTATTTTATGAGTGTTTCTAAAAGGGAGTCATTCTAGGTTGAATGTTACAGAGGGGGACATTTGATATCTTTGAAAGGTGCCTTTATTTTCTTCTCTCCATCATATCCGACGTCTTTTGGGTTCGCCTGTGTCAGCGAGTTACATTTCGTCCGAACTATTGTTTTGGTTGTCACCAAGGGGGTCAACGTAGCACTGAAATCCTGCACCTGCAAAATGTAAGGCATAGGAGCTCATAAGATGTTACCTATCTTCATTTGCACATAAAAATAATAGTAATGCTGGTAGAGAGAAAGACAGTAAGAGAAACGCACTGCTGCTATATCCAAGGTGAAAAGAGTGATGTGTTGAGACGTGTCTGTGAAGTTGTGCTCGCCATCTGCGTCCCCCTCATATAGTCTTCCTTAGGACTCGCAAACAGTGCAGCAGTGGCCTGCAGCCGGCTAACAACTTTGGCAGTGAACATTCCATTTTAAAATATTGCTGTAATGCAGTTTAACGGTATTTAAGTTTGTTTGTATATTTTGAGTTATGTGTACTAGTTTAATGTATATTGAACAAAAATGACTAAAGGTATGCTTAAATATGTATATGTAACAATTCCTGTTAAATGTACTGTAAATTGTAAAATTGTTCTAAGATTTACGTGACCATGTTTGGTTTGCAATTAAAGTTTAACTTAATTACACCTTACGAAACAGCGTGTTTTAGTTTTTTGTTTGAATAATTTTAGCAAGTACATTGTGATTTTGCCATCCTCAGAAAGTAAACAAGTATATCACTTTACATTTTGCTCTTTTTGAAATTTATTCATCTATTTTATTTCATTTACCCGTTCTTTTATTTTTACCACATTGTCATGTCTTGATATTTTTGACATGAAGAAAAATATGTAAAGAATGAAGATCACATGTTAAATATTTACTAGTCCTGGTCTGAACGGACTTGGGCCACTGACCTCCATCAAATGTTCCACATTAATGAAGCATGGACTTTCACCCTTCCCATGCGTCAGCAGCATTACACAACCATAACACCTGTGTGTGTGTGTGTGTGTGTGTGTGTGTGTGTATATGTGTGTGTGTGCATATCTGTTTGCAGTGAAATTATTACTTGAACTCAACTGGACTGTGAACCCTGCTCTGTGCCAAAAGGATATGAAATATGAAATAATCCAGTTTACATGACATTCAGAGGGAATATGTTTTGATGCGAAAGCTGTTACTGGTTTTACAGGAAATGAGAAAAACACTAGTGAGTCAAAGAGGATCAGAGCAGCTTGGTGGCGAGATGAAGAACTTTGTCTATCTACCAGGGCTCAAGGTTATGTTTCACGATAGTGTCTGCTTTAGGGTTTTCTGTCAAGTCTGGGAACCCAAGTCGTGTGATTGACCTCTGGCCTCCTAATGTCCCTGTGAAGACGGGGAAAGTGAAAAGAGCACTCATTTTCAGTCAAATACTGTCAGCAGTTGTCTGATTGGAAATATTGAGCTGCACTTTAAACAGCTGCACTCAAAATGCAAGCAAAACTCTACAGTTAATTGAATGTTTTGTGTAAAAGCATATTTTAATTTAGGCCTCAAAAATGATTAAGACCGTAATTTCTGACTTCAAATCACTAGTTCTCTTGAACATTTTGTTCTCGTTTCTGATTTCTTTGATTTCGCAACACTTTCATTCTTTCAAAATCTGTACAAATGACGTTTAATGTTTAACACTGTGACAATCTAATTCCGTTTCTGTATTACAGTTTTATGCACTAGGAAATTGCACACTGGGTGCTTATATGTCTCCTAACTGGCTGATTTTTCTTTATTCCATCTGCAGACGAATGTCTTCAGCTCAGATTTCCTGAGAACACAGAGAAATTTCACACGAAAGTGAAGACAGTCCAGTAAGTTCAACCTCTGCCTTTACGGTATATCAAATTGTGGAGCTCAGATATCAGATGTATATGTATAACTTTGAACATCAATGCGCACTACTTTGACTTTCACTCGGAGATTCAGTATTAACATCTTTTACATGGAAAACATTACCAAATAGCATTTTAACATGATAAAAAGAATGCATATTGGCCTGTCAGCTTTGCTATGGCATTGTAGCATCTATCAGTTACGTACTGATCGTCATTTTGACAGATGCAAATAAAATACATAATTATTGTCATCAGAATTAGAGATGAAATTCTTTCACCCTTTGGTGTTGAGGCTGTTTACCTCGTTTATCTGTCTCATTTCCAGCAGGGGGCGACATTTGCATGCACAAAATGAAACCAGAGCGTTTTGAACTTTTTAAGACACCAGCTCATATTGGCACTTCAATTTTACCCCAGTGAATTTCTAGATATGTTTTTCGGTCTCATTTCATAATTTCAAGCTTTCATAGATGCTGCAGGCTTCTTGTTTTAAAAAGAGTTTTTTCTTTTTTTTTTTCTTGTAAACGGTAAAGCAAAGTGAGCCCAATCGTCGGGCCACTATCCGATTGTCAAGCATCTTTTACAACCATCTCTCAGTGTCTCGGCCAAACACTCCTCCTGTTTCCTTGAGACTCCACTGCTCTGTCCAAATATGGTTGCCTCACATCACAAAGTGTCACAAAAATAGCAATGATCTAATTACCATATCCCCAAACAATTAAGGATGTCATCAACATTTGTGTTTGTTCTCCCTTCATTTTTGTCTTTCCAAGATAAAGTACTCAACGTCTTTGTGCTTAGGCCCTGAGATGTA